>NC_052172.1:12705231-13305231 GCF_902713615.1 Scyliorhinus canicula
ACACTGAGAGCCCCCCCCCACACACATGAGAGCTCCACCCCCCCCCCCCACACACACACTGAGAGCCCCCCCCCACAACCCCCCCCACCCCACCCACACACACAGAGACCCCCCACACACACACAGAGCCCCCCACATCCTCCCCCCCACACACACACTGAGAGCCCCCCACACACACAGACCCCAGCCACATCCCCCCCCCACACACACACACACAGAGACCCCCCCCCACACACAGAGCCCCCCCACATCCCCCCACCACAACACAACACTGAGAGCCCCCCCACACACACAGAGCCCCCCCCCCCACATCCCCCCCCACACACACACACTGAGAGCCCCCCCCCACACACAGAGCCCCCCCCACATCCCCCCCCACACACACACACTGAGAGCCCCCCCCCCACATCCACACACACACACTGAGAGCCCCCCCACACACACACACACACAGACACACTGAGTGTCCCGTCCCCCCCAGTCAGAGAGATCTCTTACCTGGGCAGAGCAGAGCCAGCAGGAGGCTGAGGCAGCAACGGGTCCGCAGCCGGATCGCGGGTTAGATACAGTCTGGAGTGGCTGGGAGTTTGTGGGGGGGGGGGGGGGGGAGTGGCTGGGAGTTTGTGTGGGGGGGGGGGGTGGCTGGGGGTTTGCGGGGGGGGGGGTGGCTGGGGGTTTGGGGAGGGGGGCTGGGAGTTTGGGGAGGGGTGGTTGGGGTTTGGGGAGAGTTCTGCTCGGTTCTAAGTTGCTGCTTTCTGATCACGAGTCTGTCCCACACTCACTCTCTGAACTATATTCCGGGGGCAGGGCTCCCAGTGAAGTCACAGATCCTGCCGGGTGGCAAACAGCCAAATGCACCTTCCGCTGGCTGCCTTATCCCAGGATTCACCTCCATCCCAGCAGAGAGCAGGGAATCCCGTTCCCAGGGGACCTTTCCCAGTCCCAGCCCCTATCCCAACTCCAGCCCCTATCCCAACTCCAGCCCCTATCCCACTGACTCCAGTCTTCAGGTAGTTGGCCGGAATCAGGTCCCACCGCCTGTCTCTGTCTCTGTCTGTCAGACTGTGATGTGTGTAACCCTTTCCTCTCCACAAGCCTCCCTGCTCCATTGAAGAGAAAAGCCCCCGAGATCAGCAGCCCAGCAGCCTTAATGCCCATGGTTCAGCAATCTGTCAATTGCTCAGTCCCTGCTCCCTCTGTCTCTACTTGTCACCAGCAAAGTGCCTGTGTGTACATGTGTGCCTATGCTTGTGTACACATGTGGCTATGCCATGTGTGTCTATGCAATGTGACTAGTTGAGTCAATGCCATGTGTGCGCATGTGTGTCTATGTTATGTGTCATGATGTGGAGATGCCGGCGTTGGACTGGGGTGAGCACAGTAAGAAGTCTTACAACACCAGGTTAAAGTCCAACAGGTTTGTTTCAAACACGAGCTCGTGTTTGAAACAAACCTGTTGGACTTTAACCTGGTGTTGTAAGACTTCTTACTATGTTATGTGTGCACATGTGTCTATGTTTTATGCAAATGTGTGTCTTTGCCATGTGTCTACATGTTTATCTATGCCATGTGCCTACATGTGTGACTGTGTCATGTGACTACATATGTGTCAAAGTTATGTGTGCACATGTGTCTCTTTGCCATGTGCAGTGAATGTAAGGTAGTAATTCACACTGCATTTACCAATACCATTGTAAGCGCAGTAGCGTTATCCAACCACTAGGGGGAGTAGCTCTGGGAATGCTCAGGAGTTTGTACAGGGCTCCACCCTTGGCTCCGCCCACGACTCCTCCCCCTTGACTGCTGTATAAACAACCGTGTCCAGAGCCAGCCTGCAGTTCATCGAGAGTTCAACGGGTAACAGGCTGGCTCTGTAGTAAGTAGATTAAAACCACTGTTCATATCTTAAAGCACATGCCTCGTGAATTGGTGGTTCCATCACCATGTGTCTATGCCACATGTCTACATGTGTGCCTATGCCATGTGACTGCATGTGTGACTATGCCATGTGTCTACATGTTTTGTGCCTAAACCATATGTGCATATGTGTATATATATTTTTTTAAATTTTAGAGGACCCAATGCATTTTTTCCAATTAAGGGGCAATTTAGCATGGCCAATCCACCTACCCTGCACATCTTTGGGTTGTGGGGGCGAAGCCCACGCAGACACGGGGAGAATGTGCAAATTCCACACGGACAGTGACCTGGCGGCATGAGGCAGCAGTGCTTTCCACTGTGCTATCATGCTGCCCAACATGTCTGTATATATGTGTCTATGCCATGTGTGCACATGCGTGCCTATTCCATGTGTGCACATGCATGTGTGTGCCTGTGTACAAATGCGTGTATGCCATGTGTGTCTATACCATGTGACTATGCCATGTGACTACATGTGTGACTATGCCATGCGAGCACATGTGTGACTATGTTATGTGTGCATGTGTGTCTATGGCTGTATACACGTGTGTCTATGCCATGTGTCTACATGTTTGTCTATGTGCATGTTTATGCCATGTGACTACATATGTGACTATGTCATGTGACTACATGTGTACCTATGCCATGTGTCTACATGTGTATCTATGCAATGTGTCTACATGTGACTATGCCATGTGTCTACATGTGTGTCTATGCAATGTGTCTACATGTGTGTTCATGCAATGTGTCTACATGTGTGTCTATGCCATGTGACTACATGCGTGACTATGCCATGTGACTACATGTGTGACTATGACGGGCAGCACAGTGACGCAGTGGGTTAGCCCTGCAGCCTCACAGCGCCGAGATCCCAGGTTCGATCCCGGCTCTGGGTCACTGTCCGTGTGGAGTTTGCATATTCTCCCCGTGTCTGTGTGGGTTTCGCCCCCGCAACCCAAAGATGTGCAGAGTAGGTGGATTGGCCACGCTAAATTGCCCCTTAATTGGAAAAAAATGATTGGGTACACTATATTTATTTATTTTTAAATGTGTGACTATGACATGTGACTATGTGTGTCTATGCCAAGTGTCTAAATATGTGACTAAGTCAGGTGTGCTCATGTATGTCTAAACCAAGTGTCTACATGTGTGACTAAGCCAGGTGTGCACATGTATATCTAAACCAAATGTCTACATGTGTGACTATGTCATGTGTGCACATGTGTGTCTATGCCACTGTCTACATCTGTGTCTGTACCTGTGTCTACATGTGTGTCTATGTCATGTGTCTGCACATGTGTCTTTGTCATGTGTCTGCACATGTGTGTATACCAGTGTTTTTGAAACGTTTTTGCCCAGGACCTATTTTACCCACCGGCCACGTTCTAAAGAGGCCTTTTTCTCATAATCCAGACCAGAACTGAGGGAGTACCGGGCATTTGTCACTCAATCAAAAACATTACAAAATAGATGACTGTGCACACATTGCTGATTGTGGGATCTTGCTGTGTACAAACAGATCTTGCCTTCAGGAAAAATCTAGATGTCTCAATTTATGACAAAATTCCTTCACTGTCACTGGGTCAAAAACCCTGGAACTCCCTCCCTAACAGCACAGTGGGTGCACCTACACTACAGGGACTGCAGCGTGTTCAAGAGGGCAGCTCACCACCTCCTCAAGGTGCAATTAGGCACGGCCTAACCACAGCACCTGAATGACTACAGAAACAAGTGCCTCGGGCGAGCTTATATTGTGACATTCTTTAGAGTTTATGAGTGGCAGACTTCCTTCCCGAAAGGGCATTAGTGAACAAGATATTAGTGAACAAGATATTAGTGAACAAGATGTTAGTGAACAAGATATCAGTGAACAAGATATTAGTGAACAAGATATTAGTGAACAAGATATCAGTGAACAAGATATCAGTGAACAAGATATTAATGAACAAGATATTAATGAACAAGATATCAGTGAACAAGATATCAGTGAACAAGATATCAGTGAACAAGATATTAGTGAACAAGATGTTAGTGAACAAGATATCAGTGAACAAGATATTAGTGAACAAGATATTAGTGAACAAGATATCAGTGAACAAGATATTAGTGAACAAGATATTAATGAACAAGATATTAATGAACAAGATATCAGTGAACAAGATATCAGTGAACAAGATATCAGTGAACAAGATATCAGTGAACAAGATATTAGTGAACAAGATGAGTTTTCACCACAATCGTCACCGTTAGAATTTTATTGAATTGAAGTTTCACCATAGGGCAAGGTTAGTTTCGAACTCGGGTCCCGAGAGCAATTAGTCTGGGCCTCTGGAGTATAGTCAAGTTGATGACAGTTCTATTAATATATGAATGATTTTCCATAACTCGTTTTTAAATATTGGGCGTGCATTAAATGTATTTAATTCACGCTCATTGAACAAGGCCGGTTTTAATCCAGTGGGCCACTGACATGAAGGTAGGCTATTTCTGCGGCCTACTCGCTGACATAATAATAATCGCTTATTGTCACGAGTAGGCTTCAATGAAGTTACTCTGAAAAGCCCCCAGTCGCCAGATTCCTGCGCCTGTTCGGGGAGGCCGGTACGGGAAGTGAACCCGCGCTGCTGGCCTTGTTCTGCATTACAAGCCAGCTATTTAGCCCACTGTGCTAAACCAGCCCCTAACCTAATGACATGAAAATCGCTTATTGTCACAAGTAGGCTTCAAATGAAGTTACTATGAAAAGCCCCTAGCCGCCACAATCCGGCGCCTGTTCGGGGAGGCTGGTACGGGAATTGAACCGTGCTGCTGGCCTGCCTTGGTCTGCTTTCAAAGCCAGCAATTTAGCCCAGTGAGCTAAACAGCCTCTTGTAACCTAACGGGAGCACTGTTAATTTTTCAATATGTGAAACAAAAGATTATCAAATAGATTGTTAACCAGTGAGGGAATCGAGGGTCGTGGGGATAGGGCCGGAAAGTGGAGTTGAGGATTGTCACATCAGAGCAAGTATGGTCTCATTGAATAGTGGGGTAGACCCGATGGGGCGAATGGCCTACTTTCGCTCCTGTGGCTTATGACCTGACGGTCAACTGCTGCCTGTGATCTGCGTGGGGAGAAAGAAATGAATCAACGTTTCTTTTAACCAGTATTTCAGGCTGTGCCTCAGTGCCACCCTCCCTGTTCAGGGCACCGTGGCTGGCCACCCAGCCTGGGCACCGCACATTTCCCGCATTATGACAGTGCTCACATTTCAAAAGTACTTCATTGGCTGCCAAGCACTTTGGGATGTCTCGAGGTTGGGGAAGGCATTCTAGATGTACAGATTTTTATTTGTCTTCCTTTATGATGTGCGGGTTAGGTGGATTGGCCATGCTAAATTGCCCGTAGTGTCCTAATAAAAGTAAAGTTAAGGGGGGGGGGTTGTTGGGTTACGGGTATAGGGTGGATACGTGGGTTTGAGTAGGGTGATCATGGCTCGGCACAACATTGAGGGCCGAAGGGCCTGTTCTGTGCTGTACTGTTCTATGTTCTATGAGTGACTGTCGCTAGCTAAACCCGGAATTTGTTGCCCATCCCTTGTTGCCCCTTGAGAAGGTGGTGGTGAGCTGCCTTCTTAAACCACCGCAGTCCATGTGGTGTAGGTACATCCCCAGTGCTGTTAGGGAGGGAGTTCCAGGACTTTGACCCAGCGACCGTGAAAGTTTGGCTGATATATTTCCAAGTCAGGGTGGTGAGTGGCTCGGAGGGGAACCTCCAGGTGGTGGGGTTCCCAGGTATCTGCTGCACTTGTCCTTCTAGAGGGCAGCGGTCGTGGGTTTGGAAGGTGCTGTCGAAGGACACTTGGTGAGTTTCTGCCGTGCTTCTCGTAAATGTTACACAGATGCCACAGTGCGTTGGTGGTGGAGGGTTTGAATGTTTGGAAGGGGGAACAATCAAGCGGGGCTGCTTTGTCCTGGATGGTGTTGTTGGAGCTGCACTCACCCAGGCAAGTGGAGAGTCCATCACCCTCCTGACTTTTACCTTGGAGATGATGGACAGGCTTTGGGGAGTCAGGAGGTGAGTTACTCTCCGCAGGATTCCCAGCCTCTGACCTGCTCTGGTAGCCGCAGTATTTATATGGCTGGGTCCAGTTCAATTTCTGATCAATGGTAACCCCCAGGATGTTGATAGTGGGGATTCAATGATGATTCATTGAGTGTCAAGGGGCGATGGTTGAAATGAAATGAAAATCGCTTATTGTCACGAGTAGGCTTCAATTAAGTTACTGTGAAAAGCCCCTAGTCGCCACATTCCGGCGCCTGTCCGGGGAGGCTGGAACGGGAATCGAACCGTGCTGCTGGCCTGCTTGGTCTGCTTTAAAAGCCAGCGATTTAGCCCAGTGTGCTAAACCAGCCCCTGGTCTCTTCTCTCTTGCTGTAGATGGTCGTTGCCTGGCACTTGTGTGGCGCGAATGTTACTTGCCACTTGTCAGCCCATGCCTGCATATTATTGCGGTCTTGCTGCACAGTGTTTGGGGCAGAGGGGAGGAGGGGCAAGAGGAGGCAGGTTCAATCGAGGTGTTGAGGAAGTGATTGGATATTATCTGTGGAGGTCCACATGGAGATTATCGGTCCCCGTTCCGAATTCCATCCTCTAGCTCTTAACGTTGTCCCTCAGCCTGGAAAGAGTGAGACAAACGTAGTCTCTTCACAACCTCAGTGTCACATTTGGCCCTGACAGGAACCAAACCACCTACCCTGCACATCTTTGGGTTGTGGGGGCGAAACCCACGCAAACACAGGGAGAATGTGCAAACTCCACACGGACAGTGACCCAGAGCCGGGATCGAACCTGGGACCTCGGCGCCGTGAGGTAGCAGGCTCACCACCGTGCTGCCCTCTGTCTTGGAAATATATCGGCCGTTCCTTCACTGTCGCTGGGGCAACATCCTGGAACTCCCTCCCTAACAGCACAATGGGTGCACATACACTCAAGAACTGCAGTGGTTCCAGAAGATGGCTCACCACCACCTTCTGAAGGGCAACGAGGGATGGGCAATAAATGCTGGCCTAACCAGCGATGACCACATCCCGTAAATGAATTAAAGAAACAAATGGGCTCCAAACATTAACTCTGTTTCTCTCTCCACAGATGCTGTTAGACCTTCTGAGTTTATCCAGCATTTTCTGTTTCATTTTAGATTTCCAGCATCCAGATTTCTCAAACTCATCTCTCTTCCTAGAAATGAGAAAATAACAGGCAGCACGGCGGCGCAGTGGTTAGCACTGCTGCCTCACGGTGCCAAGGTCCCAGGTTCGATCCCGGCTCCGGGTCACTGTCCGTGTGGAGTTTGCACATTCCCCCTGTGTCTGCGTGGGTTTCGCCCCCACAACACAAAGATGTGCGGGGTGGGTGGATTGGCCATGCTAAATTGCCCCTTAATTGGAAAAAATGAATTGGATACTCTAAATTTATATTAGAAAAAAAGACAATAACTTGTATATAGATAACTTCAGAAAGTTCTTTCAGCCAATTATGTTCTATAAATTGTGGTCAATGTTCTAACGCCAGAAATACTAATAATAATCTTTATTAGTGTCACAAATAGACTTACATTAACACTGCAATGAAGTTAGGCCGGTTTAGCTCAATGGTCTAGACAGCTGGTTTGTGATGCAGAACAAGGCCAGCAGCGCGGGTTCAATTCCTGTTTCAGCTTACCCGAACAGGCACCGGAATGTGGCGACTAGGGGCTTCATACTTGTGACAATAAACGGTTATTATTAAGTTACTGGGGAAATCCCCTCGTCGCCACACTCCGGCGCCTATTCGGGTACACAGAGGGAGAATTCAGAATGTCCAATTTGCCTAACAAGCACGTCTTTCGGGACTTATGGGAGGAAACCGGAGCACCCGGAGGAAACCCACGCACACACTGGGAGAACGTGCAGACTCCGCGCAGACAGTGACCCAAGCCGGGAATGGAACCCTGGAGCTGTGAAGCCACAGTGCTAACCACTGTGCTACCGCACCGCCCATATCTGGCTGCCAATAGGCAAGCTCCCGCAGACAACAGCGGAATAATAACCGGATAACCTGCCTTGCCGTTATGTTGATTGAAGTATTGGTCAGGGTAAGGGGGAGAACTCTTCAGAATGGGCGTCTTGGCATCTTTCCCGAGAGAGGGGAGGTGGGTTGAACATCTGATCTGAAAGACGTCGAGGGCACTCAGTCCTGCACTGGAGGAGGAGTGAGGAGCCAACGATGGGGGTCGTGACTTGAATGAATCTGCCCTCTCCCAGTCTAGGGCGAGAGTGATACATTCTGAGCCGCATCGACTGACTCGAGCAAGACAACGTATTGTGTTTAATATTGTGTCTCACTTCCTTTCCAGGGGAACATTGCAAGCCTTTTACATTTCACGAATCCAGGGATCTCCGCCGAGAGGCTCTTTTTCTTTTGCCCCCTGATTGCTGGATGTGCAGTACGGATTGGAGCTGGCTATAGACAAAGAGGGGATTTTCCAGAAAGGTATTCGGGAGCTTAGCTGAGTTTATGCTCCAAGATTCCAGTTCTCACCATCGCTTTGTCAAAGGTTATCTGATTTAGCAGGGAATTTAAAAAATTTGTTCATGAGTGTCGACGTCGCTGTCTGGACCAGCATTTTGTTGCTCACCCCTAATTGCCCCTCGAGAAGGTGCTGGTGAGTTGCCCCTTTGAACCGCGGCAGTCCCTGTGGTGTAGGTACGCCCACAGTGCTGTTAGGGAGGGAGTTCCAGGATCTCAAGGTATTGTCGGATGAAGGCGTGGCCGTAAATGTGGGAGACACACAAGAGGTCAGAGTTGAAAGGTCGCAGAGATCGGTGAGGTTTGGTCGATATTCCTCCCTCATCATCGAAAATAGATGATTTGGTTATTGTCACTTTGCTGTTTGGGAGATCTTTCCTATGTTACAACAGTAACTACGCTTCAAATTGTACGTCATGGGCTGGTAAGCGCTTTGGTCGCAAGTGCTTTTACAACACAGAATGAGGACCTTCAGCCCATCGTGGCTGCACCAGCCATCACACTCCTATCTATTCCAATCCCATTTTCCAGCACTTGGTCGGTCGCCTTGTGTGCTGGGGCATTCCGAGTGCTCATCTAAATACTTCTTAAATGTTAAGCGTTTCTGCCTCTCCCACCCTTCTGGGCAGCGAGTTCCAGATTCCAGCCACCCTCTGGGTGAAAATGGGTTTCCTCAAATGCCCTCTAAATCTTCTGACTCTTACTTTCTACCTGCGTCCCCTGGTTATTGATCCCGTTGCTAAGAGGAAAAGGTTCTTCCTCTCCATCCAATCTTTGTCCATCATAAAGTTGTCCACCTCAATCGGGTCCCCCCCCCCGCCCTCGGCCTTCTCTGCTCCGAGGAGAACAATCCCGGCCTAACCAGCCCCTCTCAGTAGCTGAAACGCTCCAGCCCCGGGCAACATCCTGGTGAATCTCCTCCGCACCTTCTCCAGTGCAATCCCATCCTTCCTATAGTGTGGCGACCAGAACTGCACACAGTGCTCTAACTGTTGCCTAATGAGCGTTTTAATACAGCTCCGTCATAACCTCCCTACTCTTATATGCCTCAGCTATTAAAGGCAAGTATCCCATCTGCCTCCTTAACCACCTTATCTCCCTGTGTTGCTGCCTTCAGGGGTCGATGAGATGCGCCCAAGGTCCCTCACACCCTCTCTGATAAACGGTGCTTTCAAAACCCATATCCTTTCTCCTTCTCAATCTGTTTGAATAACTGCAAGTGGTTCACAATTTTACAAAATACCGACAACTCACTCTCTTCCTCGTTTGTCTCCTCTTACCAACCCCTCCCCCACCCCTCCCCCCACATTAGGTCCAATCACCACTCCCTCGTCACGAACCCTGCTGGCCCTGAAGACACCCTTGATGTTCACTCCAGGTCAGCTTACCTAAATTCTTCCATCTGTAAACTTCAAGCAATCTAAAATGCTTCCGCCCACGTCCCAGGTTCCATTAACCCACACCCTGTGTGTTCTGCACCGGTTTCCAGTTAACAGTTCTTCGATTATAAACTCTTCATTCTGGTTTTCAAATCGCTCCATGGCCTCATCCCTCCTTATCTCGATAATCTCCTCCAGCCCGGCACCTCCCTCTCCTTCCGCACCACCCGAGATCTCCGCGTTCCTCTCATTCCCAAGTCTTCAGTATTGCTCATGATAATCATGCCGCCTTTGGCGGCCATTCCTCCAGTTACCGAGGCCCCGCGCTCCGGAATCATGGATTTCTACAGGGGGAAGAAGTGAACTGAGCCACTGAAAATGTGGGACTGACTCCGGAGCTGCGCCTGCAAATGGGAATCAACTGGAAACGAACTGGGTATGACCAGAGAATGAACTGGGATGACCGGGGAATAAACTGGGTTGACCAGGGAATGAACTACTGGGATGACCGGGGAATGAACTGGGATGACCAGAGAATGAACTGGGATGACCGGGGAATAAACTGGGTTGACCAGGGAATGAACTACTGGGATGACTGGGGAATGAACTGGGATGAACGGGAATGAACTGGGTTGACCGGGGAATGAACTGGGTTAACCAGAGAATGAACAGGGGTTAACCAGGGAATGAACTGGGTTGACCGGGGAATGAACTGGGTTAACCAGGGAATGAACAGGGGTTAACCAGGGAATGAACTGGGTTGACCAGGGAATGAATGGGGGATGAACTGGGTTGACCAGGGAATGAATGGGGAATGAACTGGGATGACCAGAGAATGAAATGGGGATGACTGGGGAATGAACTACTGGGATGACCGGGGAATGAACTGGGATGACCAGAGAATGAACTGGGGTTAACCAGGGAATGAACTGGGTTGACCAGGGAATGAACTGGGTTGACCGGGGAATGAACTGGGATGACCAGGGGATGAACTGGGGTTAACCAGGGAATGAACTGGGTTGACCGGGGAATGAACTGGGTTGACCAGGGAATGAACTGGGTTGGACGGAGAATTAACTGGCTTTCACAGGATACACTGCCTTCCAGTCACCCTTAGTACATGCCAGTTCAAACCCAATAGATAACCCTTTGTCAGTATATCCCAGTTTGGTAAGATACTGGTTTCTTAAGTGGACACATCTGGTTATTCCCCTGGGCTCCCCAAACCTCTCTCTTACCTCACTTCCCTCCTTTAAGACACCCCTCAAAACCTTTCTCTTCAACTGAACTTTTGGCCTTAACCTTAAATCTGATGTGGCTCAGTATTGAAAGTGATAATGTTCCTGTGAAGCATATCTGGATATTTTAGCATTTTACAGGTGCTACATGCGGTCACAGTAGAAGGCCTTGTGGCGTAGTGGGATAGCAACCATGCCTCTGAGCCAGAAGTTCTGGGTTCGAGACCCACTCCAGGACTTGATGGGCCAAGGAAGGTGAGTTCATAATGCGGCCAAACACGTTGAGTGTGTCAACCTGCAAAATCCTTCCAAACTCGCCATTGGCTGGCGCGAAGAGCGGAGAGACTCTGGGTCGGCCACGCTTGACGTGGGGTGGGACCCCTTAAGCTATAAATCTCTGGCGACAGACTAGCGATCTGTTCCGGGAATAAGGAGCCATGGAAATGGATAGGAAGTCTGTTTTAGTGCACCCCTAGGGGTGGGGATAGATAGAGATCGCTCAGTTAGCGCGGGTTCAATTCCTGTACCGGCTGAGGTTATCCATGAAGGCCCCGCCTTCTCACCCCTTGCCCCTCTCCTGAGGTGTGGTGACCCTCAGGTTAAACCACCATCAGTCTGGTCTCCCCCCTCAAAGTGTCATCTCGGACTATCGCGACTTTGCTAGATATAGAGTTACAACTTGCAATTGTTGTTATACTGCCACAGGAGAGCAACTAGTAAATTATACATGCTTTCTCTAACGTGATCAATTATTTATGTATATAAATTAGCATATTAAATATTAATCGTTTTACATTGCGTTTCAATCAACAACAAAAATGAGAATCCGACTCTTATCTTCCTCCACCCCTTCCTTCCCCTCCAACTTTTCCGACATATGCAGCTTTCAAAGGATTGAGGACTCAAGAGTATGGACACATCTATCATTCACCTTCTTTACTCCTCACCTACTGATCGCCAGGCAACACTGACAGTGTTGATTGTCATATTGACTTGTAAACTTAGCATAAGGTTGAAATCCCTCACAGATTATTAGGGGTTCCCCGTCTGCCCAAGGCCACGTTTCACTCTCAACTTTAGATTTTTATTGATGATATTTGCACGATAAAAGTGCAGCTGGGAGTAGATCACATCTCTTCTGGGGCACCCAGCACTTCCCAGGGTGGGTAACATCCCCAAGGACCAGAGGCTGCTCTCCCCTTTTGAGAGAGAGCTGACTGGCGGTGATTTGACCTGGGGGGGTCACCACACCTCAGGCAAGGGGCAAGGTTGAGAAGGCGGGGCCCTCATGAATAGGGGACGGCACAGTGGGACAGTGGTCAGAATTGCTGCCTCACAGCGGCAGGGACCCCGGTTGGATTCCGGCCTTGGGAGTGTGGAGTCTGCACATTCGCCCTGTGTCTGCGTGGGTTTCCTCCGGGTGCCCCGGTTTCCTCCCGCAGTCCAGAAACGCACAGGTTGGGTGGATTCAACACGCTAAATCGCCCCATAGTGTATCTAAAGATAGGTGGGTTACGGGGATAGGGTGGGGAGTGGGCCTAGGTAGGATGCTCCATCAGAGGGTCAGTACAGAATTGATGGGCCAAACAGCCTCCTTCTGCAATGTAGGGATTGTAGGACAGGGGCAGCAGACGCATGGAAACCCCACCACCTGGAGGTTCCCCTCTAAGTCACTCACCATCCTGACTTGGAAATATATCGGCCGTTCCTTCATTGTCAAAATCCTGGAACGCCCCCCTCCCTAACAGCACTGTGGGTGTACCTACACCAGGTGGACTCCAGCAGTTCAAGATGGCAGCTGACCACCTCCTTCTGAAGGACAACTAGAGGTGGCAATAAATGTTGGTATTTCAACAATGCCCACATCCGCTGTATGACTGGAAACATCTAACTCAGTCACAGCTGAATCAGATTCAGATGAGGGCGGCTGCTCGTGATGTCTGTAGCCCGGGGCTGCACCTCCCCACAGAATGCATGGTGTGTGGCAACTTCATAAAAAAACAGAATTGTTCTGGAATACCCAGGGATATGGTTAGTCCCGGCTCAGGGGATGCTCTGCTCCATTTTCTTGTACTGTAATGGTCTGATCTCGGTCTTTACAGAGGGTCATTAGGAGGGAGGAGCCCCTTTAAAAATGACCTTGGTGGGGCTTCCCAGGCCAAGTGTTGCTGAGCGCTGCTAATTTGTAATGGAATTAGCGCAAGATATTAGCAAGAGACAAACCATAGGTGCATTTACCCATCTCTGATTTCTCCACTCTATCACTCATCGTAGCTCACTGTCAGCTCAGCTCATTTCAAACAACAACTACCAAAGGCTGGCGGGGTGCACCAGATTAGCCCTTTACGTATTTAAGCACTTACACAGTACTCAGATGCAGAGGAAGGGTGCCAAAAATACAAACTTACCCTGGTATTGAGAGTATTCGGTAATTTTTTAATCAATTTAGAGTACCCAATAAATTTTTCCCAATTAAGGGGCAATTTAGCGTGGCCAATCCTCCTTGCCTGCACATCTTTGGGTTGTGGGGGCGAAACCCACGCAGACACGGGGAGAATGTGCAAACTCCGCACGGACAGTGACCAAGAGCCGGGATTGAACCTGGGACCTCGGCCCCGTAAGGCAGCAGTGCTAACCACTGCGCCACCCTGCTGCCTGAGGGCCTCCGTTGTTACGAATCTTTTTGAAAGGGAAGCCAGAATTCTCACTCCCTTCCACCCTCTGCTGCTGAATCCCGGCTTAAGCTTTATTATTGTACAAGCGTGTTTCTTTGAAATGTGTTCCGTGTGATTGATTTGTGGAGGGGAGACAGGGAAAAACTACGAAAGCGGCAGATTGCCTGTGTGAGGAATGTAGTAATTTCAGATTGACTGGGCTGGATTCTCCAGTAGCCGATGCCGATATCCTAATCGGCGATTGGGCGGAGAATGTTGCCAAAGCACGTGGCGTGTGACGCGATGATGCCGTTTCAGAGGGGGCAAAGGATGGCTGACCAGCGTCAAACCGGCCCCGATTTGAGCCCATTCTCCACCCAATCGGCGATTAGGATATCGGCATCGGCCACTGGAAAATCCAGCAGGCTCTCTCGCGATGCTCCGCTCCCGATGGACCGAGTTCCCGATCACGTGGGACACGTGTAATCTCAGTAGTCGGGAACCGGGCGTGGAGGCTGCGGACTGTGTCCAGCGCCGCCGCACTCGGCCGGGATCCGTGCTGCTGGCCGAGGGGGGCTTCTACGAGGGCTAAGGGGGACTGTTGGCGGGGTGGAGGGGGCCGGGGGTGGCCGCGGATGGCGGGTCGGGCCCGCCCACGGCTGGCACCATGTTGTACGGCGCAGCCGCTGCAGGTCATTGCCGTGCGCATGCGTGTTCAGGGACACGGCCATTCTCCGGCCATTTCCGGAGCGGGATCCAGGAGTTTCACCCGGCATCGCTGCTGGCCCCTCATCGGTAACGGAATCGGTGCTGATTTTGGCATCATAAAACGCCTCCAAATTCTCCGTTCGAGCCGGTTCGTAGCCGCTGAAACGGAGAATCCGTCCATTGTCTTGTATATATTTGGCACATTAAGGGTTAAAAATCTTGATTTGTAATATATTTTAAAATCCTGGTTTGTAAGACAGCTGGGATCTTTGGACCAAGAGGTGCAATTAAAGCAGCGTAAAAGTTTGGGCTAATGGACTTTTATTTATTTAGAGGGTTCCCCACAGAGTAGTTAATTAGAGACATTGGCCAGGAACTGGGCACAACAGTGAATCCCGCAAGATCGGGCTCCCTGCCGGGCTGACACGAGTTACACTTCTCACTCTGCACGCCACAATCTGGACCTCGCCGTCGCTGGGTGAGATCCAAATAAGCATATTTAAATGACGCCGGGCACCCGGGAGTCAACGGGCCTGCCAGACCTCATCAAGGTGCTGTCTAGCACTCGTTTCGACAAACATGGACCAGGTGCGATGGCATCTTGGTGGGGCGGGTGGGGGCTCTTGCAGCCCATTAGAACCCCTCAGGTGGTTGCGGACATGGCAAAGTAGTACGTTGGCACTCCCCTGGCACCTGGGCACATTGCCACTGGCAAACCGGCACTTACGGGGTTTCTGGCGGCACTCCCGGGCTGGTAATGCCAAGGGTCCCAGGTTGGCACTGCCAGAAGATGGGCCTAGGGGTGCCTTGCCCTATGGAGGGGGAGTGATAGTTCCAGGGGACCTCGAGAAGGTTGGAGAGGTGGTGAAGGGCGGGGTGGTCCTGAAAGCCGAGAAGGGATCTGAAAGGAGAGAGGGGAGGGGTATAGAGATTGGCTCAGCCTTCCAAAATGGCGCCCCCATCTGCCAGGAGGCGCTCGGCAGCAGCAACACGACTAAAGTTTGGCCTCAGTGGGAAGAAACACCTCGTGGCCCAAAAGAAATTTGGGGAAGTATCGATGAATAGCGGGTGAATCTTGACACTGCGGCCACCGAGACGCCCCCCACCCCACCCGTGCCAAACGCGTCTGAGACAGGACTTTAACTTTTTTCCGCTGAATGACACCCATTGTGCTCAGTTTCGTAAGATGCTAAAATCCTGACGGGAAGTGACAGGGTGGATGGTCAGGTGTTTTATGAGTGGGAGAGTCTCGAACAAGGGGCCATAGCGACAAGATAAAGGGTCGGCCATTTAAAACTGAGGTGGGTAGAAATCTCTTTGCGCAGAAGGTAGTGAATCTCTGGAATTGGCTGCCCCGTAGGGTGGTGGAGGCTTGATAATCGAAAGTATTTAAAGTGGAGGTGGATAAATATTTGATAGACCGAGGAAGAGAGGGCAATGCGGAAATGGCACAGAAAAGGAGTTGAGGGCGACATTGATCAGCCATGATCGTATTGAACGGCGGAGCGGGCTTGAAGGGCCCGGTGGCCCATTCTGCTTCCATTTCTTGTGTTCTTCCGATGTACCTAATGGGAGGAGACCGCGGTTAAAGCAATCAGGGTTTGAGGTTCAGTTTTAGCTTATTCTGACAGGGTGTCAGGTCTCTTTATTTAAGCAATCCCAAAAGATCTCTCTCAAAGAGGAGTATCCAGACATCTCTGTACTGCAAGTGTTTCTGGGTCTGCTAACTGTATTTAAAAGTGGATTGGGATCTGAGCCGTTTTGTTGTTTGATTGGAAGTAAAGATAGCAGTTAAGGGTTACTGTATTCACTGTGTTGATTAGCTTTGTTTAAGGGGTAATTATTGCCATTTTCTAGTGTGATGTTAAAGATATGTTAATACTGTGTTAGTAATAAGTTTTTTTTTTGTAAAATTTAGTGTACCCAAAAGTTAGTGTACCCAGGGGCTGGTTTAGCACAGGGCTAAATACCTGGCGGTTAAAGCAGACCAAGGCAGGCCAGTAGCATGGTTCAATTCCCGTACCAGCCTCCCTGAACAGGCGCCGGAATGTGGCGACTAGGAGCTTTTCACAGTAACTTCATTAGAAGCCTACTTGTGACAATAAGCGATTTTCATTTCATTTTCATTTCTTTTCCAATTAAGGGGCAATTCGGGTTGTGGGGGTGAGACCCACACAGACGGGGGGGGGGGGGGAGAATGTGCAAACTCCACAAGGAAAGTGACCCAGGGCCGGGATTCGAACCCGGGTCCTCAGCGCCGTAGGCAGCAGTGCTAACCACTGTGCCACCGTGCCGCCCATAAAGTTTGTTTTAATATACCATATCCTGATTTCTCCTTGAAATCCCTCCTGGAGCGAGATACCCCTTTCCTCACAGTCAAACAAATTTAAATTAAAAATGTTGGGGATTCAGTCGGGTATCCGAGCCACTGTTGGGATCTGGTCCAGGATCGTAACACTAGTGGTTTAACCAGCCTTATATATCATTGTGGATCATAGTGACAACTGATCTGTTTCAAATCAATGGGATCACTGAACTGATCATATATGTTTACTGTCTGTAAGGAACATTCACTCCTGCTTCATTCAAATAGAGATGATAGTTAAACTAATCAGCTGGGACCTCTGTTGTTTGTGATCATATTGTAATTAAATTCTTGTGACTGAATTGACGAGTGACCCTGCCTGCGTGGAGAGGCTTCTGCAAGGCCAAGAGGGCCCATCCAACCCCGCGATCTGGCTCACACACTTCCAAAGCTCGCCAGAAACATCTGTGGACAGGGACTTGATTGATTTAAACTTTACAAAGTCAGCAGAAGTTGCGACAACAGCTTTTTCAACTGATCTGCAAACCATATCGGCATATATTGACACCAGAGGCTACGCCAAGAGCCAGAGGTCAGCTTGTCGTTGACAGGTACAGCACGGGGTTGGATACAGAGTAAAGCTCCCTCTACACTGTCCACGTGATAAACTCCGAGTATCAATAAAGCAGCATTTCCTGCATGAATCAGGTGGGTCTTGTGTTTATAAGGGTGTAATGAACTCCAATTGGCTTTATTGGTTGGCCAATTGGAGTATGAGCTCCCTCAATGATAGCTCATTGAGGGGGCCCATATAAGCACCTGTGTAGGCTTTGTGAGCCAGTCTTAAGTTGACTGGACTGCTAGCAGCACTGTTTGTAGCTGCTCCTGTAATATCGTTATTGTAAATAAATATTGGTGCGGTGAAGGAACTCCTGCCTCCCGTGGATTACGACAAAGGGCTATGAAGTAGCCTATCCCAAACACACATCTCAGTAGCTGGACCATGGTAAGCTGTTGAGACCTGCAACGCTGCAGGTTAAATGCTCAGAGGGATGATTCATTCGGTTTGATAATCAGGTTACAAAAACCTGGATCCTTTGAGTGGGGAATGCAAATCAGCCCTATATCCTGCGTGCGGTGCGGGCGGAGAGCTCTGTAATGAAGTTGAGGGTAGGAGGTTGTGAAATGGCATCTCCTGGAATAGGTGCAGCCTGAACAATTTGATGTACCATCAACTGTACGCGAGGCGAGTGATTTACCAAAGTCTGGCTTTAATTGACTAGAACACAGCTCTGCGATCATCTACAATGGAAAGGGACGATCATCAGGCGTCTGACCATTTATAACTCGTTAATAGAGGCGTGGTTAACTCAGCCTCTCGGCCAATCGGTCGAGGGGCACATGACCGACCAGGGCCAATGGTAAGCCGACGTTCTGGCCCAATGGCAGACAAGTATGCAGATCATATCACCACACAATTGCAAAATGCAGTATTTGTTTTCAGTGACATTTCTGTCACAAAAACATTGAGCCACAAGATCCCAGAATCCTCTATTCCACAATAACTTTACTGTACAGTGCACAAAGCGTAAGAGCCTGGTTTTATTTTCATTTACAGTCAAACCGTGGACAGGAGGCTCACCAATTCGGTAAAATCCTAGAGTCCCTGCAATGCAGAAGGAGGCCACTTGGCCTGTCGAGTCTGCACCGAACCTTCGAAAGACCCTAGCGAGGCCAAATTCCCCGCCCTATACCCGCAACAGTGAAACAGATACCCAGAGGCCTTGTTCATTGTCACCGGGGACTCAACAAAGCCAACCTCAAGGGTGTACAAAATTCCACCAGCACATCTCCTGTCCCACCAGGGATGACAACTCTCTTGACCACTGCTCAACACAAATCAAGGGCCTACCGTTCCATCCCCTGACCGCACTTTGGAAAATCAGACCATAAGACGGTGCTCCTTCTCCCGGCAGACAAACAGGAACTTAAGCGGGAGAATCCGGTGAAGAAGGTCGTGCAGTGCCGACCCGAGGAAACAGAAGAGCTCCTACGTGACTGTTTGGAGTTAGTGGACTGGTCTATATTTACGAACTCAGCGGCCAACCTAAACGAGTCTGCCACCACCGTCACAGACTTCATCAGCAAATGTGTGGACGACTGCTTGCCAAAGTTAGTAGTACGTACGTTCTCCAAACGGAAACCATGGCTTAATCGGGAGATTATTGAAGGCCAGGTCTGAAGTGTTCAATTCAGGTGACCATGGCTGATATAGGAAATCCAGGTACAACCTCTGCAAAGCCATCTGTAGCCACCTGGGGTGGCCACGTCCCGATTTCAAAATGGACACTCATAAGGAGTGTAGGGAAAATTGGACAACTACAGAGAACACAAGCAGGTGCAAGGTTTCCTGTGTATTAAGATTTGCAGAACCCAGACAGAACTGAAACCAATAGCCATCTACATACTAATGGGCTATCTCCAGGGACAAAAAACAACATTAAAACAATCGAGACCAAGCCAGACTCCCCGGCGCCAGCGGGAGCTAAGACAAAGGCAGGCCAACGACCACCTAGGGCCCGCCCAACGATCAGGGAACAACTCCAGTATTGGAGAAATCGATTAAAAACAATTGGGACATGGTCCAATGAATTGGGACCAAGTCCGGGGTCCGCCCAAAAGGGCACGAAACCCCTGGGGACTATAAAATAGAATCCACAAGTTCAGTTCGCTCTCTTGGCAGCTCTCGAAAGAATTCTTGACCGTGGCTCTCAACGAGGAGAGACCTGTCTAGCAGCTGCATCAACCAAGTAAGTCTCAGATCAACGCACGCTATGAGATAGACGCTCCTAGCTACTATTCCGTACCAGCTTGAAGCCAGCAGATTCAGAACCGGACAAAGGCCATTGTTCCTCTGACCTGATGGGCCATTCGAAAGCTAAGTATAGGCCTTTAGTAGTAGTGATAGTTTAGTAAGTAGAGTTTATGCATGAGTAGGGATTGACTGTGTGTATAATAAACGTGTATTGATTTGAAACTTACTAACTGGTGTATTGAGTTATTGATCAGCACTTGGCTTTGAACCTCGTGGTGGTATCAGAAAGATACCTGGCGACTCTAGAGCAAAGGTTACTAAAACAGAACAATTAAAGAGAAAGCACAACGAGCAACAGATCCGGGATGCCAAGAGACAATATCAGACCAAGCTAGAGTCACAGACTAACGACACAGACTCTCGTCGGTTGTAGCAAGGCCGAGACAACATAAACGGCTAAAAGCGAAGCCAAGAAGAATCACCGGCAGCAGCGCACCCCTCCCCAATGAACTCAATGCATTCGATGCTCGGTTCGAGAAGGAAACCATCAAACCGCTGTCAACTGCCCCAGCAGCCCCGGACACACCCATATCTACCGCCACAGCTTCCAAAGTCAGATCGGCCTTCCTGAAATTGAACCCTTGGAAAGTGACGGGTCCAGATGGGGGTCCCCGGTTGTGCACTCAAGCCTGCGTGGACCAGCTGGAAGATGTGTTCGCGGACATCTTCAATCTCTCCCAACTCCATTCCGAGGTTCCCACCTGCCGCACCACCATAATCCCAGCCAAGCTCATATCAAAGCTCCAAAACCTAGGACTTGGCTCCTCACTCTGCAACTTGATCTAGGGCAGCACGGTGGCACAGTGGGTTAGCCCTGCTGCCTCATGGCGCCGAGGTCCCAGGTTCGAATCCTGGTCCTGGGTCACAGTCCGTGTGGAGTTTGCACATTCTCCCCGTGTTTGCGTGGGTTTCATCCCCACAACCCAAAGATGTGCAGGGTAGGTGGATTGGCCGCGCTAAATTGCCCTTCATGGAAAAAATGAATTAGGTACACTAAATTTATTTTTTAAAAAGAGTAGTCCTGATCCGAGTGTTGCAGACTGGCACATTCCTAACCCCAGGACTACATGTGAGAGATGCACGACAGCTTGGGGCAGTCCCATAAGGTGCAATAGGGAAAGGTCGTTTTCCAAGACCTTTCAGTCATAGGGCATCGAAGAGCTGGGAGTTTATAGACCCCCTCTGGCTGTATGACCCACGTCGAATGTACACAGTAAATATTACATGGACCACATTGAAGGCCCTCAGAAGCAGCACGATCTATGTCAAAAAATTTGAATATGATTGAACTCTCTGCAAAGGCCATTTTGTCTTTGCGATATTTTATAAATAAAGTGTATTTTTGTAAAAAAATAGTTTCCAGCTACCAGCCGGATTTTAAGCTTCCAGACATATTTCAGTGAGGGGGAGATTCCCCCCCCCCCCCCCCCCCCCCCAGTGATGTGAGCAGGAAAGCAGCCCATCTTTCAATCATGAGTTTGGTGGAAATGTACATGGCTCAAACGCCCTTGCCTGCCACCTTGCTCAACGCTGATTGGTAACTGACCGATGGGTGGAGTCTCACTCGTGCAGCTTGTGATTGGTGGACACCACTGTCGATCTCGGGTCCTTCACCCAAAGGCTGACTCCCTTCCAGCTCCCAGGTGGTCATGGGAGTCCATTTTTAGAAGGCCTTTGAGGTGAATTACACCACCCCCCTCCCCCTGACAATTCTTATGAATCGCCCCCCCACCCCCGTGCCTCCCCCACTGGCCCGACCGTGGAGACCCTGATTGGCCAATCGGAGCCCTCTGACCGAATGGCCAATTAGGGCACAAGGGTGAACCAATCAGGGCAGGGAAAAGCTGCCCCATTACAATCCAATGCATTTTGGCTGAAATTGCAGTGGGGCATCATGGGGCTGGATTCTCCGATTTTGAGGCTGTGTCCGGATTTTTCGATGATGCAAAAATCAGCGAGGCCCCAGCACCGACCCTCCGACCGGTAAGGGGCTAGCAGCTGCGCCATGTAAAACACGCGGCCTTCCCAAAATAAACGGCCGGAAAATTTCCGGGTCTGTGGCTGTGCATGCGCACGCCGACGACCTGCAGCCGTTGGGTCATACAGCATGGCGCCAGCGGACCGGACCTGTCAGATAGTGCCCCCCTGGATACCCTCTCGCCATGCACAGACCACACACCCCCAGCTCCCCCCCCCCAGCCCTTGTCGAAGCCCCTCCTCCCCCCCCCCCCCGGCCAGCAGCACGGCTCCCCCCACCCCCCACCCCCCTATAGCGGCTCTGGACACTGTCCGCAGCCGCCACGCCAGGTTCACGAAAACTTTTTTATTTAAACAAAATTTAGATTACCCAATTCATATTTTCCAATTAAGGGGCAATTTAGCCTGGCCAATCCACCTGGCTTGCACAGTTTTTGGGTTGTGGGGGCGAAACCCACACAAACACGGGGAGAATGTGCAAACGCCACACGGACAGTGACCCAGAGCCGGGATTCGAACCTGGGACCTCGGCGCCGTGAGGCAGCAGTGCTAACCCACTGCGCCACCGTGCTGCCCTAGGTTCACGAAAACTGAGAGCGCAAGTGAACCGCGCCGTCGTGAACGCGGTCGATCTGGGGCGGGGCATCGGGGGAGGGACTTCAGGTAACACCCGTACGTCATTTCAACGGCATGCGGTGTACTCCCCGGTGACGCTGTTTTGGAGGGGGCAGAGCATCTGAAACCTGGCCCCGCCCTCGATTGGGTCATTAAAAAAAGGATCCTCCGCCCGATCGGCGATTACGAATTTGGCAAGCAGAGAAACGCACCCAATCTTCTTGAGGAAGTCTCCAATTCTAAAGGGGAGGTTGTGGAAGCAGATCCATTAACGGCGTTCAAAAGGCATCTTGACAAACACATGGACAGGATGGATCTAGAGGGCTACGGCACAAGGAAGTGTTGAGGGTATTGGCAAAGGTTGGTATCATGACCAGTAGAGGCTTGGCGGGCCGAAGAGCCTGTTCCTGTGCTGTATTGTTCCTTTTTCCAATTGGCTGACTTGTGTTGCGATGAATGTGGGTGAGTAGGATTAGTTCGGGAATTGATACAGGGCTAAGGGGAGTGAGCGGGACAGTGGGATTAGTTTGGGGATTGTACAAGGCTATGGGGAGAGAGCTACAGTGGAATTAGTTTGGGATTGATACAGGGCTATGGGGAGAGAGCGGGGCAGTGGAATTAATTTGGGATTGATACAGGGCTATGGGGAGAGAGCGGGGCAGTGGGATTAATTTGGGATTGATACAGGGCTATGGGGAGAGAGTGGGACTGTGCGATTAGTTTGGGATTGATACAGGGCTATGGGGAGAGAGCGGGGCAGTGAGATTAATTTGGGATTGATACAGGGCTATGGGGAGAGAGCGAGGCAGTGGGATTAATTTGGGATTGATACAGGGCTATGGGGAGAGAGCAGGGCAGTGGGATTAATTTGGGATTGATACAGGGCTATGGGGAGAGAGCAGGGCAGTGGGATTAATTTGGGATTGATACAGGGCCATGGGGAGAGGGCGGGGCAGTGGGATTAATTTGGGATTGATACAAGGCTATAGGGGAGAGGGCGGGGCAGTGGGATTAGTTTGAGATTGATACAGGGCTATGGGGAGAGAGCGGGGCAGTGGGATTAGTTTGGGGATTGATGCAAGGCTATAGGGGAGAGGACGGGTCAGTGGGATTAGTTTGGAATTGATGCAAGGCTGTAGGGAGGGAGCGGGGCAGTGGGCTTAGATTGATATTGATAGGGGCAGCAAGGTGGCACAGTGGTTAGCACTGCAGTCTCATGGCATTGAGGACCCAGGTTCAATCCCAGCCCCGGGTCACTGTCCGTGTGGAGTTTGCACATCCTCCCCGTATCTGTTTTTAAAAAGATTGATATTGATGAATCCTCTGGGAGAGACCAGGTAATGGGGTTAAAAACAAAATGCTGTGGACGCTGGAAACCTGATAAGCAGAAAATGCTGGAAAATCTCACAGGTCTGGCAGCAACTTTGAAAACACAGAGTTAACTGGGAGTGAAACTGATTTGGGGTTAACCCAGCTGTGCCTTCTCAAGATAGAATGGCAATATTTCAAAACACAGCAGAGTGAGCCCTCCCCAGAGCCTTGGTAAATATTTATCCATCAACCAACAACTAACACAGATTATGCAGCGATTATCTCTGTTGTTTGTTGGAGCCTGTCGCAAGTTCAAGGTGCTTTAGTTCATGGTTTAATAATTTGTAGTTTCATAAGGGATGTTTCAAAAATTCCATTCATATTTCCAGCTGGTGGTATAGCTGTTTGCTGTAAAGCACAAGTTCATGGCACCACCTAGTCTCGGCGCGATAATTTTATACACCTCAATTAAATCTCTCTCTAGCCGCCTCTGATCGAAAGAAAACAATCGCAGACAATCCAGTCTTGCATAAAGTTCGCCATTCCTGATCTTCTCTGCACTCTCGCCAGTTCAAGCAAATTTTCCAGTGTGACAATTGCACCTCAGAGCACACAATCGAGTACACGGGGCAGCACGGTAGCATAGTGGTCAGCGCAGTTGCTTCACAGCTCCAGGGTCGCGGGTTCGATTCCCGGCTTGGGTCACTGTCTGTGCGGAGTCTGCACGTTCTCCCCGTGTCGGCGTGGGTTTCCTCCGGGTGCTCCGGTTTCCTCCCACAGTCCAAAGATGTGCGGGTTAGGTGGGTTGGCCACGCTAAATTGACCTTAGTGTCCAAAAAAAATCTTAATTGAGGGCTACGGAGATAGGGTGGGCCTCAGTAGGGTGCTCTGTGTAAGGGCTGGTGCAGACTCGATGGGCCGAATGGCCTCCTTATGCACGGTAAATTCTATGATTTAGAAAATGTGAACATCATTGCAGGTGGCAAAATGGTTAGCACTGCTGCCTTACGACGCCTCTCACCTCCACCTGCCCGGGTTCGATTCCGGCCTTGGGTGACTGCCGATGTGGGGTTTGCACATTCTCCCCTTGTCTGCATGGGTTTCCTCCCACAATGTGCAGGTTAGGAGGATTGGCTGTGCTAAATTGCCCCTTCGTGTCCAGGTTAGGCCAGGGGGACTGGATGGGGCGGGTGGGGGTGGGGGGACCTGGGTAGAGTGTCTTTAGGATGGTCGATGAAGACTCGATGGGCCAAAATGACCTCCTTCTACACTGTCGGGATCCTATGGACTTTCTGTGAGTGCAATTTTGCAAAGTTTTTTTCCATTTTTTTTCCAGCTGTTTTATTAATACGGTATTGCCAACAAAACAAGAACTTTCTGTAATGCGGTGACCACAATGGCGCGCGCGCAGTACCCGAGCTGTGATCTAACTAGTGTTTTATACAGTTCTGGTTCCACGTGCCAACTTTTATACACCAGGCCTCGGCCTGGCCAGCAGTGCGTTTCCACACTATTTTTACAGCTGTGATAAGAGTTTAAACCAGCAGCTGTTTCTCCTCTACTTGACTGGAATGTGCACTTCTATTCTTAGCTGCTCTGAGGTATGAATGCCAACGTTCCCATTGTGTTGTAGCGATGGTGATCCGTAAATGACTGGTCTTCAAACAGTATCCAGCATTGTTCAGCTTGCGACTTTAGTCACCATTTCCTTGTCCTGCAAATAATCGCGCAGCCCGACTCAGTCACTTCACACACTCACTCCAAACTCCTGCCTGCAATATCCTAATTTAGGCAGCAATCCATTTCAAATGTAACCTCGTAAAATAAAACTCTCCTGTTAAAAAACACTCTGGCATTCTAGAATACTTGGAACAAGCTTATTAAATGCAAACGGAACACCAAGTGTAAATTCCACTCAATACTTTCCATTCTGTCGTCGATTTAATCTGAGGCTATGATCTCTTACTCAGGAGAAGCTCAGAGTTTGATACATTTCAATGAGATTACTCATCCTTGCTCGAAACTCCGGAGGGCTTGGTGAAGGATTTGAGGCTTTGCTCTCGCGCCATTCTGGATCCTACTGAAATGCCCGACCCATTCCTTTTTAAAAAATATAAATTTAGAGTACCCAATTCAATTAAGGGGCAATTTAGTGGCCAATCCACCTACCCTGCACATCTTTGGGTTGTGGGGGCGAAACCCACGCAAACATGGGGAGGATGTGCAAACTCCACACGGACAGTGACCCAGAGCCGGGATCGAACCTGGGACCTCGGCGCCGTGAGGCATCAGGGCTAACCCACTGTGCCACCGTGCTGCCCCACCCGACCTATTCCTACCATCTCTCAATGGCGGGTCCTGCTTGGCCAATCTCCTGATGCCCACAGTCAAGGTGAGGTTTGCGCCGCAGAGTTCGGAGGCTCTTGGTCAAGTCGGGAGTGAGGTGGAGATCCTCCTTTTCAAATCCTAAACTCCCCCCCTATCTCTGTAATCCTTCCCCGGCCCTACAATCCTCCGGGATCGCTGCGTTCCGCTAATTCTGACCTCTCGCGGTTCCCCCGATTTTCTTGCCTCCGGCACTGCTGCCGTGTTTTCCGCTGCCTGGGCCCTACCCTCTGGAATTCTTTCCCTAAAGCTCCCCGCCTCTCTGTCTCGCTCACCTCCACCTGCAAGAGGCTCCATAAAACCTGCCTCACTGACAAGGCGTCCAGTCGTCTGCCCAAATAGCTCCTTTCGCGATTGGTGATAAATTTATTTGATACCACTCCTGGGACATCATAGGCACTATATAAATGCAAGTTGTTGTTGCTATCGAGGGTCAAGTTGTGGGTCCCACAGTACTGAGCTTGGTTCAGGCAGTGGGTGGACGGCTAAAGGAGCTCATGTGGCTGCTGAGTGGCAGAGGCAGGGGCAATCAATGACTTCTAAAGTAAATTGGACACGTTACTCAAGGGAAGTTAAGAGCCAGGGAAAGGGACTGACTGGATTTCCCTACAGAGAGCCAGTATGGTGGCCCAGTGGTTAGCACTGCTGGCTCACCCAGCCAGGGACCTGGGTTCGATTCCGGCCTCGTGCGACTGGTGACTGCCTGTGCGCAGTTTGCATGTTCTCCTTCGTGTCTGCGGGGATTTCCTCCGGGTGCTCTGGTTTCCTCCCACAGTCCAAAGATGCACAGGTTAGGTGGATTGGCTATTCTAAAATTGCCCCCGAGTGTCCAAAGATGGTGAGGATGGGGCGGGAGAGTGGGCCTGGATGGATGCTCTTTCGGACAGTTGGTGCAGGTTTGATGGGCCAAATGGCCTCCTTCTGCACTGTGAAATGAAAATCGCTTATTGTCACGAGTAGGCTTCAATGAATTTACTGTGAAAAGCCCCTAGTTGCCACATTCCGGCGCCTGTCCGGGGAGGCTGGTACGGGAATCGAACCGTGCTACTGGCCTGCTTGGCCTGCTTTAAAAGCCAGCGATTTAGCCTTGTGAGCTAAACCAGCCCCTCTGACGAGATGTACCTATAAGAAAGTGGGGACCAGAGTAACAAAAGGGGTAAAAAAGGGGATAATCTAAGTAAGAGACAAGTAGTACATAACCCAGCGTACACCTTTATACTTGGATCACTCAATGATGAAGACCAACAAGTTCAGTAGCAAACAAACATAAAGCTGAGTACCGAGGTTAGTGAATTGCGCACTGAGCATGATGGGACATAAACCAATCAGACTTGACCACATTCCTAGGAAGGGCAGACACATACAGAATTCACTCTGTTGAGCTTGGCAGGAATATTCCTGATCCTCAGCTCCACATAGCCTTGGCTAATTAGACAATGGCACAAGTCAGAGTAGGAAGGAGAGGGTTGTTTGTAAGACATTGAGGACGAGGGATAAGAGGGGTTTGACAAACACCAGCCAGCCCAGAACAGCACGGGCTAATCACATAGCACCAAGATGCACAACAGTTCATTTCACTGGTCCATGTGGGTAATCCGTAGCTAATGATTGGATGATGTCCAACTTGAGGGGAGTGGTTGCCATTTTTTGCAAATGTACAATAATGAACACAAACGGTGTACAGTAAGAGTGGTTTGGAAACTGCCCCAAAACACTCTCTCTCGTACGTTGAACAAGCTTGGAGAATAAAAGCGACTTTACAGAGTTGCTGTCTCCGCCAGTCTTTGTATGGACAAAAGTTCTATGTTCTATAAATGGAATAGTGTAGGTCAGATAGGCTTCAGATGGTTTCACAGGTCGGCGCAACATCGAGGGCCGAAGGGCCCGTACTGCGCTGTAATGTTCTATGTTCTATGTTCTAAAACCAGTTTAATACTTCGCCCCTGAAAAACGATTCAACAGGGTACAATGTCTTAATTAATGTGTCAGGAAAGCCTCCTGCCCATTCATCCTCTCATTACGTACAACTGTTGAAATGGGCCAGATTCCTTGTCACATTTGAGGACCCCGAACAGGCGCCGGAATGTGGCGACTTGGGGCTTACCACAGTAACTTCATTGAAAGCCTACTTGCGACAATAAGCGATGATTATTAAGATGGGGGTAGAACATTTTTATGACAAGCTCCCTCAGCTGTTGGCTTGAAGGCCCAAAAGCATTCGGAATGGAGATGGCTGTGCATGCTGCACTCTCTGAGGTGCTGTCCTTTAATTAACCGAGGTCCCGTGCCTGTCCTTTTAGGCTGATTTTAAAAAACCCAGGCGATGTCCCGGTCAATCCATCAAACAGCATCGCTGAACAAAAACCCGCTGAGCCGGTCATTAATCGCACTGGACTATGTGTCGAAACTTGAAATGACAACAGTGACTGTCCGGATACCGGATACTCTCGCCTGTTGTCAACGGACCCTTTTTAAAAAAATGTTTTTATTGCTTTTTCACACTTTTATATTACACATTTCATACTTTTAATTATCAAGTTTCATCGCCGCGCGTACAGCGAAGGAACGAAAGAAAAGTGATAAATTCCAAGTGAGAGATAGGCCAAAGGAGAATGGGAAAAGGAAAACAATGATACAAACAAACACGGATCATTCCACATGTTTACATGTCCTCCCCATAGCTGGGCACCTATTGGATGCTCTGCCATTGGACTGTGGTATTTTTAACGGGCTATCGCCCCTCCTTCGCTACCCTCCCGCCCCCCTTTCCTTTGTGATCCGTGGCTCGTCTGTGCTCCCCCAGCGACGCTCTGCTGGTTACAAACGGGTCTTGGAATAAGTTGGTGACTGGCTTCCATGTTTTGCGGAAGCCCTCTTCCAACTCGTGGGTGGCAAATTTTATCTTCTCCAGTTGGAGGAATCGCGACAGGTCGGAGAGCCAGTCGGCAGCTTTGGGCGGTGCTGCTGATCGCCAGCCGAGCAGGATTCTTCAGCGGCCGATTAGGGAGGCAAAGGCTAGTGTGACGACCCCCCCCCCCCCCCCCCCCCGCCCCGCCAATAAAGACTTCTGGCTGATCAGAAATCTACAGATTGCCACTTTAGGACCTGGCTCCGGTGCTATGTCTTTTCGTCCGACGTCATTTCGTCCAACGACACTTCGTCCACGTCTTTTGGTCCAACGTCTTTTTGTCCGCCCGTCTTTTGGTCCAAGGTCACTTCGTCCAATTATCCAATTACAAATTAACTCCGTATAAAACCATTCAATTGATAAAATGCAAGTACAATACAGCAAGTGAATTTAGTTGCTAAAATGCAAGTAATTGATAAAATGCAAGTAAAATGCAAGTAGAAAAATGCAGTTTAAAAATCTAAAAATGCAGTTAAAAAATCAAAAAGTTTACTAATAATTTTTTTTGTCTAAGACTTTTTGTAACTTGACTTTTTGTAACTTGTAGCACTCTACTCCACTCCCCACATTAACTTTTTATGCAATAAAGGTTTTTATTATCGGTCTCTTTCCTTTAACGAGCCTCGTTAAAGGATAGTTATTATCGTTCTCTTTCGCATCAGAAAGTGCTCTTCAGGATTTAGCATCATATCGTCATTGGGCATGCGATGGGACATTCAAGATTGTGCCACAACAGTGGTTTCAACTGTTCTGCATTCATTTACAAGTTAAAGGAAGCCGTTTTCCACGGGTCTTTGCATTACTGCCGAATAAAAAAAGCAGACATACGAATTATTCTTTGACCAATTGAAAATTATGCAACCTAATGCAGATCCGATTGATATCATGGCAGATTTCGAAGTTGCAGTTCACAAGGCAATTAATTCATCATTCCTTAATTCATCTGTCGTGGCATGTTTGTTTCATTTGAGCCAATCTGTGTTTCGAAAAATTACCGATTTAGGCCTCAAAGAAAAATACAATACAGACTCTGAATTCTGTCTTAAAATTCGATGTTTTTCAGCATTAGCTTTCCTCCCCTTTGAAGATGTCGAAGAGGCTTATGAAGATTTGATAGACAATGACGAAATACCTGCTGAATTCATCGTTTACTTCGACTTGACTTACATAGGCATTGTGAGAGGACGTGGTGCCAGACGAAGGAGTGAAACACCTACATTCCCGACAGCTGTATGGAATGTTAATCAGCGTGTTCTACAAGATCTACCGAGAACAAATAATGCTGCTGAGGGGTTTCATTCTGCCATAAAGCGTTCGGTGGGTGGAGCTCATTTGAATATCTGGAGGTTAATCAAAACTCTGAAGGAAGAGGAAGGGTTCATAATAGGCAAAAAGGCTCAAATTCTTCGGGGAGATCAGTCGACTTCATGTACGCGATATAAGAAAATAACTGAACGCCTCAAAAGATTGGTCGTTGAATATGATTCTACAACAAAAAATGGTTTCTTGAGGAATGTTGCTTACAATTTACATCAATTTTAAGTAATTTCGGGAATTTGAAGTAATTAGTAAACTTTTATATTTTTTAACTGCATTTTTAGATTTTTAAACTGCATTTTTCAACTTGCATTTTACTTGCATTTTATCAATTACTTGCATTTTAGCAACTAAATTCACTTGCTGTATTGTACTTGCATTTTATCAATTAAATGGTTTTATACGGAGTTAATTTGTAATTGGATAATTGGACGAAGTGACGTTGGACCAAAAGACGGGCGGACAAAAAGACGTTGGACCAAAAGACGTGGACGAAGTGTCGTTGGACGAAGTGACGTCGGACGAAAAGACGCGACACGCCTGGCTCCACCCTCACAAGCTTGGACATTGCCTCAAAGAATGTTGTCCAGAACCCGACAGGCCCAGGACATGTGGGTGTGGTTGGCCGGGCCTCCCTGACACTGTTCACATTTTGCCTCCATTTCCGGTGTAGCCATCTGGGATGGCCACTTCCAATTCGGGACAGAGAAACTCGCAAAGCCTAGTGGGTAAAATGGACAAGCTAAGACTCAGGCAGGCTCAGAGCCTGAAATGCATATTTGTCAGCAAGAAGTCCAGATGGTATCGAAACTCCATCCATCCAATTAGCATTTTAATGGGGCTGATTAGTATTTGATGGCCCAACTTCATCAAGACAAAGGACTGGTGCTCGAGCAACCGGGACAGTCCCAGACACTCCCTGATCAAGTGAACGCAAACAACGGGGTCACTGACTGCTTGGGACATGCCCAGTCATCCAGATCCCCGCCCACTTATTGGTTAGGAATCGGAGTGATCAGGGATCACCCAATTAGTGGGGTCCAAACCGAAGGACCGCCCGAAAGAGCGCGAAAATCCCCACGTATAAGAAGAGTTAGCCATATGTTCACTCTCTCTTGGTCCTGGTACCCCCATCGCCAAGTGCAGCAACACCAGAAGCAAGTACAAGTTCAACGGATGAGTCTAGCTGAGCAGCAGTTACTCCTCTGGACCCGAGAAGCTCCAGAATCAAACAGCGGCCACTGTTCTCTGACCTAAGCCGGGTGCCTGAAGTTAAGTGCAGGTTGTCTTCGTCGATAGGTGTAGTTAACTAGTAGTGTTTACGTTGCATGACTAATTGTGTGTAAATAAAGTACCTTTGACCTTGAACTAACTAACTGGTGTTTGACTCTTTGATCGATAGCCAGTTGAAACTTGTGGTGGTATCATTCGATACCTGGCGACTCTAAGCATTCGGACATAGACAATATAGAAAGAAGGGCAAATTCACGGATTGCCATAATTGGAACAGAGCGACAGGAAGGACAGAGAAAAGAGTAGAGGAAAAGAAAGCACAACACCGGGAAGAACCTGTCAATTCAGGTTCTGGTTAGGTGGGCTCTGTGCACCACCATTAGCTGCATGGGGCTCATCAACGGACCTTTTAATGGTCAGTTAGATTATCCGTCCTGCCAACGACGATTCCCGTAGAGGGCAGGATCTGAAAATTTGCCCCTATGTTTCAAAGCAGAAAGGCTCCATTAGGGGGTGGCACGGTGGCGTACTGCTGCTGCCTCACAGCACTGGGAACCCAGGTCACTGTCCATGTGGAGTTTGCACATTCTCCCCGTGTCTGTGTGGGTCTCACCCCCTCAACCGAATGTTGTGCAGGGTAGGTGGATTGGCCACGCTAAATTGTCCCGCAATTGGAAAAGTTAAGTGCTCCATTAGGTTCTGGACGAAACTCGAGGGTGTGAGATGTGCCAAATGATTGCAATCTCTTTCTTATTTACAGCTTAGAAGCGAAACAATCGAGGTCCTGGTCACAATCCAGCGATTCCTTCAGGAAGAGAGCAACTACACGGGCGACGAGGCCCACCCCAGCCAAATAGCTCTGGGGCGGCACGCAAAAACCAGGAATGGATCGGGAAAAAAAGAGGATGGGGGGAGTGTGGGAAAAAAGAAAAAGCCTGAGGCTCAGGGTGGGTTCTGTAATTTCCAGGAATCACAGAATTTACAGTGCAGATACAGTTCTCCCCGTGTCTGCGCCGGCCCTTGGAAAAGCCCACAACTCCAACCCCTTCCCCGTAAGCCCACTTAACCTTTTTGGACACGAAGGGCAATTTATCACGGCCAATCCACCTAACCCGCACATCTTTGGACTGTGGGAGGAAACCGGAGCACCCGGAGGAAACCCACGCAGACACGGGGAGAACGTGCAGACTCCGCACAGACTGCGACCCAAGCCGGGAATCGTACCTGGGACCCTGCGTGCTGTGAAGCAACAGTGCTAACCACAGTGCTACCATGCCGCCCATGCAAATGTGTTCATGCAAATTCTTGGGAGTGGCCCCTGTGCTTTATATCATGTTAGAAGCTGGCAGGACAGCCACACTCACTGTCAAAGCAGGCCAAAGGATTCAGGCTCGACTCGCCTGCCATGGGAGGTTCAATTTGCAATTCAAATTCATCATCTCCTGTGGCGAGACTCGAACCTGCAATGCCAGAACGTTGTTTATCAGCTCAGTGAGCCACACTATCAGGGCCGCAGGAGGAAACCAGCAATGAGGCATACAGCCCGGTGTTTGATGTGAGCCTGAGGAAAAGGGCGAGGCTATGATCAAAATGTAAACTCTGCAGCAACGTTTACACAACAGCAGAGGCTTTGTCAGCCAGCCCCAGCTGTTGGTTGGAAATGGTTTGAGCCGTATTTACAATACTTGCCGAATGCTGAGAAACTTGGCTCGATGATCTGGGAAATGCCTCAAAGAGATTAGCCCCTGAACGAGCAAGTGGAAAACAACGCGCTGCTGAAGCTTTTATTCAAACAAAAAGTAAATATTACAACATAAAATACAAAATAGGGCAGCGCGGTAGCAGTTTCTTCACAGTGCCAGGGTCCCAGGTTCGATTCCGGCTTGGGTCACTGTCTGTGTGGAGTCTACACGTTCTCCCCGTGTCTGCGTGGGTTTCCTCCGGGTGCTCCGGTTTCCTCCCACAGTCCAAAGAGGTGCAGGTTAGGTGGATTGGCCAGGATAAATTGCCCTTAGTGTCCAAAAAGGAGATGGGGTTATTGGATTACAGGGATAGGGTGGAGGCATGGGTTTAAGTAGGGTTCTCTTGCCAAGAGCCGGTACAGACCCGATGGGCCGAATGGCCTCCTTCTGCACTGTAAATTCTATGATTCTGTGAAGTCTATGAAAAAGGCAGCACAGTGGTCAGCACCACTGCCTCACAGCTCCAGGGACCCGGGTTCGATTCCGCCCTCGAGTGACTGTGTGGAGTTTGCACGTTCTCCTCAGGAGAACGTGTGGGCCTTCTTGGGGGTCAAGTCAGGATTTCTCATCATCAGTCCACCAACTCACCCGAGGAAGGAGCAGTGCTCCGAAAGCTAGTGATTTGAAACAAACCTGTTGGGACTTTAACCTGGTGTTGTCAGACTTCTTCCAAGGATTTCATAGCACAGCATTTGGAGAGCAGTGGTATAATCAGATATGGATTTATGAAAGGAAAGCGACAGGAGTTCTTTGAAGATGTAACTGGTAGAGTTGACCCGGGAGAACCGGTGGATGTGGTTTATTTAGGCTTTCAGAAGGCGTTCAACAAGGTCTCACAAAGCAGATTATTGGGATAAGGTAAAGCACGTGGGATTACGGGTAGTGTCTTGAGATGGATAGAAAGCTGGTTAGCAGACAGGAAGCAAAAAGTTGGAATAAATGTTTTTTTTTTCCAATTGGCAGCTGCGGTGTACTTCAGGGATCTGTGCCAGGACCCCCAACTGTTCACAGTATATAGACATAGAACAGTACAGCACAGAACAGGCCCTTCGGCCCTCGATGTTGTGCCGAGCAATGATCACCCTACTTAAACCCACGTAACCCGTATACCCGTAACCCAACAATCCCCCCATTAACCTTACACTACGGGCAATTTAGCATGGCCAATCCACCTAACCCGCACATCTTTGGACTGTGGGAGGAAACCGGAGCACCCGGAGGAAACCCACGCACACACGGGGAGGACGTGCAGACTCCACACAGACAGTGACCCAGCCGGGAATCGAACCTGGGACCCTGGAGCTGTGAAGCATTGATGCTAACCACCATGCTACCATGATTTGGACGAGGGAATTAAATGTATTGTCTCCAAATTTGCAGATGATACAAAGTTGGGTGGGAGGGTGAGCTGTGAGGAGGATGCAGAGATGCTTCAGTGGGATTTGGACAGGCTGAGTGAGTGGGCACATGTATGGCAGATGCAGTATAATGTGGATAAATGTGAGGCTATCCGCTTTCGTAGCCAAAGAAGGAAGGCAGATAATTATTTTATGGGTGCAAATTGAGAGAGGCGGATACTCAGCGAGACCTTGGGTGTCCTTAGGAGCCCTTAGGAGCATTCGAGGCAATTCAGCCCTTCGAGCCTGCTCCGCCATTTAATTAGATCGTGTCTGATCAGGGCTTCCTCATGGCGCCCGAGGTCCCTGGTTCGATCCCGGCCCCTGGTCGCTGTCCCTGTGGAGTTTGCACATTCTCCCCGTGTCTGCGTGGGTCTCACCCCCACAAACCAAAGATGTGCAGGGTAGGTGGATTGGCCACGGTAAATTGCCCCTTAATTGGGGAAAAAAAAGAATGGGGTACTCTAAATTGACATTTAAAAATCATGGCTGATCTCTTCCAGGTCTCAAAGCCACCTCCCTACCTGTTCCCCATATCCCTGCAATCCATTTTTTATCGGAAATATATCTATGAGGGCAGCACGGTGGTCTAGTGGTTAGCACAGCTGCCTCACGGCGCTGAGGTTCCCAGGTTCGATCCCGGCTCTGGGTCACTGTCCGTGTGGAGTTTGCACATTCTCCCCGTGTCTGCGTGGGTTTCACCCCCACAACCCAAAGGTGTGCAGAGTAGGTGGATTGGCCACACTAAATTGCCCCTTAATTGGGAAAAATAATTGGGTAATCTAAATTTAAAGAAATATATCTATCTCCATCTCCGCACTATGGGGCAGCGAGTCCTCGTCGCTGAAAGTAAGCGTGCAGGGCAGCACGGTAGCATAGTGGTTAGCATCAATGCTTCACAGCTCCAGGGTCCCAGGTTCGGTTCCCGGCTGGGTCACTGTCTGTGCGGAGTCTGCACATCCTCCCCGTGTGTGCGTGGGTTTCCTCCGGGTGCTCCGGTTTCCTCCCACAGTCCAAAAATGTGCGGGTTAGGTGGATTGGCCATGATAAATTGCCCGTAGTGTCCTAAAAAGTAAGGTTAAGGGGGAGTTGTTGGGTTACGGGTATAGGGTGGATACGTGGGTTTGAGTAGGGTGATCATTGCTCGGCACAACATCGAGGGCCGAAGGGCCTGTTCTGTGCTGTATTGTTCTACTAGGTACAGCAGGCAGCAAAGAAGGCAAATGGTATGTTGGCCTTCATGGCGAGAGGATTTGAGTACGGGAATAGAGATGTTTTACTGCAGTTGTATGGAGCGTTGGTGAGGCCACACCTGGAGTATTGTGTGCCGTATTGGTGTCCAGGTTTACCAGGCTGATTCCTGGGATGGCGGGACTGTAGTGGTTGGAGCCGAACATCATTTTTGCCGAAATAAAAGCAGGAAACGCTGGGAAACCTCAGCAGGCCGGCCAGCTGGAGAGAGGTCAACGGAGTTAAAACGTTTCACGTCCGTACGACTTGAATGTCCGGGTGGCTTTTTTGTTCTGAGGGAGAGCCGCACGGACTCGAAATGTGAACTCTGATCTTCCCTCTCTGCAGGGTTTCCCCGGCATTTTGCGTTTACGTTTCAGATTTACGGCACTTGCAGCCTTTTGCTTCTCTCATTTCCGCCGACCTTGCCAGTGATGCTCACACTCGAGAGAGTGAATTCCCTGGGGGTTTTGGGACGATACGCGGCGAATCGCTCCTTCGGAGGAGGAGGGCCAGTGCAGATGCGATGGGCCAAATGGCCCCCTTTGGCGCTGAAACCATTCTGCCTGCAATTAAACACGTCCCTCGCTCCCTGACATCCGTCACAAGGATGGCAATGATAAACTGGTCATCAATGTCAGACAAATAAACTATTTGAACTTTAATCAAACCTTTTCTTCGGGCAAAACATGCGAGGGGAATGGAAAGCCTTCTTGACACAGTTCTGTAAGAGTGATGTTTGCAATCAGATGCAATGCAGTTAAAGGCTGATTTCACAAGTTCCTGCCACATTAATTCACTCCGCTGGGTTAATCAGATCAGGAGGGGGGATCAAACTGTCACCACAGACTGCTCCTGTCACCCTCTAGTGGCTGACTCTAGGGCTGGGAGCTGGTTGCACGAAGCAGGAGGCGCAAAGGTCGTTGGGAATCTCCCAGAAAGCAGACTTGAGCCCCTCGTGCGACCAGGTTGATGGAGGAGAGGAAGGCCCGAGGCATCAGGGTTTCAGATTCAGACAGGAGGTGGTCGGTCCGGGCTCCTGCTCTGCTGTAACAGCCCGTCCTGGTACTCAATCCCCACAATCTCGCACTGTGGCAGACACTCCTCCAGCATAATTCGCACCAGCCCTCGGTTGCCCACAGCCGGAAGATCCGATAGGTCCAGGTGCTTCAGGTTCCTGTGGGGATAAGAGCAAAAGGTCAGTGGCGCGAATCGTTACAGTGCACAAGGAGGCCATTCGGCCCATCGAGTCTGCACCAGCCCTCTGAAAGAGCATCCTATCCAGCCCCAATCCCCTCCCTATCCCCACAAACTCGTAACCCCACCAGGCGATTTGGACACTAAGGGCAATTTATCACGGCCAATCCACCTAACCTGCACATCTTTGGATTGTGGGAGGAAACCGGAGCACCCGGAGGAAACCCACGCAGACACGGGGAGAACGTGCAGACTCCACACAGACAGACCCCGAGGTCGGAATCGAACCTGGCACCCTGGAACTGTGAAGTGGCAGTACTAACCACCGCACCACACAAAGCTGACCAAAGGTAAGGCATGAGACACGGGGAGAGTGGTAGTCACCTAGAAACCTAGAACCGGAGATGTCAGGTGTCTGCTGAATGGATCATTCTGGCCAGTTTGCATCATATTTTCTATAAATTTAGAGTACCCAATTATTTTCTTTCCTAATTAAGGGGCAATTTAGCATGGCCAATCCACTTACCCTGCACATCGTTGGGTGGTGGGGACGAAACCCACGCAGACACGGGGAGAACGTGCAAACTCCACACGGACAGTGACCCAGAGCCGGGATTCGAACCCGGGTCCTCAGCGCCATGAAGCAGCAGTGCCAAACACTGCATCACCGTGCTGCCCTAGTTGCCTCTTTTAAAGAAAAAAAATCTGTGGACATCACTGGGGTTACTGTCCATCCCTAATTGCCCGAGAGAAGGTGGTGACTTGTGAGCGAGTGTCATGTCATAGGGCAAGCAGGGCAGCACGGTGGCCTAGTGGTTAGCACTGCGGCCTCATGGCGCCGAGGTCCCAGGTTCGATCCCGGCTCTGGGTCACTCTACGTGTGGAGTTTAATTGGAAAAAGTGAATGGGGTACTCTGAACATTTTTTTTTAAATAAAAAAAAATTGTCAGAGGGCAAGCAATAGGAGACTATCACAATTACAAGGTTGTCGGTAGAAAATCCAACTGGGAAGCAGGCTGAATTCAGATGGTTCAGAGGAGAGGTGAGGAGTAAATAGGAGAAGCAAAGAGGGATTATGACTAAGGCTGAAAGCCAAGATAAAGGGGAATCTCAAAGTTTTCTTGAAGCATATAAATGGGTGGGAAAAGGAGGAAGCGATCGAGTTGGAACCAAAAAAGGGAATTTACACATGGGAGGCTGGGGGGTATGGCCGAGGTGTTAAATGATTACTCTGCGTCTATCTTTACCAAGGAAGCAGATACTATGGTGACAAAGGAGGAAACTCTGTCACTGGAAGGGTTCAAATTTGAGAAGGGGGAGGTGTTGAATAGACTGATGGCATTTAAAGTTGACAAGACACCAACACAGGACGATATACATCTCAGGATATCATAGAATCCTCACAGTGCAGGAGGCCATTTGGCCCATCGAGTCTGCACTGACCCTCTGAAAGAGCAGCCTAACTAGGCCCACTTCCCCCACCCTAGCCCCGTAACCCCACCTAACCGGCGCATCTATGGACTGTGGGAGGAAACCGGAGCACCCGGAGGAAACCCACGCAGACACGGGGGAGAACGTGCAGACTCCACACAGACAGTCACCCAAGGCCAGAATCGAACCCGAGTCCTAGGCGCTGTGAGGCAGAAGTGCTAACCACTGTGCTGCCCTGCCACCTTGAAGGAACCACGGTAACACAGTGGTTAGCACGGTGGCTTCACAGTGTCGGGGTCCCAGGTTCGATTCCCGGCTTGGGTCACTGTCTGTGCGGAGTCTGCACGTTCTCCCCGTGTCTGCCTGGGTTTCCTCCGGGTGCTCCGGTTTTCTCCCACTAGCTCCGAAAGACGTGCTGTTAGGTAATTTGAACATTCTGAGCCCTTGCTTTTCCTGATATATATTAATGACCCGGATCTTGGCGTGCAAAGGACAACATCTAGTTTGTGGATTATGCAAAACTTGGAAGCATTGTAAGCTGTGAGGAGGACTTCAAAAAGATATAGACAAGGTTGTGAAGTGGGCAGAACAGTGGCGGATTAAATTCAATGCAGAGAAATATGAGGTGAAGCACTTTGGTTGGAAGAACATGGGAGAGACTATAAAATAAAGCAAATAATTCTCAAGGGGATGCAGGGACAGAGGGACCAGGGTTCATATGTACGTAGATCATTAAGAATGTCAGGTGGAGAGTTAATAAAATATACAGTATCCTGAGCTTTATTAATTTTAAAAAAATTTAGAGTACCCAATTCATTCTTTCCAATTAAGAATCAATTTAACGTGGCCAATCCACTTAACCTGGACATCTTTAGGTTGTGGGGCGAAACCCACGCAGACACGGGGAGAATATGCAAACTCCACACGGACAGTGACCCAGGGCCGGGATCGAATCTGGGACCTCGGCGCCGTGAGGCAGCAATGCTAACCACGGTGCCACCCTGCTGCCCCCTCCTGAGCTTTATTAATAGGGGCAGAGAGTACAAGAGCGAGGAGGTTATTCTGAATTGATACAATACATTAGTTAGCCCTCAGCTGGAATATTGGGCACAGTTCTGGGAGCCACACTATAGGAAGGATGTGAACACATTGCAGAGAGAGCAGAAGACCGGTTCGAGGGATGAGAAACTTCAGTGATGAGGAGAGGTTGGGACTGTTCTCCTTGGGGAGAAGAAGGCCGAGAGGAGATTTGATCGAGATGTTCAAAATCACGAGGGAGCTGGACAGAGTAGACGGCGAGAAACAGAGAAAATAGGAGGAAGTAGCCTCTCGAGCCGGCTCCACTGTTGATTATGATCGCGGCTGATCAAGCAACTCCGTAACTTGTTCCCGTTATCCCCCTCCCAAATCCTTTGATCCCTGTAGCCCCCAACTGAGAAGGAGCCCCTCCAATAGCTCAGCTCTCGCTGACACTGTCAGCCTGGAGTCAAGAGGCGAGGGGACCACCTACGGAGCCGTGCCTGGCAACACCGAAGCAAAATTATTCTGCGCCAAACGGAATTAGCTGTGCCTGCCCCTGGCTGACCGTAACTTACTTCAGGTGGTGCAGTGAGGCCAGTCCTCGCTCCGTGACTCTGGGACAGCCGGAGAGCCGCAACTCTTCGAGCGAGTCTCCAAACACCTGCAGCCGGCTCAGACACCAGTCATCGATGAAGGGGCAGCGGCTCAGATTCAAATACTTCAGTTCCTTCAAACACACTGAACGCACACGAGGACATTAGAAAGTTAAAGAGGTGGCATTTATATAGCGTCTCATTCATTGCCTCAAGCTGTCCCAAAGCACTTTCCAGCCAGTGCAGTCACTGTACGGGTATTTAACGACAATGGTTCCATGGTCATCATTAGTTTTTTAAATTCCAGATTTCTTACTGAATTCAAATTCATCTGCCGTCTCCAGATCACTAGTCCAGTGGCAATACCACTCTGCCACTGCCTCCTCCAAACTTACACAGAGAAAGCTTCTACAACCAGCAATGAGAAAAATGACCTGATCTGAGGTGTCAGCCGGTGGGGCTCGCCTCTTGTGTTAAAATCACATTACAGTTCGGGGAGTCCAGCGAACCATGCCCATATGTTCTGGGCATGCCCGGCACTGGAGGAGTTCTGGAAGGGGTTGGCGGGGACGGTGTCGAGGGTAGTGGGATCCAGGGTCAAGTCAGGTTGGGGACTCGCGATATTTGGGGTTGGGGTGGAGCCGGGAGTGCAGGAGGCGAAAGAGGCTGATGTCTTGGCCTTTGCGTCCCTAGTAGCCCGGCGGAGGATCTTGCTGCAGTGGAAAGATGCGAGACCTCCGAGTGTGGAGACCTGGATTAATGACATGGCGGGATTCATTAAGTTGGAGAGGGTCAAGTTTGCCCTGAGGGGGTCGATACAAGGATTCTTTAGGCGGTGGCAGCCTTTCCTCGACTTTCTGGCTCAACGATAAGGTACTAGGTCAGCAGCAGCACTGGGGGGGAGGGGGGGAAAGGGGGGGGGTTTAGGGGGATAGTGTTTAAGTTAATTTGCTTATTGTTAATTTATTCTGTTGTTTATTGGGGTTGGGGGGGGGGGGGGGGGGGGGGGGGTGGGGGGTTTGTTATATGCGTTGCTACGGGTGCCAAGGGGTGTTTATTATTATTATTGTTATTATTATATTGTTTTGTTGATATATATTTTTCAAAAAAGTTCAATAAAAATTATTTTAAAAATAAATAAATCACATTACAGTGCAGAAGGAGGCCATTCGGCCCATCGTGTCAGCATCCGCTCTCCAAACGTGAATCATGGCTCAGTGTCATACCCCTGCCTTTTCCCTGCACCCCCTGCACATTGTTCCTATTCAAATAACCACCCCAATGCCCTCTGGAAGACTCGACTTAACCTGCCTCCACCACACTTCCAGGCCGCACATTCCAGACCCCAACCACTTGCTGGGTTAAAAAGTGCTTTCTCACATCACATTTGCTTCTTTTGCAAATCACTTTAAATCGGTGTCCCTCTCGTTCCCGATCCTGTTACGAGCGGGAACAGTTTCTCCCGGTCCACTCTGTCCAGCCCCCTCATGATTTTGATCATCTCTATCAAATCTCCTCTTAGCCTTGTTCTCATCAAAATCATTATCACATTGTCGTATGTCGGGGGCTTGACGTGTGCACATTGGGTGCTGCGTTTTCTACTTTACGTCAGTGAGGATATTTTATAAATACCCCATTGTCTGTAAAGTGCTCGGGAAAGTTTTGAGCTTCTAAAAGGCGGCACTTAATTTAAGTCTTATCCTTCTAGGCTGGAACCAGGAGAGAGAAACTTGTCTGTGAATCTTTCGAGGTACAGACGTGGCTAATTTCGCTCATGCCTCACCTAAATTCTCCAGCCCGTCATAGGTTACCGAGGAGCCGCTGGCGTCGACAGCTTCGAGTGGGACCTCTTTGTGCTTCAAGAAATCCCAGCTGAAGTTGCCCCTTCTATCTGCCCGGTACCACTCCTCCTGGCCTGCAAACCTGCAAACAAGACAAGTCTGAATCATCGTCTGGGACTTAGCGAAGGCACGGTGAACCACGGGCATTCATAACATACAGGGAGCCAATCGTATCTGTGCTGACGTGTTGCCAGGGCTATCCAAAATTAACCCCCGTTCACTGCCAATAGTCCTGGCTCTTTGAAAGGCAAAATAGTGGGTTGGCCTTGCAGCCTCACAGCGCCGAGGTCCCAGGTTCAATCTCGGCCCCGGGTCACTGTCCGTGTGGAGTTTAACATTCTCCCCGCGTCTGCGTGGGTCTCGCCCCCACAACCCAAAGATTTTTATTTTTAAAAATAAATTTAGAGTACCCAATTTATTTTTTCCAATTAAGGGGCAATTTAGTGCGGCCAATCCACCTACTCTGCACATCTTTGGGTTGTGGGGGCGAAACCCACGCAAACACGGGGAGAATGTGCAAACTCCACACGGACAGTGACCCAGAGCCGGGATCAAACCTGGGACCTCAGTGCCGTGAGGCAGCAGTGCTAACCACTGCACCTCCATGCTGCCCTCCCACAACCCAAAGATGTGCAGGGTTGGTGGATTGGCCGCGCTAAATTGCCCCTTAATTGGGGGGGGGGGGGGAGAAAAAATTTGGTACGCGGGTGCTGGAGATCAGAAATATAAACGGAAAGTGCCAGAAATTCTCAGCAGGTCCGCAAGCAAATGCGGCGAAAGAAACAAGAGTTTAACGCTGTAGATTTAACTTTTCATCAGAACTGAAAAATATCAGAGATGAAACGGGTTTTAGGCAAGTTCAGAGGCGAGGCAGGAAGTGTGGTGGGGTGTGGGAGTAAATCAGAACCACAAACAGATTGCATAAATTATCAGAAGGATCTGTTCCAGCTCCTGCTGTCTGGAAACATGGTGTCACGATCTGAAATTGTTGGCTCGATGTTTAGTACACAACAACTTGAGTAAACAGCGTCTGAGGAATGGCATTAAGTGTAAGTAGATGTGTGCGTCCGTGTCTGAGCGCGTGTGAGCTTGTATCTGTGAGTGTGTACAACGTGTGGTCATCTAATGAGGGCCTAGTTTTAAGGCTGATTAAATTGGATATCTTAAATTAAAGAATTGGGCATTTTAAAATCATACTGCAGTCAAACCTTAGACAGGCTGTTGGAATCTGCACTTGACCAAAGTCAAATACACAACCAGCAGGTAAGCTGCCAGAACATGTCTGGACCTGTCTGTAATAAGTTCACAGAGGCAGAAGTCCCTTTACCAGAATCCCTTTTATTAACAAAACCAACAGCAGTATGACCATATGCATTCAGCTCGCTGTCTACACTGGGAGCGTAGGTGTAAAGAACATAAGAACTAGGAGCAGGAGTAGGCCACCTGGCCCTTTGAGCCTGCTCCGTCATTCAATGAGATCATGGCTGATCTTTTGTGGACTCAGCTCCACTTTCCCACCCGAACATCATAACCCTTAATCCCTTTATTTTTCAAAAAACTATCTATCTTTATATTGAAAACATTTAATGAAGGAGCCTCAACTGCTTCACTGGGCAAGGAATTCCATAGATTCACAACCCTTTGGGTGAAGAAGTTCCTCCTAAACACAGTCCTAAATCTATTTCTCCTTATTTTGAGGCTATGCCCCCTAGTTCTGCTTTCACCCGCCAGTGGAAACAACCTGCCCGCATCTATCCTATCTATTCCCTTCATAATTTTATATGTTTCTAAAAGATCCCCCCCCCCGCATCCTTCTAAATTCCAACGAGTACAGTCCCAGTCTACTCAACCTCTCCTCGTAATCCAACCCTTTCAGCTCTGGGATTAACCTAGTGAATCTCTGCACACCCTCCAGTGCCAGTATGTCCTTTTTCAGGTAAGGAGACCAAAACTGAACACAATACTCCAGGTGTGGCCTCACTAACACCTTATACAATTGCAGCATAACCTCCCTAGTCTTAAACTCCATCCCTCTAGCAATGAAGGACAAAATTCCATTTGCTTTCTTAATCACCTGTTGCACCTGTAAACCAACTTTTTGGGACTCATGCACTAGCACACCCAGGTCCCTCTGCACAGCAGCATGTTTTAATATTTTATCATTTAAATAATAATCTCTTTTGCTGTTATTCCTACACTGCCCCATTCAATCACCTATCAAAGATCATTGCACTACTGAGACCCAGCAGGAGATCTTCGTACCCCATTGAAATGCACAGATCTATTGTCCGTAGCCTGGATCGAGCCAGACTGTCCGCCACCCAGAGTATCTACCATTACCGTATATGGGGATAGGTCATTGTGCAGCCCTCACCACCAGAGATGGGATGCCAGGGGCGGGCTCAGGTGGCCTGTCAAACAGTCATCAACCGGATCATTGACTGCTGGGACCCCCTCCCGAGATCTCATTGGCCGGAAGCCAGAGAATTTTCTGGAAAGGCGGGGAGAGAGGGGGGGTAAAGGTAGGCAACTCAGAGACACATTGGTGTGTTAGGTGACCTTGACCAGGCGGAAGCAAGCAAGAGCCAGCGAGAATCACCTTTGCAAAGAGGAAGCAGAGGGACTCAGGGATCCAGCATACCAAACCACCTTTGCGGGTCGTCTAGTCGAATCCTGGGTGTTTCTTGTGATATATAGTGGGTAATTTACGGGTTGACTATATTTAATAAAGTGTGTTGCATTATATCCGTGTCCGTACTTTGCTCTCCTCATAAATTTTTTTTAAAAAATGATTTTTATTAGAATTTTTTACAGTAAATATAAAAATATAACAAGCAATAATATGCAACAAACTACCCCATATCAACCGTAACACCCCCCAAACCGTATCAACGCATGTATCCCATCCCCCCACACCCCAACCCCAACAAGAGAACTTAACCATAAATTAAAATTAAATAAACCAAATTTAAATAAAATAAACAAACAGTCATCCCCCCCCCCGCTTCGCTGCTGCTTGCTCTCCTCATAAATAAAGACACTTGTGTAAACTTTGATTAAGGAACTGGTTGAAGTATCTGAATTGGACAGATACAACAATCTGCTTGTGTCTGCATGTGTGTCAGTATCTATTTGTGTGTGTGCATCTGTTTGGGGGCAGCAGGGTAGCATGGTGGTTAGCATAAATGCTTCACAGCTCCAGGGTCCCAGGTTCGATTCCTGGCTGGGTCACTGTCTGTGTGGAGTCTGCACGTCCTCCCCCTGTGTGCGTGGGTTTCCTCCGGGTGCTCCGGTTTCCTCCCACAGTCCAAAGATGTGCGGGTTAGGTGGATTGGCCATGCTAAATTGCCCGTAGTGTACTAATAAAAGTAAGGTTAAGGGGGGGGTTGTTCGGTTACGGGTATAGGGTGGATACGTGGGTTTGAGTAGGGTGATCATGGCTCGGCACAACATTGAGGGCCGAAGGGCCTGTTCTGTGCTGTACTGTTCTATGTTCTATCTGTGTGTCTGTATGTGTGTGTGGCTGTTTCTGTATGTGTGTGTGTGTCTGTATCTGTGTGGCTGTTTCTGTGTGTCTGTATGTGTGTGTATGGCTGTTTCTGTGTGTCGGTATGTGTGTGTGGCTGTTTCTGTATGTGTGTGTGGCTGTTTCTGTGTGTTTCTGTGTCTGTATCTGTGTGGCTGTATGTGTGTGTGGCTGTTTCTGTGTGGCTGTATGTGTGTATGTGTGTGTGTGTGTGTTTCTGTGTCTGTATCTGTGTGGCTGTATGTGTGTGGCTGTTTCTGTGTGTCGGTATGTGTGTGTGGCTGTTTCTGTGTGTCTATATGTGTGTGTGGCTGTTTCTGTGTCTGTATCCGTCTGTATGTGTGTGTGTGGATGTTTATGTGTGTCTGTATGTGTGTGTGGCTGTTTCTGTGTGTTTCTGTGTCTGTATCTGTGTGGCTGTATGTGTGTGTGGCTGTTTCTGTGTGGCTGTATGTGTGTGTGGCTGTTTCTATGTGTGTTTCTGTGTCTGTATCTGTGTGGATGTATGTGTGTGTGGCTGTTTCTGTGTGTCTGTATCTGTGTGTCTGTATGTGTGTGTGGCTGTTTCTGTGTGTCTGTATGTGTGTGTGGCTGTTTCTGTGTGTTTCTGTGTCTGTATCTGTGTCCGTCTGTATGTGTGCGGGGCAGTGGTACTTCCTGTAGTTTTTGAGTTGAAGTGTTTTGAAATATACTTCTACAAATTTTATGCATAAAGTATATTTTTGGGGACAAAAATATTAAAATTGGGATTTCTCCACAGGCCAGACTGATGAATGCAGATATCTCAGAGAGCTGAAGGGGTGGAGGAGATTATAGAGATTGGGAGGGAGGGATGAGAATGATGAAATTGAGGCATTGCCTGACCAGGAGCCCATGATGGTCAGCAGGCATAGGGGTGATCGGAGAGTCTGACTTGCTGAGTTCACACACAGACGGTAGAGTTTCGCTCAAAGCAGATCAAAGCCCGGGGCAGGGTCAACATTCACCTGGGGGCCGGGTATGACCTGAGCGGGTATCCCCAAGGGGGAGTGGATTGGGAAATTCACTATCGGATGGGAGTGGCTGAGGGGAATTGCATGGCTCATTTAACATAGAACATACAGTGCAGAAGGAGGCCATTTGGCCCATCGGGTCTGCACCCACCCACTTAAGCCCTCACTTCCACCCTATCCCCCTAACCCAATAACCCCTCCTAACCTTTTTGGACAGTCAGGGCAATTTAGCATGGCCAATCCACCTAACCGGCACATCTTTGGACTGTGGGAGGAAACCGGAGCACCCGGAGGAAACCCACGCAGACACGGGGAGAACGTGCACACCCCGCACAGGCAGTGACCCAGCGGGGAATCGAACCTGGGACCCTGGCGCTGTGAAGCCACAGTGCTAACCACTATGCTACCTTGCTGCCCACATACGTAGGAGCTCGATAAATAAATACACATGAGCAGAAAAGTACACCAATCGGGTGAGATGGAGCAAGGTGAGAGGAGGCTCGTGGGGAGCACATGGACTCCTTGGAATGAACAGTCTTTCTCTGCTCTACATGCAAAGTAATATCCATCTGACACGTTCCACTGCATTAAGGGGGAGCCAGTGGGGTTGTGAGGATAATCACTGGAATAGAAATGCAGAGTTAATGCCCTGGGGACATGTGTTCAAATCTCACCATGGGAGCTGGTGGAACTTCAATTCACTTAATCTATTAAAAATGTGGAATTAGGAACCAGTCTTGGGTAATGCTGACCAGGAAACCATTGTTGTAAAAATCCAGGTTCGTGCATGTCCTATAGGGAAAGAAATCTGCCCTCCTTACCGGGTCTGGCCTACTCGATGGGAGTTTTAAAAGGATGAGGAGGGAATCTTATTGAAACTTACGGAATATTGAGAGGCCAAGATAGAGTGGACTAGGGCAGCACGGTGGCGCAATGGGTTAGAGGTTCGATCCTGGCTCTGGCTCACTGTCCGTGTGGAGTTTGCACATTCTCCCCGTGTCTGCGTGGGTTTCGCCCCCACAATCTAAAGATGTGCAGGGTAGGTGGATTGGCCATGCTAAATTGCCCCTTAATTGGAAAAAATGAATTGGGTACTCTAAATTTTTGGGGAAAAAAAGATAGAGTGGACATGGAGAGCTTGTTTCCACTAGTAGGAAAAACTAGAACCCAGGACACAGCCTCAGACTGAAGGGACGATCCTTTAAAACTGAGATGAGGAGGAATTTCTTCAGCCAGAGGGTGGTGAATCTGTGGAGCTCTTTGCCGCAGAAGGCTGTGGAGGCCAAATCACTGAGTGACTTTAAGACAGAGAGAGATAGGTTCTTGATCAAAAAGGGTATCAGGGGTTACGGGGCGAAGGCAGGAGAATGGGGGTGAGAAACATATCAGCCATGATCGAATGGCGGAGCAGGCTCGATGGGCGGAGTGGCCTGATTCTGCTCCTATGTCTTACGGTCTACATGTGACACCAGACCCATGGCAATGTGGTCGACTCTTATCTCTTAGTGGGCAGCACGATAGCACAGTGGTTAGCACTGTTGCTTCACAGCTTCAAGGTGCCAGGTTCGATTCCCGGCTCGGGTCACTGTTTGTGCGGAATCTGCACGTCCTCCCCGTGTCTGCGCGGGTTTCCTCCGGGTGCTCCGGTTTCCTCCCACAGTCCAAAGATGTGCAGGTTAGGGTGGATTGGCCGTGCTAAATCGCCCCTTAGTGTCCAAAACGGTTGGGTGGGTTGCTGGGTTATGGGGGTAGGGTGGAGGTGTGGGCTTGGGTCGGGTGCTGTTTCCAAGGGCCGGGGCAGACTCGATGGGCTGAATGGCCTCCTGCTGCACTGTAAATTCTCTGAACGCCTATGAAACGGCCGAGCAAGACACCATCTTTTCGGGGACATTTAGGGATGGCCAATAAACGTGGATGTGGTCGCTCGCGTCCCGTGAACAAATAAAGGAAAAAGTGCGTCAGAACTGTTCAGAACTCTGACCCCCCCCCCACACACACACACACACAACACAGGAAGGGTAACACCACGACATACCGTACACCTCCCTTCTGTTGCAGGGTGTAGTGAGCGGCAGCAACATAAACGCCGTACATGCTTTGGGTATATCCATAGTACCTGCAACAGAGAGAAAAGCTGCAATTATATGGCGCCTTTCACGGAGCTGGAATCACAGCAGCCCTGTGCTCACAGTGCTCCGGTTTCCTCCCACAGTCGAAAGATGCGCAGGTTGGGTGGATTGGCCATGCTAAATTGCCCCTTAGCGCGCAAGGATGTGTCGGTTAGGTGGGGGTTACAGGGATAGGGTGGGGGAGTGGGCCTGGGCAGGGTGTTCTTTCAGAGGGCCAGTACAGACTCAATGGGCCAAATGGTCTCCTTCTTAGCGGGCTATCAGAGAGAACTACCCTGTTTGTATTCGAAATAGAGTCTTGGGATGTTTTACAAGCCTCTGAGGGGGTAGACCAAGCCTCACTTTAATATTTCACTCAAAAGGGCAGCACCTCCGACAGTGCAGCACTCTCTCAGTGTAGCACTGCGGGCATTATTGGGAGGCAGCGGCCCAGTGGCACTGTCACTGGACCAGAGACCCAGGGTGATGCTCTGGGGACCCACGTTCAAATCCTGCCACTGCAGATGGTAAAATTTGAATTCATTAAAAATCTGGAATTAGAAGCCGAATGATGGTCAGCACTGCTGCCTCACGGCATCGAGGTCCCAGGTTCGATCCCGGCCTCGGTCCGTGTGGAGTTTGCACATTCTCCCCATCTGTGCGTGGGTCTCACCCCCACAACCCAAAGATGTGCAGGGTAGGTGGATTGGCCACGCTAAATTGCCCCTTAATTGGGGAAAAAAGAATTAGGCACTTTACATTTTTTTGAAAAAGAAGTCTAACGATGACCATGACATCATTGTCGACTGTCGTAAAAACCCATCTGGTTCACGAATGTCCTTTAGGGAAGGAAATCTGCCGTCCTTACCCGGTCTGGCCTACATGTGACTCCAGACCCCAGCGATGTGGTTGAATCTTAACTGCCTCCTCAAGGGCAATTAGGGATGGGCAATAAATGCTGGCACAGCGACGCCCACGTTTCATGAATGAATTTTTTAAAAAATCAGTCCAGATGCTCAAGTCTGGTGTTTTGGGCACAGCGGCTTCTGGTTCTGAGGCAGGTGTGTGGCCCATTCAGCTATGGCTGGCACTCAGGGGGTACTGAGGCCAAAGAACCAGGCCAAGGCCGAGCATGAACTGGAATCGCTGAGCTCGCTCTGGTTCAATGCATGTTCCTGCTGAGCCACGCGGGAACTGGCCTCTCTCGCATCCTGTGTCAGGAAGTCAGATGGATCATCAACCTGAACAACAAAAGACCCTTCGCACAATCAGCAGCATTCCTGAAAACAGGATGCGGATAGAGTAGGGAACATACCGCCGGCCAACAGGAAGCTCCACCCCCTTCACATTCCACCTGCCTTTTGCGGATCACATCGACTGGATGAGGTTTTTAACTGAGTTCCTGTTTGGGCTGGTGTAGCGGATCCACAAGCATCGTTTCAAAGATGTGCGCATGGGGTGGGGGGGGCTTCTTCGCCGTGTCCCAGTCAATCGCTAAGTCGATTTAAAATTGACCCCTGAAGGTTGAAGGGGGTTTTTCTTCCCAGCCCCCAATTACCCATCACAGCACTGGAACCGGGTAAACCTCTATAGTGAGGCCGCAGCGGGAGTATTGTGTGCAGTTCCGGCCACCGCACGATAGTAGTGTTGTGATTGCACTGGAGGTAGAGAACAGAGAACGTTTACGAGGATGCTGCCTGGAGTGGAGACTTTTATTTACGGGGCCGAGGTTAGGGAGTAGAGGTGGATGAGGGGAGACTTAAATAAACTGGATAAAATTGTGAGGGGACAGAGTGGATAGGAAGGCCCGACTACCCTTGGTTGAGGGGTGCAATGACCAGGAGGCATAGATTTAGGGAAGAGGTGGAGGTGGGGGTGGGGTTTAAAGGGTATAGAATCCATAGAATTTGCAGTGCAGGAGGCCATTCAGCCTATCGAGTCTGCACCGGCCCTACTAAGCCCCTTTATCCCCGTAACACAACATAACATTTTTGGACACTAAGGGCAATTTATCACGACCAATCCACCCAACCTGCATGTCTTTGGACTGTGGGAGGAAACCGGAGCACCCGGAGGAAACCCACGCAGGCACGGGGAGAACGTGGAGACTCCGCACAGACAGTGACCCATGTCAGGAATCGAACCTGGGACCCTGGAGCTGTGAAGCATCTGTGCTAACCACTATACTAGCGTGCTGCCCTCAAGGGGAGTTGAGTTTCTTTCACCCCGAGGGTGGTGGGGATCTGCAACCCACTCACTGTCCGAAAGGACGGTCGAGTCAGAAATCCTCATCTCATTTGCCCCTGAACTGCCCGAAGCTCCAAGGTGGGAATAGGCTGGAGGGGTAGGTGTCAGCTGGCACCAGCACGATGGGCCAAATGGCCACCTCCTGTGCTGGAAATTCCTACGAAGCCAATCACACTTTAATCCCCTGTCCGTGCGGAGTCTGCGGGGCTGGGAGGGGGTCCCGTCTTCAGTGCTCTGTCCTTTCCAGCTGTATGGCACATATAGTAACACAGACTCTGCTCGATTCTCGGAGAGCTGCATCAATGTGAGCAACTCTGGAGAAAAACCATCCGAGACATTAAAAAAGGCTTCTTTTTCAAATACATTTTCTTGGAAGATGTCTCTTTACCATCTGAAAATGGCAAAGGAGGGCAGAGCATCACAGGGGTGGATCTGTTGGCCGACGAATGTGGGAGCCTGGGGGGCGGGGAGGTCATGGGATGAAAACTCCAGGAATACATTTGATCACATTTTGCAACCCGAGAGCCAGAAGGCTGGGAGTTCAAATCCCGCGTCAGAGACTTGAGCTCCAATCCAGGCTGATCACCTAGGGCAACACGAGGGAGTGCTGCAGTGCGGCAGAAGTTGCAATTTGTGCGAGACGTTCGACCGACAGCCCGATTGCCGTCTCGGGCGGATGTAAACAATCCCACGGCACTATTTCGAAGAACTGCCGGAGATTCCACTCCAGGGTTATGGATATTTATCCCACAATCCACATCACAACAATCGATCCAGTCAGTAACACTGGTTACTGATTGCGGGATCCTTCTATGTAAATTGCATTTCCAATGTTATAACAATGACAGCGCTTAAAGGTGGTAGCCATGATGTGGAGATGCCGGTGTTGGACTGGGGTGAGCACAGTAAGAAGTTTGGGGGCAGCAGGGTAGCATGGTGGTTAGCATAAATGCTTCACAGCGCCAGGGTCCCAGGTTCGATTCCCGGCTGGGTCACTGTCTGTGTGGAGTCTGCACGTCCTCCCCGTGTGTGCGTGGGGTTTCCTCCCACAGTCCAAAGATGTGCGGGTTAGGTGGATTGGCCATGCTAAATTGCCCGTAGTGTCCTAAAAAGTAATGTTAAGGGGGGGTTGTTGGGTTACGGGTATAGGGTGGATACGTGGGTTTGAGTAGGGTGATCATGGCTTGGCACAACATTGAGGGCCGAAGGGCCTGTTCTGTGCTGTACTGTTCTATGTTCTTACAACATCAGGTTAAAGTCCAACAGGTTTGTTTCAAACACGAGCTTTCGGAGCACTGCTCCACTCACCTGAGGAAGAAGCAGTGCTCCGAAAGCTAGTGTTTGAAACAAACATGTTGGACTTTAACCTGGTGTTGTAAGGCTTCTTACAGCGCTTAAAGAGAGGCTGCAGGACGCATTGGGACATCCTTTGTGTAAGGTTTCAGAAACGAGAACAGAAATGGCTGGGAATACTTTATCTGCGGAGACAGGAGTTAAGGTGGATGACTGTTATACCGCGGTCATTGGCCGGAAACACAAACTCCATTTCTCGCTCCACAGAGCTGCCTGACCTGTTGAGTATTTCCAGAATTTGCCGTTGCTGTTTCAGATTCCCAGCGTCCGCATTTGGGTTGTGAAACTTTTCTGTTAGCCAAACAAAACTCACACGTTTTTCCTCCGCAGGTTCCAATTTTGAAATGCAAGGTTCCAGTTGAAAAGGTTTTCAATGTCGTAAAAGCGTTGGTAAAGTTTCAGCAGCCACCGCTGTGCCCAGCGACCCTGCGCCAGCCTGGAGGGGTCAAAGTGCGCCCAGCAGCGGCCTGGCACCAGCAGCTGCTGGGCCGCAAGCTGCAATTAGACAGAGCGAGTCACCAACCATCATCGGGCCGGAGCAGTGACACCGACAGTCCCCTCCTCCCCCACTGACCGGTGACACTGCCCCCCCTACCACCCCCACACTGACCCCCCCCCCTCCCCCACACACTAACCCCCCTCCCCCACACTGACCCCCCCCCTCCCCCACACTGACCCCCGCTCCCCCACACTGACCGGTGACACTGCCCCCCCTACCACCCCCACACTGATCCCCCCCTCCACCACACTGACCGGTGCCACTGCCCTCCCCCACACACTAACCCCCCTCCCCCACACTGACCCCCCCTCCCCCACACTGACCCCCCCTCCCCCACACTGACCGGTGACACTGCCCCCCCTACCACCCCCACACTGACCGGTGCCACTGCCCCTCCCACACACTGACCCCCCCTCCCCCACACTGACCCCGCTCCCCCACACTGACTGGTGACACTGCCCCCCCTACCACCCCCACTGACCCCCGCTCCCCCACACTGACCCCCCCCCCCTCCCCCACACTGACCGGTGCCACTGCCCCTCCCCCACACTGACCCCCCCCCCCACACTGACCCCCGCTCCCCCACACTGACCGGTGACACTGCCCCCCCTACCACTCCCACACTGACCCCCGCTCCCCACACTGACCGGTGACACTGCTCCCCCTACCACCCCCACACTGACCCCCTACCACCCCCACACTGACCCCCCCTCCCCCACACTGACCCCCGCTCCCCCACACGCTAACCCCCTCCCCCACACTAACCACCCTCCCCCACACCGACCCCCTCCCCCACACCGACCCCCCTCCCCCACACCGACCCCCCTCCCCCACACTGACTCCTCCTCCCCCACACTGACCGGTGCCACTGCCCCCCCCACGCTAACCCCCCTCCCCCACACTGACCCCCCCCCTCCTCCCCCACACTGACCGGTGACACTGCCCCTCCCCCCCACACTGACCCCCGCTCCTCCACACTGACCGGTGACACTGCCCCCCCTACCACCCCCACACTGACCCCCCCCTCCCCACACTGACCCCCGCTCCCCCGCACTGACCCCTCCTCCCCCACACTGACCCCCGTTCCCCCACTGACCCCCGTTCCCCCACACTGACCCCCCCCACACTGACCCCCGCTCCCCCGCACTGACCCCTCCTCCCCCACACTGACCCCCGCTCCCCCGCACTGACCCTCCTCCCCCACACTGACCCCCCTACCACCCCCACACTGACCCCCCCCCTCCCCACACTGACCCCCGCTCCCCCGCACTGACCCCTCCTCCCCCATACTGACCCCCGCTCCCCCACACTGACCGGTGACACTGCCCCTCCCCCACACTGACCCCCGCTCCCCCACACTGAACCCCCCTCCCCCACACTGACCGGTGACACTGCCCCCCCTACTACCCCACACTGACCCCCCCTCCCCCACTGACCGGTGACACTGACCCCCCCCCACACTGACCCCCCCACCCCCACACTAATCCCCCCCCCCACTGATCCCCCCTCCCCCACACTGACCGGTGACATTGCCCCCCCCCACACACTAACCCCCCCTCCCCCACACTGACCCCCCCTCCCCCACACTGACCGGTGATACTGCCTTCCCCCCCCCCCCACTAACCCCCCTCCCCCACAGTGACAGGTGACACTGCCCCCCCTACCACCCCCACACTGACCCCCAATCCCCACACTGACCCTCCCTCCCCCACTGACCGGTGACACTGCCCCCCCACCACCCCCACACTGACCCCAACTCCCCCACACTGACCGGTGACACTGCTCCCCCTACCACCCCCACACTGACCCCCCCCCTCCCCCACACTGACCCCCCCCTCCCACACTGACCCCCCCCTCCCCACACTGATCCCCCCTCCACACACTAACCCCCCTCCCCCACACTGATCCCCCCTCCCCCACACTGACCGGTGACACTGCCCCCCCTACCACTCCCACACTGACCCCCCCTCCCCCACACTGACCCCCCCTCCACACACTAACTCCCCGCCCCCACAGTGACCGGTGACACTAACTCCCCTCCCCCACACTGACCAACCCCCCTCCCCCACAGTGACCGGTGACACTAACCCCCCCTCCCCCACACTGACCGGTGATACTGCCTCCACCCCCCCACACTAACCCCCCTCCCCCACAGTGACCGGTGACACTAACCCCCCCTCCCCCACACTGACCGGTGATACTGCCTCCCCCCCCCCCCCACACACAACCCCCCCCACACCGACCGGTGACACTAACCCCCCTCCCCCCCAATAACCCACCCCCCCTACACTGACCGGTGACACTGCCTCCCCCCCCTACACTAACCCTCCTCCCCCACACTGACCGGTGATACTGCCTCCACCCCCCACACTAACCCCCCTCCCCCACAGTGACCGGTGATACTGCCTCCACCCCCCACACTAACCCCCCTCCCCCACAGTGACCGGTGACACGAACCCTCCTCCCCCACACTGACCGGTGATACTGCCTCCACCCCCCACACTAACCCCCCTCCCCCACAGTGACCGGTGACACTAACCCTCCTCCCCCACACTGACCGGTGACACTGCCCCCCCACCACCCCCACACTGACCCCCCCTCCCCACACTGACCCGTAACACTGACCCCCCCTCCCCACATTGACCAGTCACACTGACCCCCCCTCCCCACACTGACCAGTAACACTGCCCCCCCACTGACCAGTGACACTGCCCCCCCCACTGACCAGTGACACTGCCCCCACCACCCTGACCCCCCTCCTCACACTGACAAGTGACACTGACCCCCCCACTGACCAGTGACACTGCCCCCACCACCCTGACCCCCCTCCTCACACTGACCAGTCACACTGATCCCCCTCCCCAACACTACCCCCCTACACCACACTGACCAATGACACTGACCCCCCCCCCCCCCCCCCCCCCCGTGGGCGTGATCTTTGTGCCAGGGGCGGGGTCTCGGATCCAGGGGGCGGGGCCTTTGTGCCAGGGGCGGGGTCTCTGTGTTGGGGGTCTCTGTGTTGGGGCGGGGTCTGTGTGTTGGGGGGTCTCTGTGTTGGGGGTGTGTGTGTTGGGGGGGTCACTGTGTTGGGGGGTCTCTGTGTTGGGGGGGTCACTGTGTTGGGGGTGTGTGTGTTGGGGGGAGTCTCTGTGTTGGGGGGGTGTGTGTTGGGGGGTCTCTGTGTTGGGGGTCTCTGTGTTTGGGGGGTCTCTGTGTTGGGGGGTCTCTGTGTTGGGGGTCTCTGTGTTGGGGGGTCTCTGTGTTGGGGGGTCTCTGTGTTGGGGGGTCTCTGTGTTGGGGGGGGTCTGTGTGTTGGGGGGGTCTCTGTGTTGGGGGTTCTCTGTGTTGGGGGGTCTGTGTTGGGGGGTCTCTGCGTTGGGGGGTCTCTGTGTTGGGGGGTCTGTGTTAGGGGGTCTGTGTTGGGGGGGTGTGTTGGGGTGCTCTGAGTGTTGGGGGGGTCTCTGTGTTGGGGGGTCTCTGTGTTGGGGTGGGTCTCTGTGTTGGGGGGTGTGTGTTGGGGGGTCTGTGTTGGGGGTCTCTGTGTTTGGGGGGTCTCTGTGTTGGGGGTCTCTGCGTTGGGGGGTCTCTGTGTTGGGGGGTCTGCATTGGTGGGTCTCTGTGTTGGTGGGTCTCTGTGTTGGGGGGTCTCTGTGTTGGGGGGTCTCTGTGTTGGGGGGTCTCTGTGTTGGGGGGTCTCTGTGTTGGGGGGGGGCTCTGTGTTGGGGGGTCTCTGTGTTGGGGGGGTCACTGCGTTGGGGGTCTCTGTGTTGGGGGGTCTCTGCGTTGGGGGGGTCTGTGTGTTGGGGCGGGTCTGTGTGTTGGGGGGGTCTCTGTGTTGGGGGGTCTCTGTGTTGGGGGGGCTCTGTGTTGGGGGGGGGTCTGTGTGTTGGGGGGGGTCTGTGTGTTGGGGGGGGTCTGTGTGTTGGGGGGGTCTCTGTGTTGGGGGGGTCTCTGTGTGTTGGGGGGTCTGTGTGTTGGGAGGGTCTCTGTGTTGTGGGTGTCTCTGTGTTGGGGGGGTCTCTGTGTTGGGGGGGTCTCTGTGTTGTGGGTGTCTCTGTGTTGGGGGGGTCTCTGTGTTGGGGAGGGTTTGTGTGTTGGGGGGGGTCTGTGTGTTGGGGGGTCTGTGTATCGGGGGGGTCTCTGTGTCGGGGGGGTCTCTGTGTTGGGGGGTCTCTGTGTTGGGGGGGTCTCTGTGTTGGGGGGGTCTCTGTGTTGGGGGGGGTCTCTGTGTTGGGGGGGGTCTCTGTGTTGGGGGGGTCTCTGTGTTGGGGGGGTCTCTGTGTTGGGGGGTGTCTCTGTGTTGGGGGGGTCTCTGTGTTGGGGGGTCTCTGTGTTGGGGGATTCCCTTTGCCGCGCGACCCCCCTTGTGGCGGGGGAAGCGCGGGTTCCGGTTCCCTACCGTCCCCCGTGAAGCGACCCCTGACCGGCGGCCCAGCACCGCCGCCGCCGCCGCCATCCTGGCCGCAGTACCGCCAAGGAGGCCGCGCCGAGGGCAAGAGCGGCCCTTTACCCGGCGGCAGTGGAGCCGGGAGGATTGTAACCCCGTGTAGCCCCGCTAGTGGCCGGAGGACCGAAGTGCAGCTCAGCGGCAGTGCAGTCGGGAGTCGTGGAACCCGGTGTCGGGCTGCTGCTGGAGGCCGGAGGTCCGAACTGCCACTCAGTGGCGGTGCAGCGAGGTGGGAGGTGGGGAAACGCGGTGTGGTGCCGCTGGAGGCCGGAGGACCAAACTGCCGCTCAGTGGCGGTGCAGCGAGGCGGGGAAACGCGGTCTGGCGCCGTTGGAGGCCGGAGGACCGAACTGCAGCTCAGTGGCAGTGCAGAGAGGCGGGAAAACGCGGTCTGGCGCCGCTGGAGGCCGGAGGACCGAACTGCAGCTCAGTGGCGGTGCAGTGAGGCGAGAGGTGGGGAAACGCGGTCTGGCGCCGCTGGAGGCCGGAGGACCGAAATGCAGCTCAGTGGCAGTGCAGCGAGGTGGGAGGTGGGGAAACGCGGTCTGGCGCCGCTGGAGGCCGGAAGACCGAACTGCAGCTCAGTGTCAGTGCAGCGGGGCGGGAGGTGGGGAAACGCGGTCTGGCGCCGCTGAAGGCTGGAGGACCGAACTGCAGCTCAGTGGCAGTGCAGCGAGGCGGGGAAACGCGGTCTGGCGCCGCTGGAGGCCGGAGGACCGAACTGCAGCTCAGTGGCAGTGCAGTGAGGCGGGGAAACGCGGTATGGCGCCGCTGGAGGCCGGAGGACCGAACTGCAGCTCAACGTGAATTGGAGAATTGAGAGACTGGCTCCCTGGTTAACCTTTTAATCTTCTGTAAAAGATGAGGGAAACCAGCAGCTCTTTATTTATTGGTGCGGCGTCTTCAGCAACAGTTCTGCTGAACTCCCCCAAAGCTCTTTGCAGTGGGTGAATTAATCTTTGAAGGGGAATCACTGGCAGCCTAATTGTGCACAGCAAGATCCCAGAAACAGCAATGAGATATGAGCAGGTCACCTGTCTTTGCCACGTGGGCTAACCGTTAGATAAAGTGTCTGATTTATTTTGACAACCATCTTTAGGATGAGATTTTAAGGGGAGGCCTTTCCTCCTCACTCAGGGTGGTGTAAAAGTTTGTCTTCCAGAGCTCCAAGCGGAGAAGGATTTCAGCTTGGTCCTGAAAAAAAGTTAATCTCTCCAAAGGACTCTGCACTAAGATAAGCAAGTAAAACCTGGTTGTTAACCTATGGTATTTGAAATGGGATGCTTAATTGGAATGTAGAGGCAGATTTCAGGAAGCAAGATTCACCCATTTACCTGTAAAGCTATTTCTTTGTTGGCCAATGTCCATAATTTTGTGTTCAAATCAAAAGTTTGTTTTAATATAAAAGCTGTCTATTGGTCAGTTATCACTCCTGTGGAGCCGTGACATTTCCTCATTTTCCCAAATGCAAATATTTGGGTTCTAATCCGGGATCTTAACCAAAAATGGGGATCTGGTCCATTTCCCCTTGCAATAAACGAGAACACAAAATCCAATCTGGCAGAAAGCTGCAGGAATCAAAGATGCTGGAGATCAAAGGGGCTGGTTTAGCTCACTCGGCTAAACCGCTGGCTTTTAAAGCAGACCAGCAGCACGGTTCGATTCCCGTACCAGCCTCCCCGGACAGGTGCCGGAATGTGGCGACTAGGGGCTTTTCGCAGTAACTTCATTGAAGCCTACTCGTGACAATAAGCGATTTTCATTTCAGAGAACGATCCATCAATTAAGCAATTTATTAAAATAAATGATTAATTACACCAAGGTAGCAAACAATCCAACTTTAATCAATCATTAAAAAAAAACTTTTTCCTGAATCTTAAATCGGAATTGTAACAAACTTGCAGATTTTTGGAAAATATAGAATTTCTATTAAAAAAGGAAAGCATTTCAAGATAAGTTGTTGCAACTGTGGAGATTTGTGACGTGTCTGCAATTCTCACTTTCAGCGAGTTGATCTACGGGGTGGGCGGGTTCTGTGACGGAACAGGTACCTCAGTCATCGTCAGTCGCACAGTCCAGTTTCCAAATATGGGTGGCCCCTGACACTTGTCCATCAAGCTGGTGATGAATACATCAGCAGGCTTACCCTGGTACCTCACCCTGGCTGGTGGACTAAGCTAGAGCAAGGGTAGCAGCAGCAATGTCTGTTGTCCAGTGGGGGCGTTACTGCCCACAGTGCACGACGTCTAGAACTAGGATAAAGGCAGCTGATCCCAGCAAGAGGCCAATGGATTGGAGGACAGGCACCAGCAAGATTTGCGACACACATCCGGGGGGCCACTCCCCCGACAGTGGACTGGTGACCTCGGAAGGATCACGGCGTGTCGTCCCATCTTCAGCAATAAAAGCCAACAGCAAAAATCGCTGATGCCCACAACAGAATCATTTTTAATCAGCGAGGGAATCCAGGGTTACGGGGATTAGGCGGGAAAGTGGAGCCGAGGATTATCACAGAAGATCGGTCATGGTCTCATTGAAATAATGGCGGGGCAGACTCGATGGGCCGAATGGCTGACTGCTGCTCCTGTGTCGTTATGGCCGGACAGAAGCGGCTGGCGAAACATCGCGTCCCGATCCTCGGCAAGAGGGAGGAACCTCAAGGAGGAGGAGATCCCGAAGACTGCCTCCCTCCCTCTCCCCAAAACTGGAGATCCGTTTTTTTAAGTCTTCTGTAAGGGGAGGATTGGGGGGGAGCAGTTAATCTGCTTCTTCCCCCCAAGCCTGACCCAGGGAGTAGTGATTATTTACGAGAATGTTGGACACCCCCGGGACAGGCCTCCATCTTGGCGATGGGGCCACCGGCAGTCAGGGTGGCAGCGACGGAAGGACAGATGCGAGTCTGGGACAGGACAGCAGCCTTCCTCTCCTCCCCCCCCCCCCCCCCCCCCACCACCACAAACCCCCACTCCCAACCACCCCAGGGTCAGCCGAACGTCTTGCTCGGGCAGGGTTAATTGTGGAAAAGATTTCCCCCCCACCCCCCAAATCCACTGGGAACACGAGTGGAACTCCCAAGGCTTACTTAGAAAATTATAATTTCCCTCCCACACCCCCGCCCCCAAAGGCAGAGGAATGGTGAGGAAGGTTGTTTGGGGGGGGGGGGGGGGGGGAGAGAGAGAGAAAGAGAGAGAGAGAGAGAGATAGACAGAGAAAGACACACAATGTACAACCGAGGGAGATTTCGGAGATCCTCCCGAGCGGTTGGATCAACAGGGGTGGATTAATGTGCAAAACATTTCCCAAATTGGGATTCCCTGCAAGCCCTCAGTCACTGGAGTACGAGGGACAGTCTCCTTGTGGCAGGCATTCTGGGCCATAGTTACCATGGATACGGGTGCTCCTTGGCCAGCCATGTCCCGATCTGATCATCAACTTTCTGTAAAAGGAGGTTGAAGGAGTTAAACCCATTCAAAAGTCACTTCTCAAATGTTGGAAACATGCAATTCCTCCCACCACCAAACCCAATATCTCCCGTTCCCAAAATAGTTCTGTTTTCACAAAAAAAAATAGACTGCTCTCGTGACAAAGGTTTGGGCTGAGGAATGTGACACTTTGCATCTAACCCCGTGACGTACCTGTCCTGGGAGTGTTTGAAATGCAGAGTGAAGCTCCTTCTACACTGTCCCCATCAAATACTCCCAGGGCAGGTACAGCACAGTGTTAGATACAGAGTAAAAACTCCCTCTACACTGTCTCCATCAAACACTCCCAGGACAGGTACAGCACGGGGTTAGATACAGAGTAAGTCTCCCTCTACACTGTCTCCATCAAACACTCCCAGGACAGGAACAGCACGGGGTTAGGTACAGAGTAAAGCTCCCTCTACACTGTCCCCATCAAACACTCCCAGGACAGGTACAGCACGGGGTTAGATACAGAGTAAGTCTCCCTCTACACTGTCTCCATCAAACACTCCCAGGACAGGAACAGCACGGGGTTAGGTACAGAGTAAAGCTCCCTCTACACTATCCCCATCAAATACTCCCAGGACAGGTACAGCACGGGGTTAGATACAGAGTAAAGCTCCCTCTACACTGTCCTCATCAAACACTCCCAGGACAGGTACAGCACGGGGTTAGATACAGAGTAAACCTCCCTCTACACTGTCCTCATCAAACACTCCCAGGACAGGTACAGCACGGGGTTAGGTACAGCGTAAAGTTCCCTCTACACTGTGTCCATCAAACACTCCCAGGACAGGTACAGCACAGGGTTAGATACAGAGTAAAGCTCCCTCTACACTGTCCCCATCAAACACTCCCAGGACAGGTGCAGCACGGGGTTAGATACAGAGTAAACCTCCCTCTACACTGTCCTCATCAAACACTCCCAGGACAGGTACAGCACGGGGTTAGATACAGAGTAAAGCTCCCTCTACACTGACCCCATCATACACTCCCAGGTCAGGTACAGCACGGGGTTAGATACAGAGTAAAGCTCCCTCTACACTGACACCATCATACACTCCCAGGACAGGTACAGCACGGGTTAGGTACAGAGTAAAAACTCCCTCCGTTCCCATCAGGCATGAACTCTTCTCCTATTCAGGTTTTAATCTACCTTCAATTTGCCCACCCTGCAGTCTGTGCTGTGCCCCCCCCACCCCACCTCCCGCACCCCACCTCCCGCACCCCACCTCCCGCACCCCACCCATTACCAGAGTGAACAAGTCCAAATTCATTCGCAAGAATTATGTCTGTTTGACCCATTGGTTTGGGCAAGGATCAAAGAGTTGAGCTACTTTGTCCGAAGCTCATGCTCGGGAATGGGAAGATCATCCATTCACACTGGAGTTTAGTCCGTTGCCCCCCCCGCCGCGCGCAGACGGAAGCGGTGTGTGGGCAGCTGAAAGGCTGGCGTCTCACCTGTCTGGCCTGTCGGAGAGAGGGCGGGTCTCCCTCCTCCTCAGGGTTCATGTTCGCACAGTGGGCGGTGCCGTTGATGATCAAGGCCACCTCCGACCTGGACTGGTTCTTCAGCACACTGAGAGCGTGCCAGGGGTCGATGTCACCTTTAGACGGAGATCACAGGAAACAAATTCAAACTCAAAACGCCGGGAGCACCAAGCTGACAGCAGCCACCACCTCAGCACCCGATGGCACCTTGCCCACACCCCCATGTCACACCCAGGTCACAGTGGGGATGCAGCAGGCCTCGGCCTGCCTCAGGCAGAGGGAGGCAAACACAAACACTCGGGGTTCGAGAGCCAGTGCATAATCCGAGGCCAGACTATGAGAAGCAGCCAATCACAGGGGGAAGATTTTTTAAAAAATAAATTTAGATTACCCAATTATTTTTTCCAATTAAGGGGCAATTTAGCGTGACCAATCCACCTACTCTGCACATTTTTGGGTTGTGGGGGCGAAACCCACGCAGACACGGGGAGAATGTGCAAACTCCACACGGACAGTGACCCAGAGCCGGGATCGAACCTGGGACCTCAGCGCCGTGAGGCGGTTGTGCTAACCACTAGGCCACCGTGCTGCCCCCACAGGGGGAAGATGATGGCGCAGTGGCAATGTCACAGGACTCGTAATCCAGAGTCCCCAGGCCTATGCTCCGTTTGACGGGTTCAAATCCCGCGAGGGTCGGTGGTGGAATTTAAATTCAGTGAATTAAATCTGGAATCGAAAACTCACCTCAGTAACGACGGCCACAAAGCCATCGATTGTCGCAAAACCCATCTGGTTCACTGAAGTCCCTTCAGGGAAGGGAATCTGCCGCCCTTACCCGGTCGGGCCTACACGTAACTCCAGACCCCACAGCGATGTGGTTGACTCTAACTGCCCCCCCTCTGAAATAGCCGCGTGGGACTCGAGCTCAAGGGAAATTAGGTGATGGGCAAATGGCGGCCTAGCCAGCTTCGTCCACATGGCAAAGCTGGAGTTTAAGGGACTCAACCCTTGTAGAATCGGACCTCAAGTCAGGCACCCCGCTATTGTTTCGAGCCAATGAGAATCTCTCTCATCCAACTTAGAAAGCAGACGGGGGCCTAAATTTAGCATCTCACCCAAAACACAGCACCTCCAACAGTGCAGCACCCCCGGAGATATGCGCTGACGTCTTGGGAATGTGGAGCGAGCCATTCAGAGGCGTGAGAGCTCCCCGCCCCCCCCCCCCCCCCCCCCGCCATTGAACCAGAACTGGTACATGAGGAACCCAGTCCAGACTCGCGGTGAACTCCCGAGAGAGAGAGAAAGAGGCCTCAATCCCAGCCTGGGCTGAACTGGAGTCAGGATTGTGGTGGGAGGGAGGGAGTGCGGTTTGCTTGGCGGCCGTCTTACGGCTGTAGCCACTAACTTTGCTTTTCCCCACATTCATATAGCGCCCGTGGCATTGTGAAAACATCCCGCCGGAGGGCAATCAGTCAAATTTTGACAAGGAGCCACGTACGATGCGAGGCGAGGTTTCGGAGAGAGCGTCCTGGGGTGGTATGATGCTGACACCATGTGGGTGGACCGGGTACTGCAATGGGTTGATGCTGAGGAAGCTAGGACAGGAATTCCAGAGGTTAGAGTCCCAGTAACTGTCGACGTTCAATATTACAATGTTGCCGATGTAGTAATATGGGAATAGGGCGAGAAAAATGTGACGAGAACGGTTTGTGGAGGGTAAACGTCACTGATTGTTCGGGTCAAGTGGCTGCTTTCTGCGTCACGTTTCTCACCTTGCCAACTCCAGCCTCTCCTGCCCCCCCCCCCCCCCCCCCCCCCAACCACCACCACGTTCTGCTCTCTCAAGAGGCCACTTTCCCCTTGGCTCCCAGAATTTCAGAGTGTGGCAGGTCCCTGGGTCAGCAAGACGCTCAGTTGAGCACCGCCGATTGGCAGGGTGGCCAATAGTGCGGCCGGGGGGGGGGGGGGGGGGGGGGGGGGGGGAGCACTCGTTGGCTGTTCGGACACCAAGAAGCTCAGAGAAAGAAAGGGATCTTGGGGTGTTTGTCCACATATTGCCGAGGGTGGCAGGAAAGGTCAACAGGGTCATTAAGGCAGCAGACGGGACACTTGCCTTTATCAGTCGAGGCATAGATTACAAGAGCAGGGAGCTTATGTGGGAGCTGTACAAAACTTCAGTTCTGCCACAGCTGGAATAATGTGCGCAGTTCCGGTCACCGCACTATAGGATGTGATTAGGGCAGCACGGTAGCATTGTGGTTAGCACAATTGCTTCACAGCTCCAGGTTCCCAGGATCGATTCCCGGCTTGGGTCACTGTCTGTGCGGAGTCTGCACGTTCTCCCCGTGTCTGCGTGGGTTTCCTCCGGGTGCTCCGGTTTCCTCCCACCGTCCAAAGACGTGCAGGTTAGGTGGATTGGCCGTGATAAATTGCCCTTAGTGTTCAAAATTGCCCTTAGTGTTGGGTGGGGTTACGGGGATGGGGTAGGGTGCTCTTTCAAAGAGCCGGTGCAGACTCGATGGGCCGAATGCCCTCCTTCTGCACTGTAAATTCTATGATTCTATGTTTGTACTGGAGAGGGTGCAGAGGGGATTTACCAGGAGGTTGCCTGGGATGGAGCGTTTGAGCTATTGAGGCGCTGGTTAGGCTGAGGTTGTTTTGTTTGGAGCAGAGAAGGTGGAGGGGGAACCTGATTGAAGTGTAGCGGATTAGGAGGGGTATGGACAGGGTGGATAAGGAGCAGCTGTTCCCTTTAGTTGAAGCGTCAAGAACGAGGGGGCATACCTTTAAGGTGAGGAGGTGTTTTTAGAGGGGATTTGAGGAAAAACCTTTGCAGTCAAGAGGGTGATGGGAGTCTGGGGATGCACTGATTGGGGAGGGTAGTAGAGGTGGGGAAACCCTCAATCTTTAAAAAGTGAACAAGCACTTAAAATGTCAAAACATTCAAGGCTATGGACCAAGGGCAGTAGTTGGTATAGATTACGTTTAGCCTGTTCAGTACAGATTTGATGGGCCGAAGGGTGTAATGCATGACTCCATGATTCTGACTATTAGCCATCATGCGCCTCAGCGCCAACCTATTGCAGTACTCCGCTCAGCCACACGGTGTCAGCAGCCAGAGGTGTGGGGCATGTTCCTCTAATATTCATTCATTGTCACGATGGGCGTCATTGGCAAGGTTGGCATTTATTGCCTGGCCTCAAGTGGTGGCGGTAATAAGGGGGGGGGGGGGGGGGGCGGGGGCGGCTGCTCTCGGCACCTCCTGCCCTCGTCTCAGGTTGGGAGGTTTTCAAAATGATAAAGGCCGTTGGTCGAGAGTTTTCACTGGGAGGGAGGTTGGTAGCCATGGAGATAGTTGGAGAGGAAAGAGTGAGGGGGGAAGCTCGGGAGGAACATTCTTTGAAGTGCAGGTTATGCTAATTCAAGGGCAATAGTGGCCAATTGAACAACATCTCCAAAAATATACTTGAAAACCAAAAATGAATTTGAAGAATTATGGGACTCGTGGATCGCTCTTTCAAAGAGCGAAAACACACACGGATCAAATAGTGTCTCCCACACCGTCAGAGTCCGAGTACGCATCCACTGCTCTTCCATCGGTCCCAGACTGATAAATATTAACATTCACACTTTACCGAGTTTTCCCGGGTCAACTTTTACATTAAAAAAAAAATCATTCGCAGGATGTGGGCGTCGTTAATTCAGGCCCAGCATTCGTTACCCAGCCATGGTTGCTCTTGGGAAGGTGGTGGCAAGTCGCCTTCCTGAACCGCTGCAATCCCCGAGGTGTAGGCATACCCACTGTGCTGTTAGGGAGGGAGTTCCAAGGTTTTGACCCAGCGACAGTGAAGGAGCGGCCGATATATTTCCAAGTCAGGGTGGTGAGTGACTCGAAGGGGAACCTCCAGGTGGTGGTGTTCCCAGGTATCTGCTGCTCTTCTCCTTCTAGATGGTAGTGGTTGCGTTTGGAAGGTGCTGCCTAAGGAGCCTTGGCGAGTTACTGCAGTGCATCTTGTAGATGGTACACACAACTGCTGTGTGTGGGTGGAGGGAGTGAATGTTTGCGGAAGGGGAGCAATCAACTAGGGGCTGCTTTGTCCTGGATGGGGTGGAGCTTCTTTTATAAAATAATGTTCCCAATTAAAGGACAATTTAGCCTGGCCAATCCACCCACCCTGCACAGCTTTGGGTTAGAGATAGAGAAATACAGCACAGAACAGGCCCTTCGGCCCACGATGTTGCGCCGAACTTTTGTCCTAGGTTAATCATAGAATTTTGGGCAATTTAGCATGGCCAATCCACCCAACCTGCACATCTTTGGACTGTGGGAGGAAACCGGAGTACCCGGAGGAAACCCACGCACACACGGGGAGGATGTGCAGACTCCGCACAGACAGTGACCCAAGTCGAAATCGAACTGGGGACCCTGGAGCTGTGAAGCAATTGTGCTATCCACAATGCTACCGTGCTGCCCTTAAGAAGTTAATCTACACTCCATTATTCTACCCTAATCCATGTACCTATCCAATAGCCGCTTGAAGGTCCCTAACTTTTCCGACTCAACTACGTCCACAGGCAGTGCATTCCATGCCCCCACTACTCTCTGGGTAAAGAACCTGCCTCTGACATCCCCTCTATATCTTCCACCATTTATCTTAAATTTATGTCCCCTTGTAATGGTGTGTTCCACCCGGGGAAAAAGTCTCTGACTGTCTACTCTATCTATTCCCTTAATCATCTTATAAACCTCTATCAAGTCGCCCCTCATCCTTCTCCGTTCTAATGAGAAAAGGCCCAGCACCCTCAACCTTTCCTCGTATGACCTACTCTCCATTCCAGGCAACATCCTGGTAAATCTCCTTTGCACCTTTTCCAAAGCTTCCACATCCTTCTTAAAATGAGGTTGTGGTGGTGAGACCCACGCAGACACGGGGAGAATGTGCAAACTCCACACGGACAGTGACCCGGGGCCGGGATCAAACCAGAGTTCTCGGCGCCGTGAGACAGCAGTGCTAACCACTGCGCCACCGTGCTGCCCCTATGTCGTGCTTCTTGGGAGTGTTGTTGGAGCTGCACTCATCCAGGCAATCGAGAGTATTCCATCACACTCCCGACTTGTGCCTATTGAGCATCATTTCAACCCTTGATCCCTGCGCCTTCTGCTCTGCCTGAACCTTGTTAATTAGCCGACATCACAAGGAAACATCATCTGCCCACCATCACATGGCGGAGCCTGTACACCGATTGGCTGCTGGGTTTCTGATACAGATATCCTGAGGTCACGAAAGGCTGCACAAATACAAGCCATTGTTTCCATTCAAATTTCTGTTCCTCTTTCATAGCCCAGTGGAAGCATTAACGGGGATAACATTTCCCAGAAATACATCAATGATTCACCTGCTGGGTATCTCCTGCATATTCCCGTTTTGACTTCAGATTGTCCAAACTTTAAGGGCAGCGCGGTGGCCTAGTGGTTAGCACAACCGCCTCACGGCGCTGAGGACCCGGGTTCGAATCCCGGCCCTGGGTCACTGTCTGTGCGGAGTTTACACATTCTCCCCGTGTCTGCGTGGGTTTCGCCCCCACAACCCAAAGATGTGCAGGATAGGTAGATTGGCCACTCTAAATTGCCCCTTAATTGGAAAAAATTATTGGGTACTCTAAATTTATAAAAATAAAAAAAATAAAAAGATTGTCCAAACTTTTGCTGGGCTTCCCCTCAACCAGTTTGGCGTCAAGGTCAGTGTTCCCTTTCGATGGTGGGTGGCCATCCACATGATGTGCCCCGTGCAGTTCTGGTCGCCACACCATCGGAAGGCCGTGATTGCACTGGAGGGAGTGCAGAGGAGATTGACCAGGATGTTGCCCGGGCTGGAGCGTTTCAGCTATGCTGGTTAGGCTGGGGTCGTTCTCCTTCGAGCAGAGCAAACTGAGGGGGGGGCGCTGATTGAGGTGTACAAAATTACACAGGGCATAGATTAAAAGAAGCTTTTCCCTTTAGTAGAGGGGTCAATACCAGGAGGCTTGGATATAAAGATTAAGAGGCAGGAGTTTTAAGAGGGTTTTCAGGAAAAACCTTTTCGCCCAGAGGATGATGGGAGTGTGGAACTGGCTGCCTGAAAGGGCCGAGGAGGCGGGAACCCTGACAGCGTTTAAGAAGCATTTAGAGGAGTGCTTGAAACATCACCGCGTCCAAGGCTGGGGACCGAGTGCTGCAAAATGGGATTAGAGTAGATTGGTGGTTGATGGCCGGCAGGGACAGGATGGGCTGAAGGGCCTCATTCGGTGCTGTAAAGCTCATTGAGAAGGTCCGTCAACAATATTTGAAGTTGGGCGGCACGGTGGCACAGTGGTTAGCATTGCTGCCTACGGCGCTGAGGACCCGGGTTCGAATCCCGGCCCTGGGTCACTGTCTGTGAGGAGTTTGCACATTCTCCCCGTGTCTGCGTGGGTTTCACCCCCACAACCCAAAGATGTGCAGGTTAGGTGGATTGGCCACATTAAATTGCCCCTTAATTGGAAAAAATGAATTGGATATTCTAAATTTATAAAAAAAAACAATATTTGAAGTTACCCCACATCCAAGTGAACAGACCATACACAAGGGAAAAAAAAACTGAAGGAACTTTTGCTGACAGTCCCTTCCCACACGAGCATCATCCGTCAACCCCTGACCTCCCGCGATCGGGGTCACGAACCCCGCCCGGGCTCACGCCACCCTTTCAAGCCCCCCTCCCCGCCCCCCATCCCCACCAGCTTCTTACCGTTGACAAAGATGACGCGGCTTGATGCAGGGTGGTCGGCGCCGTAATAGTCGTTGGTGAAGTTGACGGCGCCCTGTACGTTGCCCGGGTCAATACCAAACACCTGGACACAGATGGCCACCTGCGATCGCAGCGTCAGCCAGCGAGAGAGTGGGCAGCCCTTGTCCTCACACGTCTGGTCTGGGGAAACAAGGGGGGGTGGGGGGGGGGGAGGAGAAGACAGTGAGCCGGACAGCCCGGACTGAGATTGGTCCCCCCAAAATATTCCAGACTTAAAATATATTCAGCAAAGGAGCACCCACAACCCATTGAGGGGGGGGGGGGGGGAGAATCTCAGAGATTCTCAATCTTTTAAGCGAGAAATTTCTCCTCATCAGAGTCCAAAATGGCCGACTCCTTATCCCAAGATGGAGCCCCCCCCACCCCCCCCGCTCTGGACTCAGCCGATTGGGAGGGGGGGGGGGGGGGGGGGAAGAGAGACAATCTCTCAGATCTACCCGGTCAACCCCCTTCAGAATCTTGGGATGTCTCAACGGGATCGCCACTAAATCCCCCTCAACCCCAGGTGATATGAACCCAATTTACTCAGCCTCTCGTCGGGCAACCCCCTCGCCCCAGGGGACAATCTGGTGAACCTTTGCTCTCCTGCCGCCGACGATTTAGGGTAACAGCACAGATTGATCACTCGCCGCGGGAGGGAGGGAACGGTGGAAGAGCTTACAGTAACCAAACTCGGCGCAGGTCTGGTAATACCACTGACGCAGTCCCACTCCAAACGGTTTCACCTCGGTGCTCCGCAGCTGCTCCAGAACGTTCCGGTGAGAGTTGTCCACACACGGCAATCCCATTACATCCATGTATTTCTGAAAATTGAAGAGGTCAAAACTGTAGCCTGGAACTGGAGGTCAACACATTGCAGAGGGTGGGGGTCCCTTTTATCCGGGCCTTTGGGGGGGGGGGGGGGGGGGCAAGTGGCCTCAGCTCCTATTCTTGGGATATCACCTCACTGTCACCCCAACACAACCCCCCCACCCCACAATGCATACTGCCCCCCCCCCCAGCCATCCCACCTCCCCTGCCCTGCCCCCTCCCACCTTTCCCTGCCCCCTCCCCCGGCCATCCCACCTCCCCTTCCCTGCCCCCTCCCATCCCACCCTTCCCTGCCCCTTCCCCCGGCCATCCCACCACCCATTCCCTGCCCCCGGCTATCCCACCCCCCCCTGTCCCTGCCCCCTCCCCCGGCCATCCCACCTCCCCTTCCCTGCCCCCTCCCATCCCACCCTTCCCTGCCCCCGTCCTGGCTATCCCACCCCCCCTTCCCTGCCCCCGCCCTGGCTATCCCACCCCCCCATCCCTGCCCCCTCCCCCGGCCATCCCACCCCCCCTTCCCTGCCCCCGCCCCCGGCCATCCCACCCCCCCTTCCCTGCCCCCGCCCTGTCTATCCCACCCCCCCCCATCCCTGCCCCCTCCCCCGGCCATCCCACCTCCCCTTCCCTGCCCCCTCCCCCGGCCATCCCACCCCTCCCTGCCCCTCCCCCGGCCATATCACCCCCTTTCCCTGCCCCCCACCCCCTGCGGCCAACCCACCCACCTTCCATGCCCCTCCCCCGGCCATTCAAACCCCACCTCCTTCACTGCCTCCCTCCTCCTGGCTATCTCCCCCCCCCCCCCCCCCAGCCATCCAACCACCCCACCCTCCCCTCCCTGGCCTTCACTGCACCCTCCCCCCTCCCCCTCCCAGTTACCTTGTTGAGGACAGTCAGCCTCCGGTAGGTGGACCCCAGGCTCTGATTGGTCATGATCCGGCACAAGTTGGCGATGTCGCTGCCCGGCTCCTCCGCGTTGTATTGGACGGTTCCCATGACGATGTCAGCCAGGTTGCCGGCGAACTCACCCCGGTCGCCGCTCCCGTTCAGCTTCTGGCACGACCGGAAGTCGGCCTCCAGTCCGGAGGTGTTGCCTCGGGCCAGGATCCGGTCCAGCCGGGAGAAGGCCTGTGCCACGGCCGTCCGGCACTGCCGGGGGGTGGAGAGAAACCAGCGGCAAGTCAGCAAGAACTAGGCCCCAATCCCGTCCTGCCCACCCTCAAAGAAGCAGCTGGAATGGAGGGACTGCCCCACCTGACTCTCGGCCCATCACCACCAAGACGGGTCAGGACGAAAGTGGGAGGGTGTCAGGAGGAAGGGCCTCACATTCTAGATCTGGAGGAACAGGAATTTTCACCCCATCAACGCTGAACCCCACAGGTACCTGCTGCAGCCCTGAGAAAGTCACAACAGGCCCTGGGGGAGGTAATTCCCACACGTGGCTCAGGGTGAGCGAGGGGGAGCGCAGAGGGGAGGTAAGCGTGGGGCAGCGCATTGCTCCGATATACCCAAATCCATTCATACCTTCAAAGATCCCCCAACCACTGGGTTCGATAGACTCCTCGAAACCACCTGTAGGATAGAAAACAGAAATGTCAGGGCAGCACGGTGGCCTAGTGGTTAGCACAACCGCCTCACGGCGCTGAGGTCCCAGGTTCGATCCCGGCTCTGGGTCACTGTCCGTGTGGAGTTTGCACATTCTCCCCGTGTCTGCGTGGGTTTCACCCCCACAACCCAAATATGTGCAGGGTAGGTGGATTGGCCACGCTAAATTGCCCCTTAATTGGAAAAATAATTGGGTAATCTAAATTTTAAAAAAAAAGAAAACAGAAATGTCAAACGGGGGCAGGGGGCACCCTGAACACGTCCCCCAGGAATGACCATCACCTCCACAACCCTCACACAGGAATGACCCCAAACAGGAATCTCTCAATCTCTGGTCAAGGTGTAGCTGCCCAGGGAGTGTTTGATGGGGACAGTGTGGAGGGAGCTTTACTCTGTATCTAACCCCGTGCTGTACCTGTCCTGGGAGTGTTTGATGGGGACAGTGTAGAGGGAACATAGAATTTACACTACAGAATGAGACCCTTGGCAAGAGCACCCCATTTAAGCCCCAAACCTCCACCCTATCCCCGTAACCCAGTCTAACCTTTTTTGGACACTAAGGGGCAATTTATCATGGCCAATCCACCTAACCTGCACATCTTTGGACTGTGGGAGGAAACCGGAGCACCCGGAGGAAACCCACACGGACACGGGGAGAACGTGCAGACTCCACACACACAGTGACCCAAGATAGGAATCGAACCTGGGACCCAGGCGCTCTGAAGCAACTGTGCTAACCACTGTTCCCCTGCTGCCGGTAGAGGGAGCTTTATTCTGTAACTAACCCCATCAGGAGTGAGGGGCAGACCGCGTCAATTCAATTGCTGACACACATTGCAGCTTGGGGAAAGGGGGGGGGGGGGGGCGGAGTGGGTGAAGGAGCTGTGACGCTGACGGTGAATCTTACCTCATTGTAACCTGTGAAATCCAGTTGGGCCCGGACTGGAGCAGATGAGGCCACAGCAGCAAACACCAAGTGAGGGAACTATTGGAAAAGGATAGTCAAGAGATAGGTTTACATCAGAACTGATCGCTGTTTACTCCAGAACAAGCCCAAGCCCCCTCCCCCCTCACAAATGTTTCCTTTACCTCACCCAAAGTCCCGGACATACTCTCTCATACAGTCGGTGACTGGAGTCGACGTTACTCACACAATTTTAATATTTTCTTTATTCAGTAAAATCCAGTAATCATCGCTGACTAGGCCGGTGTGTTTATTGCCCTTCTCTAATTGCCCCTCCAGAAGTTGGTGGCGAGCCACCTGCTTGAGCCGCTGCAGTGCACGTGGTGTAGGTACACCCACAGTGCTGTTAGGGAGGGGGTTCCAGGATATTGACCCAGCGACAGTGAAGGGACGATATATTTCCAAGTCAGGGTGGTGATCAACTTGGAGGCCAACCTCCAGGTGGCAGTGTTCCCAGGTATCTGCTGCCCTTGCCCTCCTCGAGGGTGGGTGATCACGTGTTTGGAAGGTGCTGTTGAAGGAGCCTTGCAAGATGCTGCCATTAATCTTCTATATGGTGCACACCGCGCTGGTGAAGAAGGGAGCGATATTTAAGGTGGGGGATTGGGTCCCGATCAAACAGGCTACTTTGTCTGAATGGTGTCGAGCTCGTGTTTCACAGAAACATAGAAGGAGGCCGCTATTCGGCCCTTCAAGCCTGCTCTGCTATTACTTATGATTGCGGCTGATCATCCAACTCACTAACCTGTTCCCGCTTTCCCCTCCCAATATCCTCCGATCCCTTTAACCTGTATCCAACTCCTTGAAAACCCCAACTGTGGCAGTGAATTCCACACCACTGTCTGGGCGAAGACATTTCTCCTCCTCTCTGTCCTAAATGGTCTACCCCCTTATCCTCAGATTGGTGACTCCTGATTCTGGACACCCCCACCATCGGGAACATCCTTCCTGCATCTACCCGGTCTTAATCCGGTTCGAATTTTATCGGGTTCGATGAGATCCCTCCAAATTCTTCGAAGCAATACAAATCCTAACCGATTCAATCGCTCCTCATACATCAGATCCATCATCCCAGTAATCAGTCTGGTAAACCTTTGCTGCACTCCCCCCATAGCAACATCCTTCCTTAATAATGAGACCAGAACGGAGCACAATATTCCAGGAGTGGCCTCACCAAGGCCCCATATAACTGCAGCAAGACATCCCTGCTCCCTGTGTCGAATCCTTTCGCTAGGAAGGCCAAAGTTTCTTCTTTACCACTTGCCGCACCTGCATGCTTACCCTCAAGAGACTGGTGCACAAGAACATCTAGATCTTGTTGCACATTCCCCTCTCTCAGTCATTCAGATAATAATCTGCCTTCCTGTTTTTTTCACTAAAGTGGATAACCTCACATTTATCCACATGATACTGCATCTGCCCTGCAGTTATCTACTCACTCAGCCTGTCCAAATCACGCTAAAGGATCTCTGTATCCTCCTCACAACCCACCCTCCTACCCAACTTTGTCTCATTTGAAAATTTGGAGTTGTTACATTTAGTTCCCTCATCTAAATCATTAATATATCATGTGAATAGCTGGGATGCTAACACTGATCCCTGTGGTACCCCACTAGGCACTGCCTGCCTACACACCAGTTTTCTATCCATCTCAATACCTTATCCCTAATCCCATACGCCTTAATTTTACACGCTAATCTGGTATGTGGGGCCTTGTGGAAAACCTTCTGAAAGTCCAAATATACATCCACTGGTTCCCCCTCATCAACTCTAAAAGTTAAAGGGCAACACGGCGGCACAGTGGTTAGCACTGCTGCCTCACGGCACCAAGTTCCCAGATTCAATCCCGGCTCTGGGGAGTTTGCGCACACTTTTTTTTTGTTTTTTAAAAATAAATTTAGAGTGCACAATTGATTTTATCCAATTAAGGGGCAATTTAGCGTGGCCAATTCACCTAGACTGCACATCTTTGGGTTGTGGGGGTGAAACCCACGCAAACACGGGGAGTGTGCACAAACTCCACACGGTCAGTGACCCAGAGCCGGGATCGAACCTGGGACCTCGGCGCCGTGGGGCATCAGGGCGAATCAAGTTTGCACATTCTCTCCGTGTTTGCGTGGGTTTCACCCCCACAACCCAAAGATGTGCAGGATAGCTGGATTGGCCGTGCTAAACTGCCCCCTAATTGGAAAAATTAATTGCACACTCCAAATTTTTATTATTTATTTTAAACTCTGCAAGTTAATTCTTTCAAGAATTCTAGTAGATTTGTCAAGAATGATTTCCTTTTCGTAAATCTATGCTGACTCTATCCGATCCGGCCACTGTTTTCCAAGTGCTCGGCTGTTAAATCTTTTATAAATCGACTCTAAGAATTTTCCCCACTACTGACGTCAGGCTGACTGGTCGATAATTCCCTGTTTTCTATTTTACCTCCCTTTGAAAGTACAGTAGTCCCCCTTTATAACGCGGGTGTAGGGGTCCAAGACAGCCACCCGCGTTGTATCCGAGCCGCGGATATCCACGATGGGGGTTTTAAATTTATTTAAAAATCTATGCTAGCGCTTCCCATTGTGAGTCTACGGGGGGCGGGGGGAGAGGTCAGACCCCCGTAGACTCTCAATGGGAAGCGCCAGCATAGATTTTTAAATAAATTTAAAACCCCCATCGTGGATCTAATTAAAACAGTGTCAATTTCAGCGGCCGGCTCACTTTGATCCAGAGAGGGAAGCTGCTCTCACTGAAACAATCAGCCGGCCGCTGAAATTGACACTGCCCGCTGCTCTCTCCCTCCAATCCAACTTTTAAGTTTTAATGTTTCTGATTGGAGGGAGAGAGCAGCCGGCAGTGTCAACTTCAGCGGCCGGCTGATTGTTTCAGTGAGAGCAGCTTCCCTCTCTGGATCAAAGTGAGCCGGCCGCTGAAATTGACACTGCCGGCTGCTCTCTCCCTCCAATCAGCCGGCAGTGTCAATTTCAGCGGCCGGCTCACTTTGATCCGGAGAAGGAAGCTGACAGTTGGGGTCCATAAGCCCCCCCGCCGTATATCGCGAACCGCGGTATTGCGGAGCGCGGTATAACGGGGGACTACTGTAGTGGGGTTTAACACCATCAGCGACCCTCAATCTGTTCCAGAGTCTATAGAATGTTGGAAGATGACTGCCAATGCATCCACTATTTCTAGGGCCACTTCCTTCAGTACTCTGGGGTGTTGTTGGGGCTGCACACATCTAGACAATTGGAGAATATTCTATCACACTCCTGACTTGTCCTGCATTTTGTTGGAGCAATATTTACATAGAATTTACAGTGCAGAAGGAGGCCCTTCGGCCCATCGAGTCTGCACCGGCTCCCGGAAAGAGCACCCTACCCAAGGTCAACACCTCCACCTTATCCCCATAACCCAGCAACCCCACCCAACACTAAGGGCAATTTTGGACACTAAGGGGAATTTATCATGGCCAATCCACCTAACCTGCACATCTTTGTACTGTGGGAGGAAACTGGAGCACCCGGAGGAAACCCACGCACACACACGGGGAGGATGTGCAGGCTCCGCACAGACAGTGACCCAAGCCAGAATCGAACCTGGGACCCTGGAGCTGTGAAGCGATTGTGCTATCCACAATGCTACCGTGCTGCCCCTAAATATGGCTGGTTCTATCAGGGTACAGTCACAAATTTGGTTTATTGTAGTTCATATAGAGACTATTTTTAAGTAGATTCTGTAGACTGTTTGCTGGAATGTGCTGTTCAAATAGGTTCTGTAAATGCCACCCTACCTCCAATTCATTGACTAATTGTGGTGTCAACAAAAGTTCCTATATTTCCCCAAACGTGGCCAGGCATAGAAAAGTTCCGGCTCATGTCAAGGCAGCCATGGGGTCACTGCCAGGTTGCGGCTACACGTCGATCCTCCTTACCTTCATCCGAAACCACGCCGAGAGGGAGCCCGGGTAAGAGCCCCCGAAGCAAATCCAACGGTGTTTTCCGGTCAGGGCGTACTGTTGCTTAATGAACTCGTGGAACGTTGCTAGGTCAGCTAGCCTATCCGGAAAAGCACACTGGAGTTAGGGGCCACCAGGATAACGGAGAGGGACAACAGTGAAAAGACCCCAAGGCCCAAACAACGCAACGTTTTGCTCGGATTGCCAACAACCACCTGCATTTATATAGCACCCGTTACATAGCAAAATATCCCAAACCACTTCACGGGAGCGTTAGCGAAAGTCAACATCGGAGCCACTCAAGTAGATATTAGGAGGTGCAAGAGACGGGCTGAAAGGAGCAGAGGTGGGGAGGTTTATGTCGAGAACGCAAGTTCTTGGGGCCCAAGCAGCTGAAGACACGGCCACCAATTATGGAGTGAAGGAAGTGGGGGAATGTGGAAGTAGTCGGAGTTGGAGGAAACACTGCGTTTGCAGAGGGTTGGACCAAGTAAGAAACAAGCCAGTTTCAGTCACATGCTCAGTTTGCTGTACAGCAGCTCAGAAACGCCACTTTTAAAATAGACTCTGTAGACTGTTTGCTGTAGTGTTCTGTTTAAATACACTCTGCATTCCGAGTAAGTTGTTAGTTTGTTGTTAGTCTGGTCACCATTCCTAAAACTCATTGGATGATGATGGTGTCAATAGCAAAGTTTCCCCAATGCTGCCAGACCAGGCGAGAGCAGCAATGGAAATATTAAGCCACCCTGGCTCATGGAAGGCAGCCACGGGTTCACTGACCCTTTGTTATCTTGGACTGACAAGTGGCAAGTTCAAGTGTCACACAAGCGACAGGGAATGACCATTTCCAACAAGAGAATCTAGCCAGCTCCCCCTGACATTTATTACGATAGCCGAAATCACCACCATCAACATACTAAGGGGGTTAACGATTGATCAGAAATTGAACTAGACCGATTACATAATACCTTTGGCGACAAGAGGTCAGAAGCTGGGAATTCTGCGGTGAGCAAGTCACCTCCTGACTCCCCAAAGCCTGTCATAGAACATAGAACAGTACAGCACAGAACAGGCCCTTCGGCCCTCGATGTTGTGCCGAGCAATGATAACCCTACTTAAACCCACGTAACCCAACAATCCCCCCATTAACCTTACACTACGGGCAATTTAGCCTGGCCAATCCATCTAACCCGCACATCTTTGGACTGTGGGAGGAAACCGGAGCACCCGGAGAAAACCCACGCACACACGGGGAGGACGTGCAGACTCCACACAGACAGTGACCCAGCCGGGAATCGAACCTGGGACCCTGGAGCTGTGAAGCATTGATGCTAACCACCATGCTACCGTGAGGCCCTGTCCACCATCTACAAGGCACAAGTCAGGAGTGCGATGGGATATTCCCCACTTGCCTGGATGAGCGTCGTTCCAACAACACTCAAGAAGCTCAACACCATCCAGGGCAAAGCATCCCCGCTTGATTGGCACCTCACCCACAAATATTCACTGGCACCCCATCCACAAACATTCACACCCCCCACCACCGACGCATAGTGGCAGCCATATGTACCATATAGAAGATGGGGGCAGCAACACGCCAACGATCCTTCGACAGCACCTTCCAAACCCGCGACCTCCACCATCTGGAAGAGCAAGGGCAGCGGACAGCCGCCTGCACGTTCATCCCCGAGCCACTCACCACCCTGACTTGGAAACACGTCGGCCATTCCCTCATGGTCGCTGGGTCAGAATCCTGGAACTCCCTCCCCAACAGCATGGAGGGAGTACCTACACCACCGAGACCGCAGCGGTTCAAAGGTGGCAAGCTCACCACCGGCTTCTCGAGGGCCAATTAGGGACGGGGCAATAAATGCTGGGCCCGGCCAACAGCGTCCACATCCCATGAAAGAATAAATTTGGAGTTCTGGCAGGAGGTTGGGGGGGGGTTTGGTGGTGGCAGGGGCGAGTAGATGACGCGGGGGAGGGGGGGGGATAAAGAGACTCGAGCAGTGGAAGAGCGAGAAGAGAAGCAAAGAGAAGCAGTAGAGAGCACACCGTTCAAAATCAGGCCAGGGCCCAAAATCATCGCCGTTAAGAACCTGACTTACCCTTGTTGACTCGACAGAAACTGGATGTTCTGGTCGCTCAGCCCGTCAGGGTTGATGCTTGCTCCGTAATAGCGGTGCTCCAGGGAGACCAATAGAGCTCTGTATTTCCGCGCTAGGTCCACATGCTCACCTGAAGAAACAAGAGGGAAACGACTGGATGGTAACTGCATGGCTCCATCAAATACTGACCTCCCTGCGGAACAGTGACCACCAAACATCTCCAACCCCAACCAGGCCCAAAGTCAGACCACCCTGCCCTGCGATGGACAATACCCCCAACCCCCACTCCAATTTTGAGCCGTAACGGGAGACACTTTAAACCTTCACCCGGAGACCCTGGAAGGTGCTATAGGAATTCAAAGTGGGCTCTTTCATTGGATTGCCTGGCTCAGATCAGAGTCTGGACTAAAACAGAGTTGCATAGTTCAAAACTGACCCATCACAACATTCCCATGACTGTAAAGTGACCAGCGGCAGAAAGAACATACAGCACAGGATCAGGCCCTTCGGCCCTCCAGGCCTGCACCGACCATGCTGCCCGTCTAACCTAAAACCTTCCCCACGTCCGGGGTCCGTCTCCCTCTATTCCCATAGAACAGTACAGCACAGAACAGGCCCTTCGGCCCTCGATGTTGTGCCGAGCAATGATCACCCTACTCAAACCCACGTATCCACCCTATACCCGTAACCCAACAACCCTCCCCTTAACCTTACTTTTTAAGGACACTACGGGCAATTTAGCATGGCCAATCCATCTAACCCGCACATCTTTGGACTGTGGGAGGAAACCGGAGCACCCGGAGGAAACCCACGCACACACGGGGAGGACGTGCAGACTCCGCACAGTGACCCAGCCGGGAACCGAACCTGGGACCCTGGAGCTGTGAAGCATTTATGCTAACCACCATGCTACCGTGCTGCCACCATGCTGCATCCTATTCATGCCCCTTAAACGTCACTATCGTCCCTGCTTTCACCACCTCCTCCAGCAGCGAGTTCCAGGCACCCAATACCCTCTGTGTAAAAAAACGTCCCTTGTACATCTCCTCTAAACCTTGCCCCTCGCACCATAAACCTAAGCCCCCTAGTAATTGACCCCTCTACCCTGGGAAAAAGCCTCTGACTATCCACTCTGTTTATGCACCTCATCATTTTGTAGACTTCTATCAGGTCGCCCCACAACCTCCATCGTTCCAGTGAGAACAAACAGAGTTTATCCAACCTCTCCTCATAGCTAATGCCCTCCAAACCAGGCTATATCCTGGTAAACCTCTTCTGTACCCTCTCCAAAGACTCCACATCCTTCTGGTAGTGTGGCTATCAGAATTGAACACTATACTCCAAGTGTGGCCTAACTAAGGCTCTATACAGCTGCAACATGACTTGCCGATTTTTATACTCAATGCCCCGGCCGATGAAGGCAAGCATGCCGTACGCATGAAGGGGAGTGTGGGATAAACACTGGTTCTCGTCTGTTTGAAAGGGCTGGCACAGGCTCGATGGGCCAAACAGCCTTCTCTGGTACCGTACTACCCCATGATTCTACTCTATCGGGTTGACCATTCCAAAATCCCACTCCAGAGACTGGAGCACCCTGAGCAATACTGAGGGAGTGCTGCTCTTCCTGGGGCACTGCGGCTCTGTAACTGGGCTAGTCATCCAAAAGCAAGACGGAGGAGCGGGAGACAGGAGTTCAAATCCCACTACGGTGGTTGGGATATTTTTATTTTTTTTAAATAAATTTAGAATACCCAATTCATTTTTTCCAATTAAGGGGCAATTTAACGTGGCCAATCCACCTAACGTGCACATCTTTGGGTTGTGGGGGTGAAACCCACGCAGACACGGGGAGAATGTGCAAACTCCTCACAGACAGTGACCCAGGGCCAGGATTCGAACCCGGGTCCTCAGCGCCGTAGGCAGCAATGCTAACCACTGTGCCACCCAGTGGTTGGGATATTCAAATTTAATCAAAGTTGGAATATTAAAAGCTTGTAACAGTAACAGTGACCATAAAACGGCTATAAAAACTGAGGAGTTCACTGCATCCTTACCCAGTCTTTTTATTCTCTGATGGGTGTTGCCAGGTAGGCCAGAATTTATTGCCCATCCCTAGTTGCCCTTGAGGTGGTGGTGGTGGTGAGCTACCTTGATGGACCCCTGAAGTCCCTATGCTGTAGGTATACCCACAGTGCTGTTAGGGAGTTCCAGGATGTTGCCCCAGCGACAGTGAAGGAACGGCCGATATGTTTCCACGTCAGGGTGGTGAGTGACTTGGAGGGGAACCTCCAGGTGGTGGGGTTCCCAGGTATCTGCTGGCCTTGTCCTTCCAGATGGTAGAGGTCGTGGGTTTGGAAGGTGCTGTCGAAGGAACCTCGGGGGAGTTCCTGCAGTGCATCTTGTAGATGGTACACACGGATGCCACCGTGCGTCAGTGGTGGAGGGAGTTGGATGTGGCACCCCCCCCAATCGATTTCCATCGACTCCAGTTTTGCTAGGGCCCCTTGATGCCATACGCGACCCCAACGTGGCCATGATGTCAAAGGGCAGTCACTCTCACCTCTCGAGTTCAACACTTCTGCCCATGTTTGAACGAGGTCAGAAGCTGGGTGGTCCTGGTGGAACCCAAACTGAGAGTCACATACAAGTCTGGCCTGTAGGTGACTCCATACCCGCAGCAATATGGCTAATTCATAACACCCCCTCAAACTGCCCGGCAAGGAACTCTGTTGTAATCGAGAGCAGCGACTCGCTGCTATTTCCAAACTGGCAATTAGGGGGTGGGCCAATAAACGTCAATCGCCCAAGAGAGTCCCATTTTCCCACGAGCGAACAGCTAAAAAAGGTGATTGTTTCGGGACAAAAGATTAAATCGAGCCAGGTCTCTCGGGTCGCACGGGCAACTGGGAATCGAAGGTGGGAGTTTCTCCCCCCCCCCCCCACTGACCAATCCCTCAAATTAGATCTGTAAAAGAAATGAGCCAATCTTGCTTTACAAAGTGGCTGCCTGGACTTGGCGTGTGTACACCTTGGGGGGGGGGGGGGGGGGGGGGCCCTTAATATTTGCAGATTTCTTTTCAGAACACCGACCGCCCTCTGAATGAGAGAGAGGGAAAGCAGTCCGAGGCGCGCCCTGGAGAAAACACTGACGCCGCCATCTCATGCCAGCCAGGGTTCAATGGGCCGAACGGCCTCCTCCCTTCCAGCAGGTTGCTAACGTGTACTCACGGGCGCTCAATGACTAAACTTGACTGGCTTGCAGCCACGTCCTGGAAGGCAACAGGGAGGCCGGGAAAAGGGCATTCAAGACAAAAACGGAAGCCAGCACGGTGGTGGGTTTACGCCCCACACACAACCCAGTCTGCCCCCTGCAGCGATCAAATACCTGCCAATACCGAGTATGGCGTCAACGCTCCCTCTCCGCCAATGAACAGGAAGACAGGACCCCGCTGATGCTCCCACAGTTCTGCGTTCACCCAGTACCTCTGTGGACCAAACACACCAGACACTGGTTAGAGTACACTTTCCGACCCGATTTCCAACAACGCTGTGGCCTCAAATGGCCAACAAGGAGGCACTGGAGAAGGTGCAAACAAAAAAAAAAACCATAAACATAGAAATGCCACCGATAATCCCAGACAGACAATTCAGGAGCAGTCAGAGCATGGAATTCTCAACTCTCAGAACAAGGCCAGCGATTCCCACACCAGCCTCTCCGAACTTTGTACAGTAACTTCATTGAAGCCTACTTGTGACAATAAAGCGATTATTATTATATTATTATTAGCCGAGAGCTTTGATGTGTTGGGCAGGCTGGGTCGACGTGGACTGCACTTGATGCAGTGTAGCGAGAGACAGACTTCCAACACTTGATAAGATGCAACACGATTTTTTGATGGCGGGTTCCTGAGTTGGCACAGGGCAGGTGTCAGGAGGCTGGGGGACCTGTTCATAGACGGGAAGTTTGCGAGCCTGGGTGAGCTGGAAGGGAAGTTCAGGCTCCCCCCGGGGAACGCCTTTAGGTGCATGCAAGTAAGGGCGTTTGTCAGGCGGCAGGTGACGGGGTTCCCCCTGCTGCCATCGCGTGGGGTCCAGGACAGGGTGCTCTCGGGGGTATGGGTTGGAGAGGGGAGGATCTCGGAAGTGTACCAGGTGATGCAGGAGGTAGACGAGGCCTCGGTGGAGGAGCTGAAAGATAAATGGGAGGAGCTGGGTGAGGAGATCGAGGAGGGGACGTGGGCAGATGCCCTCGAAAGGGTGAACTCTTCCTCTTCGTGTGCAAGGCTTAGCCTTATACAGTTTAAGGTACTGCATAGGGCTCATATGACTGGGACAAGGATGAGCCGGTTTTTTGGGACCGAGGACAGGTTTATTAGGTGCTCAGGGAGCCCAGCAAACCATGTCCACATGTTCTGGGCATGCCCAGCGCTGGGGGAATTTTGGAAGGGGGTAGCAAGGACAGTGTCGTGGGTGGTAGGATCCAGGGTCAATCCAGGCTGGGGACTCGCAATTTTTGGGATTGCAGTGGAGCCGGGAGTGCAGGAGGTGAAAGAGGCCGGTGTTCTGGCCTTTGCGTCCCTAGTAGCCCGGCGGAGGATTCTTCTTCAGTGGAAGGATGCAAGACCCCCAAGCATGGAGGCCTGGGTCAACGATATGGCGGGGTTTATTAAGTTGGAGAGGGTGAAATTTGCCCTAAGGGTGTCAGTGCGGGGGTTTTTCAGGAGATGGGGGGGGGGGGGGTTGTCTCTGTTTTTGCTTTGGGTCGAATGTCTGTTTTTTGCCAATGACGGGCGTTAATTTATTGTTTCTCTTTTGTATTTACGGCCGGGGGGGGTCTGTTTTTTTTTGTTCTTGAATTTTCTGTTATTGCTTTCTTTTTTGTGAAAATGTGAAAATTTGAATAAAAATTATTTTTAAAAAAAAAGATGCAACACGATTTTATTTAACATCTGAACTATTATATATGTTCAACTGTGGGTTGACACTATGCTGACTTGACTGGAGACCTGATACTAGCCTGACCAGACTTACTAGCTACCGCATGGTGTTTGCACTGGCTATGCTCACGGACTCTGACTGTCTCAGAGGCTGGGTCCCGAGAGAACGGGAAACCTAGTGCCCTCTGGCTTTATAGTGGCCGTGTCCTGTCTGGTGATTGGCTGCTGTGTTCACTGGTCATCCTGTGCGTCAATCACTGCCTGTCTGCACCCCTTTATATACATAGATGTATATTATGACAAGCTTTACGTCTCAAGGAAAGTTAGACAGACGCGAAGGAGAAATTAAAAGGTAGGTTTGGAAGGAAGCTCACGTGAAACATAAATACTATCATAGAGTAGATGGCCTGTTTCTGGGCTGTAACATTCCACATAATTCAGTGCGGGCCAAGGGCCAAAGGCAGGCAACTGGGGTGGGTGGAGGACAAAGAGTACTCACCTGCTTGAAAGTGCCGTTGTTCCTTCTGTTGAAGTGATCCAGTGGCTGTGGGAAGAGTCCCTCCTTGGGCACAACCCAATCAGCTTTGCCTTCGGCTGGGAGGGCCTTCCAGTTATCCAGCAGGTGCTTCTGGAGCCTCAGCTCCCGGGATCGGTGCACTTTCTCCTTGATCAGCCACATGTTCCGACCTTGACCAGGAGAAACACAGCAGGGGGTTAATTCCGATACACCGCTGGGGAAGGAACGAATCGGAAGCTAGACTGCACCGTAAACCAGGTTAATGCCGAAGGCGGCAGTCACAGACTCTCCACGTTCCTCCCAGCCAGCCAGGGTCAACTGGTTTATATACCCATACAAATGATCCCCTAATCCTTCCCCAATTGGGTGTGGCTGTCCTTAATTATCAATTCAAACCAATTACAACACAGCATAGGACAGACAGTGAAGGAGGCGGCCATTCGGCCCATCGAGTCTGCACTGACCCACATCCACCTTATCCCTGTAACCCAACCTAACCTTTTTGGTCACTAAGGGCAATTTATCATGGCCAATCCACCCAACCTGCACGTCTTTGGACTGTGGGAGGAAACCGGAGCACCCGGTGGAAACCCACGCAGACACGGGGAGAACATGCAGACTCTGCACAGACAGTGACCCAGCCGGGAATCGAACCTGGGACCCTGGCGCTGTGAAGCCACAGTGCTACCCACTGTGCTACCAAGTTGCCCAAATTCAACATCAATTTGGTGGGTTGTGCCTCAATTGGTTCAAATAATAATATTAAACTTTATTCATGTCACAAGTAGGCTTGAAATGAAAAAAAATGAAAATCGCTTATTGTCACGAGTAGGCTTCAATGAAGTTACTGTGAAAAGCCCCTAGTCGCCACATTCCGGCGCCTGTCCAGGGAGGCTGGTACAGGAATCGAACCGTGCTGCGAGCCTGCTTGGTCTGCTGTAAAAGCCAGCGATTTAGCCGAGTGAGCTAAACCAGCCCCTTAAAATGAAAATCGCTTATTGTCACGAGTAGGCTTCAATGAAATTACTGCGAAAAGCCCCTAGTCGCCACAATCCGGCGCCTGTCCGGGGAGGCTGGTACGGGAATCGAACCGTGCTGCTGGCCTGCTTTAAAAGCCAGCGATTTAGCCTTGTGAGCTAAACCAGCCCCTTATATTGTGAAGTTACTGTGAAAAGCCCCTAGTCGCCACAATCCGGCGCCTGTTCGGGTACACAGAGGGAGAATTCAGAATGTCCAATTCACCCAACAAGCACGTCTTTTGGGACTTGTGGGAGGAAACCGGAGCGCCCGGAGGAAACCCTCGCAGCCACGTGGAGAACGTGCGGACTCCGCACAGACAGTGACCCAAGCCGGGAATCGAACCAGAGTCCCTGGCGCTGTGAAGCAACAGTGCTAACCATTGTGCTAATCGCGATTCTCATTCCGAGTCCATCAACTACTTGTTATTTTTCAGGGAAAAAAATTGTATTTGTACAGCATCTTTGATGAGGAAAACATTCAGCGTTACGAAAGAATATTTGATACCAGACCACAGCAGATATTGCTGACTGATGGACACTTGAAACACCATAGTTTGCAAGGATATGGACCAAGTGCTGGGTAGGTGGCTGATGGCTGGCGCAGCCTCGATGGGCTGAATGGCCTCTTTCTGTACTGTAGATGTTTGTGACTATGGGGCATGGCTCTTAAAGCAGGAGGAGGAAAGTGAGGCAGAAAAGCAGAGAGGTGGAGGGAAAGATTTGTAGGGACGTGATGTGCTGTGGCACGGCAGCACAATGGTTGGCACTGCTGTCTCAGTGCCAGGGACCCGAGTTCGATTGCGGACTTGGGTGACCGTCTATGTGGAGGTTGCACATTCTCCCCGTGTCTACGCGGGTTCCCTCCCGGAGCTCCGGTTTCCTCCCGCAGTCCAAGACGTGCAGGTTAGGTGAATTGGCCGTGCTAACTGCCGCTTAAGTGTCCAAAAATGTGCAGGTTGATGGAACCATCAATTCACCAGACACGCGTTTCCGATGTGAATCTAGGCTTTAATCGACTTACTTCAGAGTCAGCCTGTTACCTGTCGATGAACTCTTAGTGAACTCAGGCTGACTCTAGACATGGGTATTTATACAACTGCACTAGGGGGAGGAGTCGTGGGCGGAGCCAAGGGTGGAGCCCAGTACAAGTTCCTGGGTGCTCCCAGTGCTACTCCCCCTAGTGGTAGGATAGCGCTACTGCGCTGACAAAGACAGTGTGAATTAACATATATACATCCATTACATTCACCACACAGGTTAAGTGGGGTTACAGGGATAGGGACTGCAAGTGGGCCGAGATAGGACGCTCTTTCAGAGGGTCGGTGCAGACTCGATGGGCTGAATGGCCTCTTTCCGCACTGGAGGGATTCCATGGACCAGGTGATAAAGACACAGTCACCAATCCGGCGAGATTCAAATCGGGAGCTCGGAATTAGACGAGTATAAAGATTGAAGGGTGTTGAGGGGCTGGAGGGGAGAATCTTTAAAATCAAGAGCGTTGCCAACCAGGTGCCAATGTAAATCAGCGACGACAGGACTTGGCAAGGGCACTGGCGGTAGAGTTCGCTGGCTGGCCCCAGCAGGCGCTCCCCATCCCTAACCGGCCCTAAACAGAATGGCTCGCCACACCACTTCAGAGGGCAGTTACCGCTGTGGGTATGGAGTCACATGTAGGCCAGGTGGGGCAAGGATGGCAGATTTCCATCCCTACAAGGGGCCAGATATGTTCGTGCAACCATCAACAATGGGTGGGGTCACCGTAACCGAGAGTAACTTCCAATTCCAGATTCCGTGGTGGGATTTGAACACGCGTTCCCCCCCCCCCCCCCCCCCCCCCACCCCCGCCCCCGCCCCTACCAAGGACAGCAGCCTGGTCCATTGTGCCGAGGGAGCGCCGGAGCACAGCACTGAGGGAACGTTGGAGTGCCAGGGGGGTCATCTTTCAGATTGACTTGTTGACCCAATGGAAGTCTTTTTTAAATTCCCTTTTCTCTTTTTAAAAATAAATTTAGATTTTATTTTTTCCAATTAAGGGGAAATTTAGCGTGGCCAATCCACCTGCCCTGCACATCTTTGGGTTGTGGGGGCGAAACCCACGCAGACACGGGGGAGAACGTGCAAACTCCACACGGACAGCGACCCAGAGCCGGGATCGAACCTGGGACCTCGGCGCCGTGAGGCAGCTGTGCTAACCCACTGCGCCACCGTGCTGCCCACCTTTTTAAAATTCCATGGCATTATTTGGAAGAGCAACGTGGGAGTTCTCCCCAGCGTCCTGGCCAACATTTAACCCTCAAATCAAGCAACAGGCAGGCCCAGGTGATCAACTGAAGATGGGTCATTTTGTGATGAGGAAGAGGGGAGCCAGAAACACAAACAGGCTCGGATCACACAACTGAATCTGCTGGAGAGAGCTGCACAGGAGAGTCCCACGGCAGGACAAAGCAATGCTGATGTGAGCTGGATGCAGAGCTCCAGGGCCTCTGGCGAACACCCATAAGATATGGAAATCAGAAACAAAACATTATAAAGATGATTTCTTGAGGTATGGCTTTGTTAATTGTGCCAATGCAAATCAGGATGCAAAGTCCCGTGTGTTTTATATGCAGGGATGTCCGAGCAGATGAAAGATTAAAACCCTCAAAACTTCAAAGACATTTGAAGACTGAAGTATGGCGAGTTCTTGATTTTTTTTCAAACGATGCAGCGCAAACTTAAATCATCAGCTGAAGTCCTTGGCAGAAATGTAACATTAAATGATAAAGCAAGCGAGATTGGGAGAACTGAGCAGGCTCACCGGTCGCATTAAAGATGAGCAATAAGTGTGGGCTGCGTCGTCCGGCATGGGGGCCACGATGGTCAGCCTCTTGGCCAAAGTGCTACATAAATGCAAGTTGTTGTTGGCATCCAACAGGTCATGGCAACCTCCAATTCAATTGAGCCAATTGGCTAAAAACGGAGCTTCCCCCACGGAGAGATTTTGGGGGCGAAGGAGAGAGAATTCTTATCAACAAAGTTGCATTTCTAGTCGTAGAATCCCTACCGTGCAGGAGGCCATTTGGCCTATCGAGTCTGCAACGACCCTCTGATGGAGCACCCGACCGAGACCCACGCCCCCACCCGATTCTGTAACCCAGTAACCCCACCCATCCTTTTATACACTGTGGGTAATTTATCATGGTCAATCCCCCTGACCTGTACATCTTTGGGCTGTGGGAGGAAACCGGAGTACCCGGAGGAAACCCACGCACACACGGGGAGAACATGCAGACTCCGTACAGACGGTGACCCAAGGCTGGAATTGGACCTGGTTATTGTGAGGCAACAGTGCTAACCACCGCGCGACCCCCCCCTCCCTCCCTCCATCTGCCCACCCCCCCCTCCCTCCATCTGCCCACCCCCCCCTCCCTCCCTCCATCCATCTGCCCACCCCCCCTCCCTCCCTCCATCTGCCCACCCCTCCCTCCCTCCATCTGCCCACCCTCCCTCCATCTGACCACCCCCTCCCTCCTCCCCCCTCCCTCTGCCCGCCCCCCCTCCCTCTGCCGCCCCCCCCTCCCTCTGCCCACCCCCCCTCCCTCCCTCCAGCTGCCCACCCTCCCTCCATCTGACCACCCCCTCCCTCTGCCGCCCCCCCCCTCCCTCTGCCGCCCCCCCTCCCGCCACATACCTCCCTCCCTCCACCCACCTCCCTCCCTCCACCCACCTCCCTCCCTCCCTCCGCCCCCTCCGTCCACCCCCACCCCCCTCCTCCCTCCCTCTCGGTCTGTCTGTCTGCCCCCTCCTCCCTCCCTCTCGGTCTGTCTGTCTGCCCCCTCCTCCCTCCCTCTCGGTCTGTCTGTCTGCCCCCTCCTCCCTCCCTCTCGGTCTGTCTGTCTGCCCCCTCCTCCCTCCCTCTCTGTCTGTCTGTCTGCCCCCTCCTCCCTCCCTCTCTGTCTGTCTGTCTGCCCCCTCCTCCCTCCCTCTCTGTCTGTGTCTGCCCTCTCCTCCCTCCCTCTCTGTCTGTCTGTCTGCCCCCTCCTCCCTCCCTCCCTGTCTGTCTGTCTGCCCCCTCCTCCCTCCCTGTCTGTCTGTCTGCCCCCTCCTCCCTCCCTGTCTGTCTGTCTGTCCCCTCCTCCCTCCCTCTCTGTCTGTCTGTCTGCCCCCTCCTCCCTCCCTGTCTGTCTGTCTGTCTGCCCCCTCCTCCCTCCCTCTCTGTCTGTCTGTCTGCCCCCTCCTGCCTCCCTCTCTGTCTGTCTGTCTGCCCCCTCCTCCCTCCCTCTCTGTCTGTCTGTCTGCCCCCTCCTCCCTCCCTCTCTGTCTGTCTGTCTGCCCCCTCCTCCCTCCCTCTCTGTCTGTCTGCCCCCTCCTCCCTCCCTCTCTGTCTGTCTGTCTGCCCCCTCCTCCCTCCCTCTCTGTCTGTCTGTCTGCCCCCTCCTCCCTCCCTCTCTGTCTGTCTGTCTGCCCCCTCCTCCCTCCCTCTCTGTCTGTCTGTCTGCCCCCTCCTCCCTCCCTCTCTGTCTGTCTGTCTGCCCCCTCCTCCCTCCCTCTCTGTCTGTCTGTCTGTCCCCTCCTCCCTCCCTCTCTGTCTGTCTGTCTGCCCCCTCCTCCCTCCCTCTCTGTCTGTCTGTCTGCCCCCTCCTCCCTCCCTCTGTCTGTCTGTCTGCCCCCTCCACCCTCTCTGTCTGTCTGTCTGCCCCCTCCACCCTCTCTGTCTGTCTGCCCCCTCCACCCTCCCTCTCTGTCTGTCTGCCTGCCCCCTCCACCCTCCCTCTCTGTCTGTCTGCCTGCCCCCGCCACCCTCCCTCTCTGTCTGTCTGCCTGCCCCCTCCACCCTCCCTCTCTGTCTGTCTGTCTGCCCCCTCCACCCTCCCTCTCTGTCTGTCTGCCTGCCCCCTCCTCCCTCCCTCTCTGTCTGTCTGTCTGCCCCCTCCTCCCTCCCTCTCTGTCTGTCTGTCTGTCTGCCCCCTCCACCCTCCCTCTCTGTCTGTCTGTCTGACCCCTCCACCCTCCCTCTCTGTCTGTCTGTCTGCCCCCTCCACCCTCCCTCTCTGTCTGTCTGTCTGCCCCCTCCTCCCTCCCTCTCTGTCTGTCTGTCTGCCCCCTCCTCCCTCCCTCTCTGTCTGTCTGTCTGCCCCCTCCACCCTCCCTCTGTCTGCCCCCTCCACCCTCCCTCTCTGTCTGTCTGTCTGTCCCCTCCACCCTCCCTCTCTGTCTGTCTGCCTGCCCCCTCCACCCTCCCTCTCTGTCTGTCTGCCTGCCCCCTCCACCCTTCCTCTCTGTCTGTCTGTCTGCCCCCTCCTCCCTCCCTCTCTGTCTGTCCCCTCCTCCCTCCCTCTCTGTCTGTCTGTCTGTCTGTCTGTCCCCTCCACCCTCCCTCTCTGTCTGTCTGCCTGCCTGCCCCCTCCACCCTCCCTCTCTGTCTGTCTGCCCCCTCCACCCTCCGTCTGTCTGCCCCCTCCACTGTCTGTCTGTCTGTCTGTCTGTCTGTCTGTCTGCCTGCCCCCTCGTCTGTCTGCCCCCTCGTCTGTCTGCCCCCTCGTCTGTCTGTCTGTCTGCCCTCTGTCTGCCGGTCCATCCATGTCCCTCACTATCTTTCTCTCGGCTTCTCTTACCTCCGGAGCCCAGGTTGAGTGCCGGCTGCAGGAGGAGCAGCGCAGAGATCAGCAGCCACATCCTCGCAGCAGCAGCAGGAGTCCCTCTGCCTAGGGCTGACTGACAGCTCGGTCACATGATTCAGCATCACATGACAGGCACGCGCAGAGGCCCCGCCCAGCCTCTCCTCCCATTGGCCGGGCCGCCTGTCCATATTCCCGCTTCCTCAATTCTGATTGGTGGCCTGTTGCTGGGCAGGTTGTTGACCCAGTGAAGCAGAATTGGATTTACCTGGAGCTTTTTAAAAAAAATAATTTTTATTGAAATTTTTACAAAATATAAACATCTTAACTCTATTAACAAACAACCGCGGTAACACCCCAAGAACAATACCCCCCCCAACTTCAAGAGCAACTTCAAACAAAAGGAAAAAGAAAAAAAAACAAAAGATCACCCAAACAACAAAAGGGAAAGAGATAGCACCCGCCACATCCCTCAGACCCATGTACACAGTTCTTCCTCCCCCCAATCCAGACCCCCCATATGGGCGTGGTTCGCTGGGCTCCCCGAGCACCTAGCACACCTGTCCTCGCCCCCGAAAAACCTACTCATCCTCGACCCAGTCATGTGGGCCCTATGCAGCACCTTGAACTGTATGAGGCTAAGCCTCGCACAGGAAGAGGAGGAATTCACTCTCTCCAGGGCATCCCCCCACGTCCCCTCCTCAATCTCATCACCCAGCTCCTCTTCCCATTTACCCTTCAGTTCCTCCACCGAGGCCTCGTCTACCTCCTGCATTACCCGGTATATGTCCGAAATCCTCCCTCCTCCGGCCCACACCCCCGAGAGCACACTGTCCCGTACCCCACGTGGGGGCAACAAGGGGAACCCCCCCCCCCCATCTGCCGCCTGGCAAACGCCCTAACCTGCATGTACCGAAACATGTTCCCCGGGGGGAGCCCAAACTTCCCCTCTAACTCTCCCAAGCTCGCGAACCTCCCCTCCACAAACAGGTCCCTTTACCTGGAGCTTTGACCAACCAAAGAACATCTCACACCACCTCCTCGTCAATAAAATGCTTTTCAGCAGCAGCCACTGTCGTAATGTCGGAAACACCGCAGCCAATTTACGCGCAGGAAGCTCAACAATTGGATAATTGGGTGGATTGACCGTGCAAAATTTCCCGAATCGTTGGGTTACGGGGATAGGGTGGAGGTGTGGGCTTAGGTAGGGTGCTCTTTCCAAGGGCCGGTGCAGATTAGATGGGCTGAATGGCCTCCTTCTGCTCAGTAAATTCTATGATTCTATGATAATGACCTGATTCTGAGGTGCTGGCCATGGGGCGAATGTTGTCCAGCACACTGGGCTGGGGGGAGGGGGGAACATCTCTGCTCCTCTTCAAAATAGTGTCATGGGATCTTTTACATCACCCCCCCCCCCCCTCCACCCCCACCACCCCCAATGAAGCCTCCAACAGCGCAGCGCTCCTTCAGATTAGCTAATTCGGCTGGATGGCCGGTTGGTGATGCAGAGCGAGCCCCGTCTTCTTACCTTGCCCCTCGCCTGAGATGTGGTGACCCTCAGGTTAAATCACCACCAGCCAGCCCCCCCCCCCCCCCCCCAGCAAAAGGGGAAAGCAGCCTATGGTCATCTGGGACTATGGCGACTTTACTTCCTTATTTTACTCCTTCAGGTCGGCACTGGGGCATCAGCAGAGATGATCATGTTCAAGTCAAGGAGCAAGGGCTCGAGTATTGCTGCAAAAATACAATTTTGTTGAAGCTTTTCCTCCTGCACTGATTAGGTCAATCGCAGTAATACCAATGTCAGGAGAAAACAATAACTTAATAATAATTATCTTTATTAGTGTCACAAGTAGGCTTACATTAAAACTGCAATGAAGTTACTGTGAAAATTCCCGAGTCGCCACATTCCGGCGCCTGTTCGGGTACACAGAGGGAGAATTCAGAATGTCCAATTCACCTAACAAGCACGTCTTTCGGGACTTGTGGGAGGAAACCGGAGGAAACCCACGCAGACACGGGGAGAACGTGCATGCTCCGCACAGACACAAGCCGGGAATCGAACCCGGGTCTCTGGCGCTGTGAAGCGACTGTGCTAACCACTGTGCTACCTTGCCGGCTTCATGCTGTATGTGAAGACAGTTCTAATTGCTTGGCAAGTGGACTCTGATTGGTAAGGTCATCTCCATGACAACGGCTCTACCAATAGAGTCCACTTGTCCACCAATCAGCACTCTCTTCACACACAGTATAAAGTTGTTCCTTCCCTGACATTGATATTCTTGCGATCATCCTGGTGAGTGCTAAATAAAAAGCTTCGACAAGGTGTCTTTTTTCAGCAACACTCAAGTTTTTCACTACCAGGACAAGCAAGGACTGTGTGACTCAGAGACTTCAGTGTTAAACCAAGGTTGACAAGGCTGTCAACTGGTTATCAAGTTAACGATTTAAAAGTGGTAGGAAAAAAGTGGTTAATTACACTTCATGATAACTAAACCAAAGAACACATGAATAAGAGGGAGTGCAACAGGGTCTAAGTGAAGTTTACAGTGCATGTTATGTAAATGCACAAAGGGTGCTAAGGGTGGTGAGCTGCAGATAACCACACAGACATCTGCTGTTGTGGTGATGCCCACACAAAATCGGACAGAACTGGGTACTACATATGGCTGGATAAAAGTTGTTAAGGAAAGTTAGGGAAGGATAAAAAGGGAGAGAGGTTGCAATATTGATTAAAGAGAATATTATAGTGCTGGAGAGAGAGGATGTCTTCGAAGGGCTGAGGACATAATTTGGTAAGAAACAATTGAGATACCGTTATACCGCTGGGGTGTATATTACAAATTACCAAAAAGTGCAAAAGATATGGAGGAACAAGTTTGCAAAGGAAATTCCAAAGACCATCGATCTTTTTTTAACACAGAGCCGATTTAACATTATCCACAATATTAGCAGCTAAAACTGACGGGCAGCACGGTAGCACAAGTGGATAGCACCGTGGCTTCACAGCACCAGGGTCCCAGGTTCGATTCCCGGCTGGGTCACTGTCTGTGCAGAGTCTGCACGTTCTCCCCGTGTGTGCGCGGGTTTCCTCCGGGAGCTCCGGTTTCCTCCCACAAGCCCCGAAAGACGTGCAGGTTAGGTGGATTGGCCATGCTAAATTGCCCTCAGTGTATAAAAAGGTTAGGAGGGGTTATTGGATTACGGGGATAGGGTGGAAGTGAGGGCTTAAGTGGGTCGGTGCAGACTCGATGGGCCGAATGGCCTCCTTCTGCACTGTATGTTCTATGTTCTAGAAACAGACCTAATTCGGTCTTGGATATATCCAATCACTGTAGTCACCTGTGAACTCGTTGGTCTGTCAGCAGGTCTAATGACGGAGTGAAGCCTTTCCCAGACTCAGAGGAGGTGAATGGCCTTGCCCCAGTGTGAACCCGCCGGTGTACAGTCTGACTGGATGATCATGTGAACCCGGTCCTGCAGAGACAGCACCCAAATGGTCGCTCATCAGTGCGAACACATTGATGAAACACCAATTCCTGGGCACCCCCAAACCACTTCCCAGTCTTTTCAAAAAAAATAAATTTAGAGTACCAAATTCTTTTTTTCTAATGAAGGGGTGATTTAGCCTGGCCAGTTGACCTACGCTGCACAACGTTTTGGGTTGTGGGGGTGAGACCCACGTGAGATACGGGGAGAATGTGCAAACTCCACACGGACAGTGACCCAGGGCCGGTATCGAACCCGGGTCCTTGGCGCTGTGAGACAGCAGTGCTAACCACTGCGCCATCGTGCCGCCCCTTCAAAGACCATAGATTAATGATAATGGGGATGTAATCTTCCTGATGTAGACTGGAATGGGAATTATGTCGAGAGGAGAAAGAGTTTTTGAGGTGTGTCCAGTGTTATGGGTCAGGGATTAGAGAACCCCAAAGTGTATCATGCAGTTCACCTGACCCACAACTTTTACTAGATTGTGGTATGGGGAGCACACGGCCCACTCTACAGGTGTGGTACAGCAGAAATGGAAAATTATTTTTTAAAGCAAAACAATGTTTATTCTATGAACTCAAGTTAACCTTTTTAAAACATACAGTGAACATCTTAGCAACCATCAATTCAAATACAACCCCCAAAGAATACAACACTAAGTAATCCTTAATAACTTCCCAAACAACATCCAGAAGACAAAAGAAACACCTTTTAACAGAAGAACATTAGGTTTACATTCACGACTGAGAACATTTATAATTCTGAATTCACCAAATGATCAAGAGATAGTCTTTTCATGGCAGAGAGATCAACAGTACACCAGCTCTGTCTGGCTTCAGCTCCAACACTGAAAACAAAACTAAAACACACCCTGCAGCAAACAGCCTAAAATGAAAGTAAAAAGCTAACAGACAGCCCAGCTCCACCCACACTCTGACATCACTGATAATACCCATTTCTTTTTTTTTTCTTTTATAAATTTAGAGTACCCAATTCATTTTTTCCAATTAAGGGGCAATTTTAGCACAATCAATCCACCTAGCCTGCGCATCTTTGGGTTGTGGGGGCGAAACCCACGCAAACACGGGGAGAATGTGCAAACTCTACACGGACAGTGACCCAGAGCCAGGATCGAACCTGGGACCTCGGCGCCATGAGGCAGCAGTGCTACTCTCTGTGCCCACGTGCTGCCCAGAACACCCATTTCTTAAAGGTACTCTCACATGACATCAGGAAAAATGTGTGTTTCTAAGCAAACCAAGAAGAATGCATTGCTGGATCTGCTTCTGGGTAACCAACACTGGGGTGGAATGCCAGGCCATGTTCAGCCAGAAGGCAAAGGTGATGGAGTGAAGGGTGTGCAGGAAGAGTCGGCATAGAAAACCCTCTGCCACCCTGTATGTTGCAGGCTCTGGTCACCCTGTCAGCAAGGACTTTACTCTCTGCCAGCTGAATCAGCGCATGTGGGAAGGAGATTCCTGAGCAACGGCTCCTGGAAGATAACATAATAATAATCTTTATTGTCACAAGTAGGCTTACATTAACATTGCAATGAAGTTACTGTGAAAATCCCCTAGTCACCACACTCCGGCGTCTGTTCGGGTACACAGAAGGAGAATTCAGAATGTCCAACGGAGCACCCGGAGGAAACCCACGCAGACACAGGGGAGAACGGGCACACTCCGCACGGACAGTGACCCAAGCCGGGAATCGAACCTGGGACTATCTATTCCAACAATAATAACCATCTGCTCCCACAAAGTCTAAAGGTGGCCATGAACCCATTGTCGACTGCTGGATCGGGGAGGACCCCAGTTGATGGAAACCATTTGCCAGACTCTTCACAGATCCCAGGAAAAGACAGAGAGCGCCCTGTGAGGGTACACAATGGTACCCCAGGGTTACAAACAGGAACTGTATGTCGCAATTGAGGCCATGCAGCCGATGGAAGAAATATGTGTGAATTATCTGAGGCGGTGTGGAGCAAAATATCAACCACCTCTGGCCTTGGGAGCTCAAATTCTATCCCTAAAGCTGCCTTGTGTGGTAACAATTATTGATTACAAAAAATAGCGAAGCATAAAAATCATTACGTCAGTGGTTGATTTCAGTTTGAAATTACATCCATGGGCTTCAAGATTTTCACAGTCCATCAATTTACTCGCCAGGCAGTGTCAGTTGTCAAACAAAGCACTTTGCAAAGCGTCGCACACGTTACTCCGTCTATGCATGAAGTACGAACAATCTTCCAAAACAACTATTTGAAACATAGTTTTGCTTTTCCCTTTGAAAAATGAGTACTGCGGACAACATAGAAGTAGACAGCAACTGGCGGGGGCTTTTTACAAAGAATGGAGAGTTTTTTTCACAAATGTGAAGGTTTGATATGTCTGGTGAGCATCACAAGTTTCATGGCGCACAATTTGAATCATCAATCTTTGGTGATGCATTCTAATTATGGCAGCGACTGAGGAGAGGGTGAGAGAAGATGAGCACATCACGGCTAATTTAAAAGCCCAGCAAAATCCAGATGTGGCCCTCACGCCCTCACTCCTGAGCTAGAAAGAACCTCCACTTGTCTCTGCAGGGTACCCTGGATATTAAGACACGGCGTAGCCAGACCACCCTCCCTAAACTGGCGATGTAGAAGCACCACAGAACCGCAATGCATCCTTTAGTCCAGAAGAAGTCAAACTTGGGGAGTGGAATCAAAGTGACCGACAGTATTGAAATGAAAATCGCTTATTGTCACAAGTAGGCTTCAAATGAAGTTACTGTGAAAAGCCCCTAGTCGCCGCATTCCGGCGCCTGTTCGGGGAGGCTGGCATGAGAATTGAACCGTGCTGCTGGCCTGCCTTGGTCTGCTTTAAAAGCCAGCTCTTTATCCCTGTGCTAAACCAGCCCCTGTAGTGTTTAGCTCCGAAACCAGCTAAGGACCCTGACCCGTCAATCACATTTGCCGCACCCCCTGGAGTAGGATCTGTTCTGCTGTCGCTACCATGATGTATATTGCTTCAATAGCTTGAAGCAGCACTGTTGAGGTTATTAAGAAGTATTTATTAACTACATCAGGTAAGGTGAGGATCCCATACTAGCCATCCAGGACAAAGCAGCCCCGCTTGATTGGCACCCCTTCCACAAACATTCACTTCCTCCACCACTGACACACAGTGGCAACCGTGTGCACTGTCTACACCGTCTACGTATACTGCAGTAACTCACCAAGGCTCCTTAAGTAGAAACGTCCAAACCCACGATCTCTACCATCTATAAAGACAAGAGCAGCACATACCTGGGAACACCACCACCTGGAAGTTCCCCTCCCAGTCACTCACCATCCCGACTTGGATAGATATCGGCCGTTCCTTCACTGTCGCTGGGTCAAAATCCTGGACCTCCATCCCTAACAGCACTGCGGGTGTACCTACACCACATGGACTGCAACAGTTCAAGAAGGCAGCTCATCACCACCTTCTCAAGGGGCAATTAGGGATGGGCAATAAATGCTGGCATCACCCACAACACCCACATCCCATGAATTAATCAAAAAGAAAGGTCCTTACATGTTGCTACCCACCCTTTCACCCTAGGTCATGTGACTTCTTACATCACCATGCGGGCGGTATGCCCCACGTTAACCCTTTCAGTACCAGATCTGTACGGCTTAACTAATTTTAAAAGTTACATTTCATGACAGACTGCCTATAATGATTGGAACTGGGCAGTTCAAGTCAATTAAGCAAAAGGAGGAATTTTCTTATTAAAGAACACGGCATCTTTCACAACGTCAAGATGAACCAAAGTACTATGGAGCCAATTAAGTACTTTTCAAGTGTAGCCACTGTTGTCAGAGGAGGACTTACACTTTTGGGGGCCTTGCCCTCTCTGTACTTTCATGGGGGCCTCTTGGTGTCGTGGCGACCCTCCCCCATTGATGTCAATGCCCACCTGACCCCGGGTACCCCCAACTCACATAATGCAAGTCACAGAAACCCAGATTGGGTTGACAGATTGGCTGTTGCAGTGTCTTTAACTTATGACAACAGCAAGCTTGTACTGTAGCTGATGAGGGGTGGCACTGTGGTTAGCACTGTTGCTTCACCACGCCAGGGTCCCAGGTTCGATTCCTGGCGCGGGTCACTGTCTGTGTGGAGTCAGCACGTTCTCCCAGTGTCTGCGTGGGTTTCCTCCGGATGCTCCGGTTTCCTCCCACAAGTTCCGAAAGACGTGCTTGTTAGGTGAATTGGACATTCTGAATTCTCCCTCTGTGTACCTGAACAGGCGCCGGAATGTGGCGACTCGGGAATTTTCACAGTAACTTCATTGCTGTGTTGATGTAAGCCTACTTGTGTTACTAATCAAGGTTATTATTAAATTGTGATGCACAGTATGTGCAGAATACGGAACCCCCAAATCACTGCTTGACACCCAATTCTTTTTTTTTCAATGAAGGGACAATTTAGCTTGGCCAATCCACCTAACCTGCACATCTTTGGGTTGTGTCAAGCATACACGGGGAGAATGTGCAAACTCCACACAGACAGTGACCCGGGGCTGGGATCGAACCCGGGTCCTTGGCATGGCGAGGCAGCAGGGCTAGTCACTGCACCACCATGCCACCCGCTGTCAGCTCTTTAATTATCATAGATGTCATAGAATCCCCACAGTGCAGAAGGAGGCCATTCAGCCCATCAAGTCTACACTCCCCCTCTGAAAGAACACCCTAACTAGGCCCACTCATCTGCCCTATCCCTGTAACCCCATAACCCCACCTAGCCTTTGGACACTAAGGAGCGATTAATCATGGCCAATCCACCTAACCTGCACATCTTTAACTGTGGGAGGAAACGTGACGCGACTTTTCGTCCGGCGTCACTTTGTCCAATGTCACTTCGTCCACGTCTTTTGGTCCTACGTCTTTTTGTCCGCACGTCTTTTTGTCCGCACGTCTTTTTGTCCGATAATTTTTTTGTCCAAAGACTTTTTGTCCAATTGTAAACAAACTCCTTAGAAAACAAGGTATAATATCTTGCACAATATCTTTGTGTATAATGCACAAAACTATAACGAGCCTCGTTAAAGGATAGTTATTACCGTTCTCTTTCCGTTCAGTTGTTATTGTATTGTTAAAACCTCATGATAAAGTAGTGTACTCATTCTCTCTCTTTGAAATTGCTAAAATTAAATGTAAACTTTCTGAATTTGCCCATCCCGAAATGGCAAAGTTCATTGTGTCGACCAAGAACAAAAGAAAAGTAGTTGATGAAAGTAATTACATCTACGATTTTCATTCAAGCAGTACAGAACTAGGAAAAGAATACTGGAGATGTGAGAAAAGAAGGCTGTGTTCAGTGCGGATTCACACGGTAACGGAAAACAATGAGCCGAAAATTATTTCTTTTTCTAGTGAGCACCTTCATCCAGCTGATGTAGATTCGTTAAATGCTAGAAAAGCAGTTGCAGAAATAAAGCATGAAGCAGTGGAAAACATAGCAGCAAGTTCGCGTAGCATACTAGCGGCCAAGTTTACGCAACTAACAGAAAATACTTGCTCTCAACTTCCTAGGTTGCCCGTCGTCTCAAGGACTATTCAAAGATGCCGACAAAAAAATTCTGGATTTCCCGCTAATCCAGCGGCTAGACATGGTTTTGAAATACCTGACGAATATTGTAAACTTGATAATGGCGAACAGTTTCTGACATACGATTCGGGCGTCGAGGATCAACAGCACTTACTAGTATTTGCATCAGAAAGTGCTCTTCAGGATATAGCATCATATCGTCATTGGTCATGTGATGGAACCTTCAAGATTGTGCCAGAACAGTGGTTTCAACTGTTTTGCATTCATGTACAAGTTAAAGGTAGCAGTTTTCCACGGGTCTTTGCATTAATGCCGAATAAAACAAAGCAGACATACGAATTGTTTTTTGAGCAATTGAAAATTATGCAACCTAATGCAGATCCGCTTGATATCATGGCAGATTTCGAAGTTGCAGTTCACAAGGCATTTAATGCATCATTCCTTAATTCATCTGTCGTGGCATGTTTGTTTCATTTCAGCCAATCAGTGTTTCGAAAAATTACAGATTTAGGCCTCAAAGAAAAATACAACACAGACTCTGAATTCTGTCTTAAAATTCGATGTTTCTCAGCATTAGCTTTCCTCCCCGTTGAAGATGTCGAAGAGGCTTATGAAGATTTGATAGACGATGAAGAAATACCTGCTGAATTCATCGTTTACTTCGACTTGACTTACATAGGCATTGCGAGAGATCGTGGTGCTAGACAAAGGAGAGAACCACCTACATTCCCGACAGCTGTATGGAATGTTAATCAGCGTGTTCTACAAGATCTACCGAGAACAAATAATGCTGCTGAGGGGTTTCATTCTGCGATAAAGCGTTCGGCGGGTGGAGCTCATTTGAATATCTGGAGGTTAATCAAAACTCTGAAGGAAGAGGAAGGGTTGGTTAAAGGCAAAAAGACTCAAATTCTTCGGCGAGATCCGTCAAATTCATGTACGCGATATAAAAAATTAACTGAACGCCTCAAAAGATTGGTCACTGAATATGGTTCAACAGGAAAAAATGATTTTTTGAGGAATGTGGCATATAATTTGCATCAATTTTAAGTGATATCTTATCACTTTTAGTAATTTTTAGTAATAAGTTAACTTTTAGATAGTTAAATGTTATTACTTTTCTTAAATAACTTTTTTTATAAATACATCTTTCCACTGTATTTTACTTGTATTTTATCAATAAAAGTCTCATAATAAATCATTAGTTCTGTGAATCTATCATTGAAGATATTATACCTTGTTTTCTACGGAGTTTATTTACAATTGGACAAAAAGTCGTTGGACAAAAAAAACATTGGACAAAAAGACGTAGGACCAAAAGACGTGCGGACAAAAAGACGTAGGACCAAAAGACGTGGACGAAGTGACGTTGGACGAAGTGACGTCGGACGAAAAGACATAGCACCGGGAGGAAACCGGAGCACCCGGAGGAAACCCACGCAGACACAGGGAGAGCGTGCAAACTCCTCACAGTCACCCGACGCCGGAGTCGAACCCGAGTCCCTGGCACTGTGAGGCAGCAGTGCTAACCATTGTGCCACACGTGCTGCCCAAGCCAACAAACTCATAACATGGCAGGGGCTGGTTTAGCTCACTGGGCTAAATCACTGGCTACGAAAGCAGGCCAGCAGCACGGTTCTATTCTCGTACCAGCCTCCCCGAACAGGCGCCGGAATGTGGCGACTAGGGGCTTTTTACAGTCACTTCATTTGAAGCCTACTTGTAACAATAAGTGATTTTCATATTGTTATTGTACTGTTGTCAGCATTAATTATTAATTAATTAATAATCTTTATTGTCACAAGTAGGCTTACATTAACACTGCAATGAAGTTACTGTGAAAAGCCCCTAGTCGCCACATTCCGGCGCCTGTTCGGATACACAGAGGGAGAATTCTGAATTTCCAAATTACCTCACAGCACGTCTTTCGGGACTTGTGGGAGGAAACCGGAGCACCCGGAGGAAACCCACACAGACACGGGGAGAATGTGCAGACTCTGCACAGACAGTGACCCAAGCCGGGAATCGAACCTGGGACCTTGGCACTGTGAAGCAACAGTGCTAACCACTGTGCTACCGTGCTGCTCCACTTGAACGTCCTCCCAAAATTCCTCATCTAACTCTGTCTGCGTTGGTCTCACTCCCACAACCCAAAAAGATGTGCAGGTAGTTGAACTGGCCACGCTAAATTGCCCTTAATTGGAAACAAAGAATTGGGTACTTTAATTTTTTTTTCAATCATTCAGTAAGATCAGGGCTGATGCCCTACCACCACTTTTACTTCCCTGCCCTGCCCCCTGATGGCTCTGGGGCGGCACGGTGGTTAGCACTGCTGCCTCCCAGCGCCAGAGTCCCAGGTTCGATTCCCGGCTTGGGTGACTGTCTGTGTGGAGTTTGCACGTTCTCCGTGTGTCTGCGTGGGTTTCCTCCGGGTGCTCCGGTTTCCTCCCATTGTGCAAAGATGTACAGGTTAGGTGGATTGGCCACGCTAATTTGCCCCTTAGTGTCCAAAAGGTTCGGTGGGGTTACTGGGTTACGGAGAAAGGGTGGTGGTGTGGGCTTAAGTGGGGTGCTCTTTACAAGGGCCTGTACAGACTCGATGGGCCGAATGGCCTCCTTCCGCACTGTAAATTCTATGATAGTCATTTAGAATTTCCATGACAAAACCTTTAACTGAAGCGAACAATTGTGAAACATTTAATAGAGTTGTACCAACGTTTTGCAGTGATTTGCTGACAGCATTGATTCTTTGAAGGATACAGTTCCACAAAACAGTGAAGGCTGCATTTCCGGCACTTTCAAACTCCTCTACGTGGTTTCTCTGATTTCGATGTGGCTGCGCCTGATAATCGCTCTACAACTTCACCATTGCTGGTCTCACATCTTAAAATTAATGTTCATTAGTCCACGTGATTGACATCACTATTATTATGGATTAGTATTTGGCATCTTTGACTTCTGTAATGATTTGTTTTCTGATCCACTCTGCCATTGCAGCGATGAAGTCATCGTACGTTCTGTACGCTCAACACATTTGAATGAGCCTATCAGGAAATTCAGAGCTATCAGGCTCTGATTGGTATTCCCACACAGTAGTCACCTCTCAGTAGTCCTACAAGGCTGACTCCTAATTTTCTTTTTTTTTCTTCTTTTTAAAAAAAATAATTTTTATTGACATTTTTACAAAATATAAACATCTTAACTCTATTAACAAACAACCGCGGTAACACCCCATGAACAATACCCCCCCAACTTCAAGAGCAACTTCAAACAAAAGGAAAAAGAAAAAAACAAAAGAGCACCCAAACAACAAAAGGGAAAGAAATAGCACCCGCCACATCCCTCAGACCCATGTACACAGTTCTCCCTCCCGCCAATCCTCCCCATGGAGACCTGGGCCGAGTGGCATTCAGTACCAGATGAATGAAAGGAGACTGTGGAGGACGTTGGCTGGTTCCCTGAGCAGACTGTCAGAGCTATCTGGCAGAACGCCTCATCACCAGAACTTACAAACAAGCACCAAGACCTAGCTTGGCTGGTGGTGAGAAGGGCCTTCCCTGTCAGATTCTTCATGTACACCCGAAGGCTCAGCACCGTCGCACGCTGCCCTCGGGGTGGCTGTGGGGGAAATGAGACAGTCACCCACCTCCTTGTGGAATGTGCCTTTGCAAAGAAGGTCTGGAGAGAGATGCGGTGGTATCTGTCAAGGTTCATCCCGAGCAGCTCTGTGACACAGGACTCTGTGCTCTACGGACTGTTTCCAGGGACACACACCGAGACAAACATCAACTGCTGCTGGAAGGTCATCAACAAGGGGCTAGTTTAGCTCACTGGGCTAAATCGCTGGCTTTTAAAGCAGACCAAGCAGGCCAGCAGCACGGTTCGATTCCTGTACCAGCCTCCCCGAACAGGTGCTGGAATGTGGCGACTAGGGGCTTTTCACAGTAACTTCATTGAAGCCTACTCGTGACAATAAGCGATTTTCGATTTTTCAGTTTTTCAACTCGGTGAAAGACGCTCTTTGGCCTGCCCGAAACGTGCTGATCTTCCAGTGCAAAGAATTGTCCTCGACCGAGTGTTGCAGACTGGCACATTCCAAGGTCCAGGCCTATGTGCTGAGGGACGCACTCAAGCTTGGGGCAGCTGCCGCCAAGGCACAATGGGGAAAGACCACTGTGTAAGGTCTCACCAGCAAATGTACACCGAGGGGGGGGCGGTAACAGTGCAAAACCCCTCTGTCCGTGTCTTCAATACTCCAATGTATAAAAGAAACACGACAATGTCAATATTTAAGAAAGGACTGTAACGTAAAGAAGGATATGTGTGTAATGTCATCCCAATTGAATGGAAGAAAGACAAGTGAATGTGTAACTTTGATGGAAATGTACAGTCAAGACAATTTGAAATGTTCTGTAATGTTTATTGGAGATTTTATGAATAAAGTATATTTTTTGGGGGAAAAAAACAGACGAATGATGCTTGTGGGGGTCTCCCAGGGGATTGGAGGCCCCTAGGTGCATGTGTTGGGCAGGGTGGTACCCTGGCACTGTTGGTGCCACCTGGGTAGGTACCAGCCTGGCACCTGGCCCAGGTGGCATTGCCCAGGTGGCACTGCCAGCTTTCAGGGCTATGGAGTGGTGAGCTGGGGACCCTCCCATGGTGCAATGGATCTTCTAAACTTCAATCAAGTCAACCCCCCCCCCCCCCCCACCCACCCACCTACCCCCACCCTCCTAAACTCAATGTGTGGAGATACCGGCGTTGGATTGGGGCGGGCACAGTAAGAGATCTTACAACACCAGGTTAAAGTCCAACAGGTTTGTTTGGAATCACCAGCTTGATGATGAGCTACCCTCCAAATAAACCTCCTGGACTTTAACCTGGTCTTCTACACTCTAGTGGACACAAGCCAGGTCTGTCCAACCTGTCCTCATGAAACAACCCACTTGTTCCAGGCGTAAATCAAATAAACCTCCTCTGAAGTGCCTCCATCGTCCCTTAAATAAGGAGACCAAAACTGCACAAGTGTTCAAAATGTGGTCTCACCAATGCCCCATAAACAGAAGCATAATAGCCTTGCTTTTATCTTCGTCTTGTAATAAAGGATAGCATTCCATTAGCCTTCTTAATATTCTTTTAAAGGCAGCGTAGCTAATCAAAATCACTCCCTGTAGTAGCAAGTTCCACATTCTACCCACTCTCTGAGCCAATGCACTTCTCCTGAATTCCCTACTGGAGTCATTAATGATGAGTCATTGGCATGTAGCATTTTACTTGCTGGGTAATGAGAGTCCCATTTGTCCTCGACTGAGATTTCCTTCTTTATTATCCGTGCCTGACCCGCTTAACCTCGCATCTCATTGGCACTGACGTTGGCTCTTTTGAAGTTCTTTATCCGAGTAATTAGTTTGGGCTATTGGTTTAAACGATCAGGCCATGTTCTAATCCCCGTGATACACTCCTGCTGCAGCTACCATTCTCAGCAGACAATCGGGGACGCCTGGCAGATTGAGATGTGAGTCAACTTGCTTGTTATCTTTGACGCATCCAATTCTTGGGGTCAGGAAACTGTCATTTTATTCGCTAGCTCAGGATGGGCCATTCTCACTTCATGTTTGGTGGTTTAAGCTCCCCGCCCTATGACCTTTCTTCTTGCATTTTGTTATTACTTAAGAGTGTGGTTAACACTGGGAAGCCAGCAGTTATTGCCTATGTGTCCAGTGAGTACTTAGACACAAAACACTGTTGCCAGAGTCCCATGTAGGCTTAACTAAGTTGGACTGATTCCCTTTCCTAAAGGGTGCTAGAGATTCGGCTGTCTTGTCATGGTGATCTGGTGGCTTTCATGGGCATTGTCCAGCGTGAGTCCACAGATGACCAGATATATTGAATTTAATTAATAAACTGTTATGTTTGGAATGACGCAATGGTTAGCACTGCTGCCCCACGGCGCCGAGGCTTGGGTTCGATCCCGGCCGCGGATCACTGTCCACGTGGTGTTTGCACATTCTCCCCGTGCTTGTGTGGGTCACACCCCCACGTCCCAAAGATGTGCAGGGTAGGTGGATTGGCCATGCTAAATTGCCCCTTCAGTGGAAAAAAAGAATGGGGCACTTTAAATTTGTTTAAAAAAATATTTTGAAAACTGTCATGGCGGGATGAAGATCCGCAGGTACATTCACAGCCGGGTGTTCCTGGATTGGGAGCTTGTAGTGTCCATGGGTACCGTTGAGACCTTCCGTGCCCGATGGGCACCGCAGGGGATAGAGTGCTTTATTGATCCATTTAATCACATTTCAGTTTGACCTTTTAATGTTCCATTTAGGGGCAGCACGGTAGCATTGTGGATAGCACAATCGCTTCACAGCTCCAGGGTCCCAGGTTCGATTCCGGCTTGGGTCACTGTCTGTGTGGAGTCTGCACAGCCTCCCAGTGTGTGCGTGGGTTTCCTCCGGGTGCTCCAGTTTCCTCCCACAGTCCAAAGATGTCCAGGTTAGGTGGATTGGCCATGATAAATTGCCCTTAGTGTCCAAAATTTCCCTTAGTGTTGGGTGGGGCTACTGGGTTATGGGGATAGGGTGGCGGTGTTAACCTTTGGTAGGGCGCTCTTTCCAGGAGCCGGTGCAGACTCGATGGGCCGAATGGCCTCCTTCTGTGCTGTAAATTCTATGAATCTATGAATTTGTTTTTGTTTGAGGCGGTATCTCTTTAAGGGGCCGCCCCTTTAAATTTGTCCCTCAGTTTATTTAATTTAGTTTATTTGGTTCAATTAAAATAGTTGGAGTAGGATTGGTGGATGCATGGTGTGGTGAACCAGGTTTTTAAATTAATCCTTGGTGTGAGTGTCAATGGAAATGCCACCACTAATTGCCCGCGAGACGATAATTTGCTGGGTCTTTACAGAAGACAGGGCCGGCCATATTGCCATGGGTCGTAGGTCAGGCCTGTGAAGAGTGGCAGATTTCTTTCCCTAAAGGATACCACATGGGTTTTCAAAACAATCTGATCATTTCCAGATCATTATTAATGAGCCAATATATTAATGTATCCCAATGTAATAATCTATTGAGTTTCATTTTCATCTACTGCCATGGGTGGAATTTGAACCCAGGCCTCAGACCATTGGTCCAGGCCTGGGGACGACCACGATAAACTTCCCGCTTCAAAAGTAAAGATTGACTCCCATCACAGGCTTTCCTGAGCTGGAGGGACAAATGGACAAACTCGCGGAACAGGCAGGCTGCAGTGAGTGATGGACTGACAGATGCAGGATGCAGACTTTGATGAATGATGGATGGAGTGACAGACCCGGGTTACAGGCTGGGATGGAGTGACAGAGCTGGGTTACAGGCTGGGATGGAGTGACAGAGCCGGGTTACAGGCTGGGATGGAGTGACAGAGCCGGGTTACAGGCTGGGATGGAGTGACAGAGCCGGGTTACAGGCTGGGATGGAGTGACAGAGCCGGGTTACAGGCTGGGATGGAGTGACAGAGCCGGGTTACAGGCTGGGATGGAGTGACAGAGCCGGGTTACAGGCTGGGATGGAGTGACAGAGCCGGGTTACAGGCTGGGATGGAGTGACAGAGCCGGGTTACCGGCTGGGATGGAGTGACAGAGCCGGGTTACAGGCTGGGATGGAGTGACAGAGCCGGGTTACAGGCTGGGACAGTGACCGAGCCGGGTTACAGGCTGGGATGGAGTGACAGAGCCGGGTTACAGGCTGGGATGGAGTGACAGAGCCGGGTTACAGGCTGGGATGGAGTGACAGAGCCGGGTTATAGGCTGGGATGGAGTGACAGAGCTGGGTTACAGGCTGGGATGGAGTGACAGAGCCGGGTTACAGGCTGGGATGGAGTGACAGAGCCGGGTTACAGGCTGGGATGGAGTGACAGAGCCGGGTTACAGGCTGGGATGGAGTGACAGAGCCGGGTTACAGGCTGGGATGGAGTGACAGAGCCGGGTTACAGGCTGGGATGGAGTGACAGAGCCGGGTAATAGGCTGGGATGGAGTGACAGAGCCGGGTTACAGGCTGGGATGGAGTGACAGAGCCGGGTTACAGGCTGGGATGGAGTGACAGAGCCGGGTTACAGGCTGGGATGGAGTGACAGAGCCGGGTTACAGGCTGGGATGGAGTGACAGAGCCGGGTTACAGGCTGGGATGGAGTGACAGAGCCGGGTTACAGGCTGGGATGGAGTGACAGAGCCGGGTTACAGGCTGGGATGGAGTGACAGAGCCCGGTTACAGGCTGGGATGGAGTGACAGAGCCGGGTTACAGGCTGGGATGGAGTGACAGAGCCGGGTTGCAGGCTGGGATGGAGTGACAGAGCCGGGTTACAGGCTGGGATGGAGTGACAGAGCCGGGTTACAGGCTGGGATGGAGTGACAGAGCCGGGTTACAGGCTGGGTTAGCAGCTCCGCCTCTTGCTGGCTGCAGTCAGACAGACAGAGGAACCCGGAGCCGCTGCTGAGCTGTGTGTGGGTAAGTCTGCGCCAATGCGGTTCGATAAAATGCGCTAACGGACCTGATTCCAGTCTGGGAAGCGAAACTGCCGCTGATACATTGAGAGCCTGGCCTCCCTTCCCCACTGACCGTTTCCCGGGACATTTCAGCGTCAATTTCAATGGAAATCGACGCGATGGATTGAACCGGTGGAATTCCGCATCGCCACCTTGTTTAGACTTGAGATGGGGGGTCCTCACACACACACACACACAGACAACACGTAGGCTTATTTATTTATCGCAGTTGATATATTCTCCATGCTGAAATGGGTGAATGTGGATCTATTCCTGTGTGTGTGTGTTTGGCCTGTTGCAGGTCGCCACCATGAGTTTGTGTTAAGCCAATTCTCCCCGCTCCGGCTCTTTCAACGTCCTTTGAATTAAAGAGCAGAGAACATGGGCTGCTTGCAAATCGGTGACGCTTCTTGAGGCAGGATGAATCAGAAACCCCCCTCCCCCAAAAAACACACAGAACAAGGAGAGGGGCAGCCTTGTTGACCTTGAGAGCGAGTATTAGGAATCTTAAACCCAAATTGACACAATAAAGCGCTGTCATCTCTATTAATCCTACCCTCTGATCAACACCACACAGGCTGATTACATTGTGTTGGAGATGGATAAACATCACACAGGCTGGTAACGTTGTGTTGGAGATTGATAAACACCACACAGGCTGGTTATATTGTGTTGGAGATTGATAAACATCACACAAGCTAGTTGGATTGTGTTGGACAATGATAAACACCACACAGACTGGTAAATTGTGTTGGAGTTTGATAAAACATTACACAGATTGGTTCCATTGTGTTGGACAATGATAAACACCACACAGACTGGTATATTGTGTTCTAGATTGGGAAACATCACACAGGCTGGTTACATTGTGTTGGAGATTGATAAACATCACACAGAATAGGTTACATTGTGTTGTAGATTAATTAACAGCAAACAGAATGGTTGCATTGTGTTGGAGATTGATAAACACCACACAGGCTGGTTATATTGTGTTGGAGATTGATAAATGCCACACAAGCTAGTTACATTGTGTTGCAGTTTGATAAACACCACACAGGCTGGTTACATTGTGTTGGAGATTGATACACATCACACAGGCTAGTTTCATTGTGTTGTAGATTGATAAACACCACACAGACTTGTTACATTGTGTTGGAGATTGATACACATCACACAGGCTAGTTTCATTGTGTTGGAGATTGATACACATCACGCAGGCGAGTTACATTGCATTGGATATTGATACACACAACACAGGCTGGTTACATTGTGTTGTGGAGATTGATACACACCACACAGGCTTGTTACATTGTGTTGGAGATTGATAAACACCACACAGGCTGGTTATATTGTGTTGGAGATTGATAAATGCCACACAAGCTGGTTACATTGTGTTGCAGTTTGATAAACACCACACAGGCTGGTTATGTGTGTTGTAGATTGATAAACACCACACAGACTTGTTACATTGTGTTGGAGATTGATAAACACCACACGTGCTGGTTACATTGTGTTGGAGGTTGATACACACCACACAGGCTGGTTATGTGTGTTGTAGATTGATAAACACCACACAGACTTGTTACATTGTGTTGGAGATTGATAAACACCACACATGCTGGTTACATTGTGTTGGAGGTTGATACACACCACACAGACTGGTTACATTGTGTTGGAGGTTGATACACACCACACAGGGTCGTTACATTGTGTTGGAGATTGACAAACATCACACAGACTGGTTAAATTGTATTGGAGATTGATAAATATTATACAGCCTAGTTACATTGTGTTGGAGATTGGTAAACATCACACAGGCTGGTTACATTGTGTTGCAGATTGACAGACATCACACATGCTGGTTATATTGTGTTTGTGATTGATAAAAATGACAAAGATTGGTTACAATGTGTTGAAGATTGATACACATCACACAGGCTGGTTACATTGTGTTGGAGATTGATAAACATCACACTGGCTGATTATATTGTGTTGGAGATTGATAAACATCACACAGGCTGATTACATTGTGTTGGAGATTGATAAACCTCACACTGGCTGATTATATTGTGTTGGAGATTGATAAACATCACACAGGCTGATTACATTGTGTTGGAGATTGATAAACCTCACACAGGCTGACTATACTATGTTGGAGATTGATAAGCATCACACAGGCTGGTTACATTGTGTTGGACATTGATAATCGTCACATAGACTGGTCACATTGTGCTGGAGATTGATAAACATAACACAGGCTGGTTACATTGTGCTGGAGATTGATAAACATCACACAAACTTGTTACATTGTGTTATAGATTGATAAACACCACACAGGCTGGTTACATTGTGTTGGAGATTGATAAACATTACACAAGCTGGTGATATTGTGTTGGAGATTGATAAACACCACACAGGCTGATTACATTGTGTTGGAGATTGATAAACATCACACAGGCTGGTTACATTGTGCTGGAGATTGATAAACATAACACAGGCTGGTTACATTGCGTTGGATATTGATACACTCCACACAGGCTGATTACATTGTGTTGGAGATTGACAAACATCACACAGGCTGGTTACATTGTGTTGGAGATTGATAAACATAACACAGGCTGGTTACATTGCGTTGGATATTGATACACTCCACACAGACTGGTTACATTGTGTTGGAGATTGACAAACGTCACACAGACTGGTTACATTGTATTGGTGATTGGTAAACATCACACAGACTGGTTCCATTGTGTTTGACACTGATAAACACCACACAGGCTGGTTACATTGTTTTGGAGATTGATAAACATCACACAGGCTGGTTCCATTGTGTTTGACACTGATAAACACCACACAGGCTGGTACATTGTGTTTCAGATTGATGCACATCACACAGTCTGGTTACATTGTGTTGCAGTTTCATAAACATCACACACGCTTTTTATATTGTGTTGGAGATTGATAAACATCACACAGAATGGTTACATTGTGTTATAGATTAATAAACAGCAAACAGAATGGTTGCATTGTGTTGAAGATTGATAAATATCACACAGACTGGTTACATTGTGTTGGAGATTGATAATCGTCACATAGGTTGGTTACAGTGTGTTGAAGATTGATAAACACCACACAGGCCAGTTATTTTGTGTTGCAGATTGATACACATCACACAGGCTGGTTACGTTGCGTTGGAGATTGATAAACATCACACAGACTGTTTACATTGCATTGGAGATTGATAAACAACACAGTGCCTGTTTACATTGTGTTGGAGATTGATAAACACCACACAGACTGGTTCCATTGTGTTGCAGATTGATACACATCACACAGGCTGATTACATTGTGTTGGAGATTGATAAACATCACACAGACTGTTTACATTGTGTTGGAGATTGATAATCGTCACATAGACTGGTCACATTGTGCTGGAGATTGATAAACACCACACAAACTTGTTACATTGTGTTGGAGATTGATAAACACCACACAGGCTGGTTACATTGTGTTGGAGATTGATAAATATCACACCGACTGGTTACATTGTGTTGGAGATTGATAAACACCACACAGGCTCGTTATATTGCGTTGGAGATTGATAAACATCACACAAGCTAGTTGGATTGTGTTGGACAATGATAAACACCACACAGACTGGTATATTGTGTTGGAGTTTGATAAAACATTACACAGATTGGTTCCATTGTGTTGGACAAGGATAAACACCACACAGACTGGTATATTGTATTCTAGATTGAGAAACATCACACAGACTGGTTACATTGTGTTGGAGATTGATAAACATCACACATAATAGGTTACATTGTGTTGTAGATTAATAAACAGCAAACAGAATGGTTGCATTGTGTTGGAGATTGATAAACACCACACAGGCTGGTTATATTGTGTTGGAGATTGATAAATGCCACACAGGCTGGTTACATTGTGTTGGAGATTGATAAACATCACAGAGACTGATTATATTGTGTTAGAGATTGAGAAACACCACACAGACTGGTTCCATTGTGTTGGGGATTGATAAACATCACACAGACTGGTTACATTGTGTTGGAGATTGATAAACATCACACAGGCTGGTTACATTGCGTTGGAGATTGATAAACATAACACAGGCTGGTTACATTGCGTTGGAGATTGATAAACATAACACAGGCTGGTTACATTGCGTTGGAGATTGATAAACATAACACAGGCTGGTTACATTGCGTTGGAGATTGATAAACACCACACAGGCTGGTTATATTGTGTTGGAGTTTGGGAAACATCACACAGACAAGTTGTATTGTGTTGGAGATTGAGAAACATCACACAGACTGGTTACATTGTGTTGGAGATTGATTAACACCACACAGGCAGGATATATTGTGTTGGAGATTGATAAACACCACACAAGCTGGTTACATTGTGTTGAAGATTGATAAAGACCGCACAGACTGGTTACATTGCATTGGAGATTGATAAACACCACACAGGCTTGCTATATTGTGTTGGAGATCCATAAACACCACACAAGCTAGTTACATTATGTTGCAGATTGATACACATTACACTGGCTGGTTATATTGTGTTGCAGACTCATACACATCACACAGACTGGTTATATTGTGTTGCAGATTGATACACATCATTCAGGCTGGTTACATTGTGATGCAAGATTCGCTGAGATGACAATTTGTGTTTCACTAAAGAAATGGTTTTTCAAGATTTAAACATGTAATTTTTGAAAAATAAAGGAAATAAGGCAGTAACTTATCCTGGAGTAGGTGATTTGCTCTGTTTCTGTTTGAGAAACTGACTGTGTGACTCTGTCGCCTGCCAGTCTGGTGTGCACTTGATGTTTGATTATGTCACCCAAGTTGGGCTCCAGTGAATTCTGGGTGGAAGGTTGGCAGGAGAGCTTTGGAATAGTGAAGTCCGGAGTTAACAAAGGCACGGATGAGGGTTTCTGGAGCAGGCGAGCTGAGGTGGAGACAGGAAATGAAATGAAAATGGCTTATTGTCACGAGTAGGCTTCAAATGAAGTTACTGTGAAAAGCCCCTCGCCGCCACATTCCGGCGGCTGTTCGGAGTGGGGCAATGTTCCGAAGATGCTGGTGGGTCGGAAACTTTAATGCACCATTGAAAGGTCCACAGACCTGGGGCAGGAATTACCAGTCTTGCGGCAGGCGGGAATGGAGAATCCCGCCCAGATAACATGGATATGCAGTTGGGAGCTCATCTCAGAGCCAATGGTAACACCAAGGTTGCAAACAGTCTGGATTGGGAGCAGGTCAACGCAGCCCCACTAGGTGAACAATAGTAGAGGAACGTTGGAGGAGGAGGATGTGCTCAGCCATGGCAAGGGCTTCACAAAGACTGTGAAGGACAGGGAGGGCAGTAGCATAGGATGGCATTTGTGACTGTTTTGATACTGTTGCATGGGATGAACCCTAATTTTATTTTAAAATTTACATGGGATGTGGGTCTTGCTGGCTGGGCCTGCATTTTTTTTGTTTGTTTTTTTAAATAAATTTAGATTACCCAATTAATTATTTTTTTCAATTGAGGGGCAATTTAGCGTGGTCAATTCACCTACTGAATTGCCTGGGGGCAACACGGTAGCATGGTGGTTAGCATAAATGCTTCACAGCTCCAGGGTCCCAGGTTCGATTCCCGGCTGGGTCACTGTCTGTGCGGAGTCTGCACGTCCTCCCCGTGTCTGCGTGGGTTTCCTCTGGGTGCTCCAGTTTCCTCCCACAGTCCAAAGATGTGCGGGTTAGGTGGATTGGCTATGCTAAATTGCCCGTAGTGTCCTAAAAAGTGAAAGGTTAGGGGGGGGGTTTGTTGGGTTACGGGTATAGGGTGGATACGTGGGTTTGAGTAGGGTGATCATTGTTCGGCACAACATTGAGGGCCGAAGTTCCTGTTCTGTGCTGTACTGTTCTACTTCTACTTCTACTGTTCACATCTTTTGGGTTGTGGGGGCGAAACCCACGCAAACACGGGGAGAATGTGCAAACTCCACACGGACAGTGACCCAGAGCCGGGATCGAACCTGGGACCTCGGCGCCATGAGGCAACAGGGCTAACCCACTGCGCCACCGTGCTGCCCAGGGCCTGCATTTTTATGGCCCATCTGTAATTGCCCTTGAGAAGGTGGGGGTGAGCCGCCTACTTGAAATCTGCAGCCAATGTGGAGGCATTCAAATATGGAGGGAGGCAGCCAAGTGTGCAAGGGCTTTGGAGAGGAATGAGTGTTTACAGGCCAATTAGCGGCCAGTTCCAAGTTAGCGGCATGGCGGCACAGTGGTTAGCACTGCTGCCTCACAGCACCAAAGACCTGGGTTTAATTCACCCTCGGGTGACTGCCTGTGTGGAGTTTGCACGTTCTCCACATATCTGCGTGAGTTTGCTCCGGGGGCTTTGGGTTCCTCCCACGGTCCAAAGATGTGTAGGTTAGGTGAATTGGCTACTATTGCCTAAAGGTTAGGTGGGGTTACGGGGATAGGGCCTAGGCAAGGTGCTTTATCGGAGTAAGGGCTGGTGCAGAGCTGGTGGACCAAAAGGCCTACTTCTGCACGGTAGGGATTCTATGATTCTATGAAGATATATTGTCATTTGGAATCTAAGTATCGCTCTCTTTCTCTATCTCTGTAACCTACTCAAGTCCCACAGCTGCCTGGGATCTCTGCATTCCTCCAACGCTGGCCTCTCGCTCAGCTCTGCTTTTCATGGTTCCAACATTGAGGGTTCTGGACATTATCTGCCGAGACTCTAAACTCTGGAATTCCTTCCTTAAATATCCCACGCTCTCTCCTCCTCGCACACTCTCCTGAAATGTATCTTCACGGTCACTTGTCCTAATTGTGTCCTTTTGTGAGTTACTGTCAAATCTAATTTCCCAGTGTAAATGCTTAATTTTGTTAAAGGTGCGATGATAATAATCGCTTATTGTCACGAGTAAGCTTCAATGAAGTTACTGTGAAAAGCCCCTAGTCGCCGCACTCCGGCGCCTGTTCGGGGAGGCTGGTACGGGAATTGAATCCGTGCTGTTGGCCTTGTTCTGGGTTACAAGCCAGCTGGTTAGCCCACTGTGCTAAACCAGCCCCTAAATTATATAGAACATAGAACATAGAACAGTACAGCACAGAACAGGCCCTTCGGCCCTCAATGTTGTGCCGAGCCATGATCACCCTACTCAAACCCACGTATCCACCCTATACCCGTAACCCAACAACCCCCCCTTAACCTTACTTTTATTAGGACACTACGGGCAATTTAGCATGGCCAATCCACCTAACCCGCACATCTTTGGACTGTGGGGGGAAACCGGAGCACCCGGAGGAAACCCACGCACACACGGGGAGAACGTGCAGACTCCACACAGACAGTGACCCAGCCGGGAATCGAACCTGGGACCCTATAAATGCAAGTTGTGTAAAACGTTATTTTAATTTCCTCATGTGGATTCTAGAAGGAGCAGAACTTTACCAAACCAGAGCAATAAAGATTATTAGTCAAAGTTTATATTCATTTGTTGGGATCTCTCCCTTCTCTCCAGCCTCTAACACTGGGTTTCATACCTCGCTTAAACTGTATGCCTCCTCATCCCATTTATCGTCAAACACTCGATGCCTCTTCAATCCTCATTCCCTCAACTGTGAAAGGCATTTACTAAAGGGAAGTTCTTTTGAACAAATCAGAGCTTGGATTGGTAGGGGACCCAGTGTTGCCCCTGCACTGGCATTGAATTACCACCAATTTTCTACTCTACATACATTTTGTGGGGCCAAATGGCCATCTCCTGCTGCTAGTACTGTTTTCCTGGGTGCCTTCTCTCTGAATGGCAGACAAGGGAAGGCCATGGTAGGGGGGGGAAGCGAGTCGCTCCACTCCCAGTGCACAACCCGTTACACCTGCTCTTTGACTTGCGGGCGCCACTGAAGTAGGCGGGAATGGTTATGCAGCAGGAGGAAGCCATTTGGCCCATTATGTCCCTTCTGGTTTCCCAGCCCTTGCCCCCTAGCCCTGCAAAAGGTGTCTCACTTCAGTTGCTCACCCGATACCAGCACGGTAGCACAGTGGTTAGCGCAATTGCTTCACAGCTCCAGGGTCCCAGGTTCGATTCCCGGCTTGGGTCACTGTCTGTGCGGAGTCTGGACGTTCTCCCTGTGTCTGCGTGGGTTTCCTCCGGGTGCTCCGGTTTCCTCCCACAGTCCAAAGATGTGCAGGTTAGGTGGATTGGCCAGGCTAAATTGCTCTTAGTGACCAAAAAAATGTTGGGCGCAATTCTTCCAAAGGGAGACAAAGTGCCGACGCCGGAGTGAAAACTGGAGTGTTTCACTCCGGCGTCGGAGGCCGCTCCTCGCCCCCTATTCTCCCACCCCCAGGGGGCTAGGAGCGGCGGCGCGTCAATTTAGCACGCCGGGCCTTGGTGCCCGTGTCAAAGCGGTGCCGCATGAATGACGCGGCCGGTGGCGCCGAAATGACGTCACCCGCGCATGCGCAGGTTGGCCGGCGCCAACCCGTGAACGCGCGGTTGCCGTCCTCCCCGCGGGCGCCCCGCAAAAATGGAGGATTGATCTTGCAGGGCTGCGGAGGGAAAAGAGTGCGTCTTTTAGAGACACCGGCCCGACAAGCGGTGGGCACCAATCGTGGGCCAGACCCCTCCTGAGCACCCCCCTGGTGCTCGATCCTCCCTCTCCCCCCCCACCCAGGCCCCTTACGCAGAAGTCGGACGCTGTCCACGCCGGCAGTGACCAGGTGTGGTTGGCGCCGGCGTGAACCGGTCGGATTAGGCAGACCGCGCGGCCCATCCGGGCCAAAAAATCACCGCTCGACCGTTAGAAACGGCGAGCGGCGATTCTCCGAGCGGCCTGTCGTAAAACGCGACACGCCGTTTTGGGGGGGTGGGAGAATCGCGTGCGGGTGCCAGGGCAGCGTGGCGTGAATCGCCCGGCACTCCCACGATTGTCCCACCCGGCGTGGGGGTTGGAGAATCGCGCCCGTTAAGTGAGGGTTACGGATATAGGGTAGATACATGGGCTTCAGTAGGGTGCTCTTTGTAAGGGCCGGTGCAGACTCGATGGGCCGAATGGCCTCCTTCTGCACTGTAAATTCTATGATTCTATGAAAGCCAATGGTTATTACAAAAAAACTTACTTTCCCTACTTGTGTGGCAAGAAAGTCAACCAACCAACCATTCTTTATTCGCTTACAACATGGGCAGCACGGTAGCACAAGTGGATGGCACTGTGGCTTCACAGCGCCAGGGTCCCAGGTTCGATTCCCTGCTGGGTCACTGTCTGTGAGGAGTCTGCACATTCTCCCCCTCCGGGTGCTCCGGTTTCCTCCCACAGTCCAAAGACGTGCAGGTTAGGTGGATTGGCCGTGATAGATTGCCCTTAAGTGACCAAAAAGGTTAGGCAGGGTTATTGGGTTACGGGGATAGGGTGGAAGTGAGGGCTTAAGTGGGTCGGTGCAGACTCGATGGGCCGAATGGCTTCCTTCTGCACTGTATGTTCTATGTTAAACAAGCAAGGTCTATGTTATATTACATAATTATACATTATTTATAATAATTACAATTATTCTTTATTGAGCATGAAAAATCAATTTACAGTTGAAGCAGCTGAAAGATAATTAAATGTAGGCGTCAGGCTACAAAAAAGCAGAAGACATCAGTCATGTGCTTGTGTTTTTTTAATTCTTTTGCTTCCTGATTGGATCTTTTTCTGCCCGATATGGGAATCGGCAGCTCGCCTAGTTTCCCGGTATCTGGCCTTACTCAGCATGTATCAGCAGCTGGTCTGTGCTGTAACAATTGGAAAAGTCAGGGCAGCACGGTGGCCTAGTGGTTAGCACAACCGCCTCACGGCACTGAAGTTGCAGGTTCGATCCCGGCTCTGGGTCACTGTCCGTGTGGAGTTTGCACATTCTCCCCGTGTCTGCGTGGGTTTCACCCCCACAACCCAAAAATGTGCAGAGTAGGTGGATTGGCCATGCTAAATTGCCCCTTAATTGGAAAAATTAATTGGGTAATCTAAATTTAAAAAGAAAAAAAAACAATTGGAAAAGTCTGTTGCTCAATCTTCAACAGGCTGGTTGTTGCTCGGCTAATCCGTAACGTTTGCTCCCCCTCTCTCGTGAAGCATTGTGGCTTGCTTCCTTCAGGGGGCACTGTTTTCAAATTAGGGTTCGTCGTTCTGGGGTAGAGGTGAGGAAAACGTTTTTTTTTCTCTCTCAGAAGGTTGTGCCTCAGAAGGTGGTGGAAGCGGGGGTCACTCAATGTTTTTGTTGCTTGTTCTTCAGTTTTGCTTTTACTGAGCTCTGAACTTAGTTCATGGAATCAGACAGTGCAGAAGGAGGCCGTTCGGCCCATCGAGTCTGCGCTGGCCCTTGGAAAGAGCACCCTCCCCAAGCCCACACCTCCACCCTATCCCTGTAACCCCACCTCACCTTTTAGGACACTAAGGGGCAATTTAGCGTGGCCAATCCGCCTAACCTGCACGTCTTTGGACACTGGGAGGAAACCGGAGCACCCGGAGGAAACCCACGCAGACACGGGGAGGATGTGCAGACTCCGCACAGACAATGACCCAAGCCGGGAACCGAATCTGGGACCCTGGAGCGGTGAAGCAACAGTGCTAACCACTGTGCTGCCGTGCCGCCCCCTAGTTCTTCTATTGTGGTACGGCGACACAGTGGTTAGCACTGCTGCCCCACAACGCAGGGTCCCAGGATCGATTTCTGCCTTGGGTGACTAGAGGTGTAGAGTTTGCACGTTCACCCCATGTCTGCGTGGGTTTTCTCTGGGTTGTTCCCGGTTATTCCGGCTTCCTCCCACAAAGATGTGCAGGTTGGGCGGATTGGCCATTGCTAAATTACCCCTTAGAGTCCAGGGATGTGCAGGTTAGGTGGGGCTCCAGGGACGGGGGTGGGTGGGGGTGTGGGCCGAGGTAGGGTGCTCATTCGGAGGGTTGGTGCAGACATGATGGGCCAAATGGCCTCCGTCTGCTCTGTCGGGATTCTATTAACACATTCTGTTATCTTACCTTCATGCCAATATGAGCACTTCTTTAGTCTTTAATGCCGCCATCAACACCCCCCCCCTTGTCTTGTGTCCATGATCTTTGACAATCTCTCCTTGACCTTCTATTTCCCCCCCCCCCCCACCTCCTGCACCCCCCTCTTCGATTATATAATTCAGTACATTACTACCCCTCTTCAGTTCCGAAGGAGAGTCATACAAACGCAGAACATCAACTCCGTTTCTCTCTCTCCACAGATGCTGCCTGGCCTGCTGAGTTTAGCCAGCATTTTCTGCTTTTATTTCAGATTTCCAACATCTGCGGTATTTTGTTTTGATTATCGTAGTTAGATTCTTGTTGGGCCAAGGGGAATGAAAGGTAATCGGGGTAGATGGGGAACGTGGAAATCAACACCAACGGCTGCGCCATGATGTTACTGAATGGCGGAGCAGACTCATATGTTTGTATTTATTCGTGTTATTATTATATTTTTATTTTTAAAAATAAATTTCGAGTGCCCATTTCATTTTTTCCAACTAAGGGGCAATTTAACGCGGCCAATCCACCTACCCTGTACATATTTGAGTTGTGGGGGCGAAACCCACGCAAACACGGGGAGAATGTGCAAACTCCACACGGACAGTGACCCAGAGCCGGGATCGAACCTGGGACCTCGGCGCCCTGAGACAAAAGTGCTAACCACTGCAACACCCTGCTGCCCAATTCATATTATTATTGATTATTTCTTAACAGGGTGTTTAATACTCTTCTTTACATTAATAATCCTACCCTCCTCTCCATGCCCTTGCTATGAACAACTTGGGCGGGATTCTCCGACCCCCCGTCGGGTGGGAGAATCGCCGGGGGTTGGCGTGAATCCCGCCCCCGCCGTCCTCCTAATTCGCCCGCCCCCAAAAATCGCCCCGGCGCGAGTCGTGCCGGCCGCCTCGGAGAATGGCGGGGTCTGGCGCAACTCAATGGACCCCGGGGCTGACCGAATTCTCCGGCCCGCGATGGGCCAAAGTCCCGCCCATTCTTTGCCAGTCCCGCTGGCGTAAATTGGAGTAGGCCCCTTACCGGCGGGACCTGGTGGGCTCCGGGGGTCGCGGGGGGATCTGGCCCCAGGAGGTGCCCCCACGGTGACCTGGCCCGCTGTCGATGGGCCCACCGATCCGTGGGCGGGCCTGTGCCGTGGGGGGCACACTATTGTCCGGAGGCTGTTGTCCTCTGCCATTCCCGGTGCGGAAGCAAATCGCTCTGCGCATGCGTGGGGATGACGCCAGCACACGCTGGCGCTCCTGCACATGCGCCGGCCGGCGGAGGCCCTTCGGCACCGGTTGGTGTGGCGCCAAGCCCCTTTCCCTCCGGCTGGCGGGGCACCAACCACTCTGCTGCGGGCCTAGCCCCTGAAGGTGCGGAGGATTCCGCACATGGGGCGGCCCGACGCCGGAGTGGTTCACGCCACTCCATCCCGCCAGGCACCCCCGCCCCGCCGGGTAGGGGTGAATCTCATTCCTTATATTTGTCCAGCCCCTTTAACAGAATAGAAACGTGTTTCACAAGAACATTATAATCTTTACTCGTGTCACAAGTAGGCTTACATTAACACTGCAATGAAGTTACTGTGAAAATCCCCTCGTCGCCACATTCCGGCGCCTGTTTGGGTACACAGAGGGAGAATTCAGAATGTCCAATTCACCGAACAAGCACGTCTTTCGGGACTTTATAAAACAAAGCATGACCCCATGCCAGGTAAGGGGAAGTTATGTCATATGATCAAAAGCTTTGCCAAAGATATAATTTCTAAAGAATGTGTTAAAGGAGGAGAATGAGGTAGCGAGGCAGAGAGGTGAAGTGAGGGTATTCCAGAGTTTAGGGTCCAGGGAACTGGAGGTGGCATGGTGGCACAGTGGTTAGCACTGCTGCCTCACAGCGCCAGGGTCAAGAAGTGCAGGTTATGCAGATTGGCCATGCTAAAATTGTTCCTTGGCGTCCAAATCGGGCTGCATCACAGCCTGGTATGGCAACTGCTCGGCCCAGGACCGCAAGGAACTTCAGAGAGTCGTGAATACCGCCCAGTCCATCACACGAACCTGCCTCCCATCCATTGACTCCATCTACACCTCCCGCTGCCGGGGGAAAGCGGGCAGCATAATCAAGGACCCCTCCCACCCGGCTTACTCACTTTTCCAACTTCTTCCATCGGGCAGGAGACACAGAAGTCTGAGAACACGCACGAACAGACTCAAATACAGCTTCTTCCCCGCTGTCACCAGACTCCTAAATGACCCTCTTATGGACTGACCTCATTAACACTACGCCCTGTATGCTTCATCCGATACCAATGCTTATGTAGTTACAATGTATATCTTGTGTTGCCCTATTATGTATTTTCTTGTATTTACTTGAATTTTGTTTAATTCCCTTTTCTTCCATGTACTGAATGATCTGTTGAGCTGCTTGCAGAAAAATACTTTTCACTGTACCTCGGTACACGTGACAATAAACAAATCCAATCCAATCCAATCCAATCCAAAGATGTGTAGGTTAGATGAGATTATGGGGTTACAGGGATAGTGGGCTGAGGTAAGGTTCTCTTTCAGAGGGTCAGTACAGACTCGATGGGCTGAGTGGCCTCCTTCTGCACTGTAGATCACAACTGGGGGCTACGTTCACGACTCTGGAGGAGCTGGTGGGGAAGTGGAACCTCCCCCCGGGAACGCTTTTAGGTATATGCAGGTCAGGGACTTTGTTGAGAGGCATGTTGGATGCATTTGAAAACTGGGATGAGAATTTTAAAATCAAGACGTTCATAGATATCATAGAATTTACAGTGCAGAAGGAGGCCATTCGGCCCATCGAGTCTGCACCAGCTCTTGGAAAGAGCACCCTACCCAAGCCCACAACCCCACCCTATCCCCTTAACCCAGTAACCCCACCCAACACTAAGGGCAATTTTGGACACTATGGGCAATTTATCATGGCCAATCCACCTAACCTGAACATCTTTGGACTGTGGGAGGAAACCGGAGCACCCGGAGGAAACCCACGCAGACACTGGGAGGATGTGCAGACTCCGCACAGACAGTGACCCAAGCCGGGAATCGAACCTGGGACCCTGGAGCTGTGAAGCATTTGTGCTATCCACAATGCTACCGTGCTGCCTCTTGTTAGACCGGTAGCCAGATGTAGGTCACCCATCACCGTAAACGTCCACTCCCTCCCACCACCAGCGCACCGTGGCACCAGTGTCTACAAAAGGGGCTGCAGCTCCGGGACTCCCCAGACAGAACTCCCCCCCCCCCACCGACCTCCACCACCTGCAGCGCCAAGGCAAGGAGCAGCTGCATGGGGACACCACCCACCAGCAAGTTCCCAAAGAAGCCATACACCGACAGAAAACACAGCAGATGCTGGAATCTGAAACAAGGACAGAGGGCGCAGGAAATACTCAATAGGAGATAAACAGAGATAACGTTTCGGGTTAGAGACCCTCTGTCAGAACTGAGGGGAGGGAGAATGTGTTAGAGCTGTGGAAACTGCAACAGAAAGCAGCAACTTTAAGACGAAACGACAGATGGCCCGGTGTGGGAGGGGCAGGGGGCGTTTTCCATTGAGGCAATGAGTATATGGAGTATTTTGTTTTAAGAAGAAGGGGGTTTAAGATGGAGGTGAGAGGTCAAGATCTAAAGTTGCCGGGCTCAATATTCAGTTTGGGGAGCACAGTGGTTAGCTCCAGGGACCCGGGTTCGATTCCCGCTCGGGTCACTGTCTGTGCGGAGTCTGCGTGGGTTTCTTCCGGATGCTCCGGTTTCCTCCCACAGTCCAAAGATGTGCAGGGTAGGTGGATTGGCCGTGCTAAATTGCCCTTAGTGTCCAAAAAGGTGAGGTGGGGTTACTGGGATAGGGTGGAGGCGTAGGATTAAGTAGGATGCTCTTTCCAAGGGCCGGTGCAGATTCGATGGGCCGAATGGCCTCCTTCCGCGCTGTATATTCTATGGTTCCTGAGGGTTGCAACCTGCCCAACCGGAAGATGAGGTACTGTTCCTCGTGGGGCTTCACTACAGCGTCGCAGCTGCCCAGGGACGGACATGTGGGCGGGAGAGCGAAGTGCTGAGTTAAAATGGCACGTGTCATCCAGACTTGGAAATATATCGGACGTTCCTTCGCCATCTCTGGGTCAAAATCCTGGAACTCCCCTCCCTAACAGCACTGTGGGTGTACCTACACCTCATGGTCTGTGGCGGTTCAAGAAGGCGGCTCACTACCACCACCTCAAGGGGCAATTAGGGATGGGCAAAAAGTATTTCCTTTGCTTTGATGCTGACATCCAAAGAACACATTTTGTCTGATTTAATATACATGAATGGTTTTTCTGCTGTTGGTGTTACATTTTGCTGGAACATTTTGTTGCTCAGTTCTGAATACTTTGGTTGTTGCGAGGCTCTATCTGCAACTCTCTCTCCCTCTCTCTCTCTCCCTCGCTCTCTCTCTCCCTCCCTCTCTCTCTCCCTCCCTCTCTCTCTCCTTCTGTCTCTGTCTCTCTGTCTCTGTCTCTGTCTCTCTCACTCTGTCTCTCCCTCTCTCTGTCTCCCTCGCTCTCTCTCTCCCTCTCCCCCTCCCTCTCCCCCTCCCTCTCTCCCTCCCTCTCTCCCTCCCTCTCTCCCTCCCTCTCTCCCTCCCTCCCGCTCTCTCTCCTTCTGTCTCTGTCTCTCTGTCTCTGTCTCTCTCACTCTGTCTCTCCCTCTCTCTCTCTCTCCCTCTCTGTCTCGTCTCTCTCTCTCCCTCGCTCTCTCTCTCTCTCTCTCCCTGTCTCTGCCTCTCTCTCTCACTCTGTCTCTGTCTCTCCCTCTCTGTCTCTCTCCCTCTCTGTCTCTCTCCCTCTCCCTCGCTCTCTCCCTCTGTCTCTCCCTCTCTCCCTCTGTCTCTGTCTCTCTCTGTCTCTCTCTCTCTCTCCCTCGCTCTCTCCGTCTCTCTCTCTCTGTCTCTCCCTCTCTGTCTCTCCCTCTCTGTCTCTCCCTCTCTGTCTCTCCCTCTCTGTCTCTCCCTCTCTGTCTCTCCCTCTCTGTCTCTCCCTCCCTCTCTCTCTCCCTCTCCCTCTCCCATCTCCCTCTCTGTCTCTATCTCTCTCCCTCTCTGTCTCTCTCTCTCCCTCTGTCTCTGTCTCTCTCTGTCTCTCTCTGTCTCTCTCCCTCTCCCTCTTTCATGTATCACATTGAGCCTCCCACACCAGAAAGATCCAATTCCAGACCTTTGCCGAGTCAGCTGCCCACAGTTGGGGCCTGACGAAGGGACGGTCCCTGCTCCTGACCATTGTCCAGTGTCCCGGAATGGCGGTGGGATCAGATGTGGCTGCGATGCCCTCCTCAGACAAGTATTTTGTTCAGCCCAGCCTCATACATGAAGGGTGGCCTCTTGGGTAAGGGTCGGTGGGGGTAATCATCTGGTCCTCATCCCATCACCGTTTGTGGCTGCGTACTGTGTGCAGATTGGCTGCTGACTTCCCGAAACCAGTGAGTGGCTACACTTGTAAAGTGCTTCATTGGGTGTGAAGAATTTTGGGACGCCAAAGATGCTATATAAATGCAAGTCTTGTCTTCCTTTGGGAGTTGGGGGGGGTGCAGTGCAGTGGGCTGGATCCACGAGGTTTGTTGACCTTGATTGTAACAGTGCCTTTTACTGTTTCTGTACAGCTGTGTGTTTCGATTGTGGTGTGCCGTGCGGAATGTGACCCCACCCCTGACTTCAGCTGCAACATTTCTGGGTCAACAGGAATGGACTAGCGTTGCTCAGAAGGCTGGGAGCTGAACGAGAGAAGGAGGGGAGAGAAAGAGCTTCAAAAGTTACCCTCCTGCAGGTCGAGTTGTTTCAAGTTATCCTCTGCAGTGAGGCTGCCAATAGATTATCATCCCATCTGAGCGGGGGCCCAGGACCTGTGCTTCCCGAGGTGGGCCAGAATTGTGCCTTGGAGGCTGTAAGTAGGAGAAGGGAGGGTGGGGTTGTGAGCATGGGGGGAAGTTGATGGCGAGCGAGAAAGAGGTGCTTGCAAGGCTCTGCCTTGCCACATTAAGAGTAAAAAAGCTTTGAAAAGTTGTCCACAGTGGATGCCAGGGAAGGGAAGGAGGCAGACCATTCAGAAGACGCCGGGCCAGTGTCCAACACCGAGGATGGAGTTGTTTCCGGGTCTTCTTTAGGTTTAAATGGAGGAGGGATCTGGGTGTTGAGGGAGATGATGCTGTCAGGACGGCCGCTGTATGGGGCTGGCTGCCTGGCACCCGGCACGGGGGACTTGGCCAGCAGACTTTCTCCCCAGGCCAAGACTGACCGCAGCCTGTGGGCCCCGCATTGTCCAGCTGGGAGAGGACAATGGCAGGGCAATGGCTGCTGCTGGAGACGTGCCCCCCTTAAATTGGCGGAGGACAGTGCCCGCGCCGTGCAGCTGCCTGGCCGTCACCCCTGGGAGAGCCTTGAAGGACTTGGCAACATAGATGCCAAGAGGCCAACGTGCCTGGGCGGGGCTGTCGCTCGACCCGCAGAGGAAGGAGAGGATAGGCCCTGCCCCGGAGCTGGTCACACAATGAAGGTGGAGGGCGGGTTGTATCTTAGAGCTGGTCCCAAGGCAGAGGCAGAGGCTGGACCTTGTTATCCAGCTGGCCACAGGGCAGAGGCATGTGTTGGGCCATATCATGGAGTTAGCTCCACAGCGGAGGCAGAGGGTAGGTTGTTTCATGGAGGTGGTCCCACAGCGGAGTCAGTAGGTAGGCTGCATCATGGAGCTGGTCCCACAGCAGGGGCAGAGGGTAGGCCATATCATGGAGCTGGTCCCACAGCGGAGACAGAGGGTAAGCCATATCATGGAGCTGGTCCCACAGCGGAGACAGAGGGTAGGCCCTTTCATGGAGCTGGTCCCACAGCGGAGACAGAGGGTAGGCCATATCATGGAGCTGGTCCCACAGCGGAGACAGAGGGTAGGCCATATCGTGGAGCTGGTCCCACAGCGGAGACAGAGGGTAGGCCATATCATGGAGCTGGTCCCACAGCGGAGACAGAGGGTAGGCCATATCGTGGAGCTGGTCCCACAGCGGAGACAGAGGGTAGGCCCTATCATGGAGCTGGTCCCACAGCGGAGACAGAGGGTAGGCCCTATCATGGAGCTGGTCCCACAGCGGAGGCAGAGGGCAGGCCGTTTCATGGAGCTGGTCCCATGGTGGAGTCAGAAGGTAGGCTGTATCATGGAGCTGGTCCCACAGCGGAGGCAGAGGGTAGACCCTATCATGGAGCTGGTCCCACAGCGGAGGCAAAGGGTGGGCGTTGTCATGAATCTGGTCACACATTGGAGACAGCGGATGGGCGCTGTGACGGAGTTGGCACAGTGGAGGCAGAGTGTAAGGCCCCTAATGGGACTGGGCCGGATGGGAACTCACAGGATTGTGCGAAATGTACTTACAAAGATGGTGCATTTAAAGAACAGACAGAACCCCACAGACACCAATGGAACGTCCAGGCCACGAAAGGGACTGTTACCAAAGTAACTGACCTGTCAGAAACCCAGGAGGACATCAGGCTATCGGGCTTAGTAACTATGGAAACCGGCACCGTGGAAAGTCAGGCCCAGCTGCGTAACGGCACCCGGACAGGGGAGAAAGTTGGCACGAGTGGCTGTGAGGAGCACAAGAAAGCTGAGGAACCCGACGACGAGTTTGGTAGTTTCGAGAAGGCGGGCAACCTGGTTCATTGGGCCGAGTATCCAGGCCCTCTGAGGCTGGAGGATGAGCACGAAGGGAGTGGGACTGCAGCTGGCCGGAGTCAGGAATCAGGTGAGGAGGTGTTGACAGGCAGAATGTGGGCACAGGGTGGGGGGGGGGGGGGGGGTCTGAGAACATGGCAACCAAACTGGACAGGGGCCAAACCGTGCCGCAGGGGGGAGCCTTCATGGTGATCAGCGAGCACCCAGAGCTGGGTGATCTGGTGGGTTGGTCAGCATGAGACCTTGGGCTGGATTTTACGCTTAATGGCGTAGTGAGTGAGAGGGTAATGCGCCGTCCTCTCACTACCTCTCCTGCCCTCCCCCCTCTCATCACATCACGTTGAATGATGGGAAATTTGCTGGGAATACGGCCTACCCCAATCAACTTAGACTTTGTTTAATTCCGGCTTATTATTGAATTCGGATTTCACCACCTGCTGTGGCAGGGTCCAATCCCGGGTCGCCGGAGCATTGCCCTGGCTCTCTGGATTACCCGTCCAGTGACAATATCACTCTGCCATCGCCTCCTGCAGGGGGAATTCAGAAAAGCAGTCCGAGAGGGGCTGAATGGTCTTTTCCCGTTCTCACCACGGCCACCATCCACGAGTGATCTGGGAATCCCAAATGCAGGGGAGGCAATGCGGCGCAGTGGTTAGCACTGCTGCCTCACGGCGCTGAAGACCCGGGTTCGATCCCGGCCCCGGGTGGCTGTCCGTGTGGCGTTTGCACATTCTCCCCCGTGTCTACGCGAGTCTCACCCCCACAACCCAAAGATGTTGGTGGACTGGCCACGCTAAAAGTGCCCCCTAATTGGAAAAAAGAATTGGGTACTCTAAATTTATATAGGAAAAAAGGGAACCCCAATCGCTCCTTTATGTGGTGGCAATGAATTGGTTCATATTGTATCAGGTGTTCAACCCTGATGTGTGATCCTTTTAGACTCTTCAAACGGAACAGAGGAAGAAGGCTGGCAACGCACATGTCCGCCCACCACCATCGCCCCCAGTCGTACCCTTACTTCTGAAGATGGATGGCGGGCCTTCTCTGCCGAAGACGGGCAGACCCAGGAGAAGAGCTTTGATGCTTTCCCGTTGGACAGGTGGGGGGCGACACAGTGCGGAGCCGGAGAGACGTGGTGGTTACGTCACACATTCCGGCCAACATCACCTTCAGAATCGTCATTGGACAATGTAAGTGCGTCGGGCACCACACGTGCTGAACATAAGGAGCCTGTTACTTAGAATGTACGGGGCTAGAAGTAGGCCATTTGGCCCAATTTGTCTATGATCCCCCTCCTACCCCATTTCATCAAAGCTATCAGCATATTAAAATTAGATACAGCTCTTGGGGCTAAAAGGATCAAGGGATATGGGGCGAAGGTGGGATCAGGGTACTGAATTTGATGATCAGCCATGATCTTAATGAATGAGGCTCGTGGGGCAGCATGGTGGCACAGTGGTTAGCATTGCTGCCTACGGCGCTGAGGACTCGGGTTCGAATCCCGGCCCTGGGTCACTGCCTGTGTGGAGTTTGCACGTTCTCCCCGTGTTTGCGTGGGTTTCACCCCACAACCCAAAGATGTGCAGGGTAGGTGGATTGAACATGCTAAATTGCCCCTTAATTGGAAAAAAAATAATTGGGTACTCTAAATTTATTTTTGAAAAATGAATGAGGCTCGTAGGACCGAACGGCCTCCTCCTGCTTCTATTTTCTATATGAGCTTCTATGTATATCCTTCTATTCGTTTATGCAACTTCCCCTCAAATGGTGAGGCTAGGGAGTCAGCAGCCAATCAGATTGGCCGATGCTGGCTCTATCTTTTGAGTGTTCGCCCAAGACCACGGAGACTTTGGTGAGCGAGGAACAGGTGAAAGGGTGAAGGTTCAAAGTTCACACGATGCCATAACTCTGCTAACATTGGGAAAGGTTCTTTTGAGGGGGTCACCACACCTTCAGTTGTCACTTGGTTGAATGTCCCAAGGTGTGTCAAAGGGAGTGTGTACATAGAACGTAGAGAAATACAGCACAGAACAGGCCCTTCGGCCCACGATGTTGTGCCGAACTTTTGTCCTAGGTTAATCAAAGGTCATAGAATTTTGGACACTAAGGGCAATTTATCATGGCCAATCCACCCAACATGTACTCGGAAGAAAATTGTGGCAGGCCACAGGAGGAGATGGTAGGACAGATGAGCACAAAGGTTGGTCAAGGAGGGAGGTTTTAAGGAGGAAAGTGAGGTGGAGAGGTTTAGGGAGGGAACTCCATTGCTTCGAGCCCAAGCAGTTGAAGGCACGGCCGTCAATGGTGGGATGAAGGTAATTGGCAAGATTGTAGAAACGCAGAATTCTTGGAAGGCTGGAGGAGGTCACAGAGGGAGGGTGGAAGCTATGGAGGGATTGGAACACAAAGCTGACAATTTTAAATTTGAGCAGACTGGGAGACAATATCAGTCAGCGAGCACAGGAATGATGGATGAACAGAACTTGTTGTGAATTAGCATGCGGCAAACAGAGATTTGGATTGAACTCGAGTATACGGAATGAGGGTAATCTTCCCTTGCAAGGGTCCGAAATGGAGCCAAAGAGGGATTTGTCATTCTGACGACATTGGGTGAGGACATTCTTGAATTGTTGCCTGCTCTGCCTGTACTGAGCCGCCTGTGTCTGGTTTACAGTTTGGGCTGGAGTCGGTGTTCCACTCCTGTTTCCCCGCCGTCTCTTCCGCTCGCTCCAGCGACACAATCCCGCCCCTGGGGCAGCTGCTGGCTGCGGAGAAGGGGGGCGAAGGATCCATGAGGTACGTCTGATGTTCTGCACCATGCGCACATCGCAGTTACGTCATCACAGGAGGCTGCTGGCCCCAGTCGGTCAAACATGTGACAGTCCCAGGTTTGGTGGACATCTGCTAAATATGTGACATAGAATTAACAGCACCCCAACAGGTCATTCATCCCAACAGATCCATGTTCCACCCCACTTCATCCCAAACTGTCAGCTTGACCTTCATATTTTCTTTAAATCATTATTTCACGGGATGTGGGCGTCGCTGGGCAGGGCCGAGCGTTTGTTGCCCATCCCTAATTGCCCTCGAACCGAGTGGCTCGCACGGCCATTTCAGAGGGGCATTTAAGAGTCAACCACATTGGGGCTGGTTTAGCTCACTCGGCTAAATCGCTGGCTTTTCAAGCAGGCCAGCAGCACGGTTCGATTCCCGTACCATCCTCCCCGGACAGGCGCCGGAATGTGGCGACTAGGGGCTTTCCACAGTAACTTCATTGAAGCCGACTCGCGACAATAAGCGATTTTCATTTTCATTTTTCATTTCATTGCTGTGGGGCCTGGAGTCACGTATAGGCCAGACCGGGTAAGGACGGCAGATTTCCTTCCCTAAAGGGGACATTAGTGAACCAGATGGGTTTTTAGAAGAACTGTTTCTTGGTAATCGTTCCAGTATTTTTTAATATAAATTTAGAGTATCCAATTCATTTTCTCCAATTAAGGGGCAATTTAGCGTGTTCAATCCACCTACCCTGCACATTTTTGGGTTGTGGGGGTGAAACCCACGCAGACATGGGGAAAATGTGCAAACTCCACACGGACAGTGACCCAGAGCCGGGATTGAACCTGGGACCTCGGCGCCGTGAGGCAGCAGGGCTAACCCACTGCACCACCGTGCTGCTCCTTAATTAGATTTCTTAAAGACGATTAATGGCCCCTTTGGCTTGCAGTCCCAAGTGGAAACACCTCCACATTTGTCACCTCAAACCCCTGCATAATTCTATCAGGGCTCCCCCTCAGCCTTCCCTCTCCTCGATAAAAGATCTCTGGCCTGTTCAAGGTTTCTGATGCCGCACAAAGTCTGTTCTCAAAATGCTTGAGTTTATCACACAGTCACAAGAACAAAGGAGAACAGGGCTGACCTGTGACCTTTTCACCCATACCCCCTAATCGCTAATCTCTCTCGAATTTAAAGTTAACAATTGCTCCAGCATCAGTTGCTGCTGGCAGAAGAGAGTTCCAAACATCAACAGCCCTTTGTGCGAAAGAAGCATTTCCTCAATTCGTGCCTGAAAGCTCTTGCTCCAATATTTTTTTTTTAATTTTTAGAGTACCCAATTATTTTTTTCCAATTACGGGGCAATTTAGTGTGGCCAATCCACCTAGCCTGCACATCTTTGGGTGGTGGGGGTGAAACCCATGCAGACACAGGGAGAATGTGCAAACTCCACATGGACAGTGACCCGGAGCCGGGATCGAACCTGGGACCTCGGCGCCGTGAGGCATCAGTGCTATCCACTGCGCCACCGTGCTGCCCCCTCACTCCAATATTAAGATTCCGCCCCCCAGCCTTAGACTCCCCAAAGCAAACGGTTTCTCCGAATCTACTCTATTTGCTCGCCTGAATATCTCAAAAACTTTGATCAAATCACCACTTAACCTTGTAAGTACGAGGGAATATAGGTTTAGCACAGGGCTAAATAGCACAGGGCTAAATAGCTGGCTTTTAAAGCAGGCTAGTAGAGCGGTTCAATTCCTGTACCAGCCTCCCCGAACAGGTGCCTGATTGTGGCGACTAGGGGCTTTTCACAGTAACTTCATTTGAAGCCTACTTGTGACAGTAAGCGATTTTCATTTCATTTTCATTTCAGAAAACCCTGGTCGGTGTAATCGCTCCTCGAAGTTTGGAGTCCAGACATAATTCTGATAAATCCATGTTGCATTCCCTCCAAGGCTAATATATCCTTCCCAAGATGTGCCCCCCCCCATCCCCCATAACTGCTCCATTAATCCTGCTCTGTCACAAGAGAATGAAAGGTGCTATTTCCAGGTCACCTCGTCGTGTCTGCCAGAGAGGTCACTTTGCTGCACGGACAGAGCTCTGGTTAAACCACATCCGAGAGCAGTGTGTTTATTCCTGGGATACTGCAACTCAGGCCTTACAGAAGCTACAATACAGAGGAAACAATGGCATAGTGGTATTGTCGCTGGACGAGTAATCCAGAGACCCAGGATGATGGCCTGGAAACCTGGGTTCAAATCCCACCACTGCCGCTGGTGACATTTGAATTCAGTACAAATCTGGAATTAAAAAATAACCATTGTCAATTGTCTCCGTTGTGACTCCAGACCCCACAGCAATGTCGTTGACTCTTAAATACCCTCTTAAACAACACCCACATCCCCTCAACGAATATAAAGAAAATAGCAGGTGGCCATTCAGCCCTTTGAGACTGCTCCACCGTTCGATATGATCATGGCTGATTCGCTATCTCAACACTATATCCATTGACACCTTTATCTATTTCTTTCTTAAATGCATTCAGTAATTTGGCCTCCACAGCCTCCTGTGGGAGAAAAGAACAAAGAAAATGGCAGAACAGGCCCTTCGGCCCTCCCAGCCTGCCCTGCGCCGATCCAGATCCTTTATCCAAACCTGTCGCCTATTTTCCAAGGTCTACTTCTCTCTGTTCCCCACCCATTCATATATCTGTCCAGATGCATCTTAAATGATGCTATCGTGCCCACCTCTACCACCTCCACTGGCAATGCGTTCCACCCACCACCCTCTGCGTGAAAACTTTCCACGCACATCTCCCTTAAACTTTCCCCCTCTCACCTTGAAATCATGACCCCCTTGTAATTGACACCCCCACTCTTGTAAAAAGCTTGTTGCTATCCACCCTGTCCATACATCTCATAATTTTGGAGACGTCAATCAGGTCCCCCCTCAACCTCCACCTTTCCAACGAAAACAATCCTAATCTACTCACCCTTTCTTCATAGCTAGCACCCTCCATACCAGGCAACATCCTGGTGAACTTCCTCTGCACCCTCTCTAAAGCATCCACATCTTTCTGGTAATGTGGCGACCAGAACTGCACGCAATATTCCAAATGCTGCCGAACCAAAGTCCTCTACAACTGTAACAGAATTCCCAGGCATCCCTCCACCCCCCCTACCAAATCCCAGCCTCTGAGTTCAAAAATGTCTCCCCATTATCTCATTCCTGCAGAGGGGGGGAGGGCGAGGAGAGGAGATATCACCGGAGCTCCATCCAGTGGTCTTCCTTGAACCATAGAATCCCCACACGGCAGAAGGAGGCCATTCAGCCCATCGAGGCTGCGCCAACCCTCTGAGAGAGCACCCTTTCGAGGCCCACTCCCCCACCTTCTTCCCCTGACACCCACCTAATCTACATGTCCTTGGACACTACGGGGCAATTTGTAGCATGCCCAATCCACCTAAACTTTTTTTTAAAATGTATTTTATTACAAACATGTATCAAAACAGGTTACAGCGAATAAACACCCCGGGAAACATACTTCCCAGCAATCAACTATATAGCTTGTACAGATTTTTCCTCTTTTTCACCCCTCCCCCATGACAAACAGCTCCTCAAACACGGTCACAAATATCCCCACCTTTCCTCAAACCCACCCGCAGAGCCCCTTAACTCATACTTTTATCTTCTCTAATCGGAGGAAGTTGTACAGTTCACCCAACCAAGCCGCTACCCCCGGCGGCGATGCCGACCGCCAGCAAAATTCGCCGTCGTGCAATCAGAGAGGCAAAGGTCACAAAATCGGCCTTCCTCCTCTCCACGAGCTCCGGCTTCTCTGAAACCCCAAATATCGCCACCAAAGGGTCCGGGTCCACCCCCTGCTCCACTATCCTGGCTAAGACCGCGAACACTCCCGCCCAGAATCGTCCCAATTTTTCACCCCCCCCAAAACATGTGCGTGTGATTCGCTGGCCCCCGCCCACACCTCTCGCACTCATCTGCTACCCCCCTGAAAGAACCCACTCATTCTCGCCCGAGTCATATGCACCCTGTGCACCACCTTACATTGTATCAGGCTCATCCTTGCACAAGAGGGGGCCCCGTTTACCCTTCGCAGTGCCTCACTCCATACTCCCCAATTGATCTCCCCTCCCAACTCCGCTTCCCATTTCTCCTTGATCTTCACCACCCACTCGCCTCCCTGTTCCCCCAGCCACTTGTATATATCCCCAATTCTTCCCTCCCCTTCCACATCCGGAATCAGCAGTCGCTCCAACTGGGTGTATCCCGGCAACCTGGGGAACCCCCTCCAGACCTGTGCCAATCCACTGAACCTGCACCCCTTTGGAGTGATGGGCTGAAGGACAAATGGAAAATTCGAGTCGTTCTCTGGCTTTTAACAGGTCGTGATCCTTAGCTGTCTCCAGTAAAACAACCAGGGGAGGGATAGAACATAGAAAATTACAGCACAGAACAGGCCCTTCGGCCCACGATGTTGTGCCAAAACTTTGTCCTAGATTAATCATAGATTATCATAGAATTTGCAGTGGATTTCTACACCCATCTGTCTCCGTGCTCATGGCATGAAGGCTAAAAATCCTGTCGGCAAGTCAGAGGCCTGTGTGCAGTGGGGAGGGCTGGATTGATGGGGTTGGAGAGTGAGGGGCATCTACAGTCTGGTTATATTCTTGTTGAGAGAGTTCCAGATACTGTATATGTCCCAATACAGTCCTGGTTCCTGGTGAAGTGTACAGTGTTGGCCTATTAACCCTTTTCTATGTTTCTGTTACAGCGCACAGGCCCGTGACCTCTGGGATTCATTGCAAAATGTCGATCAAGCCGTTGGGCTGAAATATAAATGGTCGGAGTGCCAGAGTCGCAAACATCTCCTTGCGTCGCTGTGCGTAGACCCTGCAAATGTGGTGAGTGACGAAACACTGGAGGGCAGAGCTCATTTTGCTCGGACTTTTATTAAACCAGAAACTCCTGATGCTTTTTCCTTTCCATTGAATCCCGACAGTGCAGAAGGAGGCCATTCGGCCCATCGAGTCTGCACCGGCCCTCTGAAAGAACACCCTACCTGGGCCCAATTCACTGACACGGGAGGATGTGCAGACTCCGCACAGACAGTGACCCAAGCCGGAATCGAACCTGGGACCCTGGAGCTGCGAAGCAATTTTGCTATCCACAATGCTACCGTGCTGCCCCAATTCTCCATCTATCCCTATAACCCCACCTAGGGGAAATTTAACATGCTTAATCCACCTAAATTTGGGCTGCACGGTAGCATGGTGGTTAGCATAAATGCTTCACAGCTCCAGGGTCCCAGGTTCGACTCCCGGCTGGGTCACTGTCTGTGCGGAGTCTGCACGTCCTCCCCGTGTGTGCGTGGGTTTCCTCCGGGTGCTCCGGTTTCCTCCCACACTCCAAAGATGTGCGGGTTAGGTGAATTGGCCATGCTAAATTGCCCGTAGTGTCCTAAAAAAGTAAGGTTAGTGGGGGGGTTGTTGGGTTATGGGTATAGGGTGGATACGTGGGTTTGAGTAGGGTGATCATTGCTCGGCACAACATAGAGGGCTGAAGGGCCTGTTCTGTGCTGTACTGTTCTAAATTGCACATCCTGGAGGGGCTGGTTTAGCACAGGGCTAAATCGCTGGCTTTGAAAGCAGACCAAAGCAGGCCAGCAGCACGGTTCAATTCCCGTACCAGCCTCCCCGAACAGGCGCCGGAATTTGGCATCTAGGGGATTTTCACAGTAACTTCATTTGAAGCTGACTTGTGACAATAAGCGATTTTCATTTCATTTCATATAAATCCAGGGTTTCTTCCTTTATTTTGACTTACTTGACATACAAGCCACCACCTTCCTGGCAGATGATGCCTGGGATTTGGCAGGGGAGTGGGGGGGGGGATTGCCCAGGATTGGGGGTGTTGGGGTTCCCCTGGGATTGGGAGATGTTCAGAAGCTGAGGGGGGGTACCATGGTCTGGGGGGAGACAGGGAAGGAGTGGGGCTTGGGGAGTCAACTCTTGTGATCTAAAGGTTGGGGATGCCCAGGATCCTCAGTGTGCGGCCCTGGGCTGGGCATAGTGCCCTGGAGTTGAGATTCTCTCAAACAGCCTCTCTTTGTCCTTGTACCATCCAGTTATTTACCGGGTAGTTACCTTCAGTTGACAATTTCTATCTTTCTGCATCTTATCCCCATCCTCATCCTGACCCCACCTCACTCTGTTTTCTTATTTTGCGCTGTGCTCTTTTCCCCTATTTCTTTTCCCTTTCCCTCTCTCCATCCCTTTCTTTTGCTATGCTCTCCTTCGTTCTCTTCATCTTTTTTCCAAACTCCTTTTTCTTTTCTCTTTTCCCACTCTTTCTGGACTCCCTTTCCTGCTCTCTCTCTCCCTTTCCTGCTCTCTCTCTCCCTCTCCCTCTCTCTCTTTCTCTCTGTCTCTCTCTTACATTTCCCTGCTGAATCGCTTGGCCCCTCTCCTCTCCTTCCATTCTTCCAGGAGACACCCACAGGTCACTCGAGAACGTTGGGCTCTTCCCTTCTGCTCTCCAGAGAGACAACGATGGAGTCACAGCCTTCTCCCGTTAGCCCGAGCCAGGACTACAAGGAGTTAATGTTAATTAAGGTACGCCAGCTTTAAAATGCCCTTGGGGCTTTCCCTCTCAAAATGGCTGCCCCCTTAAAGGGGCACTCCCGGCACAAAATAGCGTTTGTGAGAGAGAGTGATGGTCAAAGGATAATCATGCCCCTATCCTCACCCCCGCTCACCCATCTCCCCCCCCCCCTGTGCTTGCTAACCGACATCGCGACAGCCTCCAATTAAAAATTCTTCCACAAAAACAGAAATCACTGGATAAACTCAGCTGGTCTGGCAGCATCTGTGGAGAGGGAAATAGAGTTGGCCTTTCGAGTTCGTATGGCTGTTCTTCATGACGGAAGAGGTCGTCATACGGGCTCGCAACGTGAACTCTCCACAGAATGCTGAGCGATTATACTTCCCTTTATATTTCAGATCTCCAGCGTCCACAGTTGATGTACCATCAATTTGACTCAAGGCACATTTAGGATCCGAACTGTGGCTTTAATCAGCTAGTTGTTAGCCCGGTGGTCGACTACAGAGAATGGCCGACCGCCGGGAAATCTGGGTACTTATACCCCGCCTCGGAGGCGCGGCCTACTTGCCTCTCGACCAATTGGAGAGCAGTCACATGACTAGTCCCAACCAATCGGACGAGAGGCACATGACCAGCCGTAGCCAATGGGAAGCCAGTGCTCTGCACCAATGGTAGTGCTCATATCCATACCACCACAACAGTATGTTGCTTTTACTTTGAAATTCTGATCCTTGAACTCAAATCTCTCCGAGTCCTCACCACTTTAGCTCTGTGATCTCGCCCAGCCGTCTAAGATATCTGAGCTCAACCAGTTCTGGCCTTTTGGGCATCCCCGATGTTAATCGTCCCACCATTAGCGGCCATGCCTCCAGCTGCCCGGAGCACAGGCTCCTCCCTAAATCTCTTTGCCTCTCTATCTCGCTTCTCTCCTTTGAAGGCACCGCTGAACCTGTTCTATTAATGACTTACACAAACCACATTGTCAATTTTGTCTGATAAAGCTTGTCCAGTGCCCTGAGATATATTTATCTGTTATATCAAAGGCCCATTAAGTTATGAAGTGAGTTTCCCCGACTGAATCACAGGTCAAATCGCATGGAATTGTCAAAACGCTGATAAACGTTACCAGTGTTCCTCAGGGAAGGCAAATCTCCATCTCAACTGGTTGACTTTTCATGGACTTCTGAATTGGCTGAGAAAGGTACTCAGTTGTCCCCGTCAAACACTCCCAGGATACACAGCACAGGGTTTCACACAGAGAAAAGCTCCCCTTATACTGTCCCTATCAAACACTCCCAGGACAGGTACAGCACGGGGTTAGATACAGAGTAAAGCTCCCTCTATACTGTCCCCATCAAACACTCCCAGGACAGGTACAGCACGGGGTTAGATACAGAGTAAAGCTCCCTCTACACTGTCCCCATCAAACACTCCCAGGACAGGTACAGCACGGGGTTAGGTACAGCGTAAAGCTCCCTCTACACTGTGTCCATCATACACTCCCAGGACAGGTACAGCACGGGGTTAGATACAGAGTAAAGCTCCCTCTACACTGTCCCCATCAAACACTCCCAGGACAGGTAGAGCACAGGGTTAGATACAGAGTAAAGCTCCCTCTACACTGTCCCCATCAAACACTCCCAGGACAGGTACAGCACAGGGTTAGATACAGAGTAAAGCTCCCACTACACTGTCCCCATCAAACACTCCCAGGACAGGTACAGCACGGGGTTAGATACAGAGTAAAGCTCCCTCTACACTGTCCCCATCAAACACTCCCAGACCAGGTACAGGACGGGGTTAGATACAAGTTAAGTTCCCTCTACACTGTCCTCATCAAACACTCCCAGGACAGGTACAGCACGGGGTTAGATACAGAGTAAAGCTCCCTCTACACTGTCCCCATCAAACAATCCCAGGACAGGTACAGCACAGGGTTAGATACAGAGTAAAGCTCTCTCTACTCTGTCCCCATCAAACACTCCCAGGACAGGTACAGCACGGGGTTAGATACAGAGTAAAGCTCCCTCTACACTGTCCCTATCAAACACTCCCAGGACAGGTACAGCATGGGGTTAGATACAGAGTAAAGCTCCCTCTACACTGTCCCCATCAAACACTCCCAGACCAGGTACAGCACAGGGTTAGATACAGAGTAAAGCTCCCTCTATACTGTCCCCATCAAACACTCCCAGGACAGGTACAGCACGGGGTTAGATACAGAGTAAAGCTCCCTCTACACTGTCCCCATCAAACACTCCCAGGCCAGGTACAGCACGGGGTTAGATACAGAGTAAAACGTCTTCTACACTGTCCCCATCAAACTGTCTGCAGGTACTGCACGGAGTTAGATAGAGGTTAAAGCTCCTTCTATTCCAATTCCAATTCTCTTCCTGCATCCTGTGGTGCATTAAGGCAGACCTTCGTCTGTTCCCATAGCTAGTTAATCCAGGAACAGGTCGCTAGTCCGTCTCCAGGGACGTATAGCTTGATGTGCCCCGCTCCACATCAAGTGTGTCTGACCAGGGGTCTCTCCTGCTCTTACTGCCATTGGCGTGTTTGGGAAGGATTTGCAGGTTGACACACTGAGAACCTGTTTGGCCGTTAGGAACGCACCTTCCTTGGCCGTCAGGTCCTGGGGTGGGACTCCAACCCAGAGGTTCTGGCTCAGAGGCGTGGATGCTACCCACTGTGCCACAAGACCTAAAACTCCTTCTATATGCCCCATTTAATACTCACAGGGCAGGTACAGCATATGTTCGATACAGAGTAAACCTTTTTTAAAAAATTTAGAGTGCCCAATTTTTTCCAATTGAGGGGCAATTTAGCGTGGCCAATCCACCTACCCTGCACATCTTTTGGGTTGTGGGGGTGAAACCCACGCAAACACGGGGAGAATGTGCAAACTCCACACAGACAGTGCCGGGATTCGAACCCGGGTCCTCAGCGCCGTAGGCAGCAATGCTAACCACTGAGATACAGAGTAAACCTGACAACACGGCCAAGCTGCCATCTCAGAAGAGCTCAACACCCAGCACACGTTGTCCATTTCCCCCAGTGGGCCTCCCTGGGGGAGATTGTCAATCGGGATGGGGTGGCTTGCGGGGAGAGATGGGGGAGGGGGTTGGGGGAAAGGAGGGGTGGAATGGCAATGGTGATGGTGGGAAGTCAGAGGTGAGTTTCAGGCTCCATGCCCCACAGCCATTGGGCATTGGACTGAAGCATCAGCAAACTGGGGTGAGGTGATGTCATCACCGAGCGCCACGGCTCTGTTTTTCTCTGTTGCAGAACTCAGTCCCTCAGCTCCAGAACGGCCTCAGCCCCACCCACCGTATCCAGGCCTTCTTCCACCACTGGACACAGGCCGACAGGAATGGGAAAAGCAAGACTTCGTACGACTTCAACAAGAACTTCATGGCCTAGCGGACCAGCGGCTGAAGCGCCAACTCTTATTTCTCCATCAAGTCACCTGCACTGCCTCTAACTGTGTTCACATGTCTTTCATCGTTTAAACGGGCTGTTTTGTTTTTGGAAAGGGGGACCTCTGGAAGTGTGGGGGGGGGGGGGGGGGGTGGAGGCATTCGTACACGAAATGGACTGCGCACATCAGAATGCGACTGAACCTGGTGCTCGTGGGAACCTGGCCACAAACCAGCTGCCATGTTGCTGCACGAAAGCAAGTCATTGACTGTTAAGTGGCTTTGGGGGGGGGGGGGTCTTGCGGCTGTGAACGGCGCTATAGAAATGCAAGACTTTCTTTCCTGAGCATAGGATAGGGCATGTAACGGGCTGTCGATATGTTACTCCCCCGCTGTGAGTAAGAATTTATAAAGAATATTTTTCAACCCCCCCCCCAATTCCACCTCTCCGTCCCTCCAGCAAAGTAGGATATAAATTGAGTTCCCTTTAGCTTTGCCCCCCCCTCCCCCCCACTTTGGGGGAGCTCATTTACCCCCAAGGATGGGTAACCAATTGCCCCCAGCCAATAGGATCCGGGCAGGTTGTAGCAATGAATGAATAAAAATGTCTGGAATTGAGAGGTAGCCTCACAATTGAGAGTCAGTCTCGCAAGGCTTTCAAATGAGCTGACAAGATTGGCACAGGATTTACTGGCCTCACTTATTCCCAAGTGAATAGGACTGGAGTAGAGCTGAGCAAATGTTCCAGGTCATTAATTATTTAATTAGCCAGAGACAAATGATAGTGTCACTCCATGGAAGGAGCTCCACTGTGTGTGCATTGAACCTCCACTTGTTACGGAAGACATCATCTTGGACTGCAAGAGAGAAGAACGTTTATTTGCACCTTCCGAGCATTCTGGCCCGGCTCCCTCTTCCCCTCCCTGTTTTTCCCGAGAGGATATGCACAATGATTTTGGTCCTTTATCTTCTGAAAGACCCCCAATGGGCATTTTAGTCAGAACATGGGGAGTCCACAGTGAGTAAGGAACTTAAATTTACAATACGATGCATACACGATCCCCACTGGGTTCCTCTCTCTCCGGCCGACCTTTTACACAGAGGTTAATAGAGATTCCCCCACCCCTAGCGGGGGAGATCATACTCCACAAGGACCACGGGAAGACAATCATTCCCATCCCGTAAGTCCCAACGCGGGATATTACAGGCATGACAGTCTCCCATACCCAGTCAAACTGGCCACACTACCTGCACAATGTATCTCTGTCAAAGAGACAGCCTCGCTGGTTAACATTGGGGCTCTGGAGCTTCTGGGTACTGAATGGGAGCCCCAATATCAGCTGGCCCCCAGGCAGTCACTCATTTCGCACACATATGCCGCACTCACTCACACTCAAACACAAACTCACACATACTAACACTCACTCACTCACTCTAATGCACGCACAAACAAAATTTAACAAACAACTACACTGACACACACACACACAAGCGCTCACTCACACATTGACAAGCAGCATCTCACGCAAACTAACACAGACATGAACTCACCCACAGTCACATGCACAAACTCTCACACAAACACTAACACTCATGTCGACTAAAACCCAGGCAGCACAGTGGCGCAGTGGTTAGCATTGCTGCCTCACAGCGCTGAGGACCCGGGTTCAATCCCAGCCCCTGGGTCACTGTCCGTGTGGAGTTTGCACATTCTCCCCGAGTCTGCCTGGGTTTCACCCCCACGACCCAAAGATGCGCAGGTTAGGTGGATTGGCCACGCTCTAAATTTATTTTTTTTAAAGTCGACCCCCCACAACCATACACTAATAGTCTCACTCACACACGTACTCGCACATACTCATCACTCACATGCCAACACTCAAACACAAACCAACCCTCATACGTAACACCACACACACACCAAACTTAGTGTGCTGACCATTCACTGAACCAAGGTTTTTAGTCGCTGCAGCCTGCCTCGTACCCCTAGGCTTTGTGTTTGAGACCATGCGATTAGTAATAAGCACCAGTACTGGGATCGTGCACAGGGCCGGCTCAAGGTACCGGCAACTCGGGCAGTCGCCCGGGGCGCCATGTGCTAGGGGATCGCCGCGTAAAAGTCTCGGGTCCCGCGCATGCGCAGTTGTGGCCGGTGCCAACCAGCGCATGCGCGGTGGCCGCCCTCCCTCAGGCCGCCCCGCACAAACATGGCGGATGGCTCCAGGCTGGCCGGTGGTCACTCCGGCCCCCCCCCCCTCGGGCTCACTCCGGCCCCCCCCCCCCTCGGGCCCCCTCCGCCCCCCCCCCCCCTAGGGCCCCCTCCGGCCGCCCCCCCCTCCGGCCGCCCCCCCCCCCCCCCCCCCCCCTCGGGCCCCCTCCGGCCCCCCCCCCCTCGGGCCCCCTCCGGCCGCCCCCCCCTCCGGACGCCCCCCCCCCCCCCGACCCCCCCCCCCCGGCCCTGCCCCCCCCCCCGAAGGCCGCCGAAGTTCAGCTTGCCCGGGGCGCCAGCAACCCTAGGGCCGGCGCTGACCGTGCATAGTAATAAACAAGAAGAGAGAGTGTGGCTTCCATGTCTGGCATCCAACTACACGGTTCCAGAGAACACCAATCTCTTGCAGCCATCCAACAAGGGGCCAGGGCGGGAAAGGCGAGGTAGCTAAAAGGCAGAGGTCATCAATGGACCATGCCCTGACCTCTGTAAAAATCTGGAATTAACAAAAAAAAAAAACCTAACGACCATGACGCCATCGTCAATTGTTGTAGATTCCCAGATGCCCTTTAGGAAAGGAAAGAAGGAAATCTGCCATCCTTACCCGCCCATGCCCACATGTGACTCCAGATCCATTGTGATGTGGTTGACTCAAGTTCAAGGGCAATTGGGGATGGCCAATAATAGTTGGACCAGCCAGTGATGTCCACATCCCATGAATGAATTAGAAAGGAAACCCTTAGCAAATGCCACAGGCATCAATGTATCTGGTTAAGTAATGGCCGAAGAGAGGCAGCGCGGTGGCACAGTGGTTAGCATTGCTGCCTCACGGCGCTGAGGACCCGGGTTTGAATCCCGGCCCTGGGTCACTGTCCGTGTGGAGTTTGCACATTCTCCCCGTGTCTGCGTGGGTTTCACCCCCGCAACCCAAAGATGTGCAGGCTGGGTTGATTGGCCATGCTAAATTGCCCCTTAATTAAAAAAAAAAAGTAATGGCCTAAGAACTGGAAGCATATACATGGAGGTGATGTGGATCTCTGGACGGCAACATGGGTGCAGAAGATATTTTGATAGAAAGTTCTCCTCTGGGAGGTTTTCAATTTGGATATCCGTAAGATTTTATTTTTTGAATGCAATCTGTTTCTGGAACTTCTGTTGATTGTTTTATGAGATGAAGTTCCAACCCTCCAAGTCTTTCAGGGATCTCTGAGATGTAGCTCCAGTTTGGAGGACTGTTAGCACCAACTAAATCCGGCAATGTTGTGCTGTCAGAGTGCCGAATTTCATTGAGCAGATTTATTAAAGTCCCATTCGCCCTCTGAGGTGGATGTCGAAGGTCCTGCAGTATTATTGTATTTCCCTTCCTGTTCCCCAGCCTGCTACTCCACCCCCTTGTGTTCCCCTCCTCTTCCCCAGCCTGCTACTCCACCCCCTTGTGTTCCCCTCCTCTTCCCCAGCCTGCTACTCCACCCCCTTGTGTTCCCCTCCTCTTCCCCAGCCTGCTACTCCACCCCCTTGTGTTCCCCTCCTCCACCCCCTTGTGTTCCCCTCCTCTTCCCCAGCCTGCTACTCCACCCCCTTGTGTTCCCCTCCTCTTCCCCAGCCTGCTACTCCACCCCCTTGTGTTCCCCTCCTCTTCCCCAGCCTGCTACTCCACCCCCTTGTGTTCCCCTCCTCTTCCCCAGCCTGCTACTCCACCCCCTTGTGTTCCCCTCCTCTTCCCCAGCCTGCTCCTCCACTCCCTCCCCCAGCCATGCTGCTGTACCCAGTGTTAAGACTGAATCCAGCTGTGGGCTGCTGATTGAACCAGGATTCAATGGTGTTCGCTCTCTGTCCTTTGCCCTTAAGTGATGGGATCCAGAAGAGTACGTAGTGAATACCCCAGCTCTGGCACAGCAGGTGAAGGAGCGCCATCAAGGGATTTATTTTTGCAATGCGGAACATAGAACATAGAACAGTACAGCACAGAACAGGCCCTTCGGCCCTCAATGTTGTGCCGAGCCATGATCACCCGACTCAAACCCACATATCCACCCTATACCCGTAACCCAACAACCCCCCCCCTTAACCTTACTTTTATTAGGCCACTACGGGCAATTTAGAATGGCCAATCCACCTAACCCGCACATCTTTGGACTGTGGGAGGAAACCGGAGCACCCGGAGGAAACCCACGCACACAGGGGGAGGACGTGCAGACTCCACACAGACAGTGACACAGCCGGGAATCGAACCTGGGACCCTGGAGCTGTGAAGCATTTATGCTAACCACCATGCTACCCTGCTGCCCCATAGAACCTTCTAGAACTTGTTGGGTATCTCCTCCTTCTGCCACGAGGGGCCTGGTCTCTCTACTTGGCAGCTAGCTACAGAATTTCCAACTCAAAGGGGTTGGGGGGGGGGGGGGGGGGAGCACAGCGCAGACCCGTGGCCCAGCACAATGTGAGCTTCAGGACCTTCACAGGCATGAACAATGGCTTCAAATCACACTGGCAAAGAATGGCTTTGACCCATTGGACTGAATAGACTCCTTCTGGCCTGATCCAAGCGAGTAGAGTTTCTGACCCTGTGATGCTTTAGGATTCCACCACATCTGATTGGAGGGAGGTGGCAGAACAGAGTGAGTTTGACTGGAATATTAACGGTGCAACTTCATGAGATATCACTGACACTTTCAAGAAATACCTGGCAAGGTTTCCTACGTTATTGTACGGTGACGAGCTGCTGATGCGCGCTGCCTATCTCAACAAAGATCAGAAAAAGAAAGAGTATTTTGTTGCCAACCCTCCAGGATTGGTCCGGGTCCTCCAGGGTTCGAGGATTGGTATCGGAGACAACGTAGACACTTTTCTAAATACGCGAGGAGTGGGAAATCATAGAGCATTAAAAAAAAAATGATTGTTTCAGTTGAACACTTCTGTTTATTAATATTAGAGATGGGGGGGGGGGGGGTGTAAAATGACTGACATTCAAGCATTGTCTCATATCACTTTCTAATTTGCCAGGGAAGGCAGGTCAGGAGAGGCTTTCAACTAGAGTTGGCAACCTCTGCACTTAAAGGAATTTGGTTTTTATTTTCAGCAGAGTGTCAGCAAGGAGCCCTTCAGGCGATCATTTCATAGGTGGCTGCTTTGCTGATCGCCTCCTCGTAGGTGTCGTTGTCTGTCAGCTCCAGGTTGACCTGGTGAGAGTTCCTCATGTGTTCTTTCAGCGGGGCGTAGTCGTGAAAGATGCAGCCGCAGGGGGAGCACCTGTAGTGGGGGTGGCTGCTGTGTTTCTCCTGGTGCCTCCAGCAACATCTGGGCGTGTGAAAGGCCCGGTCACACAGTGGGCAGCGGTAGTTCCTCCTCCAGAAGTGGACCTTCAAGTGCAAACCCAGGCTGCGCTCGTCGGTGCACCAGAGGTCGCAGATGTTGCAGACGTGGTAGTGCTGGCCCCCGGCCAGCGCCAGATAGAAGCATTTGGTCATGGGGATGAAGCGGGCTGGGCAAGGGGCAGGGGCGCCTCCTGTGGGGCTGGCCGTCCTGCTGGCTGCTGCCCCACACGGCTCACATCGTGGCTGCCTGGGCATACCCTCAGGCAACGGCTGACTTCTGCTCAAGCACTCCCAAGAGTTGAGTCCATGAGGTTGGCAGTCCTTTGCATGACCTTGCAAGGCCCGGACGCTCCTGAAGATGCTCTGGCACGCCTGGCACCAGCAGGCTTGGGAATAATGTTTTGGGATGCTCCCTGGCTGGGATGTGGCTGAGGCACTGGTGTCTTCAACAGGCTGTTGGGTGGATGATGCCAGGGTCTGTGCCACTGGGCGAGGTGGCATTGACCAAAGGTCCACTTCCAGGGGAATATCATCAGTGTAAGATCCAATATCAGGCTCAGAAAAGGGGCTTTGATTGAGGTCTTCATTGATCTTCGTTGGAGCATCATTCAGCCAGTCGGCCCTGGCTCCATTAATGTCTGCAGGGGTTGCAAGGGATTTATTCAACAGACAGCCCACCAATGGTAGCCCAACGTCCTCTCCCTCGCCCGAAGAAGCAAATATTTCTGAACTCACTTTGTAATCTCTGACTGCGAAGCTAATGCCAGCCCTGGAGAGGGGCTGAGCAACTGCAGGTAGGGATTCCCTCCAGACTCTTGCACATGGAGTTGGACTCAGAGATCTGCTTTCTCTACGTTCTGCTGCTGGCTCCCGGCACAAGTGGGTGGCCCCTTCTAAAAACGGCAGGGTTACTTTCTTCAAGTATTTGGTAAAACTATGATTGTGCATGTTGCTGTATTTTGTGTGCAGGTGTAGAGTGGCGAGGCTCCTGAAGGTCTTGTGACAAATTAAACATCTGTGAGAATGGGAATGGAGTTGCGGGTCGTCCACAGGCTGGAGTCTGTCCCTGGGAGATCGCTGGGCAGATGCACGAAGGTGTGTCGCTGGGCTAGCAGATGCATCCTGTGCAAGGCCGTCTGGAGTGGACGGTTCATCAGAATCGGAATTCCCACTGGGTCCCTCGTCCTGGTTGGCAGTGCCATCCTTCCAGTGGGCCACTGTCTGCTGAGGCTCCTCAGGAATGCATGGGTAGCTGCTGAAAGAGAAAACACTCTCGATTCTCAGCCCCGTGCCCTCACCCGCTTCTGAGGGACCAATCAGCCTGGGATCAGAGCTGGAGCTGGGCAGCTCACCAATCGGTTGAAGCCCCTTGGGGTTCAGGGACCCGGTCCACACAATCTTCAATTCTGCTTCATCCTGAAGACCTGAGTTGACGAAATCCTCCACCAATGGTTTTCTATTCATCGTGAGATCCTGCTTGCCAAGGTTGGGGCACGTGGAGGCATCGTCAAACCTTCCCTCCATGTTGATTGGTTTTCGGGATTGTCTTGCGATCTGCCAAACAATTTTGGACATGTCTGGTGATTGGTGGATGTAATAGTGGCCAAGCTGGAGTGGAACCACCAGCGGCTGAACAATGTGGGGCTGCTGATCTATTCAACAGCACCTGAATATTCAATATCGATGGGATATGGTTTCATGTAACTGTTGACTGCAAGGCAACATTACTTGCTCAAAGGCACCCTGGTGAGTGTAAACAGGCTTGGGCGAGGGTATACAGCTGGCAGGGTAAGCGACCAATTGTAACAGAGAACCCAAATTCACCAACTTTTCATCATCAACAGTTCGAGACCTTTTCCCTTCACTATCGCGTCCAATTCTGGGCGCCACCCTTTTGGGAAGGATGCCACATCCTTAGGGTATGGATGAGAGTTACTGGATAATGGGATTAGGGATGAGGGACTTTAGTTACGTGGAAAGAGTGGACAAGTGGACCCCAGAGAGAGGATTACGGTACGTTTAATTGAAGTGTTGAAAATTAATAATAATAATCGCTTATTGTCACAAGTAGGCTTCAAATGAAGTTACTGTGAAAAGCCCCTCGTCGCCACATTCCGGCGCCCGTTCGGGGAGGCTGGTACGGGAATTGAACCGTGCGGCTGGCCTTGGGTTTTGATAGAGTCAACAAGGAGACAATTGGGAGCAGGAGGGTCGGTAACCAGAGGGACACAGATTTGAAACGAAATTGGCAAAAGAATTACAGGGGGAGGATGAGGATATTTTACGGGGTGGGTTGTTACAATTTCGCACTGTCTTAACAAGATTGAATAGCAATTTTCAAAAGGGGATTAGATGCATGAGAAGGGAATATGTGCAGATTGTGGGAACATGCCAAAACACACAGCTTATTAAATTGACAGTGTATTGACATAGTATGAACACAATGGGTCAAATGGCCTCCCTCTGTGCTGGACCATTCTGAATTCCTGGGCAGTCCCATGACATTAGTCTATTTAAGACTAGGGAGGTTATGTTGCAATTGTATAAGGTGTTAGTGCGGCCACACCTGGAGTATTGTGTTCAGTTTTGGTCTCCTTACTTGAGAAAGGACGTACTGGCGCTGGAGGGTGTGCAGAGGAGATTCACTAGGTTAATCCCAGAGCTGAAGGGGTTGGATTATGAGGAGAGGTTGAGTAGACTGGGACTGTACTTGTTGGAATTTAGAAGGATGGGGGGGATCTTATAGAAACATTTAAAATTATTAAGGGAATAGATAGGATAGATGCGGGCAGGTTGTTTCCACTGGCGGGTGACAGCAGAACTAGGGGACATAGCCTCAAAATAAGGGGAAGTACATTTAGGACTGAGTTTAGGAGGAACTTCTTCACCCAAAGGGTTGTGAATCTATGGAATTCCTTGCCCAGTGAAGCAGTTGAGGCTCCTTCATTACATGTTTTTAAGGTAAAGATAGATACTTTTTTGAAGAATAAAGGGATTAAGGGTTATGGTGTTCGGGCCGGAATGTGGAGCTGAGTCCACAAAAGATCAGCCATGATCTAATTGAATGGCGGAGCAGGCTCGAGGGGCCAGATGGCCTACTCCTGCTCCTAGTTCTTATGTTCTTATTAGTGATTCCTAAAAGCACAGCCATGCCACAGAGGGAAGGTACAGGCTCAATGTTCCCGGTCACCCCTCTACAAAGTACCAATCGGTGGGCAAATCGACCCATGGACTGCAGGTCTATTGAATAGGAATCTATTTTTTTAATTCAGTCAAGGGACGCTGACAGGGCCCTGCATTTATTGCCCATCCCTAATTGCCCCTTGAGGAGGTGGTGTTGAGCTGCCTTCTTGAACCGCTGCAGTCCCTGAGATGTAGGTACACCCACCGTGCTGTTAGGGAGGGAGTTCGCCCAGCGGCAGTGAAGGGACGGCCGACATATTTCCATGTCAGGATGGTCAGTGGCTTGGTGAGGGGAACCCCCAAGAAGTAGCATTCCAATGTGTCTGCAGCCCTAATCCTTCTAGATGGTAGTGGTTGTGGGTTTGGAAGATGATGCCTGAGGAGACTTGGTGCGTTCCAGCAGTGCAGTGCACCATTTCTCCGGTGGAGTTTGTTATATTTTAGTGCTGTTTACACTTATCGTGGATTTGCACCAGTTTAAAATTCTCACCAAGACAGAGGAACAGGAGGTGTGTTCTGCCATTAAATAGGATCATGATTGACATGTACCTTAACTCCAGTTTTCCCTACTTATTCCATATCCCTTGTTACTCGTATCTAATAAAAATACACCCATCCCAGTAATGAAAACTCCATTTGTTGCAGAATCTACTTCCCTTTGCGTGAAAAATACTTCCTCGTTTCCCTTAGTCTGTCTCTAATTTTAAGATTACAATCCCTTATTTCTAAACTTAGAGCATCCAATTCATTTTTTCCAATTTAGCGTGGCCAATCCACCTATCCTGCACATCTTTTGAGTTGTAGGGGGGGACGAAACCCATGATTCCTCATTTCTGATTCCTTAGTCAGGGGACATACTTTGGCCAGATTTCACGGCGCCGAGGACCTGGGTTCGATCCCGGCCCCGGGTCATTGTCCGTGTGGAGTTTGCACCTTCTCCTCATGTCCCCACAACCCAAAGGTGTGCAGGGTAGGCGGATTGGCCACACTAAATTGCCCCTTAATTGGGGAAAAAAAAGAATGGGGGTGCTTTAAATTTATTTTCAAAAAGAACCTGAACCCAAGGGAATATGAGCCAGATTTATTCAATCTGCCCTTGTGATTAACCATCTGAGGTCCAGTATCATTCTGATGAGTCGACTGCATGAGAGCAGGTGGGAAAGCAGAGTTGAGGCAGAACATCAGTAATGATCCTATTGAATGGCAGGATAAACACAAAGGATCATATGGTCCACTCCAGCTATTGTTCCTCACCTTCCTATGTTTGAGAATTCCAACAGCTGAAATTAAGTTTGTTGGGAAGGAGCCTTCAGGGCACAGATGGAGGCCATTTGGACCACCGGGTCCATGCTGGCCCTCTGTACAGCAACCCAGTCAGTGAGCTCCAGGCCAGGACCGCTCACTGTGGTTAAAAAAAGGACTTTCTCACTGTGGTAGGCTATATTAGGGGTATCGCGGTACCTAGGTGGGATGTACCTTATACTATAGTATGAGTGGTAAAACCTGCCTACTGGTTCCGCCCAGCAGGCGGAGCATAAGAGTCTGTGTTTCACCCACAGCAGTCATTCTGTACCGGAGCTGCTGGGGTAACTACTTGTTCATTAAAGCCTTCAATTGGACCACAATCTCACTTCAGTAGTGATTGATCGTGCATCACTCACATTCCCCCGTTGCACCCCCATATCTCTTGCCCGAAAATTGAAATCTATGTCCTCCTAGACCCTGAACGATCAGCTCATGGGAACAGCTCTGCTCCGTCAGCCTTGCCTAAACCTGTCTTAATCTTGTCGACCTCGACCAGATCGCCCCTCTACCTCCTTTGCACTAAGGAGATCAAACCCAGCTTCTCCAGCCTAAGCTTGCAGTTAAAATCCCCCCCCCCCCCCCCCCCCCCCCCGGTCTGTGAAACCATTCTGGCAAATCTCTTCTCAAGGGTCTTCACATCCTCGCTAAAGTGTGGTGGCCAGAACTGGACGCAGTGATCCAGGCGAGACTGAGGAAAGGGACGTCTGGGCAGTTTTATTGTGAAACTTTTTACATAGAATTTACAGTGCAGAAGGAGGCCATTCGGCCCATCGAGTCTGCACCGGCTCTTGGAAAGAGCACCCTACCCCCTACCCAAGGTCAACACCTCCACCCTATCCCCATAACTCAGTAACCCCACCCAACACTAAGGGCAATTTTGGACACTAAGGGCAAATTTATCATGGCCAATCCACCTAACCTGCACATCTTTGGACTGTGGGAAGGAACCGGAGCACCCGGAGGAAACCCACGCAGATACGGGGAGGATGTGCAGACTCAGATAGTGACCCAAGTCGGAATCGAACCTGGGAACCTGGAGCTGTGAAGCGATTGTGCTATCCACAATGCTACCGTGCAACTTAGGCCCTTGTTGGCCTTAGTGAGGCAACTCTTAATTATTTGAAAGCAAGCATCATGGTTTATCATTTTCCTTATTCATGAAGAAGGGTTTGAAGTGAATTGGAACTGTTACTCTGGAATACTGTAAACAGTTCTGGTCTCACACCTGGAATACTGTGAACAATTTTGGCCCCTTTATCTAAGGAAAGATATACTGCCATTGGGGGCCGTCCAGAGAAGGTTCACTAGTTGATCCCGGGTACAGAGGGAGTTTCTTATGAGGAGAGGTTGAGTAGGCCGGGGCCTGTGCTCAGTGGGAGTTTAGACGAATGAGAGGCGACCTTATTGAGACATATCGGATTCTCAGGGGGTTTGACAGGGTGGATGTTGAGAGGTTGTTTCCCCTTGTGGGAGAGTCTGGGACCAGAGGGCAGAATCTCAGAGTGAGGGGGTCACCCATTTCAGACAGAGATGAGGAGGAATTTCTTCTCTCAGAGGGGAGTGAATCTGTGGAATTCTTTACTGCAGAGAGCTGTAGAGGCCGGGCCGTTAAGTATGTTCGAGGCTGAGACAGATTTTTAATCAGTGAGGGAATTGAGGATTGTGGGGATAAGGCGGGAAAGTGTTGAGGATTATCACATCAGATCAGTCATGATCGCACTGAATGGTGGAGCAGACTCGATGGGCCGAATGGCCCTCTTCTGCTGCTACGTCTTATGGTCTATAGTGTTTTGGTCTGTACTTTCATTTGATGTCTGTCTAATAAAGCATCTTAACAATTTGTACCTGGCTTCAGCTTATTAAAATCTCCCCGGTCTGCACAATGGAAAATGGTGTGAAATCAAGTGGAAGACAAGGTATTGGGTTCCTTCCCCCATGCAGCTTTTTCTATTGGTTGGATGTTAAGGTATTGTCCTGACCATAAGATGCAGGGACTGCTTGTGAATGACCACTATCACTGAACCCAGTCAGTGAGAGTGAGAATGAGTCAGAGTGAGAATGAGTGAGTGAGAGTGAGAATGAGTGAGTGAGAGTGAGAATGAGTCAGTGAGAATGAGTCAGAATGAGAATGAGTCAGTGAGAATGAGTCAGTGAGAATGAGTCAGTGAGAGTGAGAATGAGTCAGTGAGAGTGAGAATGAGTCAGTGAGAGTGAGAATGAGTGAGTGAGAGTGAAAATGAATCAGAGTGAGAATGAGTCAGTGAGAGTCAATGATAATCAGAGAATCGGTGAGAATGAGTCAGTGAGAGTCAATGATAATCAGAGAATCGGTGAGAATGAGTGAGTGAGAGTGAAAATGAATCAGAGTGAGAATGAATCAGTGAGAGTCAATGATAATCAGAGAATCGGTGAGAATGACTGAGAAAGAATGAATTGAAGCCACTGACCCGTCTCTTCGGGAGAGGAAGGAGAAAATGGGGGAGATTAAAAGGGAGGGGGAAATGTGGTTGAATAATGGATGGAGAGAGACAGTCCAAATCTTTCTCACCAGGCTGAGTCTGGCCCTGGTCCCCTTGCCCCTCGGCGGGCCTCTCCTGGGGCGGATAAGGTTACAGTCCCGCTGGGGTGGCGAGGTCGGTTTCCCCCTCAGGCTGTGGCCAGTGAGGGGAGCGGCTCCCCAGGACGTGGGGCTGCCGGACGGGCGGTTGGGCGGTTCGAACGTGCGGGGAAGGAACGTTAGTAAGTGTTCAGCAAACAACAACCCTGTCTTGTCCGGGTCGATGTGGGACAGAGGGGACAGTAATCCCTAAACCGAGGGGGGGGGGGGGGGGCAGGAAGTCACAGACGGGGCGGAGACCCCCCCCCCCCCCCACCCAAACAAGCACAACACACAAGTTATCTAATGTCCTCATCTACAACGAGTTCAATCCTGGGTCTCACTTCAGCCCATCTCTAGGCTGAGAATCGCCAAGACAGCTCTGCCTTTGAGAGGGCTGCCACAGTTGTGATGATGTCCAGGCCGGATACACCGCAGACAGCAACATTGGAAATCACTCAGCTTCTTTGGCACCAGAGTGTGGTAGTTGATCAGTGAGATCTGAATTGCTAACAATAGGAAGTCATGATGTGGAGATGCCGGCGTTGGACTGGGGTGAGCACAGTAAGAAGTCTTACAACACCAGGTTAAAGTCCAACAGGTTTGTTTCAAACACGAGCTTTCGGAGCACGGTTCACCTGAAGAAGGAGCCGTGCTCCGAAAGCTCGTGTTTGAAACAAACCTGTTGGACTTTAACCTGGTGTTGTAAGACTTCTTACAATAGGAAGTCAGATCCTGCAATATTTTATTGGTTTCATAAAAGAACATTTTCAGGTATCTTCATGATGATTTCTTGTAGAACATAGAACATACAGTGCAGAAGAAGGCCATTCGGCCCATTGAGTCTGCATCGACCCACTTATGCCCTCACTTCCACCCTATCCCCGTAACCCAATAACCCCTCCTAACCTTTTTGGTCACTAAGGGCAATTTATCATGGCCAATCCACCTAACCTGCACATCTTTGGACTGTGGGAGGAAACCGGAGCACCTAGAAGAAACCAACGTGGCCACAGGGAGAACGTGCAGACTCCGCACAGTGACTCAGCAGGGAATCGAACCTGGGACCCTGACGCTGTGAGGCCACAGTGCTATTCACTTGTGCTACCGTGCTGCCCCATCTCTGGGGTGGTGCTGAAGATTCGCCATTACGGGGTGGTACTGAAGATTCACCATTATGGGGTGGTACTGAAGATTCACCATTATGGGGTGGTACTGAAGATTCTGATCACGTGGACAGGATTAAAGAGCAATTTCAGATCGGGAGTCTTGCTTCTGGGACTATTAAAGATATTGGTTTAATCAAGCAGAGTAGGTCTGTAAAAGCTGAAAAACAGTAATCAGGTTTAGAAAGTGTTGCTCCCATTCCAATGAATCAGCACAGAAAGATGGTGTTACATCTATAGAAGAGACAGCTAGGGGCTGGTTTAGCTCACTCAGCTAAATCGCTGGCTTTTAAAGCAGGCCAGCAGCACGATTCGATTCCCGTACCAGCCTCCCTGGACAGGGGCCAGAATGTGGCGACTAGGGGCTTTTCACAGTAACTTTATTGAAGCCTACTTGTGACAATAAGCAATTTTCATTTCATTTCATTTTCAGTTGCAGAGCTTAATTGGATCACATGGACAGGATTGAATTGGTTATGAATTCGGACAAGACTCAATGCGAGTTTTTTTTTCTTGCATTGAAATTAAGTACTATGGTGAAACAGTCTATAGTTGAGGATGTTTTAATTAAACAATTTAAAAAATGAATATGGAAACGTGCGTACTTAGTGACCCAAGTGTTACCATCACCTCTCATTCTTCTGAACTCCAAGTAGGAGAGATCCAACCTGATCATCTGGCAGCCCCTCCATACCCAGGGTCTTCCCAGGAAACCTCCCCTGTAACTGCCTCCAATGATAATAAACCTTTCCTTAAATAAGGGGACGAAAACTAATCAGATACTTTAATGATCCAAATATAGTCTGAGATATTACTGCCGTAAAGGTCACAGGGGGGGGTCAAGGGTTTCTCAACTGCGTTCAGGAATTTGACATCGATGTATTTCCAGATGGGAGTGGGGGAGGAGGAGATGGGTGGAGGGTGGGGGAGATGGGTGGATGGAGGGAGGGATGGATGGGTAGGGGAGGGGGAGATGAGTGGAGGGAGGGGGTGATGGGTGGAGGGAGGGGGAGATGGGTGGAGGGAGGGGGAGATGGGTGGATGGAGGGAGGGATGGATGGGTGGAGGGAGGGGGAGATAGGCGGAGGGAGGGAGAGATAGGTGGAGGGAGGGAGGGATGGGTGGGTGGAGGGAGGGATAGATGGGTGGGGGAGGGGGAGATAGGTGGAGGGAGGGAGAGATGGGTGGGGGAAGGGGGAGATGGGTGGAGGGATAGGGAGATTGGTGGAAGGAGGGGGGAGATGGATGGAGGGAGGGAGGGATGGATGGGTGGGAGGAGGGAGGAATGGATGGGTAGGGGAGGCGGAGATGGGTGGAGGGAGGGGGAAATGGGTGGATGGAGGGATGGGTGGATGGAGGGATGGATGGGTGGGGGAGGGGGAGATGGGTGGAGGGAGGGGGAGATGGGTGGAGGGAGGGGGAGATGGGTGGAATGAGGGGTAGATGGGTGGAGGGAGGGGGAGATGGGTGGAGGGAGGGAGGGATAGATGGGGGGGAGGGAGCGGTAGATGGATGGGGGAGGGCGAGATGGGTGGAGGGAGGGGTAGTTGGGTGGGGGGAGGGGGACATGGGGGAGGGAGGGGGAGATGGGTGGATGGAGGGATGAATGGGTGGGGAGGGGGAGATGGGTGAGGGGAGGGGGAGATGGGTGGGGGAGGGGGAGATGGGTGGGGGGAGGGGGAGATCGGTAGGGGGAGGGGGAGATGGGTGGAGGGGGAGATGGGTGGAGGGAGGGGGAGATGGGTGGAGGGAGGGGGCGTTGGGTGGAGGGAGGGAGGGATGGATGGGTGGGGAGGGAGCGGTAGATGGTTGGGGGTAGGGGGAGATCGGTAGGGGGAGGGGGAGATGGGTGGAGGGGGAGATGGGTGGAGGGGGAGATGGGTGGAGGGGGAGATGGGTGGAGGGAGGGGGAGATGGGTAGAGGGAGGGATGGATGGGTGGGGGAGGGAGCGGTAGATGGGTGGGGGAGGGGGAGTTCGGAAGGGGAGGGGAAGATGGGTGGAGGGGGAGATGGGTGGGGGTGAGGGTGGGTGGACGGAGGGGGAGATGGTGGATGGAGTGAGGGATGGATGGGTGGGGGAGATGGGTGGAGGGAGGGAGGGATGCATGGGTGGGGGAGGGAGCGGTAAATGGGTGGGGGGAGATCGGAAGGGATGGGGGAGGTGGGTGGAGGGAGGGATGGATGGGTGGGGGAGGGGGAGATGGGTGGGGGAGGGAGCGGTAAATGGATGGGGGAGGGGGAGATCAGAAGGGGAGTGTGGGTGGAGGGAGGGAGGGAGGGAGGGATGGGTGGGGGAGGGAGGGATGGATGGGGGGGAAATAGGTGGGGGAGGGGGAGATCGGAAGGGATGGGGGAGATGGGTGGAGGGGAGGGTGGGTGGAGGTAGGGATGGATGGGTGGGGGAGGGGGAGATGGGTGGGGGTGAGGGTGGGTGGACGGAGGGGGAGATGGTGGATGGAGTGAGGGATGGATGGGTGGGGGAGATGGGTGGAGGGAGGGAGGGATGGATGGGTGGGGTAGGGAGCGGTAAATGGGTGGGGGGAGGGGGAGATCGGAAGGGGAGTGTGGGTGGAGGGAGTGAGGGATGGATGGGTGGGGGAGGGGGAGATGGGTGGGGGGGATGGGTGGGGAGAGGGAGGGATGGATGGGGGGAGAGGGGGAAATAGGTGGGGTGAGGGGGAGGTCTCTGTTCTGGGGGCGGTCCCCGGCCGCTGGGCGGAGTCTTGTACGGAAGCCGAAGATAATGTTACAAATCGAGGAGACAGAACATTCGGGTCGCTACGCAGAGAGAGAGACAGACAGACTGAGGATTCAGCTTAAACATGGGGGTAAAGGTGGCGATATTCGGCTCCACCGGGATGACCGGACTGGCCACCCTGCCGCAGGCAATCGCTGCAGGTGAGAACCGGCTGCAATCCTCCAGGGAAACTGAGCAGATACTGACCCACTGAGACCCGGGAAACTGACCACTGAGATCCGGGAAACTGACCAGATACTGACCACTGAGACCCGGGAAACTGACCACTGAGATCCGGGAAACTGACCACTGAGATCCGGGAAACTGACCAGATACTGACCACTGAGATCCGGGAAACTGACCAGATACTGACCCACTGAGACCCGGGAAACTGAGCAGATACTGACCCACTGAGACCCGGGAAACTGACCAGATACTGACCCACTGAGACCCGGGAAACTGACCAGATACTGACCCACTGAGACCCGGGAAACTGATCAGGTACTGACCCACTGAGACCCGGGAAACTGATCAGATACTGACCCACTGAGACCCGAGAAACTGATCAGATACTGACCCACTGAGACCCGGGAAACTGATCAGATACTGACCCACTGAGACCCGGGAAACTGATCAGATACTGACCCACTGAGACCCGGGAAACTGACCACTGAGATCCGGGAAACTGACCAGATACTGACCACTGAGACCCGGGAAACTGACCACTGAGATCCGGGAAACTGAGCAGATACTGACCACTGAGACCCGGGAAACTGAGCAGATACTGACCACTGAGACCCGGGAAACTGACCAGATACTGACCCACTGAGACCCGGGAAACTGACCACTGAGATCCGGGAAACTGAGCAGATACTGACCACTGAGATCCGGGAAACTGACCACTGAGATCCGGGAAACTGAGCAGATACTGACCCACTGAGACCCGGGAAACTGACCACTGAGATCCGGGAAACTGACCACTGAGACCTGGGAAACTGACCAGATACTGACCCACTGAGACCCGGGAAACTGACCAGTGGGACCCGGTATTCTGACCAGTGAGATTGGGGGTGGAGTGTGTGTGTGTGGGGGTGGAGTGTGTGTGTGTGTGGGGGGGGGGGGGGGGGGGGAACGTGACCAGCGAGGGCAACTTTCCTCAATTGCAGTTTAGGGATCTATTTCAGTGGGTAGTTTAAGTGGACACTTTCTCGTTCTCTGGCCCCTCTTTGCCCAGTGCGTGTGTTTGTGTATGTGTGTGGGGGGTGGGGAGGAGGGGGTGGGGGTGGTGGGGAGCTAATATTAATCATCCAGCGAGCGAGTCAAGGACATTCGGCCATTTCTGGCGCTGCGGGAACAGTTCCTCTCTGTCAACATTAAATTGGGCAGATACACGGCCCACAGGATGGAGTTTACACTCCCTGTGCTGGGTGAAGTTTCCTTTCCAAGACTCCATTCTAATTTGAAGTTCACAATGTGACATTTGATTTACATTTTCAGTTCTTACGTACACATGCATAGCTCCTGTGTGCAGTCATGGACGTTTAAAAAGAGTGAGGCGTTGTATTTACACAGCCCCTGGACGTCCCACGGTGCTTTACAATCAAGATCTTATGGTCCTGGACCAATGGGGGGGGGGAGGGGGGAGGCATTTGGGGGCTCCCCTTGGAAACCACGTCTACCTGAGAGAGCAGACTGGGCATCGGATTAACTTTTGAACTGAAAATTGGCATCTCTGACGGTGCAGCGCTCCCTCAGTGCTACGCACACACACTGGAAGTGTCAGCTCGACATGATGTGCTCAGATCCTGGAGCATTGCCACTCCCCACCCCTCTTCCCCATTCCCCTCTCCCCCCCCCCCCCCTGTACCCTTTCCGGGTGATGCCTGGGGGGAGCGGTGGGTGGGTGGGGGGGGCCAGGGCAGATGAATCCGAGTTGACCACTTGGCTGTTATCACAGTGGGCGGCACGGTAACACAGTGGTTAGCACTGTTGCTTTACAGCTCCAGGGACCCATGTTCCATTCCCGGCTTGGGTCACTGTCTGTGTGGAGTCTGCACGTTCTCCCCGTGTCTGCGTGGGTTTCCTCCGGGTGCTCCGGTTCCCTCCCACAAGTCCCGAAAAACGTGCTTATTAGATGAATTGGACATTCTGAATTCTCTCCCTCCGTGTACCCAAACAGGCGCCGGAATGTGGCGACTAGGGGATTTTCACAGGAACTTCATTGCAGGGTTCATGTTAGCCTACTTGTGACACTAATAAAGATTTTTTTTTTAAATGATAAGGACACACACAAGGGAAATCAAGTTTGGAACTCGCTTTTGCAAAGGATGGAGGTCTTATGGCGCAGTGGATTAGCTTCCCAGCCTCCCAGCTCCGGGATTGAGCCCCACTCCAGGAATGTTTCTGACCCTTTAGCAGGCCGAGCCTCAATGTTGTCCAGATCTTGGACAGTCAAGGAAGGTAGGTTTGTAACACGGCCAACCTGCCAAATCCTTCCAAACATGCCAATGGCTGGTGGTAAGAGTGGGAAGGACTCCCCGTCAGCCGTGCTTGATGTGGAGTAGGGCCCTCAAGCTATCAGCCCCGGTTGACAGACTAGTGACCTAATCCGGGAATAACGAGCCATGCAAATGAACAAATGTCTGCCTTAAGTGCTCTCCTAGGTGTGGGAAGAGAAATGGAAGTGGGAATTTGCAAAGGATAACTGATGCACGATCAATTGTTAACACTGAAATAGAGAGCTTTTTGTAAACCAAAGGTTTTTAAGGGATATGGGTTAGCCATGACCTCATTGAATGGTGAACATGCTTAAGGGGCTGAATGGCCTCCTTCTGTTCATATTTTCCTTCCAACATCTCCAAAAGCCCGCGATCGACTGGAAAGCACCTCGGGACATTCTGCAAGGAGCCATCAGAATGCAAATCCCTTCTTTTCCATCGATGAAAAAGACCATTTGTGCAACTCTGCTGACAACCTTTGACCCGATTGTTGGTTCCTCTCCACCTCTCTTTGCTGAGTCACGTTGTGTTTTTGCTGACTCGTTCTCACAAGCATTGCCGCTCATTGGCTGGTTCCTTCCTTGATCAAACAACAGCCTGTAACTGGCAGATAAGTGAAGGGGTTGCTGCTTTCAGTTTCTTATCTCCCAATGACAGGGAGGGACGTTAATCAACTCGAGGTCAGATGAGGGGATGGTTGTTAATGATTGCAGCATTTCAGTTCCAATTGCACCTTCTCAGATACTGAAGCAGTCAGTGTCTGAAAAGCAGCAAGACCTGGACAACATTCAGGTTTGGTTCGCTGAGTGGTCAGAAACATTCATGCCATGAAAGGGTCAAGGAATGACCATCCCCAATAAGAGAAGGTCTGGCTGTTTCTCTTGATCTTCAACGGCATGTCCATCGCTGAATCCCCCACGATCAACATTCTGGGGGTGAAATGCTTACCTTTGATGAGAAGCAGAATTGGAGCAGCCATATACATGTGTCTACAAGAGCAGGTCTGAGATGAGTAACTCACCTCCTGAACCCCTGAAGCCTGTCCACTATCTACAAGCTACAAGTCAGGAGCGTGCTGGATACTCACCATTTGCTTGGATGGGAACAGTTTTAAGAACATCCAACAACCTTCCAAGCAAAGCAGCCCACTTGATCAGCATCCCACCCACCACCTTACACATTCACTCCCTCCACCAATGGCACTCAGCAGAATATGTACCATTTACAAGATGCACTGCTAGACTGTCCAAGCTCTACCACCTAGAGGCATAGCAGCAGCAAGTGCTTGAGGACACCACCAGTGTAAACTTCCCTCCATGGCGCATAGCATCCTGACTTGGAAACATATCGGCCGTTCTTTCATTGTCGCTGGGTCAAAATCCTGGAACTCCCTCCCTAACAGCACATTGGGTGTACCTACACCACAGGTACTGCAGCGGCTCAAGTAGGCGGCTCACCACTACCTTCTCAAGGGGCAATTAGGAATGGACATTGGATGCTGTCCTTGCAAATGACGCTCGCTCCCATGGGCAGTGTGGGAGGAGTCCAAAGATGGTGCAGGTTAGGTGGATTGACCATGATAAAATTGCCCCTGGGTGTCAAGGGATATGTAGGTTAGATGGGGTTAGGGGGGAAAGGTGGGGGAGTTTGTTGGTTCAGACCCGATGGGCTGAATGGTCTCCTTCTGCACTGTAGGGATTCTATGAATTCCTTCTACTTCTATCAAGTGAGTCAAACCCGTTTCAGGAAACAAGCCTTTCCTCAATCTGGGCTTATTGTTGAACAATGCTGTTATATTCAAGGAAGCCAGCTGGTGAAAGTTAGAACTGGAGTCAATCTTTATTCAGTATAACATTTACTTACAGAGTGAGACATTACAGGCGTACGCCTCCTACCTCAACCACACCTCAGTTTTCATCAGTATCCCCTTATATCTGTTCAAGTGAAACCTGACTGAGTGCTTTCCACTTGCACGTAATCAAATGTAATTGACACACATTCAAGTCCAGAATGGCCAGAGGCTGCCAAATGTTCTGAGGCTAATAGGCATTTTCTGTGGGCAGATTCTAACACTTCACCAGGAGAGGTTGGGAGGAAAAATGGGACCAGAATAAAACTAAAGGGTTGGAACATAGTGACACTGAAACGATTCCTAAACCCCCATTAGTTGTAGTTGATGACAGGTGGAGTTAAAGGGTTAAGTTATCTCAACCATTGTCCCACAGGACCACAGGTATCTCGCTACATTACAGAGAGACATTTAAAAAAAAAAATTTAGAGTACCCAATTCATATTTTCCAATTAAGGGGCAATTTAGCACGGCCAATCCACCTAGTTTGCACATCTTTGGGTTGTGGGGGCGAAACCCACACAAACACGGGGAGAATGTGCAAACTCACGCGGACAGTGACCCAGAGCCAGGATCGAACCTGGGACCTCGGCGCTGTGAGGCAGCATTGCTTTTTTTTTTTTAAATAATTTTTATTGAATTTTTCAAAATACAAACATTTTAACCCCCCCCTACATTTACATTTAAATTATAACAAAACAAAGTCAAACCCCCCCTACTTAACAAGGAAAAGAAAAAGAATCCCCCCCCCCCTACCCACGCATCCCCCCCCCCCCCGCCCCCCGCCGGCGAACCGACAGTCAGACCAACTTATCATTTCTAGCAGCGTCCTCGGGCAGGCCTTGCCCGTGCCACCGCCGCTACCGTACTTCCTTCGTCATTTTCCCCCCCCCCCCCCCCCCCCCCCCCCCCCTCCCCCCCTCCCGCCCTCCCCTCCCCTCCCGGGTTGCTGCTGTCATGGCCTCAGTTTCTATCTCTGATCCAAGAGGTCTAGGAAGGGTTGCCATCGCCTGGAAAACCCCTGCACCGACCCTCTCAGGGCGAATTTGATCCTTTCCAATTGGATAAAGTTTGCCATGTCGTTTAACCAGGTGTTAACACTCGGAGGCCTTTCGTCCCTCCACTGAATCAGGATCCTCCTCCGAGCCACCAAGGACGCAAAGGCTAATATTCCAGCCTCCCTCGCCTCCTGTACCCCCGGTTCCACCCCAACCCCGAAGATCGCAAGTCCCCATCCTGGCTTGACCCTGGACCCCACCACTCTCGACACCGTCCCTGCCACCCCCTTCCAGAACTCCTCCAGTGCCGGACATGCCCAAAACATATGTGCATGATTCGCAGGGCTTCCCGAACATCTAATACACCTGTCTTCACCCCCGAAAAACCGACTCATCCTTGTCCCCGTCATGTGGGCTCTATGCAGTACCTTAAATTGAATGAGACTTAGTCGCGCACATGACGACGACGAGTTAACCCTCTCCAGGGCGTCTGCCCATGTCCCGTCCTCTATCTGTTCCCCCAGCTCTAACTCCCACTTATCTTTCAGCTCCTCTACTGGTACCTCCTCCACCTCCTGCATAATCTTATAGATGTCCGAGAGTGAGGCAGCATTGCTAACCACTGCTCCACCTTTTTGCCCACAGAGGGACGTTTTGACTACTCATAACTTGAGGGGCATCACTTGCCAAGTGTGGAGAGGAGGCAGGACATCCATGGGTTACCATAGCGAGAACAGTTTCATCCTGCGTCACACTGGGGTTAAATTGTAGAGTAACACAATCCCTCAACATTGGATTGGATTGGATTGGATTTGTTTATTGTCACGTGTACCGAGGTACAGTGAAAAGTATTTTTCTGCAAGCAGCTCAACAGATCATTCAGTACATGGAAGAAAAGGGAATTAAACAAGAAAATACATAATAGGGCAACACAAGATATACAATGTAACTACATAAGCATTGGCATCGGATGAAGCATACAGGGTGTAGTGTTAATGAGGTCAGTCAATAAGAGGGTCATTTAGGAGTCTGGTGACAGTGGGGAAGAAGCTGTTTTTGAATCTGTTCGTGCGTGTTCTCAGACTTCTGTATCTCCTGCCCGATGGAAGAAAAGTGAGTAAGCCGGGTGGGAGGGATCCTTGATTATGCTGCCCGCTTTCCCCAGGCAGCGGGAGGTGTAGATGGAGTCCATGGATGGGGGGCAGGTTTGTGTGATGGACTGGGCGGTATTCACGGCTCTCTGAAGTTCCTTGCGGTCCTGGGCCGAGCAGTTGCCATACCAGGCTGTGATGCAGCCCGATAGGATGCTTTTTTGGTGCATCTGTAAAAGTTGGTAAGGGTTAATGTGGACGTGCCGAATTTCCTTAGTTTCCTGAGGAAGTATAGGCGCTGTTGTGCTTTCTTGGTGATAGCGTCGACGTGAGTGGACCAGGACAGATTTTTGGTGATGTGCACCCGTAGGAATTTGAAACTGCAAACGATCTCCACCTCGGCCCCATTGATGCTGACAGGGGTGTGTACAGTACTTTGCTTCCTGAAGTCAATTACCAGCTCTTTAGTTTTGCTGGCATTGAGGGAGAGATTGTTGTCGTTACACCACTCACCAGGTTCTCTATCTCCCTCCTGTATTCTAACTCGTTGTTATTTGAGATCCGGCCCACTATGGTCGTATCGTTAGCAAACTTGTAGATGGAGTTGGGACCAAGTTTTGCCAGGCAGTCGTGGGTGTACAGGGAGTAGAGTAGGGGACTAAGTACGCAGCCTTGCGGGGCACCGGTGTTGAGGACTATTGTGGAGGAGGTGTTGGTGTCAAGGGAGTAAAACGTCCCAGACTTGAATTCAAGGTAAAATGTGGAGGGATTATTCAGGGTGGGAATTATCCTTAGCCACTGTGGTTCCGACATCCGTGTTCATCCCACTCCACGTGTCCATTTTCTCATAGGTTACGAAGTCACCGTTCTGGTCCGTGACCCAGCCCGACTGCCAGCTGAATGCAAAGGGGTAAAGGTCATCGTAGGTGACGTCCTGAATAAGGAAGACGTCCAGAAGGCAGTCAAAGGTCAGGACGGAGTCATCGTTATTCTGGGAACCAGGAACGAGCTGAGTAAGTCTCTCTGCCAGGCTTTGGGACAGCTATGTGGAACTCACTACCACGTGGTGTGTAGCACCGAGGAGATTAAGGGGGAGTTAAATAAACATAGGTGGGAGGAAAGAATCAAAATGTAACCTGATGAGGTGAGATGTCTTAAAATAGGAGGGGGATTATCCAGAAGTCCAGCACCCAAAATAAACCTATTTCTGTAGTGGGAATTCACTACCGTCCATGAGTCATCAAGGTTTCTGAAGTGCTAATTGGTAATAATCTGTCCAATGATATATTAAAAATATTTAGTCAGCACTTCATCTTCTCAATTATAAATTCCTATGTCAACATTGATACCAGAACCTTCCTATGTAAACTTGTCACGCTGTAATTACATAGTTCAGCCAGTGGAGGTGCCAACAGTGACAAGATTGGGCAGTTACCTTTTCCTGTCCATGTGACTGATGACTGCTCGCTCAGAGAGCTGCTGTAGTTTTGTTTCGGTGATGGGCCAGTTGTCACTCAGAGTGGTGGGTGACTGGCCGACTCTAACCCAATAGGGCCAGACCCTGGAAAGGCTTTAAGCCTCTGGTTGAATCCTTTGGATGGGCACCTGTATCCAGCTCTATTTCCAGGTGATGGCCATCGACGTAGAGTGTTATCTTTGTCGGGGCAGCCTTGGGGGTGATGATGCAGTTTAGCTGCATCGTTTCGTCCTCTGTGGGCTGATAAGACTTGCAAGGCCGGGGCCTGAGGAGGCTCTGGCTTCCGGCCTGGGTGGCAGGCGTACTGCTGCTCCTAGCAGCCTTGCCTGGGTCGTGGCCTTTGGCCACACTTGGAGCAGCCTTGCGACCGACACTTGTAGCCCTCTGGGGAAGCTTCCTTGGTACTTCTCTGGCTTATCTACCTGTCATTTGAGATGCCGGGATGTCCTGGCTGAATGTTGAGTTGATAATGGGTGAGGCCTTCACTGGATTTTCTGTAACCTCCTTCCCAGCCTGAGAACTCTACTGACTATAATCCCTTGCAATTCTTGGGCCCCTTTCTCTGCCTTTCCAAAGGATACTGCTAATTCTAAAGCCCTTTTGAGGTCTAGGGTGGGTTATCATAGAATTTACAGTGCAGAGGGAGGCCACTCGGCCCATTGGGTCTGCACTGGCCCTTGGAAATAGCACCCACTTAAGCCTACGCCTCCACCCTTTCCCCGTAACCCCACCTAACCTTTTCTCGGACACTAAGGCAATTTATCATGGCCAATCCACCTAACCTGCACATCTTTGGACTGTGGGAGGAAACCGGAGCACCCGGAGGAAACCCACGCGCACAAGGGGAGGATGTGCAGACTCCGCACAGACAGTGACCCAAGCCGGGAATCGAACCTGGGACCCTGGAGCTGTGAAGCAACGGTGCTAACCACTATGCTACTGTGCTGCCCACTATTTTTTTTGCATCGCGACATTATTGATCCCTCACACTAGCCAATCGCGCAGCATCTCAGTCAGGGATGGGCCAAACTCGCAGGACTCGGATTACGGACGGCTTTGGGTCAAAATGGTTCTTTCCGAGATCCACAAACTTGTCAAACGTTTTAGAGTCAGGGGCTGCAAAGCAAGTAAAACTCTTAACAATGCTGAATGTCGGGGCCCCACATACAGACTTTATGTCTGTCATCCCCTTCTATGCCATTGGCACAGAAGTAGAGCATACGTTTGGCATATAGGGGCCAGTCCTACACGTCTGCGTCAATGCCCGCCCCATCCCTAAAATCCAGCATATCCAGTGAAGGTCTCGAGTTTTCCAAACAAGGGCATTTCCAAGTTTTTCTTTTTGCTTTGTTTCTCACCGGATCTGTTCTTGGAGAGTTTTGAAAGGGTGTTCCAGATCACGTGCTTGATCCTCGTCGCCAATGTAATAATTCTAGGAAATGCGGATTCAGAGGCAAACTGGTTTATTTTAAACTGAAAATAAAGCCTCTCCCCCGGCTCACAAAACAAACGTCCCGGCCCAGGACTATCGGGAACTCCGGGTCTGGGAGCTACATTTAAAGGTCCCGCTTCGAGCCCCAGCCCGCTCACCACGGGAACCTGTATTCTACGAAGCCCATGGGGAGATCAATCATCGTTTTCCCCCATGGTTCTCGTGAGGATTATCACACTGAACGTCTGGGAGTGTAATGCCTATTAAAAAAAAAAGCTCTTGGACTTTAAATCTTGCGGTAAAAGCTCATTGGTGTGCTTCTGCCTCCCACAGGCCCGACTTCAATGATGTCCGAGGGAACCCAGAACATTGTTGAAGCGATGAAGGCCCACCACGTGAGGAAGGTGGTGGCTTGTATGTCAAGTAAGTCAAAATAAAGGAAGAAACCCTGGATTTATATGAAATGAAATGAAAATCGCTTATTGTCACAAGTAGGCTTCAAATGAAGTTACTGTGAAAAGCCCCTAGTTGCCACATTCCAGCACCTGTTCGGGGAGGCTGGTACGGGAATTGAACCAGCCTGAATTGAACCAGGCTGAATTGAACCAGGCTGCTGGCCTGCCTTAGTTTCACAACATCAGGATATCCCAAAGCGTTTTAAAGCCAATTTTGGACTGTAGCCCCTGCTATAATGAGCTGATTAGCTTACGAGGCCATTTCAGAGGGAAGTTCAGAGTCAACCACGTTGCTGTGGGTCTGGAGTCACATGTAGGCCAGACCGGGTAAGGACGGCAGATTTCCTTGCATAAAGTGAACAAGGTGGGGGGTTATTTTCAACAATCGATGATAGTTGTCACGGTCACCATTACTGAGCTTTCAATTCCAGATTTTATTAATTGAATTTAAATTGCACCTGCTGCCGTGGTGGGGTTTGAACCCACATCCCCTGGGCATTATTGGAGTCTCATGGATTACTAGTCCAGTGACATTGCCACTACGCCACCATCGCCCCCCCCATTTATGATCAGATATTGTTGGTAGAGGAACAATCACTGCCCAGACCACCAAGGAATAACACCTTGGTTCTGCTTCTAAAATGGAGTCTTTGAGGGTGGATTAAACCTCTCGTCCTACAGATGGCGGTTCTGACAATGCTGCCCTCCCTCACTGGGGCTGTCAGCTACATTGCTCAAGCGCTCTCAAGTGGACTTGCAGCCTTCTGATTCAGAGATGAGAGAGTCACAACCTGATCCATCGCTGACGCTTTATTCACTCATTTTGCCTTCAAAATGGTTGGCCATTTGATGGGGTTTAACACAATATCGAAATGCCTAAATTGGGAGTTACCCCCTCCCCTGCTGCCTCTGCGATTTGGACTATTGCAGCAAGTGTTACTTGACAGAAAATCTAATGGCCGACCGGTGCCTTAACAAGGAGGCAAAGAGAGTCAGGAAACTGGGCATGTCAGGGAAACATTCAGATCGTCATCGAGAGATTCAATCTAATCGCAGCGTGGACGATTCTGCCTTGGATCACACACCTATATTTCTGTTTCGAAAGCCTTGGTGGTGGAATGTGTGGGTTCCACCGACAAAGAGCATCACCTGATCTATTATCTCAGGTCTGTGACATACTCTTCATTTTGAATTTAATTTGTATGGGTTTTCATGAGATGTGGGTATTGCTGGCGAGACCAGCATTTCTTGCCCATCCCGAATTGCCCCTGAGAAGGTGGCGGGTGAGCCGCCTTCTTGAACCGCTCCATTTGGTGTAGGTACACCCACAGTGCTGTTAGGGATTTTGACTCAGAACTAGGGGGTCACGGCCTCAGAATAAGGGCTAAGCCATCCAGTGGAAATGCCGGCGTTGGACTGGGGTGGGCACAGTAAGAAGTCTTACAGCACCAGGTTAAAGTCCAACAGGTTTGTTTCAAATCATTCGGAGCACTGCTCCTTCCTCAGGTGAATCATTCACCTGAGGAAGGAGCAGTGCTCCGAAAGCTAGTGATTTGAATCAAGCCTGTTGGACTTTAACCTGGTGTTGTAAGACTTCTTACTAAGCCATTCAGGACTGAGATGAGGAAGAAGTTCTTCTCTCAGAGAGTTGTGAACTTGTGGAATTCTCCACCACAGATAGCAGTTGGGGCCAGTTTGTTGGATATATTCAAGAGGGAGCTGGATGTGGCCCTTGCGGCTAAAGAGATCAAGGGGTATGGAGAGAAAGCGGGAGTGGGATACTGAATTTGCACGATCAGCCAAGATCATCTTGAATGGCTGTGCAGGCTCGAAGGGCCGAATGGCCTACTCCTGAACCTATTTTCTGTGTCTATGTTTCCATGACATTGAAGGAACATCGATGCCTTTCCAAATCAGGAGGTGGGCGGCTTGGAGGGAAATTTCCAGGCAGCGATGTATGACCTATTGGGATACAGTTAGGGAGGTTCTGAATTCCACCAGGGTAGAGTTCCAGAGGATCTGATTCCTTCCGGGGTAGGGTTCCAAGGGCACTCACCGCTGTTGGGGTGGGGTTCCAGAGATAACTGATGGCTCAGCTCAGATCAAGCGGCTCATAGAGCACGGGTAAAAAAGTTGAGATCTTGTGGCATGGCGGGGCCATGTACCACATCGGGCTGGGGAACATGGCAGGATTGGGGGGTTGGGGGTTGGCACCAGTCCTTTACAATCTATCCCAGCTCGGCGAGGGCAGGGGAAAGATGCGGCCAGTTGATGTGACATTTCCATTTCTACAGCGTTCCTGCTGTGGGATGAAGCCAAGATCCCGCCACGACTGCTGGACTTGACGAAGGACCACCAGAGGATGTATGAAGTACTGAAGAAGTCTGAGCTGGATTATGTGGCTGTATTTCCACCTCACATTGCCGGTAAGATCATCTTTACTACGCTAGACTATAATTACTGCGGATCACGAGACGGTGGCGTCCGAAGGGAAGGCACGGTGACACAGTGGTTAGCACTGTGGATAGCACAATTGCTTCACAGCTCCAGGGTCCAAGGTTCGATTCCCGGCTTGGGTCACTGTCTGTGCGGAGTGTGCACATCCTCCCCGTGTGTGCGTGGGTTTCCTTCGGGTGCTCCAGTTTCCCCCCACAGTCCAAAGATGTGCAGGTTAGGTGGATTGGCCATGATAAATTGCCCTTAGTGTCCAAAATGCCCTTAATGTTGGGTGGGGTACTTGGTTATGGGGATAGGGTGGAGGTGTTGACCTTGGATAGGGTGTTCTATCCAATAGCAGGTGCACTCGATGGGCCGAATGGCCTCCTTCTGCATTGTAAATTCTATGATAACCTATGATAAACTGCTGCTTCACAGCTCCAGGGACCCAGGTTCGATTCCCGGCTTGGGTCACTGTCTGTGTGGAGTCTGTATGTTTTCCCGTGTCTGCGTGGGTTTCCTCCGGGTGCTCCGGTTTCCTCCCACAGTCCAGAGATGTGCAGGTTAGGTGGATTGGCCATGATAAATTGCCCACAATGGTTGGGTGGGGTTAGGCTGGAGGCGTGCGCTTAAGCAGGTTGCTCTTTCCAAGGACTGGTACATTCTCAATGGGCTGAATAGCCTCCTTCTGCACTGTAAGGATTCTAGATGTAATCTAAATGAAGCCTAATGGTTTAGACGATGGAAGGTTCTGATAGCGCAGTCACAGAAAGATGGTTCTGATTGGTCAGTGAGAATGAACCAGAGATGGGTCGAAAATCACTGAGATCGAGAGGGTGATAGGGAGAAATGTTTTCACACACAGTTATCCGGACCTGGAACGCTTTAACTGAATAGGTCATTTTAAAAGGGATTTAGACAGGTGCTTGAGGATGGGGAACTTATAGGTTCATGAGCAAAAACGGAGAGTGCTGGAACTGAGCACAACTGCTCTTCCAAGGAGTCAGCAGGGATCACGCTAAATTGCCCCTTAATTGGAAAATACATTTTCTAAAATAAGTTTAGAGTACCCAATTATTTTTTCCAATTAAGGGCAACTTAACGTGGCCAATCCACCCACCGAACACATCGTCATGGGTTGTGCGGGTGAGACCCACGCGGACAAGGGGGTGGATCGTGCAAACTCCACACAGACAGTGACCCACGGTTGAAATCGAAACCGGGTCCCTGGCGCTTTGAAGCAGCAGTGCCAATCGCTGTGCCACTCCCCCCAATTGAGGTCTTTACAATTATGAAAACGTTTGATAGGGAAAATGTTTCTAAGAGTGCAATAAACATAACATAAGCCAGGAGCGAATTCAGCGCAAACCTCTTTTACTCAGAGAATGGTGAGATGAGGATTTGAAACACCATAGCACACACAAGGCGACGGACTAAGTGCTGGAGAACAGAGAGGGACCTGCTTGATGGCCAGCACAACTACGATGGGCCAAAGGGCTTCTTACCGTGTTGTGAAACTCAGTGACTCTGAGAATGTAGAACTTGCCACCACAGGGAGTAGTTTAGGTGAATAACATTGGTGTATTTAAGAAGCTGGGCAGATACAGGAGGGCGAAAGGAGATATTATTTCATGAATTAGGTGAAGAGGGACGAGGCTCGTGTGGAACATAAACAGCAGCGTTGGGTTAGTTGAGTTGAATGTCCTGTTTCTGTGCTGCAAATACTTTGTAAGTCCAGTGTAGATTGTCTGCTGGGTATGAGGGTCTGCAACGCAGTGGTTACACCCTTGCCTTTGAGTCAGAAGAAGCGGCCAATACTTATCCCTCAATCAACATCAATAAATTTATCATTTTGCTGCTGTTTCGCAGATTCCAACAGTTAACAGAAAGGTCTGGCCCCAAATAACAACAGTGATCACATCTCACAAATGTACTGAATCGGCCATGAAATGGTCTGGGACAGGGTCACGGCCCGCGGGCTGGGTCGTGGGTGGGTTCGGGAGGGTCACAGAGCGATTGGTCCTGCCGTTGCCATGGTGGTCCCGAGCGCTGGAGAAGGGCTGGACTGCCGCTACCAGCTTTTACATGAAGAATTGCGACCACTGCCGCCTTTTAGGCTGCTTGGAGTCTTCCGGCAGAAGACTCCCGGCATGTAGAATTGACATGAAGGGGCAGGACGGTGGCGCAGTGGGTTGGCCCTGATGCCTCGCGGCGCCGAGGTCCCAGGTTCAATACCAGCTCTGGGTTACTGACCGTGTGGAGTTTGCACATTCTCCCCGTGTTTGCATGGGTTTCTCCCTCAGGGATGTGCGGGGTATGTGGATTGGCCACGCTAAATTGCTCCTTAATTGGAAAATAATGAATTGGGTACTCTAATTTATTTTAGAAAATGTATTTAAGCTTATTCATGGGGGGGTCACGGTTTGTGAACAAGCCCGATTTGAATTCTGCAGCTCACTGAGATGAAGGAGGGCCAATTCTTGCGGCCCACTCAATGGCCGATGTTGCCCAATGCTGGATTGTGTCATCTGGCTGTTCTGCAATGGAAGGCATCACAGCTGATGCCCATGATGATCACCCGTCAACCACAACATCTTGCATTTATATAGTGCCCTTAACGCCTTTTCCCAAGGTGCTTTTCAGGAATGTTATCAAACAAACGTTGGCATTGAGCTACACGAGGAGATTGGACACACAAGGAGGCAGCCAGGCAGGACAGGTGGTCAAAGATTTCAAGTTTCTAGGCACACTTTTAAGAAGGAGAGTGAGATGGAGAGTCGCATCAGGTTGGGGAGGGATGTCCGTTTTATTGTGTTGATCTTTGGGAGCTCTCACTAGGATCTTTGTAACAAATGCCCAGGGAAATTATCTCAATGTGGTTTACTGTAGCACTGTTTCGATGCAGATTAATGCAGGAAATAAATTCTACTTGGGATGAAGTCAAGGGTACATATGCAACCAGAAGTTCTCTCTCATTGTATCATCCCTATCCTGATATTCTATGTGTCCTCTCTCCTAATTCCTGCTTGCATCCTATCCGAATATTTCTGTTTTAATCCTGCATATCCCAGTATTAATTTTTGGCTTCCCTATCCCGATATTCCCACGTGTCCATTCTATCCCAATATTCCTGTTTTTATCTTCCCAATCGGTGTTCCTTTTTATCCTGATCCCGATATTCCTGTTGATGTTCTCCTCTTCGCAGTGTTCCTGTTTGAACCTTCACTTATCCCGGTGTGCCTGCTTGTGTCCTCCCAATCCCGATCTTCCATTGAGCATTGCTTTCTCCATTCCTTTCCGCAGATGAACATCCTCTGACTGGGAATTACGCCGTAGCAGTTAACGAACGGGGAGGGCGAGTCATCTCGAAACACGACCTGGGGCATTTCTTCCTCAAGTGCCTGACGACTTCGGAATATGACGGGAAGTTCGTCTGCCTGTCTGGAAACTACACGCATCCGTGACGAGGAGCAGGGAATGGGTGGCGCTGCTCCACGCTCTTTAAGTATCAGCACTCAGGCTAATAAACGATGTCAACCCACAGCTCTTCTCGAAGGTTCACGTGGCCCCTGAATGTTGAAGCGGGTCAGTGCTCAAATGGACAGACCAGGAAATTCCAAGTTCAGCCTCAACAAGCCTGGAAAGTTGGGGGGGGGGGAGATTAGCAATTTATGTCCTAGATATTGGTTGAGGAATAAATTGCCAGAAAAACAGTGACAACTCAGCAGTTATTCAGATTTTCTTTTCTAAATCTCTCCCGATTTCTATCCAGTGACCGCTTTTAGGAGATCAGATGGGAATGGATTACAATGAACACCCAGGCCAACATCCTAATCCCATCCTTAGAGGGAGACCCTCCATTTTTTATTAATTTACATTAGTGAACCAGGTGGATTTTTATGACAAATGTTCTCATTCCACTTTCAATTTTAAAAATCTGGAATTAAATTATAATTTTGCCATCTGCTGTGGTGGGATTTGAACCCAAGTCCCCAGCGGATTACCCAGGGTCTCTGCATTGCTAGTCCAGCGACAGCACCACTACGCCACCGCATCCTCCTCTTATTTCAGGGTTGTGAAGGAGCTTGATCTCCTTGGAACCCTGCACCCCGGGGACAGGGTGAAGGAAAAGATAGGTTCAGATTATTTCAGATTTCTCACATTGCTTTTGTTTTGGGGAAAAAGACAAACACTTCACAGAGGTTACACATGTCAACAGTGAGAAGGTAAAGAAACGACAGGCTCAAATTTCACTCCCTTAAAAAGTCTCAAAGTGCTTTCCCCCGTGAAAAATAAATAAATTTGCAAATTTTTTTTAGAGTATCCAATTCATTTTTTCCAATTCAGGGGCAATTTAGCGTGGCCAATCCACCTAACCTGCACATCTTTGGGTTGTGGGGGTGAGACCCACGCAAACACGGGAAGAATGTGCAAACTCCACACGGACAGTGACCCAGGGCCGGGATCAAGCCTGGGACCTCAGGCAGCAGTGTTAACCCACTGCACCATTGTGCTGCCCGAAAATAAATTAATTTAATAAAATCTGGAATATGAAGCTAGTCTCAGTCTTGGCATTGTTTCAAATGCCTATCTGGTTCACAGATGTCCTTTAGGGAAGGAAATCTGCCGTCCTTACCTCGTCTGGCCGACGTGACTCCAAACCCACAGCAATGTGGTTGACTCTTAACTGACCCTCTGAAATGACCGAGCAAGACACTCAGTTCAAGGGATGGGCAACAACTGTTGGACCCGCCCCATGTGGAGTTTGCACATTCTCCCTGTTTGGTCTCACCTCCACAACCCAAAGATGCGCAGGGTAGGTGGATTGGCCATGCTAAATTGCCCCTTAATTGGAAATAAATGTTTTTTAAAAAGCCAGTGAAATCCACAACCTATAAAAATGATTTTAAAAGTTTTCTTTAAAAATGTATTTGCGTTCCATATATCCCTGAGGATTCTGCTTACCCAGGCAGACCCCCCTTCCAATTCAACTACTGCCCTTACATCAATATCATAGAACAGTGCAGAAGGAGGCCATTTGCACCGATCCACTTAAGCCCTCACTTCCACCCTATCCCAATAACCCCTCCTAATTTCTTTTGATCACTGAGGGCAATTTAGCATAGCCAATCCACTTAACCTGCACGTCTTTGGACTGTGGGAGGAAACCGGAACACCTGGAGGAAACCCACACAGACACATGTGAACGCACAGACTCCGCAGACAGTGACCCAGTGGGGAATCGAACCTGGGATGCTGGCCGCTGTAAAGCCACAGTGCTAGCCACTTGTGCTACCCAAGGGAAGTGACTGTTAACTTAGTTTGCTTCATCATTTCAATGCTCTCACTGAATCCACATTAGTCTCAGCTGTTCACTGATGATGTGATCTGACCAGTCCTGCCACTCTGCTTATGGAGATCTTCAAGGTGATGAGATGTGACTATCAAAGTACTTGCTGCAACACACTTCACATTTCCTCGGCCAATGCTCATGAATGAAATGAAAAATGCTTATTGTCATGAGTAGGCTTGAAATGAAGTTACTGTGAAAAGCCCCTAGTCACCACATTCTGGCACCTGTCCGGGGAGGCTGGTATGGGAATCAAACCGTGCTGCTGGTCTGCTTGAAAAGCCAGCGATTTAGCCCAGTGAGCTAAACCAGTTCATCCCTAATCATGTGGTATTCAGTCATTTTACCTGCTCAGGAAAATGCTGTATTCACCAGGATCTGATCAGAAAATAGCTTCCAAGTCTCCAGGAAGATTTCTTTTTAAAAAAAAATATTTTATTGAGGCATTTATGTGATGAATTTTAACAGAATACACACCAAGAAAAACAAAACCCAGCCAACATGGCTTGCTTAAACAACACCCCAATAATAATTCCCCACCAACTCTCCCTCATCTTACTCAACTCTCCATTCTTCCCCCCTTTTAAACCTCTCCCCGCTCTCCCCCCCCCCCCCCCCCCCACCCCCCCCCCCCTCCCCCTCGCTGCCAACGTAGTACTTTCCAACAAAGTCGATAAACAGCTGCCACCTCCGGGCAAATCCTAGCATTAAGCCCTCAGGACGAACTTAATCTCAAGCCTGAGAAACCCGGCCATGTCACTGACCCACAACCCCGACTTCGGGAGTTCCGAAGACATCGACCTCCCGCTCCCCCTGGACTCTCGGGTCTTCTGACACACCAAAAATCGCCACCTCTGGACTCGGGACCTTACCTTCACAGTACCTCCAACATGGCGTCTGCAAACCCCTGCCAGAATCCCCCCCAGGCTTCGGACATGCCCAAAACTTATGTCTATGATTCGCAGACCGCCCCACTCCGCACACACCTATCCTCCACCCCTTCAAAAAAAACTGCTCATTCAGGCGACAGTCATGTGTGCCCTGTGGACCACCTTAAATTGTATAAAGCTAAGCCTGGCACACGACGAGGACGCAATGATTCGCCTCTGGGCGTCCTTCCCATAACGCAATCTCCAACTCCCAACCCAACTCTTCCTCTCGCTTTTGCTTCACCTTCCCTATCGGGGCTCCCTCCCAGTCCATCAGCTCTCTATAGATTTCCAATACCTTCCCCACCCCCTGCTTTCAACAATACTTTATCCTGAAGCCCCAGGGGTGGCAGGTGCGGAAAGGTCGATACCTGCCTCCGCCCAAAGTCCCTCACCTGCAAGTAACAAAACCCATTCCCACCGGGCAGCTCAAACTCCTTCGCCAACTCTTCCAAACACAAAGCCTCTGTCCACAAACAAATGCCTAAACCGCTCAATCCCCGCCTGCTGCTCTCCCCGAAACCCTCCCCCTCCCCCACCCCCCCGGAGCAAACCGGTGGTTGTCACATATCGGTGCCCAAATCGACCCCCCCCCCCCCCCCTCCAGCTCCATGTGCTCTCTCCAATGTCCCCACACCCTGAGGGCCACCACCACAACCGGGCAATGTTAACAGTGCCCCTAAACTTGCTGTCCCCATTCGCTCTCACACCAACCCCTCCCCCACTACCCATTTCCTGACCATGGCTATATTTGCCGCCCAGTAGTAAATCGCTCCAGCAGCTCCTTCTTCACCCGCGGGGTTTTACCCACACACACAAACCCTGAAATCACTGCATTCACTTCCCTAAAAAACACCTTGGGAATGAAGGTTGAGAGGCTCTGAAATACAGACAAGAACCTCGGGAGGACCGTCAACTTTGCCGTCTGAAGCCTCTCTGCCAATGACAACGAGAGCATCCAACCTCTTCTCAGGTCCCCCATCATCTGCTCCATCAACCAAGCCAAATTCAGCTTGTGCAGCTGCCCCCACCACCGTGCCACCAGGATGCCCAAATATCGAAAACTTCCCCCCCACCCCACCAACTTGAACGGAATCTCCCCCAGTCTCTTCTTCTGCCCCCTCGTCTGAATCGCAAAGACCTCACTTTTCCCTATGTTCAATTCATACCCCGAAAACCGGCCAAATTCCAAGAATCGGGGATGGTATGGTTAGGGGCGTTGACACTGTTCTCTGTGACCAGGATCGAGAACCCTGAAGATTGCGTTGCCTACCTGGTGCTTGGGTTCAGGATATCTCATCTGGGCTGCAGAGGAACTTGGATTGGGAGGGCAAAGATCCAGTTGTCGTTGGTACCAACAACATAGGTAGAAAAGGGACTGAGGTTCTGCTAAGGGAATATGAACAGCGAGGAGCTAAATTAAAAAGCAGAACCAAAATGGTAATTACTACCTGAGCCACAAGCTAATTGGCACAGGGTCAATATGATTGAAGAGGTAAATGCGTGGCTCGAAGATTGGTGTGGGAGACATGGGGATGTATTCATGGGACATTGACACCAGTCCTGCGGAGAAGGAACCTGTTCCAATGGGACGGTCGTCATCTGAATCATGCTGGGACCAAAGTCCTACCGAATCGGGTAACCAGGGCTGGAGATGGGGCTTTAAACTAAATAGTGGGGGAAGGATTCAGTTGTATGGAGAATTAGAAAATCAAAGTTCAAGGAGAAGGTAGAAGTGCAGGTTCAGATGAGGATTTCAACTAGTTAAAGGAGTTGAGGGCTCAGGAGGTTAGTAAAGTTTCCAGACAACTTAATAGTGTTTAGAAAGTGGCAGGAATCTAACCTCGGGCAGAGCAAAAAAGGTGAAAAGGGATGTGGTCAATGCAGGACTGAGGGTGTTGTACCTAAATGCGCGCAGTACACGGAACAAGGTAAATGAGCTTGTTATGCACATTGAAATTGGCCGGTACGATGTTGTGGGCATCACAGAGACGTGGCTGCAAGGGTACCAGGATTGGGATCTAAATATCCAAGGATATATGTCCTATCGAAAGGACAGGCAGATGGGCAAAGGGGGTGGGGTTGCATTTACATAGAATTTACAGTGCAGAAGGAGGCCATTCGGCCCATCGAGTCTGCACCGGCTCTTGGAAAGAGCACCCTACCCAAGGTCAACACCTCCACCCTATCCCCATAATCCAGTTACCCCAACCAACACTCAGGGCAATTTGGACCCTAAGGGCAATTTATCATGGCCAATTCACCTAACCTGCACATCTTTGGACTGTGAGAGGAAACCGGAGCACCCGGAGGAAACCCACGTAGACACGGGGAGAATGTGCAGACTCCACACAGACAGTGACCCAAGCCGGGAATCGAACCTGGGACCCTGGAGCTGTGAAGCATTTGTGCTAACCACTATGCTACCGTGCTGCCCAAATTGTGCATTGTTAGTAAGGAATAAAGTTAAATCGATAGCAAGGAGCGATATAGGATCAGGAGGCACAGAATCTCTGTGGGTAGAGTTGAGGAATCGCAACGGTAAAAAGATCCTGGTGGGAAATACGTACAGGCCCCCTAACAGTAGTCAGGATGTGGGGCAGAAAATAAATCAGAAGATAGAAAAGGTATATAAAAAAGGCAATATTACAAAATCATGAGGGACTTCAATATGCAGGTGGACTGGGAAAATCAGGTTGGTAGTGGATCCTAAGAAAAGGAATTTGTGGAATGGTTAAGAGATGATTTTTTTTGGAGCTGCTTTTGACAGAGCCGACTAGGGAACAGGCAATTCTGGATTTGGTGATGTGTAATGAGGCAGACTTGATTAGGGAACTTAAGGTGAAGGGACCCTTAGGGAGCAGTGAGCACAATATGATAGAATTTACCCTGCAGTTTGAGAGGGAGAAGCTGCAATCAGATGTAACGTTATTACAATTAAACAATGGTAACTACAAACACGAGGGAGGAGTTAACCAGAGTTGATTGTAAAGGGGGCCTAGCAGGGAAGACAATGGAACAGCAATGGCAGGAGTTTTTGGGGGGTTATTCGGGAGGCATAACAGAAATTTAACCCAAGGAGGAGGAAACATGCTAAGGGGAGGACGAGGCATCCATGGTTGACGAGGGAAGTCAAGGACAGCATAAATGAAAAAGAAAAAGCATACAAAGTGGCAAGGATTAGTGGGAAGCCAGAGGATTTGGAAGCTTTTAAAAGCGAGCAGAGGACAACTAAAAAAGCAATAAGGGGTGAGATGAAATATGAGTGTATGCTAGCTAGTAATATAAAAGATAGGGAGAGCTTTTGTTCAATATATAAAAGGTAAGAGAGAGGCAAAAATAGACATTGGACCACTTGAAAATGAAGCTGGAGAAATAATAATAGGAAACAAAGAAATGACAGAGGAACTGAATAGTTACTTTGCATCAGTCTTCATGGTGGATGGCACCAGTGGGTTGCCAGAGCTCCAGGAGAATCAGGAGGCAGAGATAAAAGGTTCTGGGGAAACTGAAAGGTTTCTGAAGGTGGATAAATCATCTGGACCGGATGGACTATACCACAGGGTCTGAAGGAGATAGTTGAGGAGATTGTGGAGGCATTCGTGGTGATCTTTTTGGAATCACTGGAGGCAAGGAGGTTCCCAGAGGACTGGAACGTAGCTAACGTAACACCGCCGTTCAAGAAGGGAGGGAGGCTGAAGACAGGAAATTATAGGCCAGTTAGCCTGACCTCAGTCATTGGCAAGATTTTAGAGTCCATTATTAAAGATGAGATTGCAGAGTACTAGGAAATGCATGATAAAATAGGACTGAGTCAACACGACTTCGTCAAGGGGAGGTCATGTCTGACAAATCTGTTAGGAGTTCTTTGAGGAGATGACAAGAAAGTTAGACAAAGGAGAACCAGTGAACGTGATTTATTTAGATTTCCAGAAGGCCTTTGACAAGGTGCCGCTGAGGAGACTGTTAAATAAGATAAGAGACCATGGTGTTAAAGGTAAGATCTTGGCATGGATAGAGGATTGGCTGACTGGCAGAAGGCAGAGAGTGGGGATAAATGGGTCTTTTTCAGGATGGTAGCCGGTGACTACTGGTGTGCCTCAGAGGTCGGTGCTGGGACCACAACTTTTCATAATATACATTAATGATCTGGAAGAAGGAACTGAAGGCATTGTTGCTACATTTGCAGATGACATAAAGATATGAAGAGGGACAGGTGCTATTGAGGAAGCAAGAGGCATGCAGAAGGACTTGGACAGGCTAGGAGGGCAAAAAGTGGCAGATGAAAGACAATGTGGAAAAGTGTGAAGTTATGAACTTGGGAAGGAGGAATGGAGGCATAGATTATTTTCTCAATGGGGAAATGCTTAGGAAATCAGAAGCACAACAATCAGAAGTACAAAGGTACTTGGGAGTCCTTGTTCAAGATTCTCTTGAGGTTAATGTGCAGGTCAGTCAGCAGTTAGGAAGGTAAATGCAATGTTAGTATTCATGTCGAGAGGGCTAGAATACAAGACCAGGGATGTACTTCTGAGGCTCCGGTCAGACCCCATTTGGAGTATTGTGAACAGTTTTGGGTCCCGTATCTAAGGAAGGATGAGCTGGCCTTGGAAGGGGTCCAGAGGAGGTTCACAAGAATGATTCCTGGAAGGAAGAACTTGTCATATGACGAGCAGTTGAGGACTCTGGGTCTGTACTCGGAGTTTAGAAGGATGAGGAGGGATCTTATTGAAACTTACAGGATACTGCAAGGCCTGGATAGAGTGGACGTGGAGCGGATGCTTCCATCAGTAGGAAAATCTAGAACCAGAGGGCACAAGAACATAGAACATTACAGCGCAGTACAGCCCCTTCGGCCCTCGATGTTACGCCGACCTGTGAAACCCCTCTAAAGCCCATCTACACTATTCCATTATCGTCCATATGTCGATCCAATGACCATTTGAATGCCCTTAACGTTGGCGAGTCCACTACTGTTGCAGGCAGGGCATTCCGTGCCCGTACTACTCTCTGAGTAAAGAACCTACCTCTGACATCTGTCCTATATCTATCTCCCCTCAATTTAAAGCTATGTCCCCTCATGCTAGACATCACCATCCGAGGAAAAAGGCTCTCACTGTCCACCCTATCTAATCCTCTGATCATCTTGTATGCCTCAATTAAGTCACCTCTTAACCTTCTTCTCTCTAACGAAAACAGCCTTAAGTCCCTCAGCCTTTCCTCATAAGATCTTCCCTCCATACCAGGCAACATCCATGTAAATCTCCTCTGTACCCTTTCCAATGCTTCCACATCCTTCCTATAATGCGGCGACCAGAACTGCACGCAATACTCCAAATGCGGCCGCACCACAGTTTTGTACAACTGCAACGTGACCTCATGGCTCCGAAACGCAATCCCTCTACCAATAAAAGCTAATACACCGTACGCCTTCTTAACAACCCTCTCAACCTGGGTGACAGCTTTCAGGGATCTATGTACATGGACACCGAGATCTCTCTGCTCGTCCACACTACCAAGAATCTTACCATTAGCCCAATACTCTGTCTTCCTGTTATTCCTTCCAAAATGAATCACCTCACACTTTTCTGCATTAAACTCCATTTGCCACCTGTCAGCCCAGCTCTGCAGCTTATCTATGTCCCTCTGTAACTTGTAACATCCTTGCACTGTCCACAACTCCACCGACTTTAGTGTCATCTGCAAATTTACTCACCCATCCTTCTACGCCCTCCTCCAGGTCATTTATAAAAATGACAAACAGCAGTGGCCCCAAAACAGATCCTTGTGGTACACCACTAGTAACTGGACTCCAGTCTGAACATTTCCCATCAACCACCACCCTTTGTCTTCTTCCAGCTAGCCAATTTCTGATCCAAACTGCTAAATCACCCTGAAACCCATGCCTCCGTATTTTCTGCAATAGCCTACCGTGGGGAACCTTATCAAACGCTTTACTGAAATCCATATACACCACGTCAACTGCTTTATCCTCATCCACCTGTTTGGTCACCTTCTCAAATAACTCAATCAGGTTTGTGAGGCACGTCCTACCCTTCACAAAACCATGTTGACTATCTCTAATCAAATTATTCCTTTCCAGATGATTATACATCCTATCTCTTATAAACCGTTCCAATATTTTGCCCAAAACAGAAGTAAGGCTCACTGGTCTATAGTTACCGGAGTTGTCTCTACTCCCCTTCTTGAACAAGGGGGCAACATTTGCTATCCTCCAGTCTTCTGGCACTATTCCTGCAGACAAAGATGACTTGAAGATCAAAGCCAAAGGCTCAGCAATCTCCTCACTAGCTTCCCAGAGAATCCGAGGATAAATCCCATCCGGCCCAGGGAACTTATCTATTTTAACACTTTCCAGAATTGCTAACACCTCCTCATAAACCTCAAGCCCTTCTAGTCTAGTAGACTGTATCTCAGTATTCTCGACAACATTGTCTTTTTCCTGTGTGAATACTGACAAAAAATATTCATTTAGCACCTCTCCTATCTCCTCGGACTCCATGCACAACTTCCCACTACTGTCCTTGACTGGCCCTACTCGTACCCTAGTCATTCGTTTATTCCTGACATATCTATAGAAAGTTTTAGGGTTATCCTTGATCCTACCTGCCAAAGACTTCTCATGTCCCCACCTGGCTATTCTTAGCTCTCTCTTTAGATCCTTCCTAGATAACTTGTAACTCTCGAGTGTCCTAACTGAACCTTCACGTCTCATCTTTACATAAACCTCCTTCTTCCTCTTGACAAGTGTTTCAACTGCTTTAGTAAACCACGGTTCCCTCGCTCGACCACTTCCTCCCTGCCTGACAGGTAGATACTTATCAAGGACACGCAGTAGCTGTTCCTTGAACATGCTCCACATTTCCATTGTGCCCATCCCCTTCAGTTTTCCTCTCCATCCGATGCATCCTAAATCTTGCCCTCATCGCATCATAATTGCCTTACCCCCAGATATAACTCTTGCCCTGCGGTATATACCTATCCCTTTCCATCACTAAAGTAAACGTAATCGAGTTGTGGTCACTATCACCAAAGTGCTCACCTACCTCCAAATCTAACACCTGTCCTGGTTCATTACCCAGTACCAAATCCAATACAGCCTCGCCTCTCGTTGGCCTATCTACATACTGCGTCAGGAAACACAATCTCAGACTAAAGGGACGGTCCTTCAAAACAGAGATGAGGAGGAATTTCTTCAGCCAGAGGGTGGTGAATCTGTGGAACTCTTTGCCGCAGAAGGCTGTGGAGGCCAAGTGACTGAGTGTCTTTAAGACAGAGATAGATTGGTTCTTGATTAGTAACGGGATCAGGGGTTATGGGGAGATGGCATGAGAATGGTGATGAGAAACATATCAGCCATGATTGAATGGCGGAGCAGACTCGATGGGCTAAGTGGTCTAATAGTGCTCCTATGTTTTATGGGAGTATTCAGAATGTCCAATTCACCTAACAAGCATGTCTTTCAGGACTCATGGGAGGAAGCCGAAGCACCCGGAGGAAACTCACGCAGACACAGGGAGAACGTGCAGACTCCACACAGTGACCCAAGCCGGGAATCGAACCCGAGTCCCTGGTGCTGTGAAGCATCAGTGCTACCCACTGTGCTACCGTGCCGTCCACGCATGGTCAATCCACCTAACCTTCACATCTTTGGACTGTGGTCGAAAACCGGAGCACCCGGAGGAAACCCACACAGACACTTGGAGAACATGCAATCTCCACACAGTCACCCAAGGTCGGAATTGAACCTGAGTCCCTGGCGTTGTGAGGCAGCAGTGCTAAGGGCAGCATGGTAGCATAGTGGTTAGCACAACTGCTTCACAGCTCCAGGGTCCCAGGTTCGATTCCCGGCTTGGGTCACTGTCTGTGTGGAGTCTACACGTTCTCCCCGTGTGTGCGTGGGTTTCCTCCGGGCGCTCCGGTTTCCTCCCACAGTCCGAAGATGTGCAGGTTAGGTGGATTGGCCATGATAAATTGCCCTTAGTGTCTGAAATTGCCCTTGGTGTTGGGTGGGATTACTGGGTTATGGGGATAGGGTGAGGGTGTGGGCTTGGGTCAGGTGCTCTTTCCAAGAGCCAGTGCAGACTCGATGGGCCGAATGGCCTCCTTCTGCACTGAAAATTCTATGAATTCTAACCACTGTGCAACCCTGATGTTAAAGGTTGACATAAAAGGGAAATCACGGTTCGGGAAGTCGGACAGGAAGCGCACACAAGCACAATATCTTTCTGTCCAACTGTAGAAAATGCTATACAAATGATCATGGCAGGCACCATAATTTTATTAATATGTGTTTGAACATGAGCGCCAATCAGTAAAAACAGAGTGCGGGATTCTCCCAGCCCCGCACCGGAGAATCCCCGCAACCGCGCCACCCCGCCCCGATGCCGGCCTGCGATTCTCTGCGGAGTGGAGAATCGGCGCCATTGGGGCCTGGCCCGCGATCGGGGCCCACCGATCGGCAGCCGGCCTCTCGCTCCCCGGGCCTATTTTCTTACGCACCGGTCCCTGAACTCCAACGCCATGTTGCGTCGGCACATTGAGGGAGGCCACCACGCATGCCATGGGTTGGCACCGGTGCCACTGCGCATGTCCTTGTTGACAAGTTGGCGCGGCGCACGGTTTGCGCCGGATGGGAGGCTGGAGCGGCGTGAACTGCAGCAGCGCCGCGCTGGCCCCCTGTAGGGGTCAGAATCGGTACTCCCAGCGGCCCGTCCATGCCGTCGTCTCCAACGGCGTGGACACTGCCGCTGAATGGGAGAATCCCGCCCAGAATGTTGGCAGCCAAATTCGGAATGTACAGTTCAGATTCATCGACAGAGTTTCCGAAGAAAACCTTTAAATTGAAACGGGTTTATTTAAGCAGGAATTTCTCACTGCAAATTCCTGTTGCCAAGCTTTGTGAGAAAAATATGAAACGTAACCTTTTTTTTATCCTGACTATACAATCCGATACTCTTAAACTGATGGGCAGAACCGATCGAGAGATCCTGCCACTGATCCAGGTAAGGTGTGCAGAGACTTAAGTGACAACTATGTGATGGGAATAAACTGACTTAATTATCTATCTCCAGTGAGGGAAGTACATAGTAATTATATATTTTCTGGGAAGAAATAAAAGACTTGCAGCCACCTTCCAGTTACACACTAATCCATGCAACAGTGCTTTACTGATTAGCAGAACTGTGGTATATTAGTGGCTTATATAAATGCTGTGCATGCTCGGTTAAGGTTAGTTGACTGTCACTGTGCTCTAACACACTACACGTGGTAATGACGGGCTGAGATTACCTGACGTTGGTCAAACCATCCCAAACAGGCAGCATCTCCACAAGGTTAAGTGGAAATTCAAAAACCATCCACAAGATATTGGGAGTTTTGAAATGGACGCTGGAAGACTTGAGAACCTAGACTTAAAAGGGCAGTTTCAGCAATAAGGGGTGAGCCATTTAAGACAGGGATGAGAACAGATTTCTTCACTGGGATGCACATGAATCCTTGGCGTCCGCTATAACTGAGAACCATGGATGCTCAGTTGTTGAGTGAATCCAAGGATGGAGATCGACAGATTCTTGAACTGTAAAAAGGTTATGGGGAACAGGGCAGAGAAGTGGAGTTGAGATCAAGATCAGATCAGCCATGATCTTACTGAATAATGGAGCCGGTTCGAGGAGCTGTAGAGCGTAATCCTGCACTGACATCCGATGTACCACAAGCCAACCTCACATTTCTGGGATCAAAACCAAATGCTCTTGGCGCGGAAACGGGTGTCCTCATACCGCTGGGTGCAAAAAATGAGTTGGAGAGAATCGTAAGTATAGACAAGAAATATAACAAGCATTTTATTGGGTTTTCCAATACGTCGGTGCCAACTCGCCACATTCACAACGGCAGGAAATCGTCATCCAGCACTATCACAGGTCCTCTTCCATTAAACCCGCTGCGTCGTCATGTCAAAGGCTTCGGAGGAGGGGGTGGGGGAGAACAGCTCTGCCTCCGCACTTCCTTTCTGATACGTCTTCCACGGGTGGCGGCATGAGGTGGAGGGGCGAACGCCGCAGCCGTGTGCCAGCTCCTTCGGGTTATTCCGCCGACAAGTGGGCAGCGTTTGCAAAATGTAAACACCCCCTCGCCCCCAATCTGTTTAGTGTCCATGGTGTGGTGGTGGGAGGGTAGGGGAGGTGAGGGGAAATCAATCAAAAGTGTGGGGGGGGGTCTCTTGGCAATAAGGGGGAGCAGCTGGGAAAGGTTTATACTGGTGCTGGGGGTGGGGGAGGTTTGTTGCTGGTCTGTTTTGTGGTTTAGAGGCACGGGGCCTATTTGAGTTCTTTGATCTTCTCCTCCACCGAGGCGCGGCTGTCGTCCAGGACCTCGGCCACCTTCTTGCCCAGCTTGTAGAACTGGAAGGTGGGGATGTGGATGATGTCGCAGGCTTCGGCCGTGTCCTCCGAGTCGTCCACGTTCACCTCGTAGAACTGGACCATGGCGTTGAGCTGGGCCAGCTCCCGCATGATGGGCTTCAGCAGCTGGCACGTCTCGCACCAGGTGCCCGAGAAGAAGATGACCACCAGCCGCTCGCCCGCCTCCTTGATGAACTTGTCGAACTGGGTCTTGCTGTTGATGGTTTTGAGCGGGACGCCCTCGGAGGCCTTGGCCGCCGGCGGGCCCGCCTTGTCCCGCGTCGGCCGCCCCTTGTCCAGCGGCCCGGCCGCCGCCGCCGGCGCCCCCACGCGCGAGGGCCCTCCGCCCACCTCGCCGGGCGAGTGGGGCGCCCGGTTCTGCGAGGCGCCCGCCCTCTCGGCGGCCGGCGGCGGCGCCTTGCCCTGCGCCTTCTTGGGCTTGCCCAGCGTGCTGCCCGCGCCCGCCATGGTGCTCTGCCAGGCGCGCGCCGCCCCGCCCGCGACCCTCGTTGTGACGTCACCCGCCCCCCAGCGTCCCATGCCGCGACCTCGCGCCATTGGCCCCCTGTCAAGAGGGCCCCGCCCCCCTCCGACCCGCACCCGCCAATCGGCGTCGAGCTACTGGGCCGCCTCGTGCCGCATTCAAATTCAGACGAAAGGGCGTCACCGATTCCGTGATTGGGGCTGTCGATTACCCAATCAATGCTGAAGGGGCGGTGACGGACAGGCGGTTGACCTATCACAACGTGTGTGTGTGGAGGCGGCTTCGTGTTGAAAAGCGCGGGACGTCTGCCGGGAGCGTGCGCAGGTGGGCCGGCTCTCCGGCAAGAGAACGGAAGTGACGTCAGCAACACGCACCGCCCACCCCCGATTGGACGGCCCCGCCTCTGTGTCGTCACCAAGGACGCCTTGGTGACCGTATCCGCGCGACGGGAGATTGGCAGCTCCACTGCCGAGGGGATCAGGAGCGTCAATGAGCAAAGACACTGGAGGGAGGGTGAGGTCACCCAGGATGGGCTAACACGGGACATATGCAATTTAGTGAAGAGTGGGTGTAAAGTGATACAGTTTGGGAGAACAAAATTCCAATTTTTAAAAGGTGCTGGAATTAAAAATAACCGGAGATCCAGAGGCAATCTCCAGGATAGCAGGCTTTAAAAAAAAAATAATTATTCTACTTGGAATAAATTTAACTTAAAGAGTCTTTTAACTTTAAGTCATAGAATTTACATAGAAGGCAATGGAGGCCAAATCACTGAGTGATCAATAAGGGGATTAAGGGTAATGGGGAGAAGGCAGGAGAATCATAGAATTATCATAGAATTTACAATGCAGAAGGAGGCCATTCGGCCCATCGAGTCTGCACCTGCTCTTGGAAAGAGCACCCTACCCAAGGTCAACACCTCCACCCTATCCCCATAACCCAGTAACCCCACCCAACACTAAGGGCAATTTTGGACACTAAGGGGAATTTATCATGGCCAATCCGCCTAACTTGTACATAGAACATAGAACATAGAACAGTACAGCACAGAACAGGCCCTTCGGCCCTCAATGTTGTGCCGAGCCATGATCACCCTACTCAAACCCACGTATCCACCCTATACCCGTAACCCAACAACCCCCCCCCCCCCCTTAACCTTACTTATTATTAGGACACTACGGGCAATTTAGCATAGCCAATCCACCTAACCCGCACATCTTTGGACTGTGGGAGGAAACCGGAGCACCCGGAGGAAACCCACGCACACAGGGGGAGGACGTGCAGACTCCACACAGACAGTGAGCCAGCCGGGAATCGAACCTGGGACCCTGGAGCTGTGAAGCATTTATGCTAACCACCATGCTACCCTGCTGCCCAACATCTTTGGACTGTGGGAGGAAACCAGAGCACCCGGAGGAAACCCACGCAGACACGGGGAGGATGTGCAGACTCCGCACAGACCCGAGTCGGAATCGAACCTGGGACCCTGGAGCTGTGAAGCAATTGTGCTATCCACAATGCTACCATGCTGCCCTTGGGGATGCGAAACATATCATCCATGATTGAAGGGCAGAGCAGACTGGATGGGTCGAGTGGCTTAATTATGCTCCTATGTCTTATGGTCTTATAGTGCAATGCAGTGGAACCAGTAAGAAATAGTGACATTGTATGTGGTTGACAAGTTACTTCATCTCCTCTACAGTCATAGTTTGTTAAGTAAAAACAATATTATACTTTTTTCTAAACTTGTTTAAATTACTAACAAAATGGGAATATATATAAAACAAAGTTTATGTGTCAATGTAAGGATTTGCATGTTCAACTGAAATGGGTTTGATTTTCAGCAATAAAAAGTCATAAACTTGGAAAAATCAGTTATTGGGAATAAAGTTTCAAAGAAACAAAAAGAATGCCGGTCACAACCGGCCTTTAAATATGAACGATGTAGTCTTTCCGCCAGGGGCAGCGGCAGAGAGAAGGTTGTGCGCCCAGCACTAGACTGACACCATGCACCCTGTGCACCCGTGTACGTGCCAGGCCCATGTGCAAAATCGTGGAGGTAAGGTTCCTCCATTTTGTAGCTGCCAGCTGGCAAGCAACAGGACTGCGTGAAGAACTGAAGATGGATCATTTTGTAAAAAGGAAGAGGGGGGGCCTGAGACACATACAGGCAAGGATCATACAACTGAATCTACTGGAGAGAGCTTCACAAGAGAGTCTACGGCAGATAAGCAGTGATGCTGTGAGCTGTATACAGAGCCCCAGGGCCTCTGGTGAACAATGTTATGGGCCAGGGTTTAAAAACTCCAAAGAGTATTGTGGAGTCCACCTGACCTATAACATTTTATGTTGAATTTGGCTGGGATGAGCATAAGAGCCTGCCTTTCAGGTGTTATTCAACAGACTTCTTAGGCGCATTTAAATCAAAAAACAAGCTTTATTCTAAGAATTTAGTTAACATTTGAATAACACAGAGCAAAAATGTTTATCAATTCTGAACATAAAAACTCCACACAGCTGCAGTAATCTATGTATAACCCTTAATGAATTCCCCCTTAACTGTTCCAATTCAATAACAAAATCCTAGTAAAACCAGAAACCCCTTTTCAAAGGTGTGGCCCAGCACACAGCATTCTCATTGGTATAAAATATGTTATTGATCCTCTGTTCCCCTTTTCAAACAGCAGGGTTGAATTCCTTCCAGAAAGCAATTGTCTCTTTTAAGTTACCAAGTCGTCTGGAACAGCTTTTAAAAATGAAGATAGAGAAAAACACTTCTTTCAAACTTGTGCAGTTCAAAACCAGTCCAAACTCAAAGCGAAAATAAAACCCACAGAGCCAAAGCCCAGCTCCACCCAAACAATGACATCATTGAAGCCATGTGATAAGACAAAAACATTTCTTTAAGGGATACTCTCGTGACAACAACCCATTAAGAAGAAACTGAAATCAGGAACAAAGCAGTATAAAGATGATTTCTGGAGCTATGGCTTTACTGTCAATTATTCTTTTGTCTACCATGTATGGGGCAGCACGGTGGTTAGCATAAATGCTTCACAGCTCCAGGGTCCCAGGTTCGATTCCCGGCTGGGTCACTGTCTGTGTGGAGTCTGCACGTCCTCCCCGTGTGTGCGTGGGTTTCCTCCGGGTGCTCCGGTTTCCTCCCACAGTCCAAAGATGTGCAGGTTAGGTGGATTGGGCACGCTAAATTGCCCGTAGTGTCCTAAATAAGTAAGGTTAAGGGGGGGTTGTTGGGTTACGGGTATAGGGTGGATACGTGGGTTTGAGTAGGGTGATCATTGCTCGGCACAACATCGAGGGCCGAAGGGCCTGTTCTGTGCTGTACTGTTCTATGTACGTACTGTGTATGTTCCCTTGGCCGCAGAAAAATACTTTTCACTGTACTTCGGTACATGTGACAATAAATATCAATCAATTGTGCCGGTGCCAATCACAATGCAAAGCTCATATGTGTTATATGCAGGGTAGTACCGGCAAATAAAAGTTTAAAACCCTCAAATCTTCAAAAGCATTCAAAAGCATGGTGAGTTTGAGGACAAACCTCTTGATTTTTTTTCAAAGAATGCAGCAAGAATTTAAATCATCAGCTGAAGGCCTCAGGAGAAATGTAATATTGAAGTGAGATTGTGAGGACCAAGCAGGCTCACCTGTTACATAAAGGTAAGTCGTAATGGTGTGTCGCTAAAGTGGGCCCGCATGGGTCACTAATGTTGGCTAGTGTGGGTCCCCAAGGGTCACCGGTTGGGAAAAATGGGTCCTGGGCAAAAAAAGATTGACAAACACTGACCTAAGATGTGTGACTGCCTCCTGACACACTGCATCCTGATGTGTTGCAATGCCTGAAGCTCAGACTCCAGCTCATTAAGACCTAAGATATAGGAGCAGAATTAGGCCTCTTGGCCCATCGAGTCTGCTCCGCCATTCAATCATGGCTGATATGTTTCTCATCCCCATTCTCCTGCCTTCTCCCCATAACCCCTGATCCCCTTATTAATCAAGAATTAATCTCAGTCTTAAAGACACTTGATGTGGCCTCCACAGCCTTCTGCAGCAAAGAGTTCCACAGATTCACCACCCGCTGGCTGAAGAAATTCCTCCTCATCTCTTTAGTCTGAGATTATATCCTCTGGCTCTAGCTCTGAGCCGAAGTTCCTCGAGCAACAGACGTGGTCGCTAGGAAGCGGGTCGATCAGCTCCCACATGTTCCAGCTACAATACATCGCCTGGCCCTGCATCCCTATCTTATTTCATTAGAATTTATTTAATTTAGAACTTCAATTTGATTTTACTTATACCACTAATCTTTACTTCCTGCAATTTCTGTTCCCTACCTAGCTTTCACTTCCATAGTCTGAAAGGTGGAAGAGAGACTCCCCTAGCAGTCACTTACCTGCGATATCGCAAAGACATGTTCTCTCTCTGTACTGTAACGCTATTGAAATGAAAATGAAATGAAAATCGCTGATTGTCACGAGTAGGCTTCAATGAAGCTACTGTGGAAAGCCCCTAGTCGCCACATTCCGGCGCCTGTCCGGGGAGGCTGGTACGGGAATCGAACCGTGCTGCTGACCTGCTTTAAAAGCCAGTGATTTAGCTCAGTGAGCTAAACCAGCCTCGTTGCAACTTATGCCCCAGCTGTTCTGCCTTAGCCTGCACCTACCCTCACTGGCCTTGACTCCCAGCACTCAGAGCCTCTCTCCACGCTGTTACTCCTCTGAAGTTGCTCTCTCTCCTCCCCCTGCTGTTTTAACTTGCCGGATCTGCCTCTCTCCACGTATCTCTATTTCTTTTTCCAATTTGCAGGTTAAATCTGTTGCCGATTTCTCTACTATGCTCTTCACTCTGGCTCTGTTCCAATTAGGGCAATCAGTGAATTTGCCTTCTTTCTATATTGTCTATGTCCGAATGCTTAGCGTCGCCAGGTATCGAATGATACCACCACAAGTTTCAACTGGCTATCGATCAAAAAGCCAAACACCAGTTAGTTAGTTCAAGGTCAAGGGTACTTTATTCACAGGCAATCAATCATGCAACATAAACACTACTAGTTAACTACCCCTATTACGAAGACAACCTGTACTTAACTTCGGGCACCCGGTTTAGGTCAGGAAACAGTGGGCGCTGTTCAATTCTGGATCTCTTGGGTTTGAAGGGATAACTGCTGCTCAGCTGGGCTTATCCGTCTGGTAGTGGGCGTTGAACTCGGACTTGCTTCTGGTGTTGCTGCGATTGGTGATGACCGTGGTTGGGGTACCAAGGCCAAAAGAGAGCGAACATATGGCAAACTCTTCCTTTATACTCGGGGGGGGGGGGGGGGGGGGTGGGTGGGGGCTTTCGCGCTCTTTTGGGCGGTCCTTTGATTTGGGCCTTACTAATTGGGTGATCCCTGATCACTCCGTTTCGATTCCTTAGCCAATAAGTGGGTGGGGATCTGGATGGCTGGGCGTGTCTCAAGCGGTCATTGACCCTGTTGTTTGCGTTTCCCTTGGACAGGGAGTGGCGCCGAAATGTCTGGGACTATCCCGGTTGCTTGAGGACCAGTCCTTTGTGTTGAAGGAGATGGGCCATCACCTGCTAATGGGATGGGGTTTCGATACCATCTGGACTTTGCTGACAAATATGCATTTCAGGCTCAGAACCTTTCTGACTCTTGGCTTGTCCATTTTACCCATCAGTCTTTGCGAGTTGCTCTGTGCTTAGTTGGAAATGGCCATCCCAGATGGCTACAGCTCCACCACAGTATTTTATGTGGCAAAAACATTTAATGCGATCCAAAAACCCGGCACAAAGGAAGTTCTAGTTTGCCCGCATTCTTTTTGTGATTGTTTTATCAATTCCTTGATGAGGGATATAATATAATATAATCTTTATTATTGTCACAAGTACAAGGATATAGGGGAAGAAAATAATAGAGGGCTAAAATGATAGATGAGGAAAAATAAGAGGAGACTAGAATGGAACATAAATTGGTCGGGCCGAATGATATCACAGTGCCACGGACCTGGGTTCGATTCTGACCTCGGGTGACTGGAGTTTGCACGTTCTCCCTGTGTCTGCGTGGGTTTCCTCCGGATGCTCCAGTTTCCTCCCACAGTCCAAAGATATGCAGGTTAGGTGGATTGGCCATGCTAAGCTACCCCTTAGTATCCAAAGATGTGAGGTTGTGCAGTGCTCCTTCGAAGAGTTAGTGCAGACTTGATGGGCCAAGTGGCCTCCTTCTGCAGTGTAGGGATTCTATGATTCTATGTATGTAAGGTGGCAACTGTTAAGTGAGCAAACTATCAGAATCCAACCTTATTGTACCTCGACAGGATATCATTTGTCTCCACAGCCCAGTCATTTAATAACTTCACATACTAGGATAAGGAACCAAAGGGGAAATAACAGCAATAGTTTGCCACTAGTTAGTGCCCGTGACATAGCAAAACATCCCACTGTGATTCACAGGAGACCCATCAAACAAAATTGGTCACTAAGACACAAATTGGGCTCAAAGAGTGAAAGCAAGGTGAAAAGTTGTAAGGGGGGAATTTCTGAGCTTAAGAGTCTTGACAGCTGAAGACATAGCCGCCAACAGGGAGCAGTTAAAATCAGGGCTGTTCCAGAGGCCAGGATAGAGGTATGTCGATATCTCGAAGTGTTGTAGGGCTGTAGAAGGCTGTTGAGCATGAGGGGTCAGTCAATGGAGGAAATCACATAGAGCAGCAGCTTTCTGAATTCACAGAATTGTTGCCCATCGTGTCTGAATAAGTAATTCCCTTTGTGCCAGTCTCACTCCTCCCTGTAACCCTGTATATTCTTCCTTTTATAATAATATAATAATCGCTTATTGTCACAAGTAGGCTTCAATGAAGTTACTGTGAAAAGCCCCTAGTCGCCACATTCTGGCGCCTGTTCTGGGAGGCCAGTACGGGAATTGAACCCGCGCTGCTGGCCTTGTTGAATCATAGAATCATAGAATTTACAGTGCAGAAGGAGGCCATTCAGCCCATCGAGTCTGCACCGGCTCTTGGAAAGAGCACCCTACCCAAGGTCAACAACTCCACCCTATCCCCATAACCCTGTAACCCCACCCAACACTAAGGGCAATTTTGGACTCTAAGGGCAATTTATCACGGCCAATCCACCTAACCTGCAGATCTTTGGACTGTGGGAGGAAACTGGAGCACCCGGAGGAAACCCACGCACACACGGGGAGGATGTGCAGACTCCGCACAGACAGTGACCCAAGCCGGAATCGAACCTGGGACCCTGGAGCTGTGAAGCGATTGTGCTAACCACCATGCTACCCTGCTGCCCTGGCTTGTTCTGCATTACAAGCCAGCTGTTTAGCCCACTGTGCTAAACCAGCCCCTGACTTTTCAGTTTACCGTCTACTTTCCACTTTAAATGCTTCAATGGAACCTGCTTCCACCACACTCAGGTAGTGCATTCCGGACCCTAACCATCCACTGTGTGAAAAGATGCTTCTTTTACCAATCGCTTCAGATCTATGTCTCTTCCATCTTGATCCTTTCACGAGTGGGAAGCATTTCGCCCTATCTGCTCTGTCTGGACCCCTCATGACTTTGAATACCTCTATAAAATCTCCTCTCAGCCTTCTCTTCCCCAAGGAAAACAGTCCTAATGCTTCGCAAATCTATCTTCATAACTGAAGTTCCTCACCCCTGGAATTTAACAGACTTAAAATCCGAGTGCGAAAAATAATAACCCATTAATATAACATTGTATCTGAAATAATATAAAGCAACATCAAAATATATATCATGAAAATAATATTAAAAAACAGCAAAATAATACAAGGTAACATCAAAATAATAGATGGTCAGATCAAAATATAAAATACAATGTTGTGTCTCTGCATTCGCTGCCCTGTTAAAGATGGTGGGTGGACTTACATAGAACAGTACAGCACAGAACAGGCCCTTCGGCCCTCAATGTTGTGCCGAGCAATGATCACCCTACTCAAACCCACGTATCCACCCTATACCCGTAACCCAACAATCCCCCCATTAACCTTACACTACGGGCAATTTAGCATGGCCAATCCACCTAACCCGCACATCTTTGGACTGTGGGAGGAAACCGGAGCACCCGGAGGAAACCCATGCACACACGGGGAGGACGTGCAGACTCCACACAGACAGTGACCCAGCCGGGAATCGAACCTGGGACCCTGGAGCTGTGAAGCATTGATGCTAACCACCATGCTACCGTGAGGCCCCAAATGCTACACTACACTACACTTGCTACACTAAATCTCAGACCCGCAGATCTAGAGTCTAGTCGGACCAACAGGGTAGAGGTGGATGGTGCTGAGAAATGGAGGACACCTCAAAATGGGTTGGTGAAATAATTGAATATATTGGGGGAGATGGGGAGGCAGCAGATCCTATTGAACGGAGATAGAATGGTTTGGGTTGGTGTGGGGCAAGGGATAACTGCCTATCCTATCTGCAGCTCTGCTGTGGTGCTTGGAGAATCCTTCATTGACCTCTGGGAGGCCACTCTGACAACAATCAAATGCAAGCAAGGCTGAAAGGATTTCCCTAATTTGGATCTAATTTATTTAAATTGGCTGCCCACCCCCATGAAGCAAGCGCCAACCCACATTGTGGGTCCCTGGCAGCTACCATTCCTGAGGCAGCTTCCCCTTTCTATTTCTCATCAGCCCTGCCTCCAACCCAGTGATGGGCAACCTAATAATAATAATATTTTATTAGTGTCACAAGTAGGCTTACATTAACACTGTAATGAAGCTACTAGTCACCACACTCGGGTGCCTGTTTGGGTACACAGAGGGAGAATTCAGAATGTCCACTTCGCCTAACAAGCACGTCTTTCGGGACTTGTGGGAGAAAACCGGAGCGCCCAGAGGAAGCCCACACAGACACGGGGAGAACATGAAGACTCCGCACAGACAGTGGTCCAAGCCGGGAATTGGACCTGGTTCCTTGGCAGTGTGAAACAATAGTGATAACCACTGTGCTATCGTGCCGCCCGTACCTAGACTGGTGAGTGGGCTGCATGAGTGGCCCTCCCTCATCTCAGTGGGTCACAAGATTGAAATCGGGCTTGTTCACTCTCACCCCCATGAATAAGATTAAATACATTTAATACATGTCAAATATTTCACAACGTGTTTTAGAAGATGCTTCACCATTTATATATTAATAGAACTGTCACCAACTTCAAATGGTAAAAGCAAAATATTTACTTTGGACCTGGAGGGGACGCACGGCTCTCACAATCGATGTTGTGAGCAATCAGCATGCACCTCACTTCACTCGGCCCTCACTTCACTCTCCCCTCACTTCACGTGTGAATCACCTCAGCCATACCGGCAGGAAACAAAACTACACAAACACAAATCAGCAAAATGTGGTGACCCTGTGTATGGGCAACGGTTAACAAAATGTCCCGTGAGGGGGGCTGTACTCAGTGCTCAGATGGGCCATATGTGGCCCCCAGGCCGCAAGTTGCCCATTGCTGCCCCAACCCATCTTCACCGGTCGAGAAAATTTTGCCCAATGTTACATCAATGAAACATGGATTGACTCTATTTAAGATACAATTTAACATTAATGAGATAGTCTTTGATATTATTTATGATACAATGAAGTGTTGTTGGGTGACGGGGGATTGAGCAGAAGTGGTGGGACTAATTGGACAACTCTTTCAAAATGCATCACAAAATAGGAACAGAAGTAGACATATGGCTCGTTGTGCAAGCTTCATCAACTCCGCTTTCCCCGCCCACTCCCCATATTCCTTAATTCAGAATCAAGAGAGCCCAAAAAGCCACCGATCCCAGCCTTAAACATATTCAACCATGGGTCATTCACAACCCTCTGGGGCAGGGAATTCCAAAGACTCACAACCCTTTGAGTGAAGATATTTCATCTTATCTCAGCCCTAAATGACTGGCTCCCTTGATGCGACGGCAATAAATACCCCCACGTTTTTAAAATTCCCCACCAAGTGGAAAGATCTCTCCCAGTCTACCCTGTTCAGAATTTCGTCTGAAGATCCCCAGTCATTTTTCAAACTCAGCCTCTCATCTCGAGGGCCCAATTTAGGGAGCCTTCGCTGTGCTTGCCTGCAATGCTGGTGCAATCCTTTCTTAAATATGCAGACTAACACTGCACCCAGCATTCCAGCGCCGGTTTGCTGGGGCTCACGACCTCTTTGCTGTAAGATTCTAGAAATGCAACCATTCACAGATCAGGGGAATTTAATTATTATGTTTTTTTTCTCCTTCGGGTGAAAATTACTTCAGTCGCATTAGCAGATGGTCCAACTTGTCCCTCTTGGTGCCCGTGAACTCTGCAACTTTTGCTTGGCAGCTGTAGAAGTGGAAGGTGGGCATGCAGGTGATGCCCGCCGCCCGGGACAGATCCTCCGACTCATCCACGTCCACCTCCACGAAGATCACGTCGCGGAACTGGTCGGACCTCATGTGGAAGAAGGGCTTGATGCTGGAGCAATTGTTGCACCATCGGGCCCCGAAGAAGACGACGATGAGCGTCTCCTCCTCCTCCTGCAGCAACGTCTCGAACTGCTTGCGTGTCTTGATGTGCCTCAGGACCATACTGCCCCCTGTTTGTTCACTGTGTGAGTGTGTGTTGAGGGCAGCCCCAGCCCTGCCTGGCCTCTCTGACTGCCCTCCCACACCCCGATAGTGACGAGAAATCAACGTCAGGTAAGCCTTTTGCAGCCAGCGTGTACCCCCCCACCCCTTCACCACCCCACACCCACTCACCCACTCCCCGGCCAGCCTGAGGAACCCCAAGGTTCAGCGGCAGAAAGGTGTCCGGCCAGCTCGGCTTGGCAGCAGAGGGCTGAGCGAGCGCCCGGGTGAAAGAACTGGCGCCAGCAGCAGCTACAACCGCTGCAGATTTTATCAATGAATGAAAGTCAGCAACACATTCAGGAACCGCCCCCGCCCCTCCCTGATTGGCCCAATGTTGCCATTCGGCGGCCCAATCGGAATGGGCAGCGCGCTTCCGCTTGTGGAAGCTACGCTTTGATTGGCCGCTGGAATCCTTCCCCTTTATGACGTCACGTCAAAAAGCGAGAGTACAGTGCTGAAGGAGGCCATTCAGTCCGTCCAGCCTCTGCACTCACTCTCTGAAAGAGCACCCGAACCTAGACCCAGCCCCCACCCCAGGATCTTCAGACTTCTATTCTTCTGCCTGATGGAAAGGTCTGGAAGACTACAAGCCCAGTGGTGTTCCGCAGGGATCAGTGTTTGGGCCCATGGCTGTTTGTAATTTATATCAATTATTTAGGCTTAAATGTAAATTGATCAGTAAATTTGCAGATGATACAAAAATTGGTGGGGTGGTAAATAGTGAGGAGGATAGCTTCAGATTACAGGAGGATATGGACAGACTGGTCAGATGGACTGATCAGTGGCAAATGGAATTCAATCTGGATAGGTGTGAGGTGATGCACTTGGGTAGGACAATAGAAGGCAAAGGAATACATGATAAATGGCAAGACCCTGGGAAGCACCGAGGATCAGACACCTTGGTGTGCATGTATACCGGCCCCATAAGGTAGCAGGGCAGGTAGATAGAGTGGATAGGAAGGTATATGGTATACTTGCGTTATTAGCCGAGGCATAGAGTTTAAGAGAAGGGAGGTTATACTGGAGCTATAAAATGTTGGTTAGGCCACAGCTAACAGTATTGTGTGCAGTTCTGGAATCCACATTATAGGTGGCATGTGGAAAGGGTGCAGAGGAGATTTACCAGGATGTTGTCTGGACTGGAGAGTTTTAGCTATGAAGAGAGATTGGATAGACTGGGGTTATTTTCCTTGGAGCAGAGGAGACTGGGGGGGGGGGGGCATAATTGAAATGTATAAAATTATGAGGGGCATCAGGGCAGCATGGTGGTGCAGTGGTTGGCACGGATACCTCACGCGCCGAGGTCCCAGGTTCGATCCCGGCTCCGGATCACTGTCCGTGTGAAGTTTGCACATTCTCCTCGTGTTTGTGTGGGTATCGCCCCCACAACCCAAAGATGTGCAGGTTAGGTGGATTGGCCACACTAAATTGCCCCTTAATTGGTAAAAATGAATTGGGTACTCTAAATATCAAAAAAAAATTATGAGGGGCATAGAGTAGACATCAAGAATCGTTTCACCTTGGGGAGGGATCAATAACCAGGGGGCTTAGATTTAAGGCTAGCGGCAGGAAGTTTAGAGGGGATGCGAGGGAAAACTGTTTTACCCAGAGGGTGGTGGGAGTTTGGAACTCACTGCCTGAAAGGATGGTGGAGCAGAAATCCTCATAACATTTAAGAAGGATTTAGATGAGCACTTGCGATGCCAAGGCACACAAGGCTATGGGCCAAGTGCTGGAAAGTGGGATTAGAATAGTTAGGTGGTTGTTTTTGACTGGCACAGATCTGATGGGCCGAAGGACCTTTTCTGTGCTGTAGACCTCTATGGCATGCTGACGTTTGGAAAAGGGCTGCATAAACGTATTTCTATCTGGGTGGGACAAGCGGTAGAAAAAAATGCTCTGCATTTAAATAAGGACGCCAGCCCGCATCAGGAGGACGAAGGACAGGGTAATATGTTTGGTGTAATTGCAAAACTGCAAATAACAAAATTGTTGCTCTCATAAAATGATTTACTGTCTGCAGATATGCAGGTTCGGTGGGTTGCGGGAATAGGACGGGGGGGGGGGGGGGGGGGAATGTCTGGGCACAATCTGAGGGCCAGCATAGTCTTGATGGGCCAAATAGCCTCCTTCTCCACTGTAGGGATTCTATGATTAACCATCTAAGAGGAGAGTTAAGAGTCAAACACGTGGGTGTGAGATGAGAGTGACATACCTGCTAGACTGAAAAAGCTCCCTATAGAGGATAATATAGAAACACAATAATCCAATCTCTGGGCAGCCAACTTAACAGACCTGTGTTTTTTACACTTTCCATTCCTCCCTCCCCTGCCAAATTAAATTCAAACTCTCAAACTACCATGATGATCTTTGAATTCAAATTCTCGAGAATATTAGTCCAGGCATTTGGATTATTGCTTCATAACCACTACACAATATCGCAATAATGTTTTTTAATAAGTACTACCGACATTATCTTTGTAAAAGTCCAGCTGCAGCGAGCTCATTACGTCTAGTGGCCTTGTCTAGAAATGAGCTTTGCCAACTAAGGGAGGCTACTGTTCGTCTAGAAATAATTGTTGGGCAGCACGGTAGCATTGCGGATAGCACAATCGCTTCACAGCTCCAGGGTCCCAGGTTCGATTCCGGCTTGGGTCACTGTCTGTGCGGAGTCTGCACATCCTCCCAGTGTGTGCGTGGGTTTCCTCCGGGTGCTCCGGTTTCCTCCCACAGTCCAAAGATGTGCAGGTTAGGTGGATTGGCCGTGATAAATTGCCCTTAGAGTCCAAAATTGCCCTTAGTGTTGGGTGGGGTTACTGGGTTATGGGGATAGGGTGGAGTTGTTGACCTTGGGTAGGGTGCTCTTTCCAAGAGCCGGTGCAGACTCGATGGGCTGAATGGCCTCCTTCTGCACTGTAAATTCTATGATCTAGCATCTTCAGAAGCAGGTGCTCTGCTAAAACTCCCGAGAACTCCCTAAGTAAGAAAACCATATAAATGTTTCAGCAAAGGCTGAAAAAAAAAAGGGTTTTCGCTTTGAGAACTGTTTAGGAGATTGCTGGGTGTTTACCTGACCAAGCCGCTGTCTTTATCTCGACTCGTAGAGTTCTGCTCTTGATTGAGTATTGAACTCCGAGGCTACGAGCCGTTGTAAGTATGAATTGTTTTTAGCTTAAGCAATTATGTAGTTAGGGAATTCAAGGGTGAACTCATCACATATCCTGTATTTGCCGAACGGTATCATTTACTAAAAACTTGTATTACCCTTATTCTTTAAATAAATTGCGTATATAATTTACCATACAGATCCGTGTCTATTTTCATAAATAGTGTGACATTTAACTAAGGCTCATCATATTCTCACCTTGGAGGCTACTAGGGGATATCTCACCCATACTCGACTCTCAGAATAAGAAAGATTTAGTTGAAGTTAAGGATAACATAGCCCCCTAAGTGATAGTCTATCTCGTATACTGAAGGTAGTGAAAGCAAGGAACATTGTTGACACTATAATTAGGCATCCCAAACAGCGAGTCTTACTTTAGATACTGACAAGACCTTGTCTGGTAGCTTCCAACCTCAACTAATCGGGAAGATCTTAGGTAGAATACTCCTCGACTGTCACAGTTCCAAAGCAAGAGAGGTTACGCCGAGGGTTTTGGAAAGGGATTTCCATCGCACTGAGCCAGGTGGCTGAAGACATCACCATGACTTCTGGAGTACGAAGGGGTGCAAAGAAGCTAAAATTGGCGGAACGCCAAATTCTCGGATGGTGATAAGGACAGAGAATGCTGCAGAGATAGGAAAGGGGTTGAGACAATGGATGGATTGATTTGAGCACAAGCATTGGTGGACTAACACAGGGATGTTCGGTGAAAGAGACTTCAATATTGAAATGCAATTGGCCCCAAGGATGAAGGACCTGCACTGGCCTTATACTTCAATAACATAGTAAACTCAGTCAAGGTTAATTATTGTCAGTCTGGATTTAATCAGGAACAGATAAAGAGTATTTAACAATAAACCCATACAATTGTCTCAAAGTATAATACAAAAAAGGTACTCAGAATCCTCTCCTTCAAAGATTTGTTACAATACATGTGATGAAGGTAATTGACGGTCTCTATCCACATAGAATGGTTCACTCCCTGTGTCATAAGCACAAGGTGTACTTTGGACATGTGATCTGCAGTATCTGATGACTCTGGGTTTCTGGGGTTTAAGAGTATTTTTGAATTCAAGGGTGGAGAATCACTTAACCAAATTGCAGCTTAAATATCAACTTCCTATGCTCGCTAATTTACATTGGTTCCTGGTTTTGACATTCCTGCATAGCCTCCTTTCTCTCTATCACTGTAGCATCCTCCTATAGCCCTGCTATTCTTCGAGATCTCTCCTCTCCTCCTGTGCATCCCTGATTTCCTTCAAACCTTTGGTCGTCTCGAGTTCTCCTTCTCGGGCCTCAGCTCTGAAATCCCAACACCCCCACCCCCGAACTACCCCCTCCCCTCCCCCGCCTAAACCTCTCCACTTTAGAGATACACCCTTCACTGGGTTTTCAAATTGGAGTTTGTAGTTCCCAAGTGAGATTAGGCAGGAAATACTGCAATTAATGTCAGTGAGGAATGCACAGTCACGTATTGCCCATTTGTTCTGAGTAACATGCTACCCACATAACTGATGTGTTCCTCAATACTCGTCAACTTGTCAGGGGCTGTTTAGCACAGAGCTAAATCGCTGGCTTTGAAAGCAGATCAAGCAGGCCAGCAGCACGGTTCGATTCCCGTAACAGCCTCCCCGAACAGGCGCCGGAATGTGGCGACTAGGGGCTTTTCACAGTAATTTCATTGAAGCCTACTTGTGACAATAAGCAATTTTCATTTCATATCCAGAACCAAAGAGTGGCATTGTTGCTGATGGGTGCACTTTACTTGAGTTTCAACAACCTCCCCCCCCCCCAACCCTCCGGATTCACATGCAATTCTGCATTGTTGGTCATCGAGGTCCACAGCACAGAAAAGGCCCTTCAGCCCATTGCATCTGCACCGGTCCAAAACAACCACCTAACTATTTCACAGTAACTTCATTGCAATGTTAATGTAAGCCTACTTGTGACAATAAAGACTATTAAAAAGGTTATTAAATTCATTCCGTTTTCCAGCACTTGGCGGCCCATAGCTGTGTCTGCCTTGGCAAGCGCACATCTAAATACTTCTTAAATGTTATGAGGGTCTCTGCCTCCATCACCCTTTCAGGCAGCGAGTTCCAGACTCCCACCACCCTCTGGGTGAAAAGGCTTTTCCTCACATCCCCTCTAAACCTCCTGCCCCTCACCTTAAAGCTATATCCCTGGTTATTGATCCCTCCTCCAAGGAATGTTTTTTTCCTGTCTACTCTATGTCCCTCATATTTTATACATCTCAATCATGTCCCCCCTCAGTCTCCTCTGCTCCAAGGAAAACAACCCCAGTCTGCCCAATCTCTTTTCATAGCTAAAACTCTCCAGCCCAGGCAACATCCTGGTAAATCTCCTCGGCACCCTTTCCAGTGCTATCACATCCCTCCTATAATGTGGAGTTCAGAGCTGCACACAATACTCTAGCTGCGGCCTAACCAATGTTTTATACAGTTCCAGCATAACCTCCCTGCTCTTAAACTCTATCCCCAGGCTAACAAAGGCAAGTGTACCATCTGCCTTCTTAACCACTGCATCCATCTGCTCAGCTACCTTAAGGGATGGGTGTACATGCACACCAGGGTCCCTCTGATCCTCGGTGCTTCCCAGGGCCCTGCTGTTTATCATGTATTCCCCTTGCCCCGTTTGTCCTGCCCATGTCCATCACCTGACATCTATCCAGATTGAATTCCATTTGACACTGATCAGCCCATCTGTCCAGCCCGTCCGTATTCTCCTGCAATCTGAGGCTATCCTATTTACCACCCCACCAATTTTTCATATCATCTGCAAACTTACTAATCAATCCTCTGACATTTAAGGCTAAATAATTTATATAAACCACAAACAGCAAGAGCCCAAACACTGATCCCTGCGGGACCCCACTAGAAACAGGCTTCCAGTCAGTAAAACACCCCTCGCCCATCGCCCTCTGCTTCCTGCCACTCAGCCAATTCCGAATCCAATTTGCCAAATTTCCTTGGATCCCATGGCCTCCTACCTTCACCAACAGTCTTCCATGTGGAACCTTATCAAAAGCTGTGCTGAAGTCTAAGTAGACTACGTCAGATACAATTCCCTCATCTACGTACCTGTTCATTCTTCGGAAAATTCAATCAAGTTTGTCAGACTTGACCTCCCCTTAACAAAACCATGCGGACTGTTCCTGATTAATCCCTGCTCTCCAAATGCAGATCAATTCAGTCTCTCAGAATTGCTTCCAATAGTTTCCCCACCACTGAGGTTAGACTGAGTGGCCTGTAGCTTCCTGGTGTATCCCTTCCTCCCTTCTTGAATAACGGTACCACATTGGCTCTCCTCCAGTCCGCCTGCACCTCTCCTGTGGCCAGAGAGGAATTGGAAATTATTGCCAGCACCTCAACTATTTCCTCCCTTGCCTGGGATACATTTCATCTGGCCCTGGAGATTTATCTACTTTTAAGCCTCCCAGACCACTGGAATCTCCTCTCTGTCCATGTTCATTTCCTTCATTTTATCACAGTCCTTCTCCCTGATTTCTATACCCACATTATCCTGCACACTGCCACAAAGTATTCATTTAAAACCCTACCTACTTCCTCCGACTCCACACACAAATTACCACTGTGGCCATTAATGGGCCGTGCTCTTTCCCTAGTTATCCTTTTACCCTTAATGTACTTGTAAAACAACTTGGGATTTTCCTTTATTTTACCTGCCAGTGTCCTTTCATCTCCCCTTTTGCTCTCCCAATTTCCTTTTTGTTGCCTCTTTCATATTGTATATCCTCTAGGACTTCTTGTTGTTTTGAGCCCTCAGTATCAGCCTCCCCTTTTCTTTTTATCCAATGTCGTATAATCCCTCAAAGTCCAGGATTCACTAGATTTGTTGATTCCACCCTTTTCATTATTGGAATATGTTGGCCCTGCACTCTCCCTATTTCCTTCCTGAATGTGTCCCACTGCTCTCTCACAGATTTACCTGAAAGTGTCTGCTCCCAGTCCACTCTGGTGAGTGTTTCAGATGAGTCATTAATCAGGTTATCTCTCAATTTGTTCTACTGCATTGAGTAAATTAAATACTGTGCCACCCTTTGTTTGGTGATAGCAATCTCATTTGACTCAGAAACTCATGGAGGTCACACCTCACTCCAGATACTTGAGCACAAAATTGAGGCAGATACTTTAGTGCAGTACTAAGGAGTGCTGAATTGGCTGGGTATGGGGCAATTATTCAACCCCCCCTCAGTTGGACATCAAAGACGCTGCAACATGATTTCAAAGAAGACTAGAGGGGTTCTCCCTGGGGTTCTGGCCAATACTTATTGTGCAGTCCCCATCATTGTTCCTAAAATGTAAGAGAGGAGAGAGTGTAAGAGAGAGATGGGAGGGTGTGATCGAGTGTGTGAATGGGAGAGGGAAGAATGTGTGAGTGAGTGTGTACATGAGGGAAGAGTGTGTGTGTGTGTGGTAGGCTATATTAGGGGTATCACGGTACCTAGGTGGGATGCACCTTATACTGTAGTATGAATGGTAGAACCTGCCTGCTGGTTCCGCCCAGCAGGCGGAGCATAAGTGTCTGTGTTTCACCCACAGCAGTCATTCTGTACCAGAGCTGCCGGGGTAACTACTTGTTCATTAAAGCCTTCAATTGGACTCCAATCTCGCTTCAGTAGTGATTGATTGTGCATCAGTGTGTATGAGGGGGGAGTGGGTGAGTGAGTGTCAGAGGGGAGTATGAGTGAGGGAAGGAGTGTGAGAGGGAGTGTGAGTGGGTGAGGGAGAAGTGAAGAGTGGGTGTGAGAGGGAGGAGTGTGAGTGGGTGTGAGACGGAGGAGTGTGAGTGGGTGTGAGGGAAGAGTGTATGTGTGTGTGTGAGAGAGGGGAGTGTGTGAATGAGTGCCAGAGGGGAGTATGAGTGAGGGGAGGAGTGTGAGAGGGTGAGGGAGGAGAGTGAGTGGGTGTGAGAGGGAGGAGTGTGAGGCAGGAGGGTGAGTGGGTGTGAGACGGAGGAGTGTCAGTGGGAGGAGTGGGAGGGAGGAGTGTGAGAGGGAGGAGTGTGAGTGGGTGTGAGGGAAGAGTGTATGTGTGTGTGTGAGAGAGGGGAGTGTGCGAATGAGTGCCAGAGGGGAGTATGAGTGAGGGAGGAGTGTGAGAGGGTGAGGGAGGAGAGTGAGTGGGTGTGAGGGAGGAGTGTTTTGGGAGGAGAGTGAGTGGGTGTGAAAGGGAGGAGTGTGAGTGGGTGTGAGGGAGGAGTGTGAGAGGGAGAAGTGAGAGGGAGTGTGAGTGGGTGTGAGGGAGGAGAGTGTGGGTGTGAGAGAGGGGTGTGAGGGTGGAGTGTGAGTAGGTGTGAGAGGGAGGAGTGTGAGAGGGAGGAGTGTGAGAGGGAGGTGAGAGAGAGAAGTGTGAGTGGGTGTGAGGGAGGAGTGTGAGTAGGTGTGAGAGGGAGGAGTGTGAGTGAGTGAGAGGGGGACTGTGAGTGAGTGTGTGTGGGGGGGGGAGTGCAAGTCACACAGTATGTGACTAAGTGTATGTGAATGAGTGTGTGCATGTAGAGAGTCTGTGTGTGTCTGACTCACTAACAGTTTCAGGGTACTCCTTCGCCTTCACCCCCACCCAGTGGGTGAGAGTTAGTGAGTGAGCACCCGAGACCAGGAGTGAGCCACACACACCTTCTCACACCCAATGGTCATCTCTATTTACTCATTTGAAAAAAAACCATCATCAGTTTATTGCTTTGACATTGTTTTGATCAGCAAGTTGTTCTTTATTTTTGAAATTCACATTTAATGTGCCAAACCGTATCTTTCCAAAATTTGCTCATTAACCTTTGATTGAGGCAAATAATTGAAATTTGCCTCCCTGTTTACACACACCCTGTGAAAAGGACAGATACGCTGGAATTACAACATCCTGAGATGGTGATTGATGCTCCATTAATACAAGACCTTCCTTTTACCACTAGTAACAGAATAACTCGGCAATTTGTAAATCATTTCCACTGTAATCATCCCTACTGAGAGAACGACTACAGGAACAGTTAGTCTAACTTGACGAGAGAGATGAGCAATGGGTCACTGGGCGGAGTGCTCCGGTCATCGTGATTCACTTTTTCAGTTGCAGCGCACCCCCCGCCCAGGGGTTTCCCGGCGGTGTGGGGTGGTTACTGTGAAAATCCCCTCGTCGCCACATTCCGGCGCCTGTTCGGGTACACGGAGGGAGAATTCAGAATGTCCAATTCACCTAACAGCACGCCTTTCTGGACTTGTGGGAGGAAACCAGAGCTCCCGGAGGAAACCCACGCAGACACGGGGAGAACATGCCGACTCCGCACAGACAGTGACCCAAGCCGGGAATCGAACCTGGGACCCTGGCGCTGTGAAGCAACAGTGCTAACCACTGTGCTACCGTGCCGCCCATGTGCAGGGTAGGTGGATTGGACACACTAAATTGCCCCTTGACTGGAAAAAAAATATTTGGATGATCTACATTAAAAGAGAATAATCCTGGCTTCCCTAGTTTCCTAACATTACTGATTCTCAATACGCATTGGCAAATACATCATGTTCCTTGCTCAATTTGACATTTTCGAGGAGCTAAACAACAAATTGACTTGAAATATCTCCACACCACTCTCATTTTCCGACTTTGTTAATTACAAAACGTCTGACACAGCTATGACTAGTTAAATGAATGTATTAGGCAGGATGCATCAGCCATTAACTACACCCCAATTTACACCCTGCCACATTGGATGAGTGGTTTAACACTACTCACTGTAAATTAAAACACCTAACTTTCCAAACCCGTCGCCTATATACAGCTGTGAGTCTGAATAGGAACAGTCAGTCCCATTTCTCTGTTCACACACAGCTGGTGAATTTCTTTTGCTGTGGGTTGATTTTGAGAGTTCCCCCCCCCCCCCCCCCCTTTCAAGTCTTGCAAGGAATAAAGTTTTATTGGTGAAAAGTTCACATTTTAGGCTCACAAATTTAATTCAGACAGATAGAAATGACTCCGAGAGCAAGGCGCCCATGTACGCCGATCAGGGAATGTCTTCCTGTAGGTACAGCAAGCAATTTGGGTGGGAAAAGGGGTATGTTTGCTATTATTAAAAGGGATTGGAATCGGGACAGCACGGTGGCGCAGAGGTTAGCACTATTGCCTGCGGCGCTGAGAACCCGGGTTCGACACCGGCCCCGGGTCACTGTCTGCGTGGCGTTTGCACATTCTCCCCGTGTCTGCGTGGGTTTCGCCCTCCACACAACCCAAAGATGCGGTCAGGTGGATTGGCCAGGCTAAATAAATTCCCCCTCAATTGGGAAAAAAATAATTGTGTCCTCTAAATTTATTTTAAAAGGGGGATTGGATTCGAAGAATAAAGAGATTGTCCTGCAATTATTAGTCCTCTGTGAAACCACAGTTGGAGTACTGCACACAGTTTTGGTTTGCATACACAAGCAGGGAGAATGTGTCCCCCCCCCCACCCCACCCCCAGCTGGGGAGTCTAAAACAAAGGGGGAGGGGGGAGCACAGTTTCAGAATAAGGGATCAGCATACTGGACGAAGATGAAACAAATCAATGCTGCCCTCCAAGGGTTCAGAACCTATGGAATTCTCCACTACAGCAAGTTATGGATCCTTAGTCGTTGGGTGTATTTAGAGGTTGATATATTTTTGGCTGCTGAAGGGAATTAAGGGATATGAAGATAGTGCAGGAAGATGGGAGTTATGATCAACTATTGAATGGCAGAGGACCAAATGACCTCCTCTTGCTCGTAAGGAAGAGTATGTTGGTCTTATGTTCTCATTTGCTGGAGGTGCAGGGTGCTGTATTTAACCTTGAAACCCGGGTCCACTGCCAGTCAGCAAGAGACAGAGAAAGATCCAGACTCTGGCAGTGGTGGACAGAAGAACTGGGAAGTTGATTTCTACAATTTAGAGGAACGATAAGGAAAACTCTTGCAGGCCCTCAAGCCTGCTCCGCCATTCAATGAGATTATGGCTGATGTGTGGCCTAACTCCACGTGCTTGCCTTTGACCTATAGCCCTTAATACATATGCTTAAACATTTTTTTCTATCTCAAAATTTAAATTAACAACAGATCTAGCATCAATTGCCATTTGTTGAAGAGGGTTCCGACCTCTACCACCCTTTGAGTGTGGAAGTTCTTCCAAACATCTCTCCCGAATGGTCTGGCCCTAATTTTTAGACAATACCCCCCCCCCCCCCCTCCCCCCCCCCCCCCCCAATTCTAGAATATCAACCAGTGTAAACAGTTTATCTTTATCTACTTTTCCTGCATTTTGTCACTCGGAGTGATCGCTATCTGGGACACACTCTAGGAAGGGGAGTGAGGCAGAAACTCAGGAATCACTGCTGTGGAATTTAAATGCATACAGAAAAGAGTAGAATGGTGTTTACGATTGCAATAAGGAAGATGGGTACAGTTACTTCCCTCATCACTGAAACTCTTCACAAGAGGCTAACAGTAGGGTCTCTGGTGTAGAATGCCTATTGGGGCCAGACGCAATTAGCAGGCCAAGATTTCTAACTAGTCGACAGAACAGCCTTGAGGGGCTGAATTGCAAGCCTCTCTCCCTATTTTCAGAAAAAAACAGCTTGATAAATAAACTAGATCAAAGATCAAGTCAAATATTTGGGTCAGCACTTGATACTGAATGAATGAAATAGCAGAGCTTCCTCCACTGCCTTAACCAGACAGTTAAGAATGTTCCTGCTCAGAGCAGCACGTTGGCGCAGTGGGTTAGCAAAGCAGCCTCACGGAGCCGAGGTCCCAGGTTCGACCCCGGCTCTGGGTCACTGTCCGTGTGGAGTTTGCACATTCTCATGGTGTTAGTGAGGCCACACCTGGAGTATTGTGTTCAGTTTTGGTCTCCTTACCTGAGAAAGGACGTACTGGCGCTGGAGGGTGTGGAGAGGAGATTCACTAGGTTAATCCCAGAGCAAAGGGGTTGGATTACGAGGAGAGGTTGAGTAGACTGGGACTGTACTCGTTGGAATTTAGAAGGATGAGGGGGGGATCTTATAGAAGCATATAAAATTATGAAGGGAATAGATAGGATAGATGCGGGCAGGTTGTTTCCACTGGCGGGTGAAAGCAGGACTAGGGGGCATAGCCTCAAAATAAGGGGAAATAGATTTAGGACTGAGTTTAGGAGGAACTTCTTCACCCAAAGGGTTGTGAAGCTATGGAATTCCCTGCCCAGTGAAGCAATTGAGGCTCCTTCATTAAATGTTTTCAAGATAAAGATAGTTTTTTGAAGAATAAAAGGATTAAGGGTTATGGTGTTCAGGCCGGAAAGTGGAGCGGAGTCCACAAAAGATCAGCCATGATCTCATTGAACGGTGGAGCAGGCTCGAGGGACCTACTCCTGCTCCTAGTTCTTATATTCTTATGTTTGCGTGGATTTCGCCCCCACAACCCAAAGATGTGCAGGGTAGGGGATTGGCCACGCCAAATTACCCCTTAGTGGGGAGCGCGATAGCACAAATGGATAGCACTGTGGCTTTACAGCGCCAGGGTCCCAGGTTCGATTCCCCACTGGGTCACTGTCTGTGCGGAGTCTGCACGTTCTCCCCGTGTCTGCGTGGGTTTCCTCCGGGTGCTCCAGTTTCCTCCCACAGCACCCCACTTAAGCCCACACCTCCACCCTAGCCCCGTAACCCAGTTACCCCCACCTAACCTTTTTGGACACATTTAGCGTGGCCAATCCACATAACTGGCACATCTTTGGACTGTGGGAGGAAACCGGAGCGCCCGGAGGAAACCCACGCAGACACGGGGTGAACGTGCAGACTCCGCACAGACAGTGACCCGAGGCCGGAATTGTACCCGGGCCCCTGGCGCTGTGAGGCAGCCATGCTAACCACTGTGCCCACCGTGCCGCAGGTTTCTGCATATCTACCAGTTCCTGGGGAAACCATACACCTTCACAAGAGGCACTTGTTTCAGCAGAAAATGGGGAGAGCATTAAAGGAGCTGGAAGTCTCAGCCCAGCTCCAATTTCCATCTCAGAATTTATTTATCCCGTGCTCGACCGAGGGTCGATCCAGGACATCGATGTCTTCACAATTTCAGAATGTCAGATTTCAATGCCAAACGCCCTACTCCTGCTGGTATTTGTTACCCAAATCTTGGACCATTATATTTATTGACAATGGGAGGGGGCGGAGGAATGACATTTTTGACCTAAAGCCCATAGGTTGCAATTCACCGGGTAACACTGACGTGTAGGCAGAAGCTTAGATTTTTAAATAAAGTAATTGTCAGTGAAAGGGAAGTTGAGGTAAATTTTAAATGCTTCCAACGTAGGAAATAAGGCAACCAATTTACCCACTGTGAGCTCCCATAATTGCAATGTAATAAAGACCAGATAATCTGCTTCAGTGATTCTAGGTCAGGGATAAATATCAGCCAGGACACAAGGAGAACCTCCCTACTCCCTTCTTCAAAAATACTGCAATAGGATCTTTCATATTCAACCAAGAGAGAAGGCAAAGAGTCGGCTTAGTATTCAAGCCAAATGTCTGAGGTACAGCATAGAACATAGAACAGTACAGCACAGAACAGGCCCTTCGGCCCTCAATGTTGTGCCGAGCCATGATCACCCCACTCAAACCCACGTATCCACCCTATACCCGTAACCCAACAACCTCCCCCTTAACCCTACTTTTATTAGGACACTACGGGCAATTTAGTATGGCCAATCCACCTAACCCGCACATCTTTGGACTGTGGGAGGAAACCGGAGCACCCGGAGGAAACCCACGCACACAGGGGGAGGACGTGCAGACTCCACACAGACAGTGACCCAGCCGGGAATCGAACCTGGGACCCTGGAGCTGTGAAGCATTTATGCTAACCACCATGCTACCCTGCTGCCCCACGCATCTACACGCTGAAGTATCAGTCTGGAATGGGACCAGAACTCTCAACTTTCTGATACATAACAGAAGAGATAGGACAAAGTGCGATAGAGTCAGAGATTTTACAGCACAGAAAGAGGCCCTTTGGCTCATTGTTTCCCAGCGTCCTACCATTCATTGTGTATTCCTTGGCCTTGTTCGTCCTCCCAAAATGCATCGCCTCACATTTTTCAGGATTAAATTCCATTTGCCACTGTTCTGCCCATCTAACCAGCCCGTCTATCTCGTCCTGTAATCTAAGGCTTTCCTCCTCGCTATTTAGCACACCATCAATTTTTGTGTCATCTGCAAACTGATCATACCTCCTACATTCGCTTCCAGATCATTAATGTACACGACAAACAAATGACCCAACACCCAACCCTTAAAATTGTCAGAGCCTCTGTAATCACCTCCCTTGCCTCCCACAGCAGCCTGGGATACATCTCATCTGGGCCTGGGGATTTATCCACTTTAAAGTCCACCTATCCACTTTTAAGCCTACCTAAACCGTTAATACCTCCTCCATCTCAATGTTCAAGTATATCACAGTCTCGCTGTCGGCTTTTTATACCGACATCGTCGTTGACCATTGTGAACACAGATGCAAAATACTAATTTAAAACCTCACCTATGTCTTTCGGCTCTACAGATTGCCACTTGGCCCCTAATGGGCCTACTCTTTCCCTGGTCAACCTCTTGCCCTTTATTTTCCTTTATTTTGCCCCCCACTGTTTTTTCATGCCCCCCTTCACTCTACTAGTTGACCATCGAAGGTTCTCTGGACTTGTTGCTCCCACCCTTCATCTTCACAGGAACATGTTGACCCTGTGCTCCCTCTAATTTCTTATTGAATGAATCCCATTGCTCTGATTTTCCTACAAGTAGCTGCTCCTAGTCGTCTTTGGCCAAATCCTGTCTTATCCTATTAAAATTGGCTTTCCACCAATTCAGAACCTGTATTTCAATCTATCTGTGCCCCTTTCCATAATTACCTTAAATCCGACTGAGTTATGGTCACTGTCACCAAAATGCTCCCCTGCTGAAACTTCTACCACTTACTCGGCTTCATTCCCTGAAACTAGGTCCAGCATCGCCCCCCCTCCTCTCTTGGCATTAAAAAGCTCTCCTGGGTACATTTTAAGAATTCATTCCCCTCTAAGTCTTTCACACTTTGATTATCCCAGTTAATATTGGGGAAGTTGAAAACCTCTCCTAAATAGTACCCTATTACTTTTACAGTTCTCTGAGATTTGCCTACATATCTACTCCTCTATCTCTCCCTGACCGTTCGGGGTACACCCGCAGTATTCCCTTTTTCTACCTATGTCTGTTTGCCCTCCGCCTTCAGAATGCCCTGCAGCCATTCAGTGACATCTTGACCCTAGTACCAGGTAGGCAACACACCACTCTGGAGTCGCGTTCGCAGCTGCAGAAACATCTGTCTGGACCCCTCGCTATTGAATTTCCTATCGCTATTGCTTGGCCCACTCTTTCTCACTTCCCCTTGTGCAGTAAGGCCACCCACAGTGCCGTGAACTTGGCTCTGGCCTCCCCAGAGGAACTGTCACTCCCACCATTTTTGCAACACAGTAAAACGGTTCTCGAGCGAGATGCAGTCTGGTGCTTTTCTAAGTATCTGCCTGCCTCCTTTCTTCTGACTGGTGGTCAACCATCCCTTCTCTGACTGCACTTATTTACGCTGCAGGGTGACCACGTCTTAAAACGTGCTATCCACGAACATCTCAGCCTCATGGATGCACCTCAGTGCCTCCAGCCGACGCTATGAAACCGGAGCTCAAGTTGATCAAACCGGTGGTATTTCCCCAAGTGGTTATCTAGACTGTGTGGAGTGTCTACGATTTCCCACATGCTGCAAGTGGTGCAGCGCACAGGACCGAGCTCCCCTGCCATAGCTTTAGTTAAAAGACTCTTAAATAAATTTATACTGGACATAAGTTTAAGGTACATTTTTTATTTTAAAGCTAAAACTCTTACCTTAAGGTAGCTTTAAAGGGGAGGAAACAACTTACCCACTACCTCCCAATCAGCTCCCTCTCTTGTGCCGCTATCACTTTTCAGAAATTGATGTCAACTCTTCCTGTGCGGTTGAGTGCTCTGCTCCGCAACCCTCCCTCCCCCTCTCCCTCACAGGTCAACTCCTGTCGCTGTAACTTAACTCTTATTATCTATATTCAGTCCATCGTGCCATAGAAACCCTACAGTGCCGATTCGGCCCATCAAGTTTGCACCAGCCCTCTGAAAAAGCACCCTATCTAGGCCCACTAACCTGCAAATCTGTGGACACGAAGGCGCAATTTAACACAGCCAATCCACCTAACCTGCACACCTTTGGACTTTGGACAGAAACGGGAACACCCGGCAGGAAAGCGCACGCAGACACGGGGAGAGAATGTGCAAACTCCACACAGTGTCACTCAAGACCGGAATTGAACCCGGGTCCCTGGTGCTATGATGCAGCAGTGCTAACCACTGTGCCACCCATGCTGTTTATATATATATATATAGTATATATATATATATATATATAGAGATTTTATATATTAGGTCCTTCCCCCTCTTCTCCGAATTCCAACTGTCTCCAAACTCCCAATTAAGCTACTCTTTTCGAATGGCACTCCGTTTCTGAACTGCTCTGCGGCCGAGTACTATTCAACCACATCTCATATCGTGCAATGGTACATCCATTGAATGTGATAGGCACTATATAAAGGCTGACACTTTCTTCTTTTAAACATTTAGAGTACCCTATTCTTTTTTTTTCCAATTAAGGGGCAATTTAGCGTGGCCAATTCCCCCACACGGCACATCATTGTGTTCTGGGGATGCAACCCACGCAGGCAGGGGGCGAATATGGCGAACTCTTTCCTAATGTGTAATTGCAAGCTCCCCCATGAGTCAGTCCTGAACCAAAATACAGCAGCTGGATAGTCCGTCGGCGGAATCTTCCGTTTCGCCGGCAGCAAACTCACGCCTGCGGATTTCCCGATGACATGGGGGCGTCCATAATGGGAAACCCCATTGGTCGACTGCCAGGGCAGAAAGTCCCACTGCTGGCGGGGGCGCGCCACATCCGAAAACGGGTACGGTGGGAGGGAGAATCCCACCCTTGGTGTTTAAGCATCCCGTTACAACCTTTCCCAAATCCTATTTGATGCCCATAACCGTCGTGGGCAACTCTAAACTGCTCTCAGAAATGGCCAAGCAAGCTGCATCAGATAAACCACAATTGCAACGTTCAAGAAGGCGTCCCACCATCAGGTCAACTGGGCTCACCCCAAAAAAATGAGTTTTGAAAATTGCTTCCCTTATTTCCTCTGGCTGTTATACTTTTAGTTGCAGTTTTATTTATCCAGAAAATTCAAACTTCGTTTTTTTTCTTTCGTGTTTTTCTAGTCTATTTTTTGTTTAAACTTTTAACAGGTCCCCCCTCCTCTCACTGCAGCTCGTCCAGGAGGCGCTCCAGCCTGTCCCTCTTGGTGCCCGAGAACTCGCCCATCTTGGCGGAGCGCTTGAAGAAGTGGAAGGTTGGCATGCAGGTGATGCCGGCCGACCGGGCCATGGGCTCGGCGTCATCCACGTCCACCTCCACGAAGACGACGTTGGCCATCTGCTCGGAGAGGTTGTAGAAGTGCGGCCGGATCAGGCGGCAGTTGCTGCACCACTCGGCCGAGTACATGACCACCACCAGCTGCTCGGTCTGGCTCAGCAGGGCGGTCAGCTGCTTGGCGTCCTCCACGTGTCTCACCACCATGCTGCCGCTTCCGGGTCCCTGGCCCCACTGGCCCCGCCCTCCTCAGCAATCACCCCCTCCCATTGTGACCAGCCCCCCATTGTGACGTCAATTGGCCGATTCTCATTGGCCGCTGCAGATTGCTACTTACTTTCTTATGAATGGGCCCGCGAGGGCAGCGGCTCCATTGGGTGGAAGGCGGCTGATTGATGGGGCGGGGAGCCAATCAGACGGGGGGGGCTTTTCCTGGCCGCCTCGACGCCTGGCGGGAGCTCTCACCAGGGGGCACAGAAAGATCCCAGAGACAGCATGGCCTTATGACCAAAGCTCGGCAATCTAAAACTCTGAATTATGTCTAAAACTCTGAATTGTCTAAAACTCTGAGTAACGTTGAAAACTCTGAATAATGTCTAAAACTCTGAATTATGTACATAAAACTTTTCACTGTACTTCCGTACATGTGACAATAAATATCAATTAATCGATCTCTCTCAGCAGCAGAATAAGGGAGGCGGACCATTCTGGACCCCCCCCCCCCCCCCGCCTCCGCAGCAGATCCACCTCTGATTGACTTATTCTCAGGGTCAGTGAATGCATCCTATAACATGACATCACATGCCCACCGCACCACCAACCTCTTAGTTTGCGGTCACGAGTGTGCACCTGTGGGAGGCATACGGTGGGCGCAGTGGTTAGCAGTGCTGCCTCACGGCGTCGAGGACCTGGGGTGGATTCGGGCCCCGGGTCACTGTCCATGTGGAGTTTACTCATTCTCCCCGTGTCTGCATGGGTCTCACCCCCACAACCCAAAAAGATGTGCAGGGTGCGTGGATTGGCCACGCTGAATTGCCCCTTAATGGAAAAAAAAAAGAATTGGGTACTTTAAATTAAAAAAAACAAAACAAATGTGCACATATTGGTGAGGGGAGTTAAGCAAGTAAGGATTAAGTGAAGGTTTTTCAAAGTGCGGGTCACTGGCGGGCGTTGCTGAAGGCTTAGCTACCAATGTTGCCTCAAATAAATTCAGGAATTCTCAAGAGGCCAGAATTGGAAGAGTGCAGGGCCGGGATTCTCCCCTACCCGGCGGGGCAGGGGGTCCCGGCGTGATGGAGTGGCGTGAACCACTCCGCCGTCGGGCTGCCCCAAAGGTGCGGAAGTCTCCGCACCTTTAGGGACCAAGCCCTCACCAAGCCCGCACCGGAGTGGTTGGCGCTCTGCCGGCTGGCCTGGACGGCCTTTGACGCCACGCCAGTCGGGGCCGAAGGGACTTCGCCGGCTGGCGTAAGTCCACGCATGCGCCGGAGCGTCAGTGGCTGCTGATGTCATCCCCGTGCATGCACAGGGGAGGGGGTCACTTCTGCCTCCGTCATGGTGAAGACCATGGTGAAGGCAGAAGGAAAAGAGTGCCCCCACGGCACAGGCCCGCCCGCCGATCGGTGGGCCCCGATCGCGGGCCAGGCCACTGTGGGTGCACCCCCGGGGGCCAGATCACCCCGCGCACCCCAGGACCCCGGAGCCCGCCCGCGCCGACTGCTCCCGCCGGTAAGGTAGGTGGTTTGATCCACGCCGGCGGGAGAGGGTTGACAGCGGTGGGACTTCGGCCCATCGCGGGCCAGTGAATCGCCGGGGGTGGGCCGGTCGACTGGCACGGCGCGATTCCCGCTGAATCTCTGGTAGCGGAGAATTCGGGACACGGCGGGGGCGGGATTGACGCCGGCCCCCAGCGATTCCCTGACCCGGCAGGGGGTCAGAGACTCCCACCCCAGATATCTCAGCAGGTTATAGGGTCAGAGACTTAGGCCGGAGTGTTCTAACCATTCACACCGGCAGGATCTCCTGGTGCCGCCAACAATGTATCTCCGCCGCGGGTTTCACAGCAGCGAGGAGTGCATTCAACAGGAAGCCCTGTTGACCACAGCCGGGCCAGAGGACCACACTGCCAGCTAATGGCAGGCCGGTACCGCCGCCGCAAAACACACGGCACATTTACACAATAAACCCTGCCCATAGACACAGAGAAATTAAAACAAGGGGTGAGAGCTTAAAAATCAAAGTGTTGCTCAGCTGTGAGTCAATGTAGGTCAGCGAGCGATGGATTAACGGAACACGGTGCGAGCTAGGACATGGGCAGCAGAGTTTGCGTTGACCACTAGTCTATGGAGGGCAGAATACGGAGGCTGGCCTGGCGTGCGTTGTCATCGTCAAGTCGAGAGGTAGTATCGGGATGATGAGGGATTCAGCAACAGCCGAGGCAGGGCCAGAGTCCGGTGGCTCTGGACCTATGGTTCTGACAGCTCTCCACCATTGGTGGTTTTTTTAACCCCACCACTGGGTTTTCTGTAGACTAATTGATAAGGAGTCATTGTTACGATTAGGTAATTCTATTATCGTTGAATCATGTGACAAACACGATTGTAGAAGGCAAACAAACTGGTCCTTGGCTGTTTAGTCCATTAGTTCTGTTGAAATACTATTGACCTGAAATGTTAAGCATGGCCTGCCCTCCCCACGACCCTGCTCAGTGGTTCCAGCCTTTTCGATTATACTCGGCTTTGGTCCTGCCTAACACCATTCCCCTGAATGAGGCATTTACTCATCGAGTGACTGGGTCGTTCAGAGTCAAATATGTTTGCCAAGTCTTTTTACACATCAGCAGCTTGCCAAGGCTCCTGTGACCATCTGGAAGAGCAAGGGAAGCAGATCTTGGGAACACCACCCTCACCACGTTCCCCTCCCTCCCAGCCACACACCATCCTGACTTGGAAATGTGTCACTATTCTATCATCATTCACTGTGTGAGGCACGAAAGTGACGTCAGTAATCAAAGGCTTTAATAAACAGAGAACAGGGCAGCATCCAAGAGAAGTGTGCTCGCAAAATGGAGTCTCATCTTAAATACTATTTCCAGGGGGCGTAGCCAGAGGCGGAGTCCCCCAGGGTTCCAAGCCTCTTAAAGGGGCAAGGTATTAAAGGTAAATACCGATCATCACACTGGGTCAAATCTGGAAACTCCTTAACTAAGAGGGCTGCGGGGTCCCTTCACCCCACAGACTCTCGTATTTCAAGGCACCTCAAGGGCAAACAGGAATGGGCAATAATTTCTGACCTTGCGAGTGATCTCCATCTCCCAAGAATTAATTTTTGAACAGCACACGATGTGAAAACCCAGTGAGTTTTTTTTAATTTGGGTTCATGTTAAAAATGTAGACTACCTAACACAAATGGCCACAGATACTGAACCTGCAAATAACGATTCCTAATGTAAGGTGGTAAAGATAAGGCTTGGAAATGCTGTCTAAAAGGGCACTTCACTGTAGAAAACATACTTGTGCACAAACATGTAGTTTGCTGTCACAAATGGACATGTTTATGGGTTTATGGAGTAACGGTTAGATTATCCAGACATACCCAGATACAGAAAATATATTAATCATTAAAGTTGCAAATTTATAATTTTCAGAGAAATGGACATAAATTAGGAGGGGGTTATTGGGTTACGGGGATAGGGTGGAAGTGAGGGCTTGGGCGGGTCGGTGCAGACTCGATGGGCCGAATGGCCTCCTTCTGCATTGTATGTTCTAAATCTCTAAAATATTGGTTAAAAATACCATTATCCCATGTAATAGAATAGGGCTTACTCAGTCGCTGCAAGTCAATGATTCTGATCAGAGGGTTTGAACCCCTCAATGCTTAGAGAAACATTGTATCAGTTGGCATAAAAATACGATCGGTAAAAGAATTATGAATGAGCATATATTTATATAGTAGGGGTGAGTGAGATTACCAGAGAGCAATGAATACACTGTGAGCTCTCCATATGCTGCACACTTCACCCTATCAAATATCAGAGAGGATCTTCTTTCAACCATTAAGTAAAAAGCCAAAGTAGCAATTAGTGTACAGTAATTTTTTGCAAACAATTGACATTAAACTGAATGACCAGCCAATCGCTATTGGATGGAATTGGTTGAGGGAGGAACCCTGGCCAACACGACACAATTCCGCTACTTTTCAAATGCAGGAATTCACATGAACTGGTAGCTTAAGCCAGTTTAACAGGTTGATGCGACCATCAATTCACTCAAGACACGAGTGGAAGTAAACTGTGGCTTTAATCGACTTACAACTGAGCCTGCCTGCGACCAGAAGAACTAAGGACAGGCTCACAAGACCGCAGCACTTTATACTTCCGGTATTGGGAGGAGCCATGGGCAGAGCCAAGATTGGAGCCCTGTACATGCTCCCCATCACCCCCTATGGGCAGAGCCACGCAACGGCTCACAGATGGAGCCCACAGGGACACAGTGATATACAGTGTGAATTATACGCATTATACATTCACCTCATTCACCCCCTGTAAAAAAAATCAAGTCCGGCGGGGGTGACGGGTCTACAGATTGAGTTGGTCCGGTGTCCGAATCGTCCGCTGGGATCTGCGGAGCACCTGGTTTGCAGCCGCTTCAGATGGCTGGGTGCTGATGTCCGGTGTGAATCTGAGGGTGGACTCCGGGGGTGGTTCGTTCAGAGCTTCGTTCCTGACCGGTGCGATGGGCGAAAGGGGGCGCAGGAAACCTGTTGGCGCAGGGCGTGGGGGGCCTGGTGGGGTGTAGTGTGAGGGGTATCTCAGCTGTGGTGGTGGTAGTGGTGGTGGATCCTGCAGGCGCCAGGTCCCAGAGGGAAACGGTGTCCTGCCGGCCATCAGGGTGTTCGATAAAGGCACAGTGGTGGTTTGAATGTAGCAGTAGTACCCTCGCTACCAGCGGGTCAGTTTTATGTGTCCGGACGTGCTTCCGGAGGAGAACCGGGCCCGGTGTCCTCAACCAAGATGGAAGCAAGGCCCCCGTGGTAGTGCCCCTAGGGAAAACAAATAATCGCTCGTCAGGAGTCTGATTAGTGGCCATACACAGGAGGGACCTAATTGCATGGAGCGCGTCTGGGAGGACCTCCTGCCAGTGGGAGGTCGGGAGATTGCTGGACCGGAGGGTCAGTAGGACAGTCTTCCAGACCGTCGCGTTCTCCCTCTCCACTTGCCCGTTCCCCCTGGGGTTATAGCTGGTAGTCCTGCTCGAGGCAATGCCCTTGTCGAGCAGGTACTGACGCAGCTCGTCACTCATGAAGGACGAACCCCTGTCACTGTGGACGTAGCTGGGGAAACCAAACAGGGTGAAGACACTGTGCAGGGCTCTGATGACTGTATGGGAGGTCATATCGGGGCACGGGATGGCAAACGGGAAGTGCAAGATTTCATGTATAGTGTTAAGAAAATAGATATTACGGTTGGTCGAGGGGAGGGGCCCTTTGAACTCAATACTTAGTCGTTCAAAGGGCCGGGATGCCTTTACCAGGTGGGCCTTGTCTGGTCTATAGAAGTGCGGTTTGCACTCCGCACAGATCGGGCAATCCCTGGTGACGGCTTTGACCTCCTCGGTGGAGAAAGGCAGATTTCGGGCTTTGATGTAATGGGCGAGCTGGGTGACCCCCGGGTGGCAGAGGTCATTGTGGAGAGCCTGTAATCGGTCGTCTTGCGCGCTGGCGCATGTGCCGCGGGACAGGGCATCTGGGGGCTCGTTGAGCTTCCCCGGTCGATATATGATGTCATAATTATAGGCGGAGAGTTCGATCCTCCACCTCAAGATTTTATCGCTTTTTATTTTGCCCCGTTGCGAGTTGTCGAACATGAAGGCAACCGATCTCTGGTCAGTGATGAGGGTGAACCTCCTACCTGTGAGGTAGTGTCTCCAGTGCCGTATGGCTTCCACAATGGCTTGAGCTTCTTTTTCGACTGAGGAGTGTCGAACTTCTGAAGCGGAGAGGGTCTGGGAGAAGAACGCTACTGGCCTACCTGCCTGGTTCAGAGTGGCAGCGAGAGCGACCTCTGAGGCGTCGCTCTCCACCTGAAAGGGGACAAATTCATCCACCGCCTGCATGGCGGCTTTGGCGATGTCCTCCTTGATGCAGTTGAAGGCCCGGCGGGCCTCAGCTGACAGTGGGAATAGTGTGGTCTTAAATAGTGGGCAGGCTTTGTCCGCGTACTGGGGGACCCACTGGGCGTAATAGGAGAAGAATCCAAGGCACCTCTTGAGGGCCCTGGAACAGTGAGGGAGAGGGAGTTGTAAGAGGGGGCGCATACGGTCCGGGTCAGGCCCCAGGACCCCGTTTTCCACAACATAGCCGAGGATGGCTAGCCTGGTTGTGCGGAAAACGCATTTCTCCTTGTTGTATGTGAGGTTGAGTTTTTTGGGCGGTTTGGAGAAATCGGTGGAGGTTGGCGTCGTGGTCCTGCTGGTCATGGCCGCAGATGGTGACGTTATCCAAGTACAGAAACGTGGCCCGCAGCCCGTACTGGTCCACCATTCGGTCCATTGCTCGTTGGAACACCGAGACCACAGTCGTGACGCCAAAGGGGACCCGGAGGAAATGGAAGAGGCGGCCATCTGCCTCGAATGCTGTGTAGTGGCGGTCCTCCGGGCGGATTGGGAGCTGGTGGTAAGCAGACTTCAGATCCACCGTGGAGAAGATGGAGTAAAGAAGATGCGGTACTGGGCAATCTGGTTGACCATGTCTGCAATTCTGGGGAGGGGGTACGCATCGAGGTGTGTGAACTGGTTAATGGTTTGGCTGTAATCAACCACCATCCGGAACTTGCTCTCCAGGGGCTATTACTGGCCTCTATGACTCCCTCACGTAGGAGCCGCTGGACTTCGGGTCTAATAAATACCCTGTCCTGCAGGCTGTACCGCCTGCTGCGAGTGGCTACGGGTTTGCAGTTAGCGGTGAGGTTGGCGAAGTCGAACCTGTTGGACTTTAACCTGGTGTTGTAAGACTTCTTACTGTGCACACCTGTATTAGGTAGGACCTGTACTACAGGTTCGCCGGTCGCCCCTGCCGGCTGGCTCCGCCCAGTAGGAGGAGCATGTCCTCTATTCAACAGCCATTTCGCCAGCTGCTGTGGGAGGCTACACATCTGACTGCAATAAAGCCTCAGTTGTATCCAACCTTAGTCTTTGTACAATTGATCGTGCATCACAGATATGTTATATTGTATGTATTTCGAGTATCCAATTTATTTTTTCCAATTAAGGAGCAATTTAGCGTGGCCAATCCACCCACCTTGCACATCTTTTGGGTTGAGGGGGCGGAACCCACACAAACACGGGGGTTCTCCGTTTCTGAGACTAAGTGTTGACGTCAACGCAGAATTCGTAGACTTTCACAGCAGCCAATCTGGTGCTGCACCTGGACCGATTCAGTTACTGTTAAGGGGCAAAAACCAGTGCCGCGTGGAACACAATTGATTCCAAGGAAAAAACGGTGCGGGATTCGCCGGGTCCATGATTGACACTCAGGAAGCTGAGAAGCTGCAGCCGCATATACACACTTCACTCCCCACACACACTCATCCCAGCCAACAAGATGGCACTGGTTGTGCTGGGGCACATTCATACAGCTGATGGGTCGGCTGGGGCCAGAGGGTACCCAGGGGAGTGACATAGAACATAGAACAGTACAGCACAGAACAGGCCCTTCGGCCCTCGATGTTGTGCCGAGCAATGATCACCCTACTCAAAGCCACGTATCCACCCGATACCCGTAACCCAACAACTCCCCCCCTTAACCTTACTTTTTAGGACACTACGGGCAATTTAGCATGGCCAATCCACCTAACCCGCACATCTTTGGACTGTGGGAGGAAACCGGAGCACCCGGAGGAAACCCACGCACACACGGGGAGGACGTGCAGACTCCACACAGACAGTGACCCAGCCGGGAATCGAACCTGGGACCCTGGAGCTGTGAAGCATTTATGCTAACCACCATGCTACCTGCTGACGTGGAGGGGACACCCATATGACCCGCGGCACTAAGTTCACAGCTGCGGCAATGCTGTTCCGTGTCTGTCCACCCCGACCCCATAGCTCACCTTCTGGCCAACCCCCGCTATTCCCCCCCCCCCCGGGTCCTGGCAGAAGCTCCCCAGGGAATGGCACAACTGTCAGTACACTATGGCAATATTGGCTTTCCATACCCCCTCTCTCTCCCCATCAGCAGCCACCATGTTGGTTTCAAGATTTCTAAAAGCACATGTGAACCGCACCGTTGGGAACTCGGCCCATCGGAGCAGAATCGGGAAGGCCCCAGAGAATACTGGGTTGGGCCCACTAATGATATGCCAAAGGAGTTTACTGTGCGTGCATGCCGGAACGCATTAGTACCACTGTCGAGGTGATGGAGAATCGCGATTTGGTGTCAAATCGGCGCCCACCATGATTTTGCCGTAGGAGCTGATTCTCCGCCCAATCGTGTTTTGGCATCGGCCAACAGAGAATCCCGCCCATTGTGTTTGCTCTTCGGAAGGTGATGCAGTTACCAGGGGTTGAAGCAGTCAGCTGTTGAGTTTCAGTTTGCGGTTTTAGTTCAGACCAGCAACTTTCCTCAAAGCAACGGTTAAAATGATTTTTCCTGTGAACACAGGCAAGAATCTGAAGCTGGTTCCTGAAGGGTTACTCTGAGAGAGTCTTTATTCCAAAATATCTCTTTACAGCAACTATCCCTGGGTTGTATTTAAAAATGGATTTTGACCTGAGATGGGTTTTGCTAGAATGGAGAGAAAAGGTAACAGTTTGGATTTTGTGTTTCATGTTATAGTTAAGCATTGCTGAAGATCATGGAATTGATCATAGAATTTACAGTGCAGAAGAAGGCCATTCGACCCATCAAGTCTGCACTGGCTCTTGGAAAGAGCACCCCACCCAAGGTCCACACCTCCACCGTATCCCCATAACCCAGTAACCCCACCCAACACTGTCCTAAATTACTGAACTGGTAATTATGAGGTATTTTTCTTTGTGATATTAAAGTTAGTAAAACTCCCACAGGGGAGATGAGGAGCATGTACAGGGCTCCACCGTGGCTCCGCCCATAACTCCACCCACAACCGGAAGTATAAAGTGCTGCGGTCTTGTGAGTGTACCCTCAGTTCTTCTGGTTGCAGGCAGGCTCAGTTGTAAATTGATTAAAGCCACAGTTTACTTCAACTCGTGTCTCTGAGTGAATTGATGGTCGCAGGAATCTGGAATCTCCTGACCTCCCACTGGCAGGAGGTCCTCCCCAACGCGCTCCATGCAATTAGGTCCCTCCTGTGTATGGCCACTAATCAGACTCCTCACGAGCGATTATTTGTTTTCCCTAGGGGCACTACCACGGGGGCCTCGCTTCCATCCTGGTTGAGGACACCAGGCCCTGTCCTCCTTCGGAAGCACGTCCGGACACATAAAACAGACCCGCTGGTAGAGAGGGTCCTACTCCTGCATTCAAACCCCCACTACGGGTTTATCGAGCACCCTGACGGCCAGCAGGACACCGTTTCCCTCCGGGACCTGGCACCTGCAGGATCTACCACTACTGCCGAGGTACCCCTCACACCACACCCGATCCCCCACGCCCTGCGTCCCTGCACCTACAGGTATCCTGCGCCCCCTTTCACCCGTCACACCGGTCAGGAACAAAGCTCTGGAAGAACCATCCCCGGATTCACATCGAACATCTGCACACACCCATCCGAAGCGGCTGCATCTCCAGTGCTCCGCCGGTCCCAGTGAACGATTCGAGCACCGGACCAACTAAACCTATCGACCCGTCACCCCCGCCGGACTTGATTTTTTTAACACGGGGTGAATGTATAATATAAATTCACACTGTATATCACTGTGTCCCCCATCTGTGAGCCGTTGCGCGGCTCTGCCCACAGGGGGAGATGAGGAGCATGTACAGGGCTCCGCCCACAACCGGAAGTATAAAGTGCTGCGGTCTTGTGAGTCTGCCCTCGGTTCTTCTGGTCGAAGGCAGGCTCAGTTGTAAGCTGATTAAAGCCACAGTTTACTTCAACTCGTGTCTCTGAGTGAATTGATGGTCGCATCACTGTGTTAATAATAAAGTTTGTTTTAATACACTGTATCCCTGTGTGTTAGTGTGTGTGTGCGCGAGTTGAATCAATCCTGGAGCGAAGTATCCTTTCCTCACAGTTTTACAAACAAAATAAAATATTGGGGTTTCTGTCAATATTGTCCTAGCAACTGCTGGGGTCTAGTCCGGGATCATAAAAATAGGCTGGGGTTGTCTGGCTGTTGACATGCTGGCGGGATCTTCTGGTCCCAACGAAAGCGCACCCTCGCCCCGGTTTCCGGTCCCCGTCTCTTAGAAATAGTGGCATGCGATCTTTTACACCTAAGTGGGCAGACAGGGCCTTGATTTTACACCTCATCCGAAAGTCAGCCTATCCAGAGTGTCAGATTGTGTACCGAAAACCTGGAGTGCATATCTGTCACTGGACATCAATGTGCAACCCACTGAGTCAAGGCCGAGGTCTGCCATAACAATTGGGTTGCCAACTGTGATTAAATGCTTTTTCACATGGCTTTCCTCCCACCCTTTGAACATTGAACATACAGTGCAGAAGGAGGCCATTTGGCCCATCGAGTCTGCACCGACCCATTTAAGCCCTCACTTCCACCCTATGCCCGTAACCCAATAACCCCTCCCAACATTTTTCGGACACTAGGGGCAATTTAGCATGGCCAATCCGCCTAACCTGCACGTCTTTGGACTGTGGGAAGACACTGAAGCACCCGGAGGCAACCCACGCAGACACAGGGAGAACGTGCAGACTCCGCAGACAGTGACCCAGCAGGGAATCGAACCTGGGACCCTGGCACTGTGTGAAGCCACAGTGCTAACCACGATGCTACCGTGCACGCTCCAGTCATTTGTCAGCCAACACATCTGTCCTAGTGATCCATGGCCTTCCGACACAATTGGAAAGCAAAAAAACTCATTACCCAATTGGATGATGCTTGACTGTCAGTGAAACAGCCTTTCCCCCCTTCCCCATTTTTCATATTCTTATACTGTATCAGGTAAAGAGCTCAAAGAAAATGTCAGAAAACATGTTTCTTCAGGGTTGCACAGAGCAGTGCCCTAGGGATTGATTTAAAACTTTTAGGGATTGGCCATCAATCCCAGCGGATTGTAATCGCCCTTCAACCCCTGTGGATCGTAATCGCCCTTCAACCCCTGTGGATTGTAATCGCCCTTCAACCCCTGTGGATTGTAATTGTCCGTCAATCCCTATGGATTGTAATCGTCCGTCAATCCCTGTGGATTGTCATCGTCCGTCAATCCCTGTGGATTGGGATCGCCCTTCAATCCCGGGGGATTGGGATCTCGGCAGAGGGAGGGCAACGTGCGATGACAGTGGACACCAAAGTGGAGCGGGGCAGTATGTTGTCACAGTGGTTAGCACTGCTGCCTCACGGCACCAAGGTCCCAGGTTCGATCCCAGTCGGTCACTGTCCGTGTGGACTTTGCACATTCTCCCAGTGTTTGCGTGGGTTTCGCCCCCACAACCCAAAGATGTGCAGGGTAGGTGGATTGGCCGCACTAAATTGCCCCTTAATTGGGGGTAAAATGTATTTGGAAAAAAGCCAAGCGGGAGCCAGGAGCCGTCTAGGTCTTGCCGGGGTTTAATTTCGGCGGGCACTGGGAGCCGTCCCCCTGCAGCTTCTGGATCATTCGCTCCAGGAGGCAGCGGTTGGGCCCCTTGAACTGGAAGATCTTGACGCCGCTCTTGAAGAACTGGAAGGTGGGGAACCACTCGACGCGGCAGCGCTGCACCACGTCCCTGGCCACGCCGATGTCCACCTCATAGAAGGCAACGTCCGGGTAGCCCTCGGCGAACTGGTCAAAGTTGAGCTGTATCATCTGGCAGAACTCGCACCAGTTGGCGGAGTACAGCACCACCACCAGCTGCTGCTCGCCCGCCTCCAGCGCCGCGTCCAGCTCCGCACAGTTCTTAATGTTGCCGATCACACCCATTGCCCCGCCTACTGAGGCCGGCCCCGCCCCCGTCCCCCGCCCTCACCCCTCCTCCCTCTGTGACGTCCCGCGCATGGCACAGAGACCCACACCGCCATTGGCCGGCTCACCCAGGGCCCCGCCTACTGAGGCCGGCCCGCCCCCGGCCCGTCCCTCACCCCTCCCCTCTCTGTGACGTCCCGCTCATGGCACAGAGGCCGACACCGCCATTGGCCGGTTCACCCAGGGCCACACCTACAAAGGCCGTGCCCCGCCTACTGATGTAGGGCCCCGCCCCTCATCCCTCCCCTCTCGGTGACGTCCGCGCATGGCAGAGAGGTACACACCGCCGTTGGCCGGCCCACCCAGGGTCCCGCCTACTGAGGCCGACCCCGCCTACTGAGACTGGCCCCGCCTACTGAGACTGGCCCCGCCCACTTCCCCCCTCAATGACGTCCGCGCATGGCAGAGAGGCCCACACTGCCATTGGCCGGCCCACTCCACGCCAATCACCGTCTGCCTTGGCGGTAGCCAAGCGACGGACCCGGGGGTAAAAATAAAATAATGGCTTCGGGTTCCCGACTGTTTGGCCGTACCGACCACCCCCCCCCCCCCCTGTCAATTCAACAGTTAACAAACACACACAGGCCTCAAGTCTGATTTGTTGGGATTTCAAACCCAAGCGTTTTAATGGAGAAGGGGTGGGGTTTCATCGCCGCTCCACCCGCGCTGATTGGACTGCTCCGGCTGTCCATCAGCACTCCCCGCCTCTTTTCCGATGACAGGCGGGCGAGTCCGCCAATCGGAGGAGGGACGGCAGGGCCGCCCCGTCTGATTGGACCAGAGTCCGCCGGCTCGCCACCAAACGGAGCGCAGCGATTGGAGTGGGGGGCGGGTGCTTCCGGTGGGCCGGTCTGGATCGCCGGAGCTCGGCGGCCCGCAGGGGGGAGGGAGGAAAACAACATGAAGAAGTCAGCGGGCAGCGGACGGGTCATGGCGGCCGGGGGTCGGTGAGGAGGGAAAGGCGGCGGCGGTGGTGGTGGAGTTGGTGATGCTCGGGGAGCATTGAATAAAAATCGCCTCCAAGTCACTCAGCAGGTAGCGCCCGCTCTCCCGGACAGACTTTTCCTGAATAAATTCGCCGTCCGGTTTTTGTGGCACCGTTCAAACGGACGCCTGATTTTCACCCGGCACCTGGAGCGCGGCCTTTAGTCCCGGAAGTCCCGGAGAGGGTTAATTCCCAGGGGTGGGGGTGTAGGTGGAGGGGACCCTCAGCTCAGCCCCGCTTTTACCCCCCCGGGAAGAAGGGGGGGGTGTGTGTAACAGAGTCAACCCGCTGCGCCAACTGCGCATGTGCGCCGCTGTGCAGTCTGGGGGTTGTATTTTTTTTCCTTTTGGAGCAGTTCCCCATGATTCAGCGCGCGGTGGCGGAGCGCGCATGCGCGGAAGAGCCTGGCAGGCCAGAGATGGGAGGGGCAGGGGGTTGGTTGGGGGGAGGGGCACGACAGACTGGTTTTGGGGGAGAGGGTATTCAGGATGAGATGGGGCACATAGATACATAGGAGGAGGCCTTTTGGCCCTTCGAGCGTGCTCCGCCATTCATGACGATCATGGCTGATCATCCAACTCAATAGCCTCCGCCCAGGAGCTTCCGACCAGAAGAGAGAGCCCCTCAGGGTATTGAACGTCCCAGGCTGTCAGAATGTATGCAGGTTCAGGATAAGATGGGGTTTCTTACGGTCCAAATAGACCTGGGGAGGATTGTAATTTTACTGCAAATCAAATTGCATGAGAAGCATTGCCTCCTATAACCTGGTAACCACCCCCCCCCCCCCCCCCAAACCTCCCGAGAGGTTTTTGGTAACCTTCTTTTGATGGGGAGGTTATGGGTGTTGTATTTGCATTGAGGGGTTAACAATGAAGGGATTAGTCCTCAGTGCTGTAGTGAGGGAGTGTGAACATTGTTCACAGTTGCCTCCGCGGATAGATCAAAGGGGAGTTGTATCAACATTTGTGTGTGCCTAAAGTCTCTCACTGTGGCAGTTGTGAACTCCATATTGAAGGAATGTGCTACTTGCCTTGGAGGTTGTACAATGAAGGGTCACTAGAGCGGTTCCTGGGATGACGAGGTTATCCTGTGATGAGAGGCTGAGTCAAGTGGCCTCTGCAATTTAGAAGAATGGAAATGATTCGGAAGTGCCTCGACGGGGCAGGCACTGAGAGACCCTGGACAGGAAATCTGGAACTCTTGGGCAGCCTCAGGGTAAATGTGCTGAACTTTGAGAAGTGAGATGAGAAATTCCTCAGGCTCATGAATCCTGGGAATTTTCTACCCCAGAGGGTTGTGGGTGCTGCTTCATATCAGGCTGAGATGGACACTAGGGAATCAATAGACATGGGAGTGAGCAAGAAGGGAGAGGGTTTGGGTATGATCGCTTTGAATGGCGGAGCAGGCTCAAAGGGTCGCATCTCTATCCCTCTTTATTATGTTCTCAATTCACATAAAAGGTAGATCGGATAAAGATGGCTGGTTTCTTTTCTTAAGGGACGAGTGGGCCATTGGGATGTTGACACAATCCAGAAACTGCAGGAAAATAATTGCAAAACACTGCGGTGCTAGAAATCTGAACTAAAAACAGAAATGCTGGATAAACTAGGCCTAGCAACATAGGTGGAGAAGAGTTAATGTTTCAGATCTAAATGATCCTATAAGGGTACTGCTTGTTTGCTGCCTGTTTATTCCTTTATTTATTGGGCAAGAAACCTGTATCTTTAATTCAAGCAGGAAGAATCCGGGAGGCTGTGCTGGTTTAATCTAGAAGCTGGAGACTGGCCAGTGTCTGAGACATGTTGGGGATTCGATTTGGTTGAATTGGCTCTAAAGGCTCTGTACGGCCCGGTAACAGTTGGTGATTGGATTTGAACCCACTGGAATGTTTTTCAGAGTCCAAGTTTTGAGTTTGGTTTCAGTTTTGATTCTGGCAGCCCGGTGAAGAGATCAACCTAAGCGCTCTCCAGAAAGGTCCAGATAGGCTCTCTCCAGAAGGCCCCTGTAAGGACTGATTCCCTCTCCAGAAAGCCTCTGGTTGCTCTCTCCTGGAACTACAGAAGCCTGAAGACTAATCACGAACCGAAAGTAAAGTTTGCTGTGAAATAAGGTGCCCCTCCCGGAAATGCCGTGAACAATATGACTCTCTCCAGAGAGCTGTTGTGAGAGCAGTAAGTGTTAAGTTGCCATAGTCCTAGATGACCCCTTTGAGGGGGAGAGCTGGCAGTGATTTAACCTGAGGATCACCACACCTCCGGCGATGGGCAAGGTTGAGGCGACAGGGGAATTGAACTCGTGCTGCTGAACTTGCTCTGCACCACTGTCCAGCCAACTGAGCTAAACCAGCTCACAATATAACTCTCCAGAAAGCTGCTAAAAGTTGTGAGTACTGTATCCTTGAAACCAAGTACCCGAATGAATCCGCAGTAAAAGCCTTGAACTGACGGCTGGAATTGAAGCAAAGCTGCTTTAAAAAAAACATCATCTGCAGCAAAGACTTTCATCTTTACTATTCCTCACCCCCCCCCCCCCCCCCACCCTGTGTGTTTGTGTTGTGTGTGGGTAGAGGGTGGGTGCAGGTAAAGTGGAGATGGGAGTTAAATTGACAGTTAACTGGTTGTAATTACTGCATATTTCATAATAGTTCTTATTATAAATAAATAGTAATCATGTTTGCGTTTACAACCCTGGTGACGTCCATCATTTTTATGAGAATTAGTTAGTTCACTTGAGTTGGGACTCTGGGGTACGTGGGGCTGAAATTGACCGTGCACTGGCCTGTGAAGTAACAATCCGACACAAATTTCAGGAGCTCCTTTTACTGACACCAGTTTTGCATTTCCAGTTTTTTTTTCCCCAAGCTGAATTCAAACGGCCCCGATGGGAATTGAATTCCTCGGGTTGCTGGACCAGTCAACCCATTAATGGCAGATTCAGCGACTGAGTCTGTTCTGGGTTGCTCTGGGCCACCAATGGTGACCTGGGTCACTGATGAATCGCAGTGAGTAAAGCCGTCACTGGGAGCTGGGTAATTCCACTGGACTGCACCATCTGATCGTTTTAAAAAAAATATTTTTATTCTCCTTTTTCACATTTTCTCCCAAATTTACACCCAACAATAATCAGTAACGAATGCAATGTCAATCGCCATAATCAATAACAACGATCCCATCCTCCCACCAAACCCCCAAACATTAGCCCGCATGTTAACATAAACAAATGACAAAAAGGAATCAGGAATCGCCCATAGTCACCATTAACACATTCGGTCCCCCCAACCCCCACCCTCCCCCAACCATCCCAGCCCCCACTCCCCCTAATATTAGAGCTAAGATGTGTAGCCATTGCAGTTGTCATTCACTGCTTTGTACAGAAGAATGTGGACCTTTGTGTAACGAAAGGGAGAATGTCAGTAAAGAGTCAAAACGCGCCTGTTCAGCAAATGATATTGGTGAACATGAAAATAGGGGGTTTGAGTTAAATCTGGGGGGCAGCACAGTAGTTAGCACAGTTGCCCGACAGCTCCAGGGTCCCAGGTTCGATTCCGCCTTTTGTCACTGTCTGTGCGGAGTCTGCACGTTCTCCCCGTGGCTGGTTGGTTTCCTCCGGTTTCCTCCCACAGTCCAAAGATGGGCAGGTTGGGTGGATTGGCCATGCTAAATTGCCCTTAGTGTCCAAAAAGGTTGGGTTAGTTGGGGTTACGGGGATAGGGTGGAGGTGTGGGTTTTTCTGAGGGATGGTGCAGACCCGATGGACTGAATGGCCTCCTTCTGCACTGTAAATTCTATGATTATGATAAATGTCCTACCCTCGTCCCCATAACGGGGATCGAGAAGGTTGTGCTGATTCCTCACTTTGAGCTTTGCGTTGCTCCAAGATCAACATTGCATTTGTTATCGGGTGCATTTAACATGACCTTTGCGCCTTTGGGAATAGCTGTTGATAGGAGGGGAGGGGACAGAGTGTCCAGACTCCAGGGCTCCTCTTCACAGCCACTGTTGTGTTTCAGTTCCTTGCTGCGTAAAGAGAGGTCTAACCTCGTCACGGCTTCAGGGTGACTGACGAGTGCCACGCGTTCTATTTTTGGACTAGTTATTGTGCACAGAAGCTGCACTGAATGGACAGTGGACCATAAGCAAAATACTTGCGGATGCGAGCTATTGAAATAAAAAGTGAAAATGCTGTGATGTACAGACGAATGAGCTTTTGTGTAAGGAAAGGGGGGGGACTGTCAGTAAAGAGTCAAAATGGGCCAGTTAGAAAATGGTATCCGCGTACATGAAAATAGGGGGAACGCTTTGAATTAAATGTCCTACCCTCTTCCCCCTCAGCATTTCTTGATTGAACAGTTAGTTACTTTTGGCGATGGTGGCCAGAACATTGGCAAAACTTCTATTTCCTCTTCCAGCAGTGCCCTAATGTCTCACTTTCTCAATTTCCTTTTGTATCCTCAGTCGCTCAAAGATCCATTGGCTCCTCCAACTCCCGCACGAGCCTACAAGTTTTGACAGGCCTTCTGACCTTGCCTGGACTTGCAACTGAGCTTTGACCAAGGGTCACACACACTAGACTCTTTTCTCTCCTTAGATGCTGCCAGCCCTGCTGAGATTTTCCAGCTTTTTCTCTTTTGGTTTCAGATTTCAGCATCCGCAGTAATTTGCTTTTTTTTTTAACTTTTAACAGTGTCCTTGCCTGATTACATCAGAACTTTTCAGCCAGGGGCCACTTGGCAAAGGGAGTGAAGGGCTAGAGAGAGAAAAGGGCCGATTTACAGCAAGTGCGTCGGCTGAAGGGTAATTCCATAGTTATTTTCAAAACTGAATTTAATACATGCTGAAATGGGAAAGATTTGCAGAGCTCCGGGGATAGCGTGGTTAGAGTGAGATTGGATAGCTCTTTCAAAGAACTGACTCCGACGTGATCGGCTGGATGGTTCCCCTCCTCTGTGTAATTCTGGGCTTTTGGAGATCAATCAGCAGGAGGAACCATGGCGGATTAATCCCCCCCCCCCCCCCCCCCCCCCCCAGACCAAGAAGGGGTGCTGATGGGTCTTGGTGAAGAAGGGTGGTCAGAGGCCTGGTTGGAGTATAAATTAGGTGTATACCGCATGCAGCTTCTATGTAATTAAACTAACAACTCTTCTGCTTCCCATTCTAGGAAGGCTAGTAGTATTGATGCAGATTGGGAGCCGTGCCTGTAGCCGCCTCCTTTTGTACCAAATGTCTTGCACCCCATGTTAATAGCTCTCCTTTATCTCGACAGGTCTAAATGTTTGGGAAAGGTGTGAAGCGGAAACGCCATGCTGATGGGGGTCTGGATTCCTGTCAGAACCTCGCCGACTGTCCCCAGTCCTATAGCCTCAAGCGGCAGCTGGTGCTCAACACCTCACTGAATAAGATGCAGAATGGGCGGGCATTGCCGGATCTGAGCCTTCGTCGCACCGTGCTGATTGCCAATACCCTGCGGCAGATCCAGGAGGAGATTCGGCTGGAGAGCAACCAGCTCGCATCAGCCTTAGCCTTGGATGCCGGATGCGGGGAATTGGGCAGCCAGCGGGAGCCCCCACCCTCGCGGCTGACCACCGAGAGCCACCCGGCTGGATTTGCCGATGGCCTCGAGGACTACATGTCCACTGCCTCCGATGAGGACTTCTCCCTCTCCTCTGCCATTAACTCCATCCTCCGGGACCTTGACATCGTTATGGACGGGAGCCCTCCACAATCACCCCCCCAGGAACATCTGGACCTGGGAGAGGCGATGGACACCACGGCAGACGGCGAAGAGGAAATCCACCCCCTCGAGCCTCCTCGATCTTCCGAGTCCGTGTTTGGTAGCTTTGAGATCACGAGCTCCAGTTACCTGGTGGGTGTGACCTTGGATGACCTCTTCCTTGACATTGACACCTCCGTGTGCGACTGCGATACAGCTGTGGTGGGGCCGGCTCCCAGCGGCCGGGTCGCACCCCCTGCTGTGGCCGATGACCTGGCCAAGACCTTCTCCTCGTGCAACTCCTCTTCTTCGCTGGGAGCCAATCCAAGCTTAAGGACTGACCTGAATGACCTGGATCACATCATGGAGATCCTGGTCAGCTCCTGAGGAACTACCTCACTGTGACAGGCTACTGACTGACCTCCACAAGCCAAAGACACCCTCCCCCCTCACTATCAGAGGGATGCAATGGGGGCACAGCCCCGTTGCTCATTTTCTACTCAGGGCTCCAAATCAACATGGGGCAATATTTCAGATCGTGTGTACAATTTGGGGATTTAGGGGCTGTAAATAGGTGTAATTTTTATCAATTGGTTTGGGCCCTACCAACATCATTGAATGAATATGCCCCTGGGCAGCTTCATAGGGCCCCATGAGCGACAGATCAAAATTACTCCATATTGTATCCCCGAAGTAAGGTTGAACATTATTTTCATTAATCGTTGCGCTGCAAGTGTGTGTGTGTGTGTGTTTTCCGAGACTTTTGCTTTTATTTGTCCACGATTTCAAGTTTTTTCTTTTTTTTTTTGAAAATCAAGATTATACAAGGGAAGAGTTGTCCTTTTTGTTTTAGAATGTGAAGCGACGAAACGTGATGCTGGATGCGGGGAAACTGGAATAAAGCTGCCTCTGGAGTGAAACCACGGCCTCAGTTGCAATTCGCCTCGCCTGTTCCAGAGGAGGTGGCTCAGGAAGGCCCGACCCTTACCAGAAGTAGATGTGGTTGCAAACAAAATGCTTTATATTAATGTCTGCAGGTGAATGTGAAACCGGTAGTGTTTAAACTCTGCAGCTTTTGAGATGAGTAACATGGGGGTGGGGGGGGGGGGGGCAGGCTCCAGCTGTCATGCTAGGTAATGTTGCAAGACTTGCCACATTTCTTGTCCAGCTTTTGAGGCCAGTTTCCTGATTAACCTCTTTCCCCACTCGTGCACTGTGGACTTTATATCTGCTTAAGAGACAAAGCAAGCTGATTGCATTGAATCCCTGCCCCGCCATCATCCTGCTGCTGTGGTGCGAAGCAGTCCTATGCCTTAATGCTCTTCCATGCAGTTGGAATCTGGTCTGGCTGCCAATCAATCAATCAATCCTCTTTCTCCCCCCCCCCCCCCCCCCCCCCCCAACGAAAGGGGGGTTCCTTTCCAAATGGAGTCAGCTGCCTATATTGCCTTTTCTGAACTCAAATTTGCTGACCACCACTGGCGGGGAGGATAATGGCTGACGGTGGTCTGCTCGAAGACGCGTGGTATTTGACAAACTTACAAGCCTTTTATCTAGCTAACTGGCCAGTTCCAATTGGTACAGTGTAGTGGTGCTGAAATGACTACACTGATCCTTCGTCGCTATTGGTGTTTTTCTTTGCCCCGGTATGTTGATATTCTTCTAACCTGCAGAACATCAGGTGTCAGGTCTGAATTTCATAAGGTTTTGACACTTGCTTTTCACTGCAGGGGGTGCTGTACCATTCAGTATTGTTATTTAAGTAGATATGAAGAACATGGGTACCGCTGTGTAAGGTTGAGATTCCTTTTCAGTTTTATAAGTGAAGATAGGTTAAATAGCCATATTAACTGATCGGTGTTAATACCGCACTATAGGCACAGTTAAATATTTTTAATCTTTGTTTCATGACGGCACATTGCATGGAGCAGAGTTTTACAATGATCTTTAATTTTTGTACTGTATATAAGACACTTAATTTGTGGTGTTTATTCTGAGGAGGGGGGACGTGTTGGCTGCGTAGGGTTCAAACGAAATAATTTACTGAGGAGAGGCTCGTGTTTTTGAGCCAGTCCTAGAATTATCTGATTCACGAGGCACAGTTTTTAAAAATGATACTGCTGTTCACCTAATACTCCCACACGTGGTGGAAGCCGTGGTGGCTTCCTACCCTAAAGGACTTGGTTTGAAATAAAATGTGGGTGGGGGGGTGTCCAGTGAGGGTCATTTTCCATCTTCTATAAAATAAGTTTTACGTGGCCGCAATCATGAAGCAACGCGAGTGCATTAACGCTAGGTGTGAGGAAAGGTGCCTCTAGCATCACTGGTGACCAACAGTGAGGGTGTGGCCACAACCACGTGGGTTGCTGAACTGAAGGAGAGATTCTAGTTCGTGGCTTTACCATGTTGGAAGGGTTCACTGAATCGTTCTTCCAGCTGCGCTGTCCCGTTTACCCGCCCTGCTTGGGTTTTACCATCCGCACATTGGGCAGTACAATGTCGATCATTTTTGGGAGGGCTGAACAATGGAGAAACTAGCCTGCTTTTCACTTTTATTTATTCTGTCACTTTATAATGTATTGGTTTTGCACCTGTTATCCGATAATACTGAGCAGATACCGTAATTTCCAATGAAACACTTCCTCCCCCCTCCACACCGCCAGTCTTCTCACCCGCTGCTCACGGTTCTACACAGTGAGGATTTGGGTGATGTCTCGTGGCCTGACTCTTGAATCCTATTTTAAGCCGTGCTTTGATTGTAGAACTTTTAATTTTTTTTCTACGCCACTTGCCTGTGAATGTTTTCTTTAATCTTTGGCGCAAGGCTCGTTTGTACACACGATGCTCCCTCCTACTGTTAACAGAATAATTTTAGGCAAATTAAGTTTACAATGTTGGCAATTCTGAATTTGTAACCTGGAGTGTTGAGGTCCTTACTGAATCAGAATTTTGGTCTCTCTCTCCTACAGCATTTGATGTTTAGTTTCCTTTTTAATTGGCTGCTCATGACACAACTTATAGTTCAGGGTTCAAATTTTTGAGAGCTCTCGGCACCTAAAAACTTGGTGTCCAGTTTTGTGTCCCTGGAAGACTGATGTCTACTTCCCACGTGTGGGAGGGACTGCACACTTTATGCCTGTCTGTGAAGCTCCGTTTGTTCTATGCAAGTTTTTAAGTTTCTTGGCACTGAAAGGATTTTTTTTTTTAACAAAACGTTGCTTGGAAGATGTTTAATCATGGGCATGAGTTGTTTGGGATGGGTATATACTTTCACCCGCCCCCAAACCGGGCTTCGGTTTGACTATTTAAGAAAACAAAAATGTTTAAAAGTTTTCACCTTTTATTTTCTTGGTGCTTTGCAAAGTTTACTGCAGGCTTGTCCAGTAAGAGGTCGGGGACTGCCTTGCACAGCTGCGTTTTAAAAAAAAAAAAAGAAAATCTCATCTTGAAGTGGGAATTCTACCACTTGTGGTGGTAGAAAGTGGTGCTGTCAATGGGTAACCATAGAAGTATCATTAATGACTGGTTTAATGATTGGGGTTTGGCAGTACGGAGTGTGTCAGTGCAGGCTAGTGAGCATGCTTCCTTTTTTTCCCCTGTTGGCCAGGTTACACAATCTGATCCGACAGGCTGCCCATCATTATCCCGTGGCGAGGCAGCTGTAGTCCCCCATGTCTTGGAACGGTGCAATTCTGATCAGTCGCCCTGGGGACTGGAGAAGGAGGATGTGCTGTACCAGTCTGGCCACTCACTCGACGGCAGAAGCCCGAGGTCGTGGTTTTTAAGTCTGGCTGTGGAAGCACTCCATTAGGTCAATCAGCGGCTAAAAGAGATGGCTAGGCCACTCCTTCGGGCCGGACTGTTTATTAATCGATCTCTTTTTCCCAAGCCGACTGACCTGCTGGGTGTTTTCACATTCCTTGTTTTCTCTTGGTGGGAAAAGCTAACCCCCAACTCGATCCAGACTTTCTGGAATTCAAGAATAACCTTAAGAATAACCCTTTCATTGCAAGTCACAAGTTTTCAAATTCTTCAGGCTAACGTACTGTGGGATGGTAAAACCTGTTTCTGATTATGTCAATTCTATATTTGAGAGAGCAGATAGTTCAGAAAGGTCTTGTGTGTGTTTATGTGTGTGCGTGTGTACATATAAAATATATATATATTGAAAAAAAGACTATCTCGTTAAGAGAGAATTGTGAATTTTATTTAATGTTAATAGTTATATATTTATGGAAATGTTTGACACAGGAAGTTTTGCTTTGATGCAGTAAGTCTTTTAGAGTGTAATTACACATCCTACCTGTTAACAGTTTCACATGAACCCAGCACAGCTGTTGAAACACTGACCTCTAGGGAAAAAGCAGTGGACCTGAGAGGTTTTTATTTGGTCCTCCTGTGTCTGAGGCACTGACATGATGACGTACGGTTGCTGAGAGTCTTCCTGCATGATTCCAGCCTGTTTGGAGAGGGATTGGTGCATGACGTTGATCCCTTTGTGCACCTCCTGTCTCCACACACGCACTTTTCAATACAGATTGCCGAACCATTCTAGAATGAGAACTCTTAACTTCTCTACTCCCAAAAGCCTCGAATTCCAAAGTTTCCTGCCACTCTCGGGGGAGGTTTATTAACTCTCCTGTCTTGATTAAACTGGTTAACCAAAGGCTGCTGTTGAATATCTGGATCTGCAATTGTGGTGAGGATAATAAAAGGAACAGTGACTTTGGGTGTGCGAGGTCCTTGTTATTGGAACTGCTAATGCAAGGCCTGGTCGGTGCCAGCAGGTGTGCTGTGGTTTCGTGTGCCAAGCAGACTGTGGTGCTGCTCAAATGTCTATGCAATTACTGTCCAATGAAAATGCAGGTATTTACATTTTCTTAAAATAAAATTTTTAAAATTACATTAACGGAGTGTCTGCGGGTTTTATTTCCTTGAGACCTTTCATCTTATCTTTGCATTCAACAATAGGCGTACTTCAGCCACGACTTTCCGGGTGGGTGAAAACAGAGATGCATTTATATTTGCCCCTTTCGCACTCCCAGGAGGGGGGGGGTGGTATGGTGGTACAGTGGTTAGCACTGCTGCCTCACTGCGCCAGGGACCCGGGTTCGATTTACACTTTGGGTGACTGCAGGGTCTGCACACCACCTTATCTTCTCTGGCCCCACCTGCTCCATCAATGTGCCGAGTTCTTTTGCCATGTTTGAGGTCTTCCCGGTTTTGGGGTTCGAACAGTCTGTCCACGGGACCTGCACACATTTAAAGCAACCCCCCCTCCTCCCTGGCATGATAAGCCGTGTGTGTATATGTCGGGGACTTCCGCCATAACCTTCTTTATAAACTCCGTGTCGTCCCATTTGGGTGCGTATAAGTTAGCCAGGACACCGCCGACCATGACGTACCATCCCCTGGGTCCGTAACTGTCCTCACAGTAAACACTGTCCTCAAGTTTATCAGTATGGCTAAACCCGTCCCCTCTCCCTCAGCTCCCGTCCCATAACATGAATGGTGGGTCTGTCCCACCCAGCCCTTACCCGCAGTCGGTCCTGTTCTCTCAGGTGTGTCTCTTTGAGGAAGATTATGTCGGCTCTCATACTTTTTAGGTGGGCGAAGACTCTGGATCTTTTCACTGGGCAGTTAAGTCCTCTGACGTTCCAGGTGACTATTCTGATGTTTCTTTAAATTCTCCCCCCTCCCCCTTGCAGGATCAACCATATTTAATGTGTGGATGCGCCCCTGCATTCGGGGTTTCCTTTTGTTAGGAGACCGTCCAAAATGGCCGTGTACACTGTGTACTCTCCATGAGATCGGTCCCCTGCGCTCCGGGGTTTCCCTTTGTCCAGGGGCTACCCGACATGGCCACAAACTAAGAGTACGCCATATGGATGTTTCCCTTTGGGAACTCTCCAAAGTGGATGTCTGCAGCACCATCCTGTTCCCTGTCGCCACGTGTGGCCTGTTGTAACCAGCCTAAAGCCCTTCCCCAACCCCCCAGTCCAAAGATGTGCAGGTTAGGTGGATTGGCCATGCTAAATTGCCTGTAGTGTAAGGTAATGGGGGATTGTTGGTTACGGGTATACGGGTTACGTGGGTTTAAGTGGGGTGATCATTGCTCGGCACAACATCGAGGGCCGAAGGGCCTGTTCTGTGCTGTACTGTTCTATGTTCTATGTTCCTTTGCTCCCCTATGATTCCACCCCCCCCCCTTCTGCTGGTGTGTTTCCCCCCCCCCCCCTCCTCCTAGACCCCCTTGTAATGTTTACTCCCCCTTCGCCAGATGTGCTCTCCCCCGTGGGAGATATGCCGCGATTCCCCCTCTCGTACCTCCTAGCTTTCCTGCTGGTGTGATGGCCCCCTCCTGGGTTCGGTCTGTTTTCCCTCTCCCCTCATCCTCCCCTGGGTCGCCACCAACCTTGCTATGTCCGCCTGTAGGGTGACGATCCAGTCCGCTTGGTCCGTGGGGCCTTTTCTTGTTCTCCGATTGTGTTTTCCTGGGCCTCCGTTTTGTCGAGGGCCGTCCGCTAGGTGGCCAGTGCTTCCATGACCCCCACCTTGACCGCTGCCTGGATCTCAACCCTTTTGCCCTCCTCGAGCTCCTACAGCTCTCGGGCGATGAATTTCCTCCCGGCGCCATCCGGCGAGGGCGAATTCCTTGCCCGGCTCATTGGCCCATCTCGGGTGTGGGCAGGGCTTTCTCGCCGTTGCCTCGCCATTTGGTTTCTCTCGGCTCCTGTGACCTCTGGTGTAGCTGCTGTGCGCCATTTCGGTTATTGGCTTGTATCTTCGTTTGTGTGTTGAAGAGGGTGATGAGGGGGTGCTTTTTCCCTCGGATCTGACTGGCTAATTTTGGATAAAATTGCCTAAATTCAAGAGCCGCCATCTGTGTGTCCACTCGGCACATCCTTGTCACTAGAAAGCTCTTCCCCTCTTCTAAAAAGTTTGTAACGTATCTGTTCTAATAAACCTTTGGCCATCTGCCCTGATGTCTTCTGTGACTCCGTGTCTGATGTTCTCAGGTGAAGCACCTTGGGACTTTTACTCTGTTCCAAGTTGCTGCTTTCCAACAATGAGTCCACAGAACTACTGCAGATAGAAAAATAAAGTCAGGCCTTAAAATTATACCAGTCCAGAGCCGTTCCCTTGAGACATCCCTCGATTACAAAACGTGTGATTATGCAGCTATGTTGATATGAAGCAGAACCAGTCTTACGCTGGAGAGTTGGCCTTGATTTAACAGAAGTCCTAGTGTGCGAGTGGCTGCTATCATGCCATCCATTGACCCAAGAGCTATCTGGCATGTATGACTGTTACACGTTCATAAGTAATGTTTACCTTTGAAGAGTAAGGTAGAGGACCGTGGACACCATTGGCTTAACACAGAGAAACATCCCTCATGGTTCCCATTCGAAACAACCTTTCTAACAATCAAGTTCAATCATTATGGGTGGAGTGGTAGCATAGTGGCTAGCACAGTTGCTTCACGGCTCCAGGGTCCCAGGTTCGATTCCCGGCTTGGGCCACTGTCTGTGCGGAGTCTGCACATTCTCCCCGTCTCTGTGTAGGCTTCCTCCGGGTGCTCCGGTTTCCTCCCACAGTCCAAAGACGTGCAGGTTAGGTGGGTTGGCCATGATAAATTGCCCTTAGTGTCCAAAAAGGTTGGGTAGGGTTACGGGGATAGGGTGGAGGCACGGGCTTAGGAGGGGTGCTCTTTCCAAGGCCGGTGCAGACTCGATGGGTCTGAATGGTCTCCTTCTGCACTGTAAATTCTATGATGGTCTGGAAAACCAATTGTTTCTTTGGCGATTCAATTTCTCAAAACGTTGCAGGACAATTAAAAAGGAAACTAAACATCAAATGCTGTAGGAGAGAGAGACTGACATTCTGATTCAAAGGAGTGACAGGCTGCCTGTTTTTCTCTGGCTGGTGCGTCTAAGATCAGAGGACAAAATCTTTTGGGTAGCCATTTAAGACTGAAATGAGGAGGCATTTCTTCACTCAAGAGGATGGTGAATCTTTGAAATTCTTTGACCTAGGGGCTGTGGAAGCTCATTCATTGAGCATGTTCAAGACAGAAATCGATAGATTTCTGGAGATGGATCACATCCAGGGGATAGTGCGGCGAAAGTGGTGTTGAGGAAGTCGATTAGCCATGATCCAATTGAATGGTAGAGCAGGTTTAATGGGCCAAATAGTCTCCTCTTCCTTTGCTCAAAGCAGTGTGCATCGGCATACTAAATGTTCAACTCTGAAACTGCCTGGAGAAGCCTCGGACAAGCAATTTGTATATGAACTACTCCATCTAGTTAATGGCAAAATATGGCACTTGCCATTCCAAGGCCTTACTAGAGAAGCCTGTGAAAGCTTTTTGTCCTAACCTCTTTTATTTGTGACGTGTAGGATATTTCATAAGCATGAAACGCCCATCTCTGTACAAGTGAATGTTACATAGAACAGTACAGCACAGAACAGGCCCTTCGGCCCTCGATGTTGTGCCGAGCTTTGTCCGAAACCAAGATCAAGCTATCCCACTCCCTGTCATTCTGGTGTGCTCCATGTGCCTATCCAATAGCCGCTTGAAAGTTCCTAAAGTGTCCGACTCCACTATCACAGCAGGTAGTCCATTCCACACCCGAACCACTCTCTGAGTAAACTACCTCGGATATCCCTCCAATATCTCCCACCCTGAATCTTATAGTTATGCCCCCTTGTAACAGCTACATCCACCCTAGGAAATAGTCTCTGAACTCTATCTATCCCCCTCATCATCTTTATAAACCTCTGTTAAGTCACCTCTCATCCTCCTCCGCACCAAAGAAAAAAGCCCTAGCTCCCTCAACCTTTCCTCATAAGACCTATCCTGCAAACCAGGCAGCATCCTGGTAAATCACCTTTGCACCCTTTCCAATGCTTCCACATCCTTCCTATAGTGAGGTGACCAGAACTGCACACAGTACTCCAAATGTGGTCTCACCAGGGTCATGTATAGTTGCAGCATAACCCCACGGCTCTTAAACTCAAGCCCCCTGTTAATAAACGCTAACACACTATAAGTCTTCTTCACGGTTCTATCTGCTTGAGTGGCAACTTTCAGAGATCTGTGGACATGAACCCCAAGATCTCTCTGTTCCTCCACATTCCTCAGAACCCTGCCGTTGACCCTGTCAAATTTTTTCTACCAAAATGATTCACCTCGCACTTATCAGGGTTAAACTCCATCTGCCATTTTTCGGCCCAGCTCTGCATCCTATCAATGTCTCTTTGCAGCCTACAGCCCTCCACCTCATCCACTACTCCACCAATCTTGGTGTCATCAGCAAATTTACTGACCCACCCTTCAGCCCCCTCCTCCAAGTCATTGATAAAAATCGCAAATAGCAGAGGACCCAGTACTGATCCCTGTAGTACACCGCTGGTAACTGGTCTCCAGTCTGAAAATTTTCCATCCACCACCACCCTCTGTCTTCTTTGTGATAGTCAGTTACTTATCCAATTGGCCAAATTTCCCTCTATCCCACACCTCCTTACTTTCTTCATGAGCCGACCATGGGGAACCTTATCAAACGCCTTACTAAACTCCATGTATACGACATCAACTGCTCTACCTTCATCTACACACTTAGTTACCTCCTCAAAGAATTCAATCAAATTTGTGAGGCAAGACTTACACTTCACGAATCCCTGTTGACTCTCCCGGATTAAGCGGCATTTTTCCAAATGGTCATAAATCCTATCCTTAAGGACATTTTCCACTAACTTACTGACCACCGAAGTGAGGACCCTCTGAAGGAAGACCACGATCTGGAAAGGATCCTGCGGTCCCCAACACACTGTCCTGGCCATTGCCTCATCCGCAACACGATCCCAGAGACGTCATCCACTTACCGGCCTTCACCCAATCCACGCCGGAGCGTGGTCTGGACATCCACCAACCTGTGAAGGCAAATCGCAGCCCGACAGCGACCCGGAACGCTCGACCGTGCAGACCCACCTACCGACGCAGGAACCGCAAGCAAGGCAACAAATCCTCCATTCACACAACAACCAGAGTGAATAACCTCATTGGACACAACCATACCCTTAACACTGCATACTCTCACCATCTCCCAGGCTCGAAAAGAAGCAGTCACTCCAGGAAGCGTAGAAAACGTGCAGGCCTGCAGGTGAGAGTGAAACAACGCGGCCCCAAAGCCCCTCTGCCTCGCTTACTCCTAGAGTCCAATCTCCAGAAAACAAGCAAGACGAACTTAAAGCCAGACTCACTGTTCAAAGAGAACTGGGGGACTGTTGTGTGCTCTGTTTCACGGAGACATGGCTCACTCCTGCTTCCCCAGACTGTGCCCTACAACCAAAGGGCTTCTCAATCCACAGAATGGACCGTATGGCGGCCCCAGGCAAGGCTGGGGGAGGTGGGGGTCTGCCTCCTAATCAACACCTCCTGGTGCCTAGATGTAGCAACACTGGCGAGTTTCTGCTCCCCGGACCTAGAATACCTGACGCTAAAATGCCGCCCCTACTACCTTCCGCGAGAGTTCAGCTCTGTTATCCTGACGGCAGTTTACATCCCACCCCATGCGAACGTGACAATCCCACTGGACGAAATATTGACCACCACAAATAGCCTTGAAACGAAACATCCCGAGGCCTTGTTCATTGTAGCTGGGGACTTCAATCAGGCCAAGCTCAAGAGCGTACTACCAAGTTACCACCAACACATCACCTGTTCCACCAGAGGCCCAAACATCCGGGATCACTGCTTCACAAATATCAAACATGCGTATTGCTGCCCACACTTTGGCAAATCTGACCACAAGGCTGTGCTCCTGCTCCCGGCCTAGAAGAAAAAACCAAAGCGGGAGAATCCGTCAAAGAAAGTTGTGCATTATTAGTCTGAGGAATCGGATGATCTCCTACAGGATTGCTTCGAGTCAGTGGACTGGTCAGTATTTAAAAACTCTGCGACCAGCCTGAACGAGTACGCCACTACAGTAACTGACTTCATTAGTAAGTGTGTAGAAGACTGTGTGCCAAAGAAACAAATTCACATGTTTCCCAACTGGAAACCCTGGATGAACAGGGATATCCATTGCTTACTGAAGTCTAGGTCTGAGGCATTCAAGTCAGACGACCCTGATCTACACAAGAAAGCCAGATACGATCTAAAGAAATCCATCAAAGATGCCAAAAGACCGTACCGGACCAAGCTCGAGTCCCAGGCTAGCCACACGGATCCCTGCCGTCTATGGCAAGGTCTGCAAGACATAACGGGCTAACAAGATGAAGGCATGTAAAATCACCAGCTCCAATGCACCCCTCCCTGATGAGCTCAACGCATTCTATGCCCGCTTTGAGCAAGAGGTCAGTGAGAGCGAGCCCTCCACCCCAGAAGCCTCTGATGAACATATATCTGAGATCACCATTGCAGACATCAGAGCAGCCTTCTCGAAGGTCAACCCACGGAAAGCCACTGGCCCGGATGGGGTACCCAAACGGACACTCGGGTCTTGCGTGGATCAGCTGGCGTGGGTATTCGCAGACATCTTCAACCTCTCTTTACAACAATCTCGGGTCCCGACCTGCTTCAAGGAGACGACCATCATCCCTGTACCAGAAAGAAATCAAGCAGTGTGCCTGAATGACTATCATCCAGTGGCTCTGACATCCATCATCATGAAGTGCTTCGAAAGGTTAGTCATGGCACGAATCAACTCCAGCCTCCCGGATTGCTTTGATCCACTACAGTTCGCCTACCGCTGCAACAGGTCCACAGCAGACGCCATTTCCATGGCCCTGCACACCTAGATAACAAAGATACCTATTTATCGACTACAGCTCAGCCTTCAACACCATCATTCCTACAAAACTCATCTCCAAATTCCGTGGCCTTGGCCTCGGCTCCTCCCTCTGCGACTGGATCCTGAACTTTCTAACCCAACAGGCCACAATCAATAAGGATAGGCAACAGCACCTCCTCCACGATCATCCTCAACACCGGTGCCCCACAAGGCTGTGTCCTCGGCCCCCTATGATACTCCTTATACACCTATGACTGTGTGACCAAATTCCCCTCCAACTCGATTTTCAAATTTGCTGATGACACCACCGTAGTGGGTCGGATTTCAAACAATGACGAGACAGAGTACAGGAATGAGATAGAGAATCTGGTGAACTGGTGCAACGACAATAATCTCTCCCTCAGTGTCAACAAAACAAAGGAGATTGTCATCAACTTCAGAAAGCATAGTGGAGAACATGCCCCAGTCTACATCAATGGGAACGAAGTAGAAAGGGTCGAGAGCTTCAGGTTTTTAGGTGTACGATCATCAACAGCCTGTCCTGGTCCCCCCCCCCCCCCCCCCCCCCCCCCACCCCCATGCCGACATTATAGTTACGAAAGCCCACCAACGACTCTACTTTCTCAGAAGACTAAGGAAATTTGGCATGTCACCTACCCTCACCAACTTCTACAGATGCACCATAGAAAGCATTCTTTCTGGTTGTATCACAGCTTGGTATGGAGCCTGCTCTGCCCAAGACAGCAGGAACCCACAAACGGTCCTGAATGTAGCCCAGTCCATCACGCAAACCAGCCTCCCATCCATTGACTCTATCTATAATTCCCGCTGCCTCAGAAAGGCAGCCAGCATAAGTAAGGACCCACGCACCCCAGACATACTCTCTTCCACCTTCTTCCGTCAGGAAAAAGATACCAAAGTTTGAGGTCACGTACCAACCGACTCAAGAACAGCTTCTTCCCTGCTGCCATCCGACTTTTGAATGTTCCTGCCTCGTATTAAGTTGATCTTTTCTCTACACCTTGCTATAACTGTAACATATTCTGCAGTCTCTCCTTCCTTCCCTATGTATGGTATGCATTGTTTGTACAGCGTGCAAGAAACAATACTTTTCACTGTATACTAATACATGTGACAATAATAAATCAAATCAAATCAGGTAGAAAAGGGCTTTGAAAATAGACCAAACGTATGAAGCTCGCAGAGAAATTATACTTTTGGAGGAGTTTAAAAATTCAATTCCTAATGTAGTGAGAACTCATGTAGAAGAACAGAGGGTTAAAACTGTGAGGTTAGCAGCAGAAATGGCAGATGATTATGAATTAGTTCATAAATCAAAGCTTGGTTTTCAACATCAGTTTCAGCCTGTGAGGGATAGAAACTGGGGACATGAGAAATACTCAAGTAGCAAAGGTAAAGGTGATCTGATGGGAGATAATATGGAGAGTGTACCTCAGATTAAAAAAGAAATCCAGGAGGGTGGAAAAGAAATGAAGTTTCAAATGTTTTCACTGCAATAAACTAGGCCATGTAAAATCACAGTGTTGGTGATTGAAGAAAAGCACTAGGAAGGAAGGCTGATATGGTAAAACAGGATAAGACAGTGAGGTTTGTTAAAGTGGTAAAGGAAAGCCCAAGTGAAGCGAAGGAGGTGCAATAGATTGTTCAGCCTGATCATGAGGTGATTGATAAGAAGGTGCCAGATCTCTTTAAAGAATTTTCTTGTGTGGGTAAAGTTTACTCATGTGTATCAGGAGGAGCAGGTAAAGAAGTCACAATTCTAAGAGATACGGGAGCTAGCCAATATTTAATGGTAAGAGATGAGGAGTTTGGGAAGAATATTGCCAGAAAAGGTGGTAATATGTGGAATTCAGGGTGAGAGGAGTAGTGTTCCATTATATAAGGTACGGTTGGAAAGTCCAGTGAAGAGTGGTGAAGTGGTAGTAGGAGTAATAGAGAAACTATCTTGTCCAGGAATACAGTTTATCTTGGGTAATGATAGAGTTGGATCGCAGGTGGGAGTGATAAGCCAGTTGAAAATCAGACATCTGAAATGTTGAAGGACGAATATCCTGGGATATTTCCGGATTGTGTAGTAACAAGGTTACAAAGTCACAGGTTAAGACAAGAGGAGAAATCAAAGAGTGAAGATGAAGTTGAAGTGCAATTTCAGAAACGATTTTTGATCAGATGGTTGAAAAAGAACAAGAACAGGTGGAGGATGAGGCGGATATTTTTAGTTCAGGAAAATTGACAGAGTTACAACAGAAAGAATTGAAATAAAATGGATATATCAGAAAGCATATACGGAAGAGGAATCGGAGTGTGTACCAGAGTGTTATTGCCGTAAAAGTGATGTCTTGATGAGAAAATGGAGACCTTTACATATGCAGGCGGATGAAAGGTGGGCAGACGTTCATCAAGTAGTATTGCCGGTAGGGTATAGAAAAGAGGTGTTGCGAGTAGCACATGAGGTACCAGTGGGAGGTCATTTGGGAGTAAGGAAAACTCAAGCTAAAATTGATAGGGAAACCTCAAACAGTGATAAAACCAGCGCCCTTAACACCCATTCTAGCATTTGAGGAACCTTTTAGAAGGATCCTAATTGATTGCGTAGGACCACTTCCTAAAATGAAAAGTGGAATCAATATCTTTTGACTGTAATGGATGTGTCTACTAGTTTTCAGAGGCCATTCCAGTACGTAATATTACAACTAAAAAGATTGTGGAGGAGTTACTTAAATTCTTTACTAGATATGGACTACCCACAGAAATACAATCGGATCAAGGATCGAATTTTACCTCAAGGTTATTCAAAGAAGTTATGGATAGCTTAGGAATAAAACAATTTAAATCAACTGCGTACCATCCAGAATCGCAGGGAGCGATAGAAAGGTGGCATCAGTCATTAAAGACAATGTTGAGGGTTATTGGCAAGATTATCCAGAGGATTGGGATAAAGGAATTCCATTCGTACTGTTTGCAATTAGGGATGCACCTAATGAGTCAACCAAATTCAGTCCTTTTGAACTAATTTTTGGTCATGAGGTAAGAGGACCACTTAAATTGATTAAGGAAAAATTGGTGAGTGAGAAATCAGAAATTACATTATTGGATTACATGTCAAATTTTAGGGAATGATTAAATAGATGAATTGGCTGGACAACATTTAAAAGGTGCACAACATGTGATGAAACAGGTCACGGACAAGAAATCCAAAGTTCGTAGTTTTGCCTGTGGAGTTAAAGTTTTAGTGTTGTTACCAGTGGCAGGTGAACTTTTAAAAGCAAGGTTTTGTGGACCTTATCAAATTGAAAGGAAATTAAGTGAGGTGAATTATGTAGTATGAACGCCAGATAGAAGGAAGACTCACCGAGTGTGTCATGTGAATATGCTTAAAAGGTACTTTGAAAGGGAAGGAGAGAAAAAGGAGGCGGTTTTAATGATTCTAACTCAGTGACGAACCAAATCCAGATGACTGTGAATTTGACATACCTCAAATTAAATCGGAAAATGACGATGTTCTTAAAAATTGGGATAAATTGTTGAGTTACCTTCCAGACGAAAAAAGGACTGACCTGAAAGAGTTATTGATATCACATGGGCATGTTTGTAGAGATAAATTGGGAAGTACTAAAATGGCTATACATGATGTAGATGTGGGAAACGCTGTTCCAATCAAACAACATCCATACAGACTTAACCCTTTAAAATTGGCACAGGTTAACAAAGAGATTATGCTTAAAAATGGCATAACTGAAGTGGGTTTTAGCCAATGGAGCTCACCCATAGTGATGGTACCTAAACCAGACGGTACCCAACGGTTGTGTGTGGACTATAGAAAGGTTAATGCAGTTACAAGAACGGACTCTTATCCTATCCCACGTTTGGAGGATTGTATTGAGAAAGTGGGACAATCAGTTTTGATTTCCAAACTGGATTTACTTAAAGGTTACTGGCAGGTACCTTTATCCGAAAGGGCAAAGGAGATTTCAGCTTTTGTGACTCCAGATGGTATATACCAATTCAAAGTTATGCCGTTTGGCATGAAAAACGCCCCAACCACTGGTCTGAGGTAATAATCTTTATTAGTGTCACAAGTAGGCTTAAATTAACATTGCAATTAAGTTACTGTGAAAAGCCCCTAGTTGCCACATTCCAGCGCCTGTTCAGGTACACAGAGGGAGAATTCAGAATGTGCAATTCACCTAAAAAGCACGTCTTTCGGAACTTGTGGGAGGAAACTGGAGCGCCCGGAGGAAACACACGCAGACATGGGGAGAACGTACACACTCCGCACAGACAGTGACCCAAACCGGGAATCGAACCTGGGACCTGGTGCTGTGAAGCAACAGTGCTAACCATTGTGCTACCGTTCCAACAGCTGTTGAATTTGAACAAAGCACTGCTGCTGGTCATGGGAACATCGTCATGTGAAACTCTCTAGTAAGGCCTTGAGTGGCAAGTGCCATACATACCCATTCACTACATAGAGTACAATTCTTACGTGGGGCAGGAGCAGGGGGACCTGGATGTATTTGTGCCTCAATCATTGAAGGTGGCAGGATAGGTGGAGAGAGCAGTTAATAACGCTGAGAGTATATGGGCTTTATTAATAGGGGCACAGAGTACAAGAGCGAGGAGGTTATGCTGAACTTATACAAGACACGAGTTAGCCCTCAGCTGGAATATTGTGCACAGTTCTGGGAGACACACTATAGGAAGGATGTGAACACATTGGAGAGAGAGCAGAAGAGGTTTACAAGAACGGTTCCAGGGATGAGAAACTTCAGCGATGAGGAGAGATTGGGACTGTCCTCCTTGGAGAGAGGAAGGCCGAGAGGCGATTTGATGGAGATGTTCCAAATCACGAGGGGGCCGGACAGAGTAGACGAGGAGAAACTGTTCCTGCTGGGAGAGCCGATCCTGACACAATAGGCCCAATGGCCTCCTTCTGCACCGCAATGATTCTGTGACCTGGACATTTCTGCAAGATAAGAGATCAAGGTCCAACTAGTTCACCTTCCGGTAATCACATAATACACCAATAATTGAGTTGTTGTCCAATCAGGACAATTGGTCTTTATCAACTTATCTCCAACAAGTCCAGGCATGTAGCGAAACGCAAATTACTGTAGATGCTGGAATCTGAAACAAAAACAGAACATACTGGACAATCTCAGCAGGATTGACAGCATCTGTGGCTACAGAAGGGAGCTAACGTTTTGAATGTGGATGACTCTTTGTCAACTTTGATGCTGTCAGATCTGCTGAGATTGTCCAGTATTTGGGTCTCGGCATGTCACACGATAACAGCACGGTAGCATGGTGGTTAGCATAAATGCTTCACAGCTCCAGGGTCCCAGGTTCGATTCCCGGCTGGGTCACTGTCTGTGTGGAGTCTGCACGTCCTCCCCGTGTGTGCGTGGGTTTCCTCCGGGTGCTCCGGTTTCCTCCCACAGTCCAAAGATGTGCGGGTTAGGTGGATTGGCCATGCTAAATTGCCCGTAGTGTCCTAAAAAGTAAGGTTTGGGGGGGGGGTTTCGTTGGGTTACGGGTATAGGGTGGATCCGTGGGTTTGAGTAGGGTGATCATGGCTCGGCACAACATCGAGGGCCGAAGGGCCTGTTCTGTGCTGTACTGTTCTATGTTCTATCCAGTGGTGGACCTAGGCCCAAAGACACCGACTGCTCGCAGCACCCCCTACCTATTGCCATTACACGATCAACGTACTGACTACAACAGTTTAACAAGGAAGCCCAATGCTACCTTCTCAAGGCTAGTTAGGGTTGCCAAAGACACTCACATATCGAGTCCCCCCCCACTTAACTGATCTCAGCGCCACGGTTGATCTCGACGTTCTTGGGACACAGGATGCAGAGTCGGTCCAAGTCCCTACTCCTGATTACCAACTTGCCAGAAAGAGATGTCACGGAGGCTGAGATGGGCACCATAACGCATTGACATTTACCACCTCCGTTCACACTTGGGAGAATGGCTTTTCGGGGACACCCAATACGTGTCCAAATTTGTCCTTGAGTTTGGTTCTGTTATTCTATTTATGTTCTGGTATTCAAGAAGCTCGACACCATCCAGGATAAAGCAGCCCCGCTTGATTGCTCCCCCTTCCACAAACATTTAAACCCTCCGCCACTGACAAACATTGGCAGCCGTGTATATCATCTACAAGATGCACTACAGTAACTCACCAGTTCCTTCCACAGCACCTTCCAAATTCACAACCACTACCATCAAGAAGGACAAGAGCAGCAGATACCTGGGAACCCCACCACCTACCGTCCAAGTCACTCACCACCCTGACTTGGAAACATATCGCCGCTCCTTCACTGTCACTGGGCAACATCTTGGAACTCCCTCCCTAACAGCACAGTGGGTGTACCTACACCCCAAGGACTGTAGTGATTCAAGAAGACAGCTCACCGCCACTTTATTAAAAATTTGTTCATGGGACGTAGGCGTGGACATCGCAGGCTGCACGGTAGCATTGTGGATAGCACAATCGCTTCACAGCTCCAGGGTCCCAGGTTCGATTCCGGCTTGGGCCACTGTCTGTGTGGAGTCTGCACATCCTCCCCGTGTGTGCGTGGGTTTCCTCCCACAGTCCAAAGATGTGCAGGTCAGATAAATTGCCCTTAGTGTCCAAAATTGCCCTTAGTGTTGGGTGGGGTTACTGGGTTATGGGGATAGGGTGGAGATGTTAACCTTGGGTAGGGTGCTCTTTCCAGGAGCCGGTGCAGACTCAATGGGCCGAATGGCCTCCTTCTGCACTGTAAATTCAATGATCAATGATCATTTATTGCCCCTTGATCATTTAAGAGTCAGCCACATTTCTGTCCGTCTGAAGTCACATGTAGGGCAGACCAGGTAAGGACGGCAGATTTCCTTCCCGAAAGGACATTAGTGAACCAGATAGCGTTTTATGACAATCGACAATGGTTTCATGGTCATCATTAGACTCTATTGAATTCAAATTTCACCATCTGCAGTGGTGGGAATTGAACCTGTGTCCCCAGAGCATTAGTCTGGGTGGCTGGATTAGGAGTCCAGTGACAATACCACTCGGCCTTGGCCACGGCAGCCTCTTAAGGGCAACTAGGGACGGGCAATAAATGCTGAGCTAACCAGCGACGCCCACATCCCGTAAATTAATTAAAAATGAAACTAAAAGGCCCGTACCCATTCTGTGGGCGTCTCAAAGGTCTTTTTCCCTGTTGGACACTCTCAGAACTACAACTCCCGGGAGGCACCCTGGCGGCAAGCGGCTTGGTGCGCAGGAAGGGAGGGAAGGAAGGAGGGAGGGGAACAAATACCCTCCCCTTGCCTCCTGCCCACCTTTTCCCCCCTCCGTCCCGCCACAGCAGCCCTGTCAAGTTGCCCAGCAACTAGATCCGGGTCCGCGATCGGAAGCGGCTGACACTCGCCTTTCCAGTGAAACTGACACAGCGGCGGAAAGGTTACAATATAGCGCGCGCGCGCTGACTGGACGCAGCGGGTGAGTTAGTTACAAAGTGTCAGTTTCTTGTATCTTTCCCAAAGTGGATACTTTTGTGGCAGAGAAAGGATCTTCACGTTCGGGTGTGTGTTTGAAAATATATAATCGAGTTGTTACTTTGACTTTAAAGATTGAATTCGACTTGAAATCCGATTCTCCCAAAGCTGGAGTTAGTTAGGAATCCCCGCGCTGCTGAAATTTTAAGTTGTTTGAAGTGTTAGATGAGGGTGGGAGGGGAGATTGGGAAGGCGCGCGGGGGAGATTCAGAGGAAGAAGGTAAGAGGCGGTGGGAATTGCGTGAGTCGTACTTGGTAAATTGCGAATGATTCACCCCCCGGCAGGAGAGAGCGCCTTCAGAATCGTGACGAATGCAGCAGACTCCGCGCCGACCTTGTCTCCTCCCCTCTAGTTTAACTCTTACTAGCACCGTTCAGCGAGAGGGAACGAGAGAGGGAGAGAGAGGACAGGCTGGGAGTAGGGTTAAGGGCTATAAAGTTTCACATCAGCGCTGAAGGTTGTTGCTTAGGTTTCAGGGTCCTGGAAGCAACTCGGTCGCCTGTGCCCGAAATGGGCCGGGGTTGGGAAGCGTCTTGGTGACGGTGAGTGTCCCGGCTTTCCAGTCTCGCTTCCCGCTGGCGTTTGCATGAATGAAATTAAAATCGCTTATTGTCACGACTGGGCTTCAATGAAGTTATTGTGAAAAGCCCCTAGTCGCCACATTCCGGCGCCTGTCCGGGGAGGCTGGTACGGGAATCGAACCGTGCTGCTGGCCTGCTTTAAAAGCCAGCGATTTAGCCTTCTGAGCTAAACCAGCCCGTACTTGAGCTAAACCAGCATCTGTGGGTGCTCAATGCTCTCTGATACCCCACCAGTGGTTGGCCTTCATCCACTGGCCCAGACTGTTCCACCGGTCATCGTTTCAGCTTCACAAGTTACACTTTCTAACAGTCTCCTCCCCCCCCCTGCCCCAATGGGCGGGTTAGATGGATTGGCCAGGCTAAATTGTCCTTAGTGTCCAAAAAAGGTTGGGTGGGGTTACGGGGGTAGGGTGGAGGTGTGGGCTTAGGTAGGGTGTTCTTTCCAAGGGCCGGTGCAGACTCGGTGGGCCGAATGGCCTCCTTCCGCACTGTAAATTCTATGATATGATTCTATGAACTCAGTCTCAGGACAACACTGCAGGAGTTCCTCAGGAGATTATCCTAAGCCCCGTCCATCTTCAGCTGCTTCATCAATGACCTTTCCTCCATCATAAGGTCGGAAGTGGGAATGTTCGCTGATGGTTGCACAATGTCATACCATTCGCAACACCTCAGATACTGAAGCAGTCCTTGTCCATGTCCAGATCTTGGCTTGGGCTAATAAGTAGAAAGTTCAATTTGTGCCACACGAGTGCCAGACAATGACCCATACTCAACAAGAGAGAATCCAACCATTTCCCCATGGCATGAAATTTATATTGCTATGGCTGAATCCCGCACTATCAACATCCAAGGGGCTACCATTGGCCAGAGACTGAACTGGACCAAGCATATAAATACTGTGGCTACAAGAGCAGGTCAGAGGTTGGGAATTCTGCAACAAATAACTCTCCATTTGATTCACCAAAACCTGTCCACCATCTACAAGTCAGGTGTGTGATGGAAACACTCTCCACTTGCCTAGGATGAGTGCAGCTCCAACAACAGAAGCTCAACAGCATCCCGATCAAAACAGCCCCTTTGCGATCCCACTGTCCGTGTGGAGTTTGCACATTCTGCGTGGGTTTTGCCCCCACAACCCAAAAGATGTGCAGGGTATGTGGATTGGCCACGCTAAATTGCCCCTTAATTGGGAAAAACAATAATTGGGTACTCTAAATTTTAAAGAAAACAGCCCACTGGATTGGCACCCTAGCCACCATCTTAACATTCAAGCCCTCCACCATTGATGCACAATGCCAGCAGTGAGTACCGTCTACAAGAAGCACTGCACCAAGGCTCCTTCGACATCATCTTCCAAACTGATGACCTCTACCACTTAGAAAGACAAAGACAGCAGATGAGTGGCACAGTGGTCAGCACTGCTGCCTCACAGTGCCAGGGACCTGGGTTTAATTCCGACTTTAATGGCCAAAGATGTGCAGGTTAGGTTGCGGGAATGGCGGGGGAGTGGGTCTGGGTGGGGTGGTCTTTCGGAGGTTTGGTGCAGACTCGATGGGCCGAATGGCCTCCTTTTGCACTGTCGGGATCCAATGGATTTCTATGAAACGGAACAGCACCACGCTTCCTCCCAATACCAGCACCATCCTGACTTGGCGCTGTATCGCCATATCCTCAGTGCCACTCGGCCAAATTCCCAGAACTCTTTGACAGCACGGTCGCTGTACCTACACCATGTTGAATGTAATGGTTCAAGAAGGCGACTCACATCCAGGGATTCAACTCACCTTGAATAACTATCTGGTCTACAGCAACTATAAATCAACTACTAATCACTAATTTACCTAACAGACTAATCCATCAAATAATTAATACCAGATATCAAGTGATCCTGTTGGCTTCAGACTGCTAACAAATTAATAATGCCGAGAAGTAGCAGGGCAGGCAGGAAGTCAGGACTGTAATATGTGGGAGTTTGTGAACAACAAGTCTGTCCTGGATCACACGACTTGTAATTATCTCACTGCTGGTTGCCAGAGTGTGCTGTGTGCAAATTGGTTGCTCTGTTTGCTACATTACAACAGTGAGTACATCCAATGGTCACGTGATGCACTGTAGAAATGCAAGTCCGTTCTTTTTTTTAAACCTTTGTCTCGTCTCCTCTCTTGGTCTTCGCTTCGGAAGAGAGAACGGAGTCCTCAATCCTTCCTCATGCACCAGTCATTCCCTTAACACCCGCTTGCAGTTACAGAGTGCCGTAAAAAAATGTCCCCACCACTTTATGTATAAACAAACACCGTGCCGCATAAATATTAGGAGAGGTGATCAAATGCTTAATTAAAGAGTACTGTTATTAGGAGACTCTGTAAAGGATGAAAGAGAAATGGAGAGATTGCAGACAGGAATTCCAGAGTTTCGGATCTAGGCAGCTGCAGATTCTGGGTCCAATGGTGTAGTACCATTGTCATGCAGTGGGATGAGTCAGCCCTGATTCATGAGTTGGCTTCTCGCCTGCCTTTGCCACTCCCACTGATCCCTTCAAACTCCTTCAGGTAGAAATGTCAGATATCTTATTAACACCTTGTGTTCCCATCCCTCCTGTAATCTTCCATTTCATTCGATACCACACAGTAAGGCACATGGAGTCAGCGGACAATTGGCTGAATGCAAGTTTAGCGGGATGCCCAAATGTTGGTTTTACACCAGCGCGAATTTACAGCCGCACCTTCTGCCGCTGCCCGCCATGATGGGCGGGGATACCCGCTGGAGGCCGCCGTAAAACCCGTTTGCATCCCCCTAATGGTCTGCAGATGAAGGCCTGGCCACCCCTGCCCGATTCTTTGTGGAATCAGCAGAGGGATACGCCGGTAGGAAACATGTTTGGAACAACGTGGTGTGCAGATGTCGGGACCCACCTGAACAATGCCTGGCGCTGTCTCCGGAGTTCAGGATGGACGCTGACTGCAACGCTGGGCCCAGGAACACCACAGCAGTGGGAGAGGGGAGCATCTACAGCTGGTCCTTCCAGATCTGGTGTCCGCAAAGGGGGCACATCTTCCAGCCTCAATGTTCCTGGAGATCCATCCTGTTTCTCAGGAGGCCCATCTTCCAATCTCAGAGGGCTCTTGGTGATCAACCTTCATTTTCAGGAGATCCACCTTCTTTCTTTCTTGAATTGTATTGGATTGGATTTGTCTATTATCACGTGTACCGAGGTACAGTGAAAAGTATTTTTCTGCGAGCAGCTCAACAGATCATTAAGTACAAGAAATGAAAAAGAAATAAAAGAAAGTGCATAATAGGGCAACACAAGGTACACAATGTAACTACATGAGCACCGGCATCGGATGAAGCATACAAGGGTGTAGTGTTAATGAGGTCAGTCCCTAAGAGGGCCGTTTAGGAGTCTGGTAACAGCGGGGAAGAAGCTGTTTTTGAGTCTGTTTGTGCGTGTTCTCAGACTTCTATATCTCCTGCCCGATGGAAGAAGTTGGAAGAGTGAGTAAGCCGCCTGGGAGGGGTCTTTGATTATGCAGCCCTGTTTCCCCAGGCAGCGGGAGGTGTAGATGGAGTCAATGGATGGGAGGCATGTTTGTGTGATGGACTGGGCTGTGTTCACGACTCTCTGAAGTTTCTTGCGGTCCTGGGCCGAGCAGTTGCCATACCAGGCTGTGATGCAGCCAGATAGGATGCTTTCTATGGTGCATCTGCAAAATATCTTCAATAGTGAGTCAGTGATGTTGGGCGCCTTTTCAATAGGCCCCCGGAAGAGATGACAGACGAGGCACCATCAGGCCTGCCCCGTCACAGAATCAGAAACCAGCACATCAAGGGGTCAATGAAAATTGTGGGAGCGTCAAAGAAATTGACATGGTATGTCTATCTGTGGTAGTGAGAGAAAGAGAGGAAATGCGGTGAGGGGAGTGATGATTTGATTTGATTTTGATTTGATTTATTGTCACACGTACCGAAATACAGCGAAGTATTTCTCTGCGGCCGAGGGAACATACACAGTACGTACATAGTAGACAAAAGACAACAGAGTACATTGACAAATGGTACATCGACAAACAGTGATTGGTTGCAGTGCAGAAGAAGGGGCCAAGCAATGCGAACAAACCAAATACATGCATAGGGTCCTCAGATCTGTAAGAAAACATAGAAGAACATTGTTATTAATTATATATGAAGAGGAAAATAGCTTTAGTAGGTCAGAACACTGATCAGAGATAATAAAGGGACAGGGGGAAAGAGCTCGCAGAGAGTCGCCATGCTCCGGCGCCATCTTGGATTCCAATAATGGAGATGGAGCAGTGAGAAAGAAGGAGATGAGGAAGGCCTGAGAACCAACGGAAAGATCCGGTCATGAGAGTCTTGAGCACAGCGGGATTGGAAGAAGAATGGCTAAGAGGCAGAAGGCGACGGAGAAGGATGATCAGCTCGCATTATCGTGATTGACCCCTAAGTAAAATGGGAGAAGCCAAACGAAGAAAAAAGCTATCGGGAAAACCTCACAGGCTGGGGCTTTTACTCCTTTGAACTTGTAGACCTGATAGTCACATCCCACAGACCAGAAACAGTTCATCGGGCCCAAATAGTCTGCGCTGGTGTTTATGCTGCACGGGAGCCTCCTCCGACCTTCCCAGGGAGGCCGCGACAATGCAGTATTGTCACTAGACTAGCAATAAGGGGCTGGTTTAGCTCACTGGGCTAAATCGCTGGCTTTTAAAGCAGGCCAGCAGCACGGTTCGATTCCCGTACCAGCCTCGCCGGACAGGCGCCGGAATGTGGCGACTAGGGGCTTTTCACAGTAACTCCATTGAAGCCTACTCGTGACAATAAGCGATTTTCATTTCATTTTTGTTCATACAGAGACCCAGGGTAATGTTCTGGGGTCCCGGGTTAGAAGCCCACCATGGCAGATGGTAAAATTTAAATTCAATAAAAATCTGGAATTAAAGGTAATCTGATGACCATGAAACCATTGCCGATTGCTTCACAGCGCCAGGGTCCCAGGTTCGATTCCCGGCTTGGGTCACTGTGCAGAGTCTGCATGTTCTCCCCGTGTCTGCGTGGGTTTCCTCCGGGGGCTCCGGTTTCCTCCCACAAGTCCCGAAAGACGTGCTGTTAGATGAATTAGGCATTCTGAATTCTCCCTCTGTGTACCCAAACAGGCGCTGGAGTGTGGCGACTAGGGGATTTTCACAGTAACTTAATTGCAGTGTTAATGTAAGGCTACTTGTGACACTAATAAAGATTATTATTATTATTATTGGATGGGAAACAAATGCTGGCCCAGCCCAGCGATGCCACATCCCAAGAACAAATTTTTAAAATCTAACCCTGATAGCATACCCTTCCATTCCTCTTTCCCTCTAGTATTGAGTGATTGATTGTCAACCCCATCTTGGTAAAGAAGATTTTCCCGGATGGCCTGTTGGGTTAATTCGGAACGACTGCAGATTTGTAAACTCCAGTTTGAGCACCACAACAAGTGGTAACAAAATTCTGACTGCTCCCCATAAAACCCTTTTCATAATTGTAAAGCTCCCTAGAGAGAAGAGCCCTTCACTTTTTAATGATAGTTACCATCTCGGCTTCAGTTTGATCCTCGTGAATATTTATTTTTGCATTCTCTCCGTTACCAATATGGAGACCACAACTGTGCTCAGTATTTTAAACTTGGCGCATCCAATGTTCTGTACAGGCTTTGTCGAGAGGATTTGAAAATCAATTTTACATTTGTTGGACCAAGTAGATAGATTATCATAGAATTTACAGTGCAGAAGGAGGCCATTCGGCCCATCGCGTCTGCACCGGCTCTTGGAAAGAGCACCCTACCCAAAGGTCCACACATCCACCCTCTCACTGGAGAGTTTGTTTCTGTTTGTGTGATAATTCAAAATGAGAGGCATAAAGGCACGGTAGATACTGACACATCCAACAAGGATATCAGGAGTAGTTTCTTGATTCAAAAAGTGGTTAGAATGTGAAACGTCGTACCACAGGCAGATACCTTTCAAAAGGAAACTAGCTGAGTACACAAGAGAAAAAGGAACGTGCTGAGGGGACTGGGAGGAGCTGCAGGTGGAATGACTGGGCGGATTTGGCCTGTTCCTTGGCAGCTGACATTCATTTCTGGGTTATATACCTTTTTCTAAAAAAAAATGAGGAGACAAGAACTACACACACCAACTCCAGATGTGGTCCACTCAGGTCTAAATATGGTTTTAAAATGACCCCTCTTGGTTTATGGTATTTGCCTTGGCTGTTCCCTATAATTCTGTCTGCCTGCAGGACGTAAACGCTGGAGCATTTCAGCTATAAATGAAATGAAAATCGCTTATTGTCACGAGTAGGCTTCAATGAAGTTACTGTGAAAAGCCCCTAGTCGCCACATTCCGGCGCCTGTCCGGGGAGGCTGGTACGGGAATCGAACCGTGCTGCTGGCCTGCTTTAAAAGCCAGCGATTTAGCTCAGTGAGCTAAACCAGGCTGGGGTTGTTTTCCTTGGAGCAGAGAAGGCTGAGGGGGGCATCGGATTGAGGTGTACAAAATTATGAGGGACATCGATAGGGAGAATCCTCTTCTCTTAGTAGAGGTCAATAACCAGGGGGGCATGGATTTAAGGTAATGGACAGGGGATTTGAGGAAAACCATTTTCACCCAGAGGGTGGTGGGAATCTGGAACTCGCTGCCTGAAAGGGTGGTAGAGGCGGAACCGTCACATTTAAGAAGCATTTCATAGACTTTACAGTGCAGAAGGAGGCCATTCGGCCCATCGAGTCTGCACCGGCTCTTGGAAAGAGCACCCTACCCAAGGTCAACACCTCCACCCTATCCCCATAACCCAGTAACCCCACCCAACACTAAGGGCAATTTTGGACACTAAGGGCAATTTATCATGGCCAATCCACCTAACCTGCACATCTTTGTGACTGTGGGAGGAAACCGGAGCACCCGGAGGAAACCCACGCACACACGGGGAGGATAAATTTAGACGAGCACTTGAAACATCATAGAATACCAGGATACGGAGCAAGGGCTGAAAAATGGGAATAGAATAGATAGGTGCTTGATGGCTGATGCAGACATGGTGGGTCGAAGGGCCGCTTTCTGTGGATCCAATCGCTACCTGTTACGGGTCAGAATACAGCCTTTTGGCCAATCTATTGCCACCAATCAAACTGAGTCCCACCCCATCTCCCGGGTGTCACAAAATCTGAGTTTTGCGGTCCAAAGCCAGCAAAGGGTTCTCTTTGAATTCATCATCTCCCCTGCTTGACTTAAAGGTATATGTCCATTCAGCATCAATGGATCAAAAATGATAACTGCACAAATAAAGGGGAAATAAGGGGATCGACAGGGAGCTCCAGTACAAAGTCCAGTGTTTCCCTGGAAACAATTCTCATGTCGAGCTCCATTCCCGGTTTCCAATCAGATTTAAATTAGGTGGATTGGCCATGCTAAATTGCCGTTCGTGCCCAGGTTAGGTTGGAGGTGTAGCCTTAAGTAGCGTGCTCTTTCCAAGGGCTGGTGCAGACTTGATGGACCGAATGGCCTCCTTCTGCACTGTAAATTCTCTGAATCTATGAAGGGCATATAATGAAATGAAAATCGCTTATTGTCACGAGTAGGCTTCAAATGAAGTTAATGTGAAAAGCCCCTAGTCGCCACATTCCGGCGCCTGTTCGGGGAGGCTGTTACGGGAATTGAACCGTGCTGCTGGCTTGCCTGGGTCTGCTTTCAAAGCCAGCGATTTAGCCCAGTGAGCTAAACAGCCTCTGGCCCATATGGGCCAGCCCATATCTGGCCATGCAAAATATTCTGGAAATCAAGGTAATAGGACAGCCACCCCCATCTCCAATATCTTTTGATTTTCAAAATTCACGTTATTTTGTTTCCTGGTCCTAGATAGGAAGAGGGCGGTCATTCATCCCCTCTATTCTGTTCTGCCATTCAGATGGTGACTGTTCCCCCCCCCCCTCCATCCGAGCACCCACCTTTGTTCGATATCCCTGGATAGATCCTCACCCCACGAGGCTATCTGTCTCAGCCATGAATATTCCCTTGCTAAGTAGCATTTTTTTCTTTACTGCCCTGCTCTGATCGTCGTGACAGAGGATGAGTCACCCGTGACTCGCCTGGAGGTTGTACTCAGCACCCACATAGTCCCTGTCGCCTCCTCCAGCTTGAAATTTCAATCTTCCCATTAACTCCTTGTGTCATCCCCTTCTGTCCCTGTCAGATTTTTCACAAGTGATTTCATTGCAGTGTTAATGCAAATCGACTTGTGACACTAATATTATTATCCTCCAGTGCCCTGATCCCCAGTTGCTCCTGCTATTTGCCCCCTGTACGGGGTTACCTGGGCTGCTGAATGTGCCTTGGATGCAGCCAGCTTGAGAGTGACACTGGGGAGGGTGAGGGAGGCGCTGGGGAGGGGGAGGGAGGCGCTGGGGAGGGGGAGGGAGGAGCTGTCAGCAGCAGCCCAGTGGCTGGGAACAGCAAGGAGGGGGAGGGAAGGAGGCTCCTTAACTTTCAGTTTCACTTCCTGTGTGTGTGGGTCGGATTTACTCTATATCATGTGACAGGGGCGGGAGTGCCGCTCAGCTGCTGGGTGACAGCAAGCAGCCAGGCAGCTGGAGCCAATCCTCACTGTACAGTGCACATATTCATGGCAAGCAGGAAGGGGTATTCTGGAAGGCGCTGCAGAAGAAGCTTCAAAGGCTAGGACGGATCAGTTGGGCCGAATGCCCCACTTGCTGTATATCATGGTAGGATGAACCTGCGAGAGGAAGTGGCAGGGTGCATGTAGTTTCTTAGTCCGGCGAGTTCTCTAAGGGACTGCCCCTTAGTTATTCCCATTCTGTTGCTCTGGGATTGTGATCGAGACTGGGAAGATCGTCCTCGATCTCGCTCCTCTCTGTCACTCTCTCTATCTGTCTGTCTCTCTCTCTCTCTCTATCTGTCTGTCTCTCTCTATCTGTCTGTCTCTCTCTCTCTGGCCCTTTCTCTCTCTCTCTCTCTGTCTCCGTCTCTCTCTCTCTATCTGTCTGTCTCTACGTCTCCGTCTCTCTCTGTCCCTGTCACTCTGTCTCTGTCTCTCTCTCTCTGTTTCTCTCTCTCTGTCTCTCTCCCTCTGGGTTTCTCTCTCTGGGTCTCTCTCTCCTCTCTCTCTCTCTGGGTCTCTCTCTCTGGGTCTCTCTCTCTCTCTCTCTGGGTCTCTCTCTCTCCTCTTGGGTCTCTCTCTCTCTCTGGGTCTCTCTGGGTCTCTCTCTCTGGGTCTCTCTCTCTCTGGGTCTCTCTCTCTCTCTCTCTCTCTGGGTCTCTCTCTCTCTCTGGGTCTCTCTCTCTCTCTGGGTCTCTCTCTCTCTCTGGGTCTCTCTCTCTCTCTGGGTCTCTCTCTCTCTCTGGGTCTCTCTCTCTCTCTGGGTCTCTCTCTGGGTCTCTCTCTCTCTCTCTCTCTCTCTCTGGGTCTCTCTCTCTCTCTGGGTCTCTCTCTCTCTCTCTCTGGGTCTCTCTCTCTCTCTCTGGGTCTCTCTCTCTCTCTCTCTCTCTCTGGGTCTCTCTCTCTCTCTGGGTCTCTCTCTCTCTCTGGGTCTCTCTCTCTCTCGGGGTTCTCTCTCTCTCTCTCTGGGTGTCTGTGTCTGTGTGTGTGTGTGTCTGTGTGTGTGTGTCTCTCTCTCTCTCTCTCTCTCTGTCTCTCTCTCTCTCTGTGTGTCTCTCTCTCTCTGTGTCTCTCTCTCTCTCTGTGTCTGTGTGTGTGTGTCTGTGTCCATCTCTCTCTGTCTGTGTCCATCTCTCTCTGTCTGTGTCCATCTCTCTCTGTCTGTGTCCATCTCTCTCTGGCTGTGTCCATCTCTCTCTGGCTGTCTGTCTGTCTCTGTCTGTCTGTCTCTCTGTCTGTCTCTCTCTCTGTCTGTCTGTCTGTCTCTCTCTCTCTCTCCTGAAGACTATGATGGGGATTCGGGATTTCCCATTCCAAGCTGTGGGGGGGGGGGGGGGAGTTTTGTTTTTAATTCTGCTCCAGCTTTTGCCTGCGCCTCGCTTTGCCAGCCCAGCCTGACATTCTTCGGGAATCACAGTGCAGATATCACTGTCCCATTTAAACTGTGGTGTTGAGCTGGACATCTCCCTGGACCTCCCTCTGGGTGGGAGGGTTCCACTCATTTCCCCCTCACCCCCACCCAGTGGAGGGGAGCGTCTGACTAGTTCAGAGCTGTTTTATAAGCCCTCTTTTTTTGCCTCTGGAAATCTCCAATTTCTGCCTGCCTTCTTGCCCTGCTTCCTGCTCCGATTGTAACTCTTCTGCTTTACTCACCCCTCGCTCTCTCTGGTTAACATGCCAAGTGTAGTCACTGTTTTAAGACTGGATCAGGGGCACAGCCAATTTGTGCACAGCAAGCTTCCTCGATAAGCACGGAGATGCATGGCCATTGTATTGATGTTGATTGAGTGATAGATATTGGCCAGGACTGGGCGAAATCCCTTGCTGTTTGAAATAGTGACATGTGATTCTTTAACGCCCACTGTAGTGGAAAGTTAGGAATAAAATAAATGTGAAATGTGAAAATCGGAAACAAAAACAGCAAACGCTGGGGGGAAAAAAAGTCACCAGGTCTGGCAGCATCCATGGAGAGAGAGAGGAAAAATATAGAGTTAAACGTTTGAGTCCGTATGAGTCACACCGATTCCAAACGTTAATTATTGTCTCTCCCACACGTGTGCTGTCAAATGTCTCTCCAACCTCCAAAGTCAGTCACGTAAATTCAGGGAGATTAGTTTAACATTTCATCAGAGCGACGGCATATCCAGCGATACAGTATACCCTCCGTCCTGCCTGGGTTCCTGCACTTGAGTTGGTGGCGTGAGACTTAAACTCAGGACTTTTCATAGAATTACACAGAATTTTACAGTGCGCAACGTGGCCATTTGGCCCATCGAGTCTGCATCGGCCCACTGAAAGAGCACCCTACTTAAGCCCAACCCTCCACTCTATCCCGGCAACCCCACCCAACATTTTGGGCGCTAAGGGCCAATTTAGCATAACATAGAAAAATACAGCACAGAACAGGCCCTTCGGCCCACTATGTTGTGCCGAACCTTTGTCCTAGATTAATCATAGATTATCATAGAATTTACAGTGCAGAAGGAGGCCAAACGGCCCATCGAGTCTGCACCGACTCTTAGAAAGAGCACCCTACCCGAGGTCAACACCTCCACCCTATCCCCATAACCCAGTAACCCCACCCAATACTAAGGGCAATTTTGGACACTAAGGGCAATTTATCATGGCCAATCCACCTTGTCATAGTATATACCAATATATCATGGTGCAGACACACACTGATGGACACACACAGGGACCAATCAACATGTACAAACACGGCAGCCAATCACCAGTTAGAATACACACACTATAAAGGCAGAGGGCACCACGGTTCCCTCTCATTCTGGGTGCTGCCTCTCAGTGAAACAAGAACTCATCCAGCCCAGCACAGACTCACACCACGTGCTGAGAGAATCAACTGGTTCGGACAAGGCTTAGGTCTCTAGTTCAAGTTAGCATCGTTTAGACCCACAGTCATCGTGTGTTAGTTAGTTAGAAATAGTTAATAAAATTGAGTTGAACCTTCATCTGTGTTGGAAGTGTCTGTTCATCTCTCCAGCCTACACAAGCCAACACATCACGCCTAACCTGCACATCTGTGGGAGGAAACCGGAGCACCCGGAGGAAACCCACGCAGACACGGTGAGAACGTGCAGGCTCCGCACAGACAGTGACCCAAGCCGGGAATCAAATCTGGGACCCTGGAGCTGTGAAGCAATTGTGCTGACCGCAATGCTACCGTGCTGCCCTTAAGAACAAATTAATCTACACTCCATCATTCTACCATAATCCATGTACCTATCCAATAGCCGCTTGAAGGTCCCTAATGTTTCCAACTCAACTACTTCCACACCAATCCACCTAACCTGCACAACTTTTTGGACTGGTGGGAGGAAACCCACACAGACCCGGGGAGAACGTGCAAACTCCACTCAGAAAGTGACCCGAGCTGGGAATTGAACCTGGGACCCTGGAGCTGAGGCAGCAGCGCTAACCACCTCCGCCTTGAGGTGAGAATGCTGTCCACTGACTCGGGCTGACAACTGAAGCTTCTGGGACTGTAATCTCCTCGTTCTGATGTTCCCTTTTGTGAATGTTGGCACTCCCTCCAGTCCTTGAGGGCAGTCCCAAACCCAGGGAGCAATTAATTAGTCCTAATTTCCTTTCAGCACCCATGGGTGACTGACTTCTTCTCTTATGCAGCTTTCCCCTGAGAGTTTTGAAGTTTCCAAATGTGGGGAGATCAAAAACTTAGAACCATTAGTATAATCTAGCTTTGATTTTTCAGAATATTGGGGACAAACTGGGGTTCCCCTCTCTAGAAATGAGAAGGTAAAGGAGGTGACCGAATAGAAGTCTCTAAAATTTCTGAAGAGGTTTAATAGGAAAGACACAGAAATGGTGTTTCCACTTGCAGCAAAACTAGGGGAAATAAATATAAAGCAATCACTGATCAATCCAATAGGGTAGTCAATGGCAACGCTATAAACCCAGAGGAGCGATGAGAATGTAGGTAAAAGTAAATTACTGCGGGTGCTGGAATAACAGAAAATACTGGACATTCCCAGCAGGTCCGTCAGTGTCTGGAGAGAAAAGGGAGCTAACGTTTCGAGTCTGGATGACTCTTTGTCAAGGCTGGTGAGAATGTAGAACTCGCTACCACAGGGAGTAGGTCCGGTAAGCAGCATAAAATATATTTAAGGGAACGTTGGTGAAGGGTGAAAGAGTATGCTGATTGGGTCAGATAAAGTAAGACAAGAGGAAGCTTACCTGGGCGTTAAGGTCAGCATGATTGGCCTATTCCTCTGGACGTTGGACAGCAACAAGCTTTTTCCAAGAGTGGGGGTGTCAGTTACAAGGCATCACGATTTCAAAGTGAGAGGGGGAAAGTTTAAGGGAGATGTGCGTGGAAAGTTTTTTACGCAGAGGGTGGTGGCTGCCTGGAATGCTTTTCCAGCGGAGGTGGTAGAGGCGGGCACGATAGCATCATTTAAGAGGCATCTAGACGGGTATATGAACGGGCGGGAACAGAGGGAAGTAGAGCTTGGAAAATAGGAGACAGGTTGAGATAAAGGATCTGGATCGGCGCAGGCTGGGAGGGCCGAAGGGCCTGTTCCTGTGCTGTAATTTTCTTTGTTCTTTGTAACGGAACCTGAGCTAATCCAAATTTTCTCTTTTGTTTTTAGGTGTTGAATGGTTGTGAAGAAGGGGTGTGAGAAGTGTGGATATCTCACCAGCTTGAGTCGATCTCTCGGAAGTAGCAATGGCTGACGTCAGGTGCGTTCAGAACCTCTGAAGGCAAAATGTATTTTTTTCTTTTTTAAATTTCCAATTCAGGGGCAATTTGGCGTGGCTACCCTGTATATCTTTTGGGTTGTGGGGGTGAGACCCACGCAGACACGGGGAGAATGTGCAAACTCCACATGGACAGTAACCCGGGTCCTCGGCGCCGTGAGGCAGCTATGCTAACCACTGCGCCACCCCGCACAATATAGTTTTGTGTAAAATCGAAGAGTCGTAAGGAGTTAAATATTTCTCTCTTGGGAGGGCACGGTTAGCACTGCTGCCTCACGGTGCCAAGGACCGGGTTCGATCCCGGCCCTGGATCACAATGTGGAGTTTGCACATTCTCCCCATGTCTGCATGAGTTTCAGCCCCAGAAGCCAAAGATGTGCAGCGTAGGTGGATTGGCCACGCTAAATTGCCCCTTAATTGGAAATAAAGAGAATTGGGGACTTTAAGATGTATATATATTTCTCTCTCTCACCAAAGACTCTCTGTGAGCTTTCTCCAACAGATCCACTTTTTACTTAACTTATTCTCGTTCTCATCTTTTAAAATTTAATTTTAAGACTAACATTACTACTAATCTCTCTCTTTTACATTGTATACCTCGTGTTGCCCTATTATGTATTTTCTTTTATTCTCTTTTCTTCCCATGTACTTAATGATCTGTTGAGCTGCTCGCAGAAGAATACTTTTCACTGTACCTCTGTACACATGACAATAAACAAATCCAATCCAATGACGCTGCCAGACTTGCAAAGTCTTTCCAGCATTTTCCGGTTTTATTACAGAGCCAGCAGTTAATGGCTACCCATTCCTCGGGGGAAGAGTGCGTGTGTGCTTTGCGCAATTTATCCCTTCCTGCGAAGGCACTTGCTTCCTGGAATGGGGTTGGGGCAATTGTGCCGGAAAATCCTGGCCCAGATCCCAACACATGTTAGATACTGGACAAGAACCCCAAACACTTCTCTTAAAATTTGTAAAACTGTGAGGAAAGAATACTTTGCTCCAAGAGTGATTGCACTGACAAATAGGGATATGGTATATTAAACCAAACTTTATTCTTAACGCAGGATTAAATTACATTAATATCACAGAAAACCGGGAGGCAAGGTGGCGCAGTGGTTAGCCCTACTGCCTCAGGGCGCCGAGGACCCGGGTTCAATCCCGGCCCTGGGTCATTGTCACTGTGGAGTTTGCACATTCTCCCCGTGTCTGCGTGGGTTTCGCCCCCCACAACCCAAAGATGTGCAGGGTAGGTGGCCACGCTAAATTGCCCCTTAATTGGAAAAAAATTATTGGGCTCTCTAAATTTATTCGAAACAAAAATCTCAGAAAATAGCTTTTCATTAACAATTAAACAATTATGGACAATAAAACGCAACACTTTAACTTCTCACTGATACCTTCTCTATCCCCAATTAAGCAAAGCCCATTACTGATCAAAAGCCACTTGGAAATACAGTTCGCAGACACAGGAATATTTGCTGTCCTTTTGAATAGAGGTTTCTTGGAAAGACTGCTTGGAGAGAGTGAAGCCCTTTCAGACACCAGCTCCAAGTCCTGCTGTCTTTGGCAGAGTTTTTAAAAGCTAAACTGCCCGCTGCAGACCTGGCTCATCCCATTAATTACATCATCTTTATCCCACTCCGATCTCATGACCTGTTTACCTAAATCCAAATACAATGTCTAAAATTATCTACTCTCCAGGGAATCTCCAGCAATCATAAAATTCCATTAGGCCTGTCTTTGTAAACAAAATACATGGTTGGAATGATGGTCTCACTTTACAACATCTTAATTGCACCTATTGACAGACAGTAAATCAAACTAAAATGAATACCAATCCGAAGAAAGAAAGAGGTAACCGAAAGTGGTATGTTTTAAGAAGCACCTTTTAAAGGAAGCAATTGAGGCAGCAAGGGTTAAGGAGAAAATTACAGAGTTTAAGGCCTAGGTACCTGAAGCTGGGGTGAAGGAAGTGGAGAATTCACGAGCGACCCCAATTAGAGAAACGTAGAGCTCTTAAAAGTTTTGCAGGAAGTTAGAGATGGGGAGGAGTTCAGACACAGAGAGATTTAAAATTCAACGCGTTGGTGGAAGGGAGCACATGTAAGTCAGTGAGCACAGATTGCTGGGTGAACAAGACCTGGTGCAAGTTAGGAAACAGCAGTGCTCTGGAAGAGATGAGCTTCCGAGGTGGATGTTGGCTGGCTAGGCACAAGTGCATAGATCAACGGTGTGTGAAAGTCACAATAGCAAGGTTGAGAGTTTCAGCAGCCAGTGAATGAGCTGAGGTGTCATCCAGAGGTGGAAGTGGGAAGTCCTCCTGATAAGGGATCAGAAATTCAGCTCTGGCTCCGATAGGGTGCTGAGATTGTGAAGAGTTTGGTTTGGCCTCACGGTGGTCAGGGAGAGCAATGGAATTTGTGACAAGGAAATGAGTGGCAGAAATCATTTATTGGAGGAAATTTCTGCTATCCATGGCCAATTGATCTTTCTCTGGCACTAGTGCTATCACCTTGACGGAGCTAAATCAACACAGACTGGGCTCTAGCTGATAGACTGGACACTGCAGTGAGCCACTGTGGAGGGAGTGGGTGGTCTGCCCTGTGTTCTCATTCAAGGGATAGAACTTTCATCCTTGTGACCTTATTCATTACTGATTGAAGCTGACCTTTTATCTCCTTCCTCCCCACTGTCCAGAGCCCCTCCAAAAATAAACCTAATAGGTGGAACAGCGATATCTGGTATACCATACCTGCTGTTCACGATGTGATCACCTCTACATTGGGAATACCAAACCCAGATCGGGTGACCGCTTTGCAAAATACATCCATTCAGTCTGCACGTGCGCCCTTGGGATTCTGATCTTTTACCACTCTGGGTCTCCTTCCTCGCTCCCCACTTTGAACTCTCCGTCCGTGATCTCCGACACTGATCCAGTAAAGCTCAATGCAAATTTGAGGGACATCATCTTGTCTTTCAATTAGACACTTTGCAGCCTTCCCGGTTCAACACGGCGTTCAACACCTTTTATAGAGCCATAGACGGTTACAGGCCCTTCGACACAACTTGTCCATTCCGCCCAGTTTTAACCACTAAGCTAGACCCAATTCTCCGTATTTGGCCCATATCCAAATATGGCTGGTTTAGCTCACAGGGCTAATCGCTGGCTTTTAAAGCAGACCAAGCAGGCCAGCAGCACGGTTCGATTCCCGTACCAGCCTCCCCGGACAGGCGCCGGAATGTGGCGACTAGGGGCTTTTCACAGTAACTTCATTGAAGCCTACTCGTGACAAGAAGCGATTTTCATTTCATTTTTTCATTTCGTTTCATCCCTCGATACCCATCTATTCGTGTAACTGTCTAACTGCTAGATCATTACCACTGTGATGCGACCATCAATTCACTCAGAGACACGAGTTGGAGTAAACTGTGGCTTTAATCGGCTTACAACTGAGCCTGCCTGCGACTGTGCTGAACTGAGGGCGGGCTCGCAGGACCGCAGCACTTGTACTTCCTGCTGGGGGCGGAGCCCTGTACATGCTCCTCATCTCCCCCTGTGGACAGAGCCGCGCAACGGCTCACAGACGGAGCCCACAGGGACACAGTAATGTACAGTGTGAATTTATAGTGGTTACACATTCACCACACACTGCTCTCATTTGATCCAAGTTAGGAGCTGAATATAATGATTTTACTTTTCCCATTTAGACTTCCATCTCTTGTTACATTCCTTATCCCATCACAATCTCCTTTCGCCTTGCACCATCAGCCTTTTAGTCATTTAACCACTTCTGTATCCTATCCTGACTGGTAAATATTTGCCATTTCTTTACTGTGGCTGGGTCAAGATCTTGGAGCTCCCTCCCTAACACCACTGTTGGTATATCTACGCCACACGGACTGCAGCAGTTTAAGGCAACGGCTCACCACCACCTTCTCAAACACAATTACGGATGGGCAACAAATGTTGACCTAGCCAGCGACATCCGCGTCCTTTAAGAAAAATCACTGATCTTTTAATGAAACCAAATGCTGCAAATGGCGGTAATTTATAATAAATTGCAGAAACTGCTGGGAATGTTTGGCAACATCTGTGGAGAAACAGAGCTAACATTCCAGTTCGATGCCTTTCTGTTAGAACTGAGATCTTAAACTCTGTTGCTCTCTCTTTTTTTTCTCTGCCTTTTGTTTTTTTTCCCTTCCCATTGTCTTACATTGAACATACAGTGCAGAAGGAGACCATTCGGCCCATCGAGTCTGCACCGACCCACTCAAGCCCTCACTTCCATCTTGTCCCCATAACCCAATAACCCATCACAACGAGGACAATTTATCATAGAACATAGAACGGTACAGCACAGAACAGGCCCTTCGGCCCTCAATGTTGTGCCGAGCCATGATCACCCTACTCAACCCACGTATCCACTCCACACCCGTAACCCAACAACCCCCCCTTAACCTTACTTTTATTAGGACACTATGGGCAATTTATCATGGCCAATCCACCTAACCCGCACATCTTTGGACTGTGGGAGGAAACCGGAGCACCCGGAGGAAACCCACGCACACACGGGGAGGACGTGCAGACTCCACACAGACAGTGACCCAGCCGGGAATCGAACCTGGGACCCTGGCGCTGTGAAGCATTTATGCTAACCACCATGCTACCCTGCTGCCCCTGTTACCCTGCTGCCCCATGGCCAATGGGACCCTGGAGCTGTGAAGCCACAGTGCTAACCACTGTGCTACCCTGGCTTCTTTTGTCCTTTGTTTTAAAAATTGTTACAATGTTTGCGTGAAAGGGTATGGATCGAGGTGTAAACTCTGTCCCTCAGACGCTACCTGAACCTGCTGAGGATTTCTGGCATTTTCTGTTTTGGTTGCTGATGGAAGCTTTTTTTGTATTTGTTTTGCTCAGGTTCCCATTTGGTAAAGGAGTGAAGCGGAAACGGCATGAAGATGATGGTGGCGGGCAGCCTGCGGTGCAGTGTGCATCGCAAACCTTTCACTGCGGCACGCTGCTTGATCTCTCATTGTTTAAACTGCACCAGAACTGTGTGCTGGCTGAACGCAACCTACACCGCTCGGTGCTGATCGCCAATACCCTGCGCAGGCTGCAAGCGGAGATCCACCTGGACCGAGGCCGCAGCGAAATGCCCACCGGCCGTTTGGCGCCAGCACAGCCGCCCGGGCCACCTGCCAGTGGTGCCAACCAGGTGGGGCCTGTCTCAAAGCCGGCAGGAGGGGCCTTCACTGACCTGAACAATAACCGCGCTGGGGTAACGAAGCCAACCCTCACCGAGGCGCCCTTCTGCCTCCTCTCGGGGAATGACAGCTCGCTCTCCTCCGCCATCTCCACCATTCTCCAGGACCTGGATTTTGTGGAGGACCTGAGTCCACCACCCGTCCAGCTTTCCCCCGAAGATGACCATGACCACCTCTTGCCTCTGAAGCCGGCGAGCCTGGACCCCCGAGCGGAGCCAAGGTCCCCCGACTCCATCTTCGCAGCCTTCGAAATCGCCGACTCCAATGACTTTCTCATCGACGGCTCCCTTGATGCAATCTTCGAGGACATTGACACCTCCATGTATGACATCCAGCAGGGTTGCCCAGCCGGGACCTGCCCCACCAGCCAGCCCCTCAAAACTACCCGAAGCTCCTCTTCAATAATGCCCCACAACAGCCGGACAGACTTCACTGAGCTGGAGAACCTGATGGATCTCCTCGTCGGCTGACGATTTATGCAGGGGGCTTTATTCCCTTTTGTGGACTTTGAAACATTAACTGGTGTTTCTCAAAACTTGCAAGACTTGCACAAGAACTCTCTAGGCTGCTGTTCCACCCTCTTTCTATCTCTCCCTCTCTATCTCCCCCTCTCTGCAGAGTCCCCACTTTAAATCCACTGGGATTAAGCTTTCCCCCCTGAGGATAAGGTGGCATCTGGCGTCTGCTGGCAGATTTGCGCCTGGAATGTGCCTCTGGGAACTAGATTTGTACATAAGGGGTTATGCCGATTGGAGTAGATGATGTTGGGTGGGAGGAGGTTCGTGTGGGACATCAAACACTGTCATGGCCTGTCTCTGTGCTGTGCTGTGTTGCCCTGAAGGGTTGGTCCTCTATGCCTGATGTGTAGGTGCTCCCAGTGAATAGGACGTTTCTCTGAGCTGATTACTTGGTAATCAGGTACACACAACTCAAGAAGGGAACTAACCACCACCTTCTCGAAGGCAATTCGGGATGGGTAACAGCTTAAGGCACCCACATCCCAGGAAAGGATTAAAAAGTTCCAGTCCGGGGCAGCACGGTGGCGCAGTGGATAGCACTGCTGCCTCGCGTCGCCGAGGTTCAATCCCGGCTCTGGGTCACTGTCCGTGTGCAGTTTGCACATTCTCCCCGTGTTTGCGTGGGTTTCGCCCCCACAATCCAAAGATGCGCAGGCTAAGTGGATTGGCCACGCTAAACTGTCCCTTAATTGGGAAAAAATGAATTGGGTACTGTAAATTTTTTTTTTTAAAGAGTTCTAGTCCCCATGTTTCTAATGCCCAATATCCTCTCTTGAGCCCTTCTAAAGGCTCTGGATAATTCTGGGATGACAGCTCAAGCAAAGGGGGTGCTGATTTATCTCCCACTGCACAGTCTGGGATATTCGGGCAGATTGGGATATTCGGGCAGATTGTCTGGGGCATTCGGGCTGATTGTCTGGGGCAGTCGGGCAGATTGTCTGGGGCAGTCGGGCAGATTGTCTGGGGCAGTCGGGCAGATTGTCTGGGGCAGTCGGGCAGACTGCCTGGGGCAGCCGGGCAGACTGCCTGGGGCAGCCGGGCAGATTGCCTGGGGCAGCCGGGCTGATTGCCTGGGGCAGCCGGGCAGACTGCCTGGGGCAGCCGGGCAGACTGCCTGGGGCAGCCGGGCAGACTGCCTGGGGCAGCCGGGCAGACTGCCTGGGGCAGCCGGGCAGACTGCCTGGGGCAGCCGGGCAGACTGCCTGGGGCAGCCGGGCAGACTGCCTGGGGCAGCCGGGCAGACTGCCTGGGGCAGCCGGGCAGACTGCCTGGGGCAGCCGGGCAGACTGCCTGGGGCAGCCGGGCAGATTGCAAGTCCTCCTGTTCCCAAGCTCAGCCCAGGGTTCACAGTGGCCACTCGTTCTGAGAGAATCTCATGCCCAGTTTCTGTATGTATGTTAATATTCAGATGTGTATGTATATGTAATATATATGTATATATAGATTTTTTTTTTGTCCTCCTGCATGCCCAAGATACTCCTGGACGGTAACATATAACTTGGTAAACATTAACTCATAGGCTTTGGTGCAGATGCTAAGTCATTTGACTTGTTTATTTCTCAAGTCTTTTTTTTCTCCAAAAGGTGCTTCTCTCCCAGGGATACAAGTTCCACAGTCCCTGACTCCCCCTGGGGTACGGTTTCCACAGGCCCTGACTCCCCCTGGGGTACGGTTTCCACAGGCCCTGACTCCCCCTGGGGTACGGTTTCCACAGGCCCTGACTCTCCCTGGGGTATGGTTTCCACAGGCCCGACTCCCCCTGGGGCACAGTTTCCATAGGCCCTGACTCCCCCTGGGGTATGGTTTCCACAGGCCCTGACTCCCCCTGGGGTACGGTTTCCACAGGCCCTGACTCTCCCTGGGGTACGGTTTCCACAGGCCCTGACTCTCCCTGGGGTATGGTTTCCACAGGCCCTGACTCCCCCTGGGGTACAGTTTCCATAGGCCCTGACTCTCCCTGGGGTATGGTTTCCACAGGCCCTGACTCTCCCTGGGGTATGGTTTCCATAGGTCCCGACTTGCCCTGGGGTACAGTTTCCATAGGCCCTGACTCCCCCTGGGGTACGGTTTCCACAGGCCCTGACTCCCCCTGGGGTACAGTTTCCACAGGCCCTGACTCCCCCTGGGGTATGGTTTCCACAGGCCCTGACTCCCCCTGGGGTACAGTTTCCATAGGCCCTGACTCCCCCTGGGGTACAGTTTCCATAGGCCCTGACTCCCCCTGGGGTACAGTTTCCATAGGCCCTGACTCCCCCTGGGGTACAGTTTCCATAGGCCCTGACTCCCCCTGGGGTACGGTTTCCACAGGCCCTGACTCCCCCTGGGGTATGGTTTCCACAGGCCCTGACTCCCCCTGGGGTATGGTTTCCACAGGCCCTGACTCCCCCTGGGGTATGGTTTCCACAGGCCCCGACTCCCCCTGGGGTACGGTTTCCACAGGCCCCGACTCCCCCTGGGGTACAGTTTCCATAGGCCCTGACTCCCCCTGGGGTATGGTTTCCACAGGCCCTGACTCCCCCTGGGGTATAGTTTCCACAGGCCCTGACTCCCCCTGGGGTATGGTTTCCACAGGCCCCGACTCCCCCTGGGGTACAGTTTCCATAGGCCCTGACTCCCCCTGGGGTACGGTTTCCACAGGCCCTGACTCTCCCTGGGGTATGGTTTCCACAGGCCTTGACCTCTCTCTGGAGATGGGTTTCCACAGGCCCTGACCTCTCTCTGGAGATGGGTTTCCACAGGCCCTGACCTCTCTCTGGAGTTGGGTTTACACGGGCCCTGATCTCTCTCTGGTGTAGGGTTTCCACGGGCCCTGACCTCTCTCTCTCTGGAATTGGGTTTACACGGGCCCTGACCTCCCTCTGGAGTTGGGTTTACACGGGCCCTGACCTCCCTCTAGGGTTCGGTTTCCACAGGCCCTGATCTCCATCGGGGTATGGTTTCCACAGGTCCTGATCTCACTCTGGGGTATAGTTTCCACAGGCCCGGACTCTCTCCCTGGAGTATGGTTTTCACGGGCCTGATCTCTCCCAAGAGGTTCCGCAGGCCCCGAATCCTTCCCCTTGGGTACGGGATACAAAGGCCCCGACTCTTTTTTCCGTATTTCTTTTATACCCATCGGGGCTGTGCCCAGTCGCTGCTGTCTGTGTTTGACTGTGACAGCTCTAATTTTTCAATGCAGTAACTTTTTAATGTAAAGCGGACATTCACCATGCCATTTCCATGATGGATGGGATAGGTGCAGACTGTCCTGGCACACACTGCGGGCAGAGTGTGACAGCTTTGACGCTTGTGACCAAGAGAGATCCACTCCTATTTATTTATTGAGCAGCCAGGCAAGATCTTGGGGGCTCGATCGAGGGGTTGTAAAGGAACAGGTTACTTGAGACTGAGGACAGGCACCAAAGGATTGTGGAGGAACTTTGGGGTCAGTTCGTACGTGGTTTATTCAAGCCCTGACTTCTTCCATGCCTGTTTTTTGGTCATCATTAACAAAATAATTAAATGACGTTGTGCCGCTTTTGAGCTTAACAGAATTAATTTAAGAACAATAAACTTTTTTTTCTTATGACGTTTCATGTGCTGTCTCTTTGGCTTCTGGTCAGTCATTGAGTGTGGCAGTGGGTTCTTTGAACGTGCCCACAGTTCAATGGTTCACACAGCAAACTTGAGATTGGATATACTCCGGTTAGTTTATTCGTACACACTCAAAAGGCTGGGGGTGGGGATAGAGAGAAAGAAAGATTTAGAGGACAAAGACCACAGGGAAAGAAAGATTTACACGCGGAATCCAAGTCCCATGGTCGGAGGGTTGAAATATTCACTTTTGCTGTAGAGTTGACTTCCACGATGAGACAGACAGACGGAGAACAATCATTCTTGTAGGCAGCTGATACAAACACTCCAGTCAAAATAGTGTCGTTGGGGGGCCAGGCATTCAAACCATAGAATCCTTACAGTGCCGAAAGAAGCCATTCGGCCCATCAAGTCTGCACCAACTTTCCGAAGGGGCACCCTACCTAGACCCCCTCCCTTTCCCTATTCCTGTAATCCCACTTAGCCTGCACATCTTTGGACATTACGAGACAATTTAGCATAGCTAATCCACCCTAACCCGCACATCTTTGGACTGTGGGAGGAAACCGGAGCACCCGGAGGAAACCCACGCAGACACGGGGAGAACGTGCAGACCCCGCGCGTTTACACAAGGTCAGAATCGAACCCGGGCCCCTGAAATGAAATGAAATGAAAATCGCTTATTGTCACGAGTAGGCTTCAATGAAGTTACTGTGAAAAGTCCCTAGTCGCCACATTCCGGCGCCTGTCCGGGGAGGCTGGTACGGGAATCGAACCGTGCTGCTGGCCTGCTTGGTCTGCTTTAAAAGCCAGCGATTTAGCCTTGTGAGCTAAACCAGCCCCTGGTGGCGTGAGGCAGCAGTACTAACCACTGTGGCTAGCAGTCAGGAGTCTGAGTGCTGATCCTCCTTGGCGATGGTGGCAAGGCGTCCAAGAGTACGGGTAGTCCCGGGATAATGTGGAGCTCACACTTGGGAGTCTGAGGTAGGAGGCAGTCCGGGGTGCAGTGGGCACACTGCAGGAGGAATCATTGTGTGTTCTCCAGCTGCAGGGTGGGACAAGGGCAAAAAGCAGAGTGTCGGCCTGTCGCACAGTCACTGTCCTTGGGCTTGGCTACCTCTGTACTGGGCTGCAGATGGAATGTGATGGTAACTGGAGGCGCCTGTAGCTTGGAAACATAATAAACAGAGGATGTGTGAAGCTCTCCTGGAAGCTCGGCTTGGTTGGTGAGCATTCTAGATGGGGTGGGTACAGGTCCACATGGGGCTTGGATACGTCACAAGTGATGGGCTCGGGGGGGGGGGGGGGGGGGGGGGGGGGCTACGACTGCCAGCTGATGTCTCCAACAGCACTGTAAAGGGATACTCCAGAATCACAATCGCTACATCTCAGGAGTGAAGCGGGTACAGCTACATCACTTATGGCATTCCAACAATGAAGGCCCATCGCATGTTCACCAGAATTGCCATTCATTTTGCCATTTTGCTCACATGCTGAGAGTTGAGGTAAGAGTGGGAGTTTAGGGAAGTGGGAGAGCGGAGATTTAAAAAGAGCGGGAGCTGTGAGGGACACCTGTGCAGTGGGTTGAGTTTGAAAAACAATCCAGGAGTAGCGTCGCAGGGAGTGGGTAAGTTCATTGGCTGGTAAGTAACTGCTAATTTGCATGACCTAAATTGCTTTCAGATTAGAGGTAAAAAGAGAAAAATGTTCCACGTTAGAAAGACTAAATCCAGCTGGAAATTTAAAATAAAACAAAAATACAAATTAAATAAAATTGAGATGCAGGGCCAAGTGATGTGTTTTACCTGCATGATGTGGGAGCTGGTGGACCCCCATCTTGGTTCCTGGTGAACACGTCTGTATCAAATGTTGGTTGCTTGAAGAACTCCGGCTCAAAGTTGATGAGCTGGAGTCCGCGTTTCGGACACTGCGGCACATCAGGGAAGGGGGGACCCGGATGCTGTGATTCAGGAGGGAGTCGCAGCCTTTTACATCAGGAGGGAGTCGCAGGAGGAATTAACTACCTTGAATTTGGTCAGGGGCAGGAGGGTGTGACTATGAGTGAGGTAGGTAGGGGGATCCAGGAGGTAGGGTTGCAGGACCTCAGCCCTTGTCCCTGCCCAAGATTTGAGATCATTGCTCTCTGTGTGGACGAGAGTGGGGACTGTTGGGGGGATGAGCCAACTGACCACAGCACCGTGGTATGGGGAGCCTTCAAGTGTAGTCGGAATCGGGGATAGTATAGTTAGGGGCATTGACACTGTTCTCTGTGACCAGGATTGAGAACCCTGAAGGTTGCGTTGCAGCCCAGTACAGAGGTAGCCAAGGTTCTCAGGTTCAGGGTATCTCATCTGGGCTGCAAATGAACTTGGAGTGAGAGGGTAAAGATCCAGGTGTCGTGGTCCACGTAGGTACCAATAGGTAGAACAAGGACAGAGGTTCTGCTGAAGGAATATGAGAAACTAGGAGCTAGATTAAAAAAGCAGAACCAAGGAGGTAATAATCTCTGGAATACTACCTGAGCCGCAAGCGAATTGGCACAGGGTCAATAAGATTAAAGAGGTGAATGTGTGGCTCGAAGGTTGGCGTGGGAGAAATGGGTTTGAATTCATGGGACATTGGCACCAGTCCTGGGGAGAGGGAACCTGTTCCGATGGGAAGGTCTTCATCCGAATCATGCTGGGTAACAAAGTCCTATGTAATCGGGTAACTAGGGCTGTAGATAGGGCTTTAAACTAAATAGTGGGGGAAGGGTTCAGTTGTATGGAGAATTAGAAAATCAGAGTTAAAGGAGAAGGTAGAAGTGCAGGTTAATAATGAGGACTTTAAACTAGTCAAAGGGTCCGAAGGTGCAAGAGAGGTCAGTAAAGTTTCCAGAACAAGTCATAGAACACAGGGTATGGAAAGCGGCAGGAATCTAACTTCAGGTACAGCAGATAAGGGGACCACTATGAGGAGAGGGACGGTCAACGCAGGACTAAGGGTCTTGTACCTAAATGCGCGCAGTATACGGAACAAGGTAAATGAGCTTGTTGCGCATACTGAAATTGGCTGGTACGATGTTGTGGGCATCACAGAGACGTGGCTGCAAGGGGATCTAAATATCCAAGGATATGTGTCCTATCGAAAGGACAGGCAGATGGGCAAAGAGGGTGTAACCCTGTTGGTAAGGAATAAAGTTAAATCGATAGCAAGAAGTGATTATAAGGTCTGAAGGCACAGAATCTCTGTGGGTAGAGTTGAGGAATCGCAAAGGAAAAAAGATCCTGGTGGGAAATATGTACAGGCTCCCTAGCAGTAGTCAGGATGTGGGACAAAAAATAAATCAGGAGATAGAAAAGGCATTTAAGAAAGGCGATATTACAATAATCATGGGGGACTTCAATATGCAGGTGGACTGGGAAAATCAGGTTGGTAGCGGATCCCAAGAAAATAAATTTGTGGAGTGTTTATGAGATGTTTTTTCTGGAGCTGCTTATGACAGAGCCGAGTAGGGAACAGGCAATTCTGGATTTGGTGATGTGTAATGAGGCAGACTTGATTAGGGAACTTAAAGTGAAGGAACCCTTAGGGAGCAGTGATCACAATATGATAGAATTCACCCTGCAGTTTGAGAGGGGGAAACTGGAATAAGATGTAACGGTATTACAATTAAATAAGGGTAACTACAAAGACATGAGGGAGGGTCTGGCTAGAGTTGATTGGAGGGAGCATACAATGTGGTGAGGATGAGAGGGAAGCCAGAGGATTGGGAAGCCTTTGAAAGCAAGCATAGGATAAGTAAAAAAGCAATAAAGAGAAGATGAAATGTGAGTATAAACTAGCTAGCAATATAAAAGAAGATTGCAAGATTTTTTTCAATATATAAAAGGCTAGAGAGAAGCAAGAATGGACAATTGGACCACTGGAAAATGAGGCTGAGAAGTAGTAATGGGGAACAAGGAATTGGCAGAGGAGCTGAATAAATTCTTGTCATCAGTCTTCACAGTGGAAGACACCAATGGCATGCCAGAACTTTAAGAGAGTTAGGGGCCAGAGGTGAGTGTAGTGGCCATCACTAAGGAGAAGGTGCTGTGGAAGCTGGAAGGTGCGAAGGTGATAAATCACTTGGGCCGGATAGATTAGACCCCAGGGTTCCGAAGGAGATAGCTGAGGGGATTGTGGAGTTATTGGTGGTGATCTTTCAGGAAGCACTAATCAGGGAGTGTCCCAGAGGACCAGAAAATGGCTAATGTAACACCGCTGTTTAAGAAGGGAAGGAGGCAGGTGAAGGGAAATTATCGGCGAATTAGCCTGACTTCTACCATTGGTCCATTATTAAAAATGAGATTGTGGAGTACTTGAAAGTGCACGATAAAATAGGAATGAATCAGCACGGCTTCGTCAAGGGGATGTCACGTCCGACAAATCTGTTAGAATTGTTTGAAGATATCACGAGAAAGTTAGACAAAGGAGAGCCAGTGGACGTGATCTATTTGAATTTCCAGAAGGCCTTTGGACAAGGTGCCGTACAGGAGGCTGCTAAATAAGATAAGAGCCCATGGTGTTAGGGGCAAGGTACTGGCACGGATAGAGGATTGGCTGACTGGCAGAAAGCGGGGAGTGGGGATAAAGGGGTCTTTTTCAGGATCATAGATCATAGAATTTACAGTGCAGAAGGAGGCCATTCAGCCCATCGAGTCTGCATCGGCTCTTGGAAAGAGAACCCTACCCAAGGTCAACACCTCCACCCTATCCCCATAACCCAGTAACCCCACCCAACACTAAGGGCAATTTTGGACACTAAGGGCAATTTATCATGGCCAATCCACCTAACCTGCACATCTTTGGACTGTGGGAGGAAACTGGAGCACCCGGAGGAAACCCACACACACACTGGGAGGATGTGCAGACTCCGCACAGACAGTGACCCAAGCCGGAATCGAACCTAGGACCCTGGAGCTGTGAAGCAATTGTGCTATCCACAATGCTACCGTGCTGCCCTATGGCAGCAGGTGACTAGTGGTTTCCTGCAGAGATCAGTTTGCGACCACAACTTTTCACAATATACATTAACAATCTGGAAGAAGGAACTGAGGGCATCGTTGCTAAGTTTGCAAAGATATGTAGAGGGACAGGTAGTTTTGAGGAAGTGTTGAGGGTGCAGAAGGACTTGGACAGGCTAGGAGAGTGGGCTAGGAAGTGGCAGATGGAATACCATGTGGAAAAGTGTGAGGCTATGCTGTTTGGGGGGAAGAATAGAGGCATAAACTATTTTCTAAATGGGGAAAGGCTTCGGAAATCTGAAGCATAAAAGGACTTGGGAGTCCTCGTTCAGGATTCTCCTAAGGTTAAAATTCAATGTTAGTATTCATTTCGAGAGGGCTAGAATACAAGAGTAGGAATGTATTGCTGAGGCTATATAAGGCTCTGGTCAGACTACGTTTGGAGTATTGTGAACAGTTTTGGGCCCTGTATCTAAGGAAGGATGTGCTGGGCCTTGGAAAGGGTCTGGAGGAGGTTGACAAGAATGATCCCTGGAATGAACAGCTTGTCGTATAAGGAATGGTTGAGGACTCTGGGTGTGTACTCGATAGGAGTTTAGAAGGATGAGGAGGGAATCTCATTGTAACTTGAAGAATACTGAGAGGCCTAGATAGAGTGGATGTGAAGAAGATGTTTCCACTGGTAGGAGAGGCTAGAACCCAAGGGCACGGCCTAAGGCTGAAGGGATGATCCTTTAAAACTGGGATGAGGAGGAATTTCTTCAGCCAGAGGGTGGTGAATCTGTGGAACTCATTGCCCCAGGAGGCTGTGGAGACCAAGTCACTGAGTGTCTTTAAGACAGAGATAGATAGGTTCTTGTTAATAAGGGGATTCGGGGTTATGGGGAGAAGGCAGGAGAATGGAGATGAGAAACATATCAGCCATGATCGAATGGCGGAGCAGACCCAATGGGCCTAATTCACACCTTACCAGCCCCCTCAGGGCTCCAGATGTTACAAATCTGGGATTCCATCTTGGTCACTCCAGTGTGTGTGCTGGCATCTCAGAGACAAGGCTGCATTAGCCACCGTGCAAGCAGGGCAGGAAAAACTATAAACCCTTAAAGCTATCATAGGTTTGATACTCTGAACACGTGTGTGCGTGGGTTTCCTCCGGGTGCTCCGGTTTCCTCCCACAGTCCAAAGATGTGAAGGTTGGGTGGATTGGCCATGATAAATTGCCCTTAGTGTCCAAAATTCTATGATTAAACTAGGACAAAAGTTTGGCACAACATCGTGGGCCGAAGGGCCTGTTCTGTGCTGTATTTCTCTAAATCTAAATCTAAATCTTCATTCTGTTGAATCTTCAATCATTAATGTCTTCAATGTTCGGGCGGCATGGTGGTGCCCTGCTGCCTCACGGCGCTGAGGTCCCAGGTTCGATCCCAGCCCTGGGTCACTGTCCGTGTGGAGTTTGCACATTCTCCGTGTGTCTTTTTTCAAAAATTAATTGACAGTGCCCAATTTTGTTTTCCCAATTAAGGGGCAATTTAGCATAGGCAATCCACCTAACCTGCACATCTTTGTGTTGTGGGGGTGAGACCTATGCAGACACGGGGAGAATGTGCAAACTCCACACAGATGGTCCACCGTGCCTGCCCGTTAATTTGGAAAAAAAATAATTGGCTACTCTGAATTTAAATAAATGTCTTCAAGGTTTCATTTCAGAGAGAAGGGAAAAGCGCAAAGAGATCCGGGACTCAATGCTGCCTTTGTCAGGGTCCTAATGCAATGGATGAGGCGAATGAGGGAGAGGTGATGCTGTGTGCAACTCTAGCAGGATGCCCCGCCTGAGGGACATGGTCAAGAGGGAGCCAGAGCATGAACAGAAGGGTCAGAAGGAGAGACCCAGATTTCAGAGGCGAATCATCAGACCAAAGGTAAACCCAAGAAGAGTCTCCAATTTAGAAATGAGTGAGAGACAATGTCAGATGTCTGCACTTGTCATGACCTCTGACAGATCAATGACGCCATATTCTTTGTGAAGACTTGACACCACGAGGAGTTGGAGCTTTCCCCCTGAACATAGAACATAGACATAGAACAGTACAGCACAGAACAGGCCCTTCGGCCCTCGATGTTGTGCCGAACAATGATCACCCTACTTAAACCCACGTAACCCGTATACCCATAACCCAACAATCCCCCCATTAACCTTACACTACGGGCAATTTAGCATGGCCAATCCACCTAACCCGCACATCTTTGGACTGTGGGAGGAAACCGGAGCACCCGGAGGAAACCCACGCACACACGGGGAGGACGTGCAGACTCCACACAGACAGTGACCCAGCCGAGAATCAAACCTGGGACCCTGGAGCTGTGAAGCATTGATGCTAACCACCATGCTACCGTGAGGCAGCGCAGTTTCTGCCTGCGGGGGCTTTCCAGTGATCAACTGGGTACTTCTGTGGCATCACTCAGTCCCAAACACACAGATGCATAAAGGTCAAAGTTGCTCTTTACAAGAAGGTACATCAGTTTGTCAGGTTTGCTCTGGATGAAAATAGGCCGGCTGCAGATTCACCACCGTCGCCACCATCTCAGGTTTCCCAAGAGTGCAGGGTGCAATAGACTGCACCCATGTAGCTTTATGGGCTCCATTGCAGCAGCCCCTAATGTTATTAAAGTGCAAAAGCTACCATTCTATCAATGTGCAGATCGTATGTGATCATTGCATGAACAAAATGCACGTTAGTACACGATACACTGGGAGTTGCCATGATTTCTGCATCCTAAATCACTCCCAGGTCCACATGAGACTTTCAAAGGGCCAGTACATCTGCAGGAGTGACTACTTCGGGATAAGTGGTGCCCACTGAAACGCTGGCTGATGATACTGGTACGTTGCCATCACAGTCATTCCAAGGAGAGATACAACGCTGCTCACAACTCCACACGCTCTCTTATAGAGAGAACCATATGACTTCTGAAGATGCATTTCAGGGCAGCACGGTAGCATTGTGGGTAGCACAATGGCTTCACAGCTCCAGGGTCCCAGGTTCGATTCCGGCTTGGGTCACTGTCTGTGCGGAGTCTGCACATCCTCCCCGTGTGTGCGTGGGTTTCCTCCGGGTGCTCCGGTTTCCTCCCACAGTCCAAAGATGTGCAGGTTAGGTGGATTGGCCATGATAAATTGCCCTTAGTGTCCAAAATTGCTCTTAGTGTTGGGTGGGGTTACTGGGTTATGGGGATAGGGTGGAGGTGTTGACCTTGGGTAGGGTGCTCTTTCCAAGAGCCGGTGTAGACTTGATGGGCCAAATGGCCTCCTTCTGCACTGTAAACTCTATGAAAGGTGCTTGGACTGCTCAGATGGTTCACGGAAATACAATCCCAATAGGGTTTCACCCATCATTGCAAGTGTGTTGCATCCTTCACAAACTGGCAATGTAAAGAGATGATCCTTTGCCAGAAGGTGAAATGGAGGCGGATGAGAGCTTAGCAGTGGATGAAGATACAGAGGAAGCTCAGGAGGCTGCTGAGGGTCAGTATGAACGTGATGACACTACGGAGGAAGCAAGACATGGGAGACGTGCTGACAGGTCCCAGTTAAGGGAGGGCATATATGGCCACATCTCTCGCGCCCTCAATGCCATCCATTTACATCTCAGCGCTTGTACAACCACTCGCATTCTAGTCTCATTAATCGCCAGGGCATGCTCTCTGCGTTGGTCTGTGATGCCCTGTGAATGCACTCATTCTGGAAACTGAGGGTCCACTGAGGAACGAAAGCAAAATGACAGAAGATTTGAAGCTTTCGCCGCCAGATAATGATGCAAACACGGCAGCTACTGAGAGGAAGATATAGTTAGGGATCTCCTCCACTCTTGCTTCATAGTTAGGGATCTCCTCCACTCTTGCTTCATAGTTAGGGATTTCCTGCTCCGGGGCTGATGCACCCTCTTGCACGTCTTGTCTTCTGTCACTGCCATTGAGGAGATACAAATGCCTCTAGAATATCAATACTGATGGGCTATCCTCACTCAATGGTGCTCCTTGTGGAAGGAGGGTTAGAAACGCATATATCACACACTTCAAATAAAGATTTAAACACATCTCCCTGACCTCACCCAAAGGTATGGAGACTAGGTGAAGAGAGGTCAACATCACAGGAATGTTAACCATACGGTGGGACATTATCGCTGTAGGGTGGGGAGGATAAACCTTAATATAAGAGAATTCTAATGTTCAAAATCACAACGTTATCAAAACATTCACATACCCATCAAATGGATTCACAAAAGTGCAATTTCTTTACAATGACAGCACACCCGTGACTCCAAAATTTGTTAACTTTACTAACCATACACGGTGGCTCAGTGGTTAGCACTGCTGCTTCACCGTGCCCAGGACCCGGATTCGATCCTGGCCCCGGGTCACTGTCCGTGTGGAGTTTGCACATTCTCCCCGTGTCTGCGTGGGTTTCACCCCCACAGCCCAAAGATGGGCAGGGTAGGTGGATTGGCCACTCTAAATTGAGCCTTAATTGGAAAAAAATAAATCGACATTCTAAATTTTTTTTTAAAGTTTCCTAACCATTCTCTGGAACAGCCCGACATCTGCAGAAAAGGCGGAGGCAGCCTGTTGACTGCTCTGTCGTGATGTGCGCGATTACCTTGGTGGGCGCCCTCTGCTGGCCCAAAGCCTGGAGGTTCCCCACCTGATCAGGATCTCCTGCTCCGGGGCTGATGCACCCTCTGCAGTCTGAGGAACTGGGGTGGATGGGGTCACAGGCAGTGAGGACTTGAGCGGTTGCACATTCTTGGAGTGTCCTGTGAGGAGGCCCCCGGGGTGTCCGGCTGGTGATCACCCACCCTGTGGGTTCCCAGGTTTTCCGACCTTGAGGAGTTGGTGCACCTGGAGTGAGGTCAACGCCCGCATATCATCTACATTTTGATGGTGCCCACCTGGGTGTGTAGCCATGAAGTGCAGGGTCGAGCGCAAATACGGGAAGACCTACTGGATCATGGTCTCCACAGTGGTCACCGGCCTTCCCATTGTGACCTCGATGGAACATGGACCGACTCCTCTGTTGTTCGCTCTAGTCTGCTGAGTGACTGTTGAATGATCTTCCATGCCTGATCTTCCGCTGCCTGTTGTCACACCTCCAACATTGGGTTGGCGGCCACTCGCAGAGGTTCATCTTCTGATGCAGCCCTTCGAGTGCCGCAGACCTGGGCTGCCCCTGCTTCTGACTGCTGCACGGATGTGTCAGTGAGATGCCCTCCCCAGCCTGATCTGGAGCTGCGCCCCATCGAGGTGTGTGTCTCTGCGCTGGTGGAGGTTGCGGGTGAGCGCTATGACCCTTCTTCCAGCACTTCCTCTTCAGACGTGGTCTGGGGGCTCCGACTGATGCCGGGCTGCCTTGTGGGCCGCGATCTGCTGCTCCCTAGAAAATAGAGTTTCAGTTGACGAGCATGAACAATGTAACGCTGCACTGTGAGTGTCAGGATTTGGTGAAGTGATGGGTCTGTGATCCAGCTAAGGTTGGTCAGACGAAACCGATCTTCCCTTCCCCACAGGAGTAACCCCTGTCCTCCCCAGCCAGCTCAGCAGTTGTCTCCTCAAACTCTGTGAGGACATAAGAACTAGGAGCAGGAGTAGGCCATCTGGCCCCTCGAACCTGCTCCGCCATTCAATGGCTGATCTTTTGTGGACTCAGCTCCACTTTCCGGCCCGAACACCATAAACCTTAATCCCTTTATTCTTCAAAAAACTATCTATCTTTACCTTAAAAACATTTAATGAAGGAGCCTCAACTGCTTCACTGGGAAAGGAATTCCATAGATTTACAACCCTTTGGGTGAAGAAGTTCCTCCTAAACTCAGTCCTAAATCTACTTCCCCTTATTTTGAGGCTATGTCCCCTAGTTCTGCTTTCACCCGCCAGTGGAAACAACCTGCCCGCATCTATCCTATCTATTCCCTTCATAATTTTATAGGTTTCTATAAGATCCCCACTCCTAAATTCCAACGAGTACAGTCCCAGTCTACTCAACCTCTCCTCATAATCCAACCCTTTCAGCTCTGGGATTAACCGAGTGAATCTCCTCTGCACACCCTCCAGTGCCAGTACGTCCTTTCTCAGGTAAGGAGACCAAAACTGAACACAGTACTCCAGGTGTGGCCTCACTAACATCTTATACAATTGCAGTATAACCTCCCTAGTCTTAAATCCATCCCTCTAGCAATGAAGGGCAAAATTCCAAAATGTGCCTTCTTAATCACCTGTTGTACCTGTAAACCAACTTTTTGCGACTCATGCACTAGCACACCCGGGTCTCTCTGCACAGCGGCATGCTTTAATATTTTATTATTTAAATAATAAATAACAATAAGGACAATGATATTGGTCATCCGTTCCCTGGTCTGCGCCCTTTCCCTTCTGTTGTAAGTCAGCTTGTCCTGTATGAAGATGAAAGAAAGGCATGTAACCAGAGGGGATGGAGCAGAGGTCGGGTGAGGTACATATCCCTGTGTGTGGTGAGTCTTTCCCAGAAGGGCCAGAAGATGGGGTGTGAGCAACATGCTGGATGGGATGGTGGTGATGTGAAAGGTTCTGTGAGACAATACGTGGCGAGGTGTGTCCCCTGCTAATGGATGTGTGAGATTCCTGAAGAGAGTACCCCTTTTGAGTCCACAAAGCCATGATTGGAGGTTGTTGAAGGGTGACCTACCCTGTGCCAACCTCCTGTACAGGGCAGAGTGATGAGGCTGGTGGTCTTCCATCCCTGGGGTACAGGACATGCCTCTCCTCCCACACTCCTCTGGTCAAAGCCTCAAGGGCCTGGTGGGTGAAGTGGGGGACCAAGTAACCTGTTTGATTGGGCAGGTTTAGCTCAGTGGGCTCGACAGCTGGTTTACAATGCAGAACAAGGCCAGCGGCGCGGGTTCAATTCCCGTACCTGCTGACCCGAACAGGTGCCGGAATGTGGCGTCTAGGGGCTTTTCACAGTAACTTCATGCTTGTGACAATAAAAAATTATTATTATTATTCAATCAGTTACCTTCAAATCCACTCCCTCTTTCACCAGTGTGTGTACCATCGACAAGATGCACTGCAGTAACTCACAAGGACGCCTTCGACAGCACCTTCCAACTGCGACCATCTAGAGAAGGAGGAGGCAGCTGGTACATGGGACCGCCACCTGCCAATTCCCCTCCAAGCCACACACCATCCTGATTTGGAATCATTGCCATTTCTTCAGTGCCACCAGAATCATAGAATCGCTACAGTGCAGGAGGCCATTCGGTCCATCAAATCTGCACCAACCCTCTGAAAGAGCACCCTACCCAGACCCACATCCCACCCTAACCCCAGAAGCCCCCCCCCCCAACCTTTTTGGACACTAAGGGGCAATTTGGAATGGCCAATCCACCTAACCTGCACATCTTTGGACTGTGGGAAGAAACCCACGCACACACAAAGAACAACGCTGCCCGTCTAAACTAAAATCTTCTACACTTCCTGGGTCCGTATCCCTCTATTCCCATCCATTTCATGTATTTGTCAAGATGCCCCTTAAACGTCACTATCGTCCCTGCTTCCACCACCTCCTCCGGCAGCGAGTTCCAGGCACCCACTACCCTCTGTGTAAAAAACTTGCCTCGCACATCTGAAATGAAATGAAAATCGCTTATTATCAAGTAGGCTTGAAATGAAGTTACTGTGAAAAGCCCCTAGTCGTCACATTCTGGCACCTGTTCAGGGAGGCTGTTACGGGAATTGAACCGTGCTGCTGGCCTGCCTTGGTCTGCTTTCAAAGCCAGCGATTTAGCCCTGTGCTAAACAGCCCCTAAACATTTCCTCTAAACCTTGCCCCTCGCATCTTAAACCTATGCCCCCTAGTAATTGACCCCTCTACCCTGGGGGAGAACGTGCAGACTCCACACAGTGACCCAAGGCCGGAATTGAACCCGGGGTCCCTGGCGCTGTGAGATAGCAGTGCTAACCACTGTGCCAAAATCCTGGTACTCCCTCTCTCTCGCGGTACTGTGGGCATTCCGACATGAGAGGGGACTGTACTGGTTCAAGAAGGCGACTCACCACCCCCTTCCCAAGGGCAATTAGAGAGGGGCAAAATGCTGGACTAGCCGGGGACGCCCACATCACATGAAAGAATGGGGGGGGGGGGCAGAAAAAGGGTCAATCAGCATCTGTGGATGGGCAGCACGGTAGCATTGTGGATAGCACAATCGCTTCACAGCTCCAGGGTCCCAGGTTCGATTCCGGCTTGGGTCACTGTCTGTGCGGAGTCTGCTCATCCTCCCCGCGTGTGCGTGGGTTTCCTCCGGGTGCTCTGGTTTCCTCCCACAGTCCAAAGATGTGCACGTTAGGTGGATTGGCCATGATAGATTGGCCTTAGTGTCCAAAATTTGCCCTTAGTGTTGGGTTGGGTTATGGGGATAGGGTGGAGGTGTTAACCTTGGGTAGGGTGCTCTTTACGGGAGCCGGTGCAGACTATGGCCTCCTTCTGCATTGTAAATTCTATGTCTATATTTCGGTGAGATACGGAAGACGTGGGCTGGAGGAACTGGTGAGTGTTGGAGGGGGAGTGGACCAATGGGGGATAAAATGGAGCTGGAGGCGAGGGGAGATGTGCTGCTCAGAGCCAGTAGGGGGCAGCGAGGCACTGAGGGTGGCTGTCTCCAGCCCCAGAACAGGAAATGAACATGTGAAAAAACCCCTGACACTTCAGCGACTGCTGGAGTGTGAGCAAAGTATGAGTTGTGCTCAGTGCTGATGGTCCAACAATGAACACCAACCAGGCAGCTTTGGACATCTCTTGCAAGAACCCACAAGATGACTTTGAGATTATCCAGAGGGTTGGAGGGGGAACCTATGGGGAGGTTTACAAGGTAAGGACCCAGGTTGGCTGGGCTGGTGGAAGTCTGCAGGATGTATTGTGGCTCAGTTACAGAAATAGAGACGTTTAAATCGCTGCACCTTCAGCAGCCTGGGGCTCTGGAATTCGCTCCCTCTACCTCCTAGCCCTTTCCCCCTCCCTCTTTCTTTCCAGTAGATGCTCATTGCAACCTTCTTCTCTGGCCCTCCTGTCTCCTCGTGTGGTTGCTCCAGTGTCACGTCCTTGCCCGGGAACAATCCCTGGCTCTGGGATGTGACCGTTTACATTTGACTCCACCAAGTCCTAAATAGGATCCGATGAAGGGGGTTTGCCCATTGGGTGTGCATCTGATGGGACAATTCTCACTCATTGAAGAATTGGAGTTGGGTGCAGGGAGGCACAGGTTTGTTACGGTGGGGGGTGAGATCCAGCACCCAAGGCCAGTCAGACACGTTCCTGGGAAGCTGTGAGGGCTGCCACAGTCGGTCAGCTGGCTCTGAATTCCCCGCGGGTGTGGCTGGCTGGCCACGCAGCGGCCCTGGGACAACTTGTGGAGTCGGAGTGAATGAGAGCGAAACCTGGCCTGACCGAAACCGATAGTGAGGGGGAGAGGAGTGAGGGGGTGGAAAGGAGGGTGGGGGGTGTTCCTGTGAGATTCACAATTCCTCACTGAGCAACCTGTCTGGCTCAGGAGTGCCCCCCCCCCCCCCATCCTGGGGAGATTGGGGAGGGAGCTGGGGCAGGAGGGATGGGGAGATTGGGGAGGGAGGGGGCAGGAGGGATGGGGAGATTGGGGAGGGAGTTGGGGCAGGAGGGATGGGGAGATTGGGGGGTTGGGGCAGGAGGGATGGGGAGATTGGGGAGGGAGTAGGGGCAGGAGGGATGGGGAGATTGGGGAGGGAGGGGGCAGGAGGGATGGAGAGATTGAGGAGGGAGTAGGGGCAGGTAGGATGGGGAGATTGGGGAGGGTAGGGGTAGAAGGGATGGGGAGATTGGGGAGGGTAGGGGCAGGAGATTGGGGAGGGTAGGGGCAGGAGGGATGGGGACATTGGGGAGGGAGTTGGGGCAGGAGGGATGGGGAGATTGGGGAGGGTAGGGGCAGGAGGGATGGGGAGATTGGGGAGGGTAGGGGCAGGAGGGATGGGGAGATTCGGGAGGGTTGGGGCAGGAGGGATGGGGAGATTGGGGAGGGTCGGGGCAGGAGGGATGGGGAGATTGGGGAGGGTAGGGGCAGGAGGGATGGGGAGATTGGGGAGGGTAGGGGCAGGAGGGATGGGGAGATTGGGGAGGGTAGGGGCAGGAGGGATGGGGAGATTGGGGAGGGTCGGGGCAGGAGGGATGGGGAGATTGGGGAGGGTAGGGGCAGGAGGGATGGGGAGATTGGGGAGGGTAGGGGCAGGAGGGATGGGGAGATTGGGGAGGGTAGGGGCAGGAGGGATGGGGAGATTGGGGAGGGTGTTGGGGCAGGAGGGATGGGGAGATTGGGGAGGGAGGGGGCAGGAGGGATGGGGAGATTGGGGAGGGTAGGGGCAGGAGGGATGGGGAGATTGGGGAGGGTAGGGGCAGGAGGGATGGGGAGCTTGGGGAGGGAGTTGGGGCAGGAGGGATGGGGAGATTGGGGAGGGTGTTGGGGCAGGAGGGATGGGGAGATTGGGGAGGGAGTTGGGGCAGGAGGGATGGGGAGATTGGGGAGGGAGGGGGCAGGAGGGATGGGGAGATTGGGGAGGGAGGGGGCAGGAGGGATGGGGAGATTGGGGAGGGTAGGGGCAGGAGGGATGGGGAGATTGGGGAGGGTAGGGGCAGGAGGGATGGGGAGATTGGGGAGGGTTGGGGCAGGAGGGATGGGGAGATTGGGGAGGGTCGGGGCAGGAGGGATGGGGAGATTGGGGAGGGTAGGGGCAAGAGGGATGGGGAGATTGGGGAGGGTAGGGGCAGGAGGGATGGGGAGATTGGGGAGGGTAGGGGCAGGAGGGATGGGGAGATTGGGGAGGGTGTTGGGGCAGGAGGGATGGGGAGATTGGGGAGGGAGGGGGCAGGAGGGATGGGGAGATTGGGGAGGGTAGGGGCAGGAGGGATGGGGAGATTGGGGAGGGTAGGGGCAGGAGGGATGGGGAGCTTGGGGAGGGAGTTGGGGCAGGAGGGATGGGGAGATTGGGGAGGGTGTTGGGGCAGGAGGGATGGGGAGATTGGGGAGGGAGTTGGGGCAGGAGGGATGGGGAGATTGGGGAGGGAGGGGGCAGGAGGGATGGGGAGATTGGGGAGGGAGGGGGCAGGAGGGATGGGGAGATTGGGGAGGGTGTAGGGGCAGGAGGGATGGGGAGATTGGGGAGGGTGTAGGGGCAGGAGGAATGGGGAGATTGGGGAGGGAGTTGGGGCAGGAGGGATGGGGAGATTGGGGAGGGTAGGGGCAGGAGGGATGGGGAGATTGGGGAGGGTAGGGGCAGGAGGGATGGGGAGATTGGGGAGGGTAGGGGCAGGAGGGATGGGGAGATTGGTGGGGGGGCAGGAGGGATGGGGAGATTGGGGAGGGTAGGGGCAGGAGGGATGGGGAGATTGGGGAGGGTAGGGGCAGGAGGGATGGGGAGATTGGGGAGGGTAGGGGCAGGAGGGATGGGGGAGATTGGGGAGGGTGTTGGGGCAGGAGGGATGGGGAGATTGGGGAGGGAGTTGGGGCAGGAGGGATGGGGAGATTGGGGAGGGAGGGGGCAGGAGGGATGGGGAGATTGGGGAGGGAGGGGGCAGGAGGGATGGGGAGATTGGGGAGGGTGTAGGGGCAGGAGGGATGGGGAGATTGGGGAGGGTGTAGGGGCAGGAGGAATGGGGAGATTGGGGAGGGAGTTGGGGCAGGAGGGATGGGGAGATTGGGGAGGGTCGGGGCAGGAGGGATGGGGAGATTGGGGAGGGTAGGGGCAGGAGGGATGGGGAGATTGGGGAGGGTAGGGGCAGGAGGGATGGGGAGATTGGTGGGGGGGCAGGAGGGATGGGGAGATTGGGGAGGGTAGGGGCAGGAGGGATGGGGAGATTGGGGAGGGTAGGGGCAGGAGGGATGGGGAGATTGGGGAGGGTAGGGCAGGAGGGATGGGGAGATTGGGGAGGGTAGGGCAGGAGGGATGGGGAGATTGGGGAGGGTAGGGCAGGAGGGATGGGGAGATTGGGGAGGGTAGGGCAGGAGGGATGGGGAGATTGGGGAGGGTAGGGCAGGAGGGATGGGGAGATTGGGGGGTTGGGGCAGGAGGGATGGGGAGATTGGGGAGGGAGTAGGGGCAGGAGGGATGGGGAGGGTGTTGGGGCAGGAGGGATGGGGAGATTGGGGGGTTGGGGCAGGAGGGATGGGGAGATTGGGGAGGGTAGGGGCAGGAGGGATGGGGAGGGTGTTGGGGCAGGAGGGATGGGGAGATTGGGGAGGGAGTTGGGGCAGGTGGGATGGGGAGATTGAGGAGGGTAGGGGCAGGAGGGATGGGGAGATTGAGGAGGGAGTAGGGGCAGGAGGAATGGGGAGATTGAGGAGGGAGGGGGCAGGAGGGATGGGGAGATTGAGGAGGGAGGGGGCAGGAGGGATGGGGAGATTGAGGAGGGAGTAGGGGCAGGTAGGATAGTGAGGTTGAGGGCAGAGGGTAAGAGGAGGGAAGATGGAGGAAGGTGAGCGTTGGGGATAAATTACCTTTCTGGTACAAAGTGCCGGACAATGACTATCTCCTATAATAGAGGACCTAACCGCCGCCCCTTTACAGTCAATAGCATTACCATCACTGAATGCCCCACAATCAATGCCTTGGTTGTCACTATTGAACTGGACTGGCCATATTAGTCCTGTAGCTACCAGAGCAGGTCAGAGGCTGTGAATCCTGCGGCGAGTAACTCACCACCTGCCCCCAAGAGCCTGTCCACCATCTACCACCAAGTCGGGAATGTGTTTGAATACTCTCCACCCACATTGTTGGAGGGGGACTGGAGAAGGGGGTAGTGTCGGCGGTTTACAGGGCTATTTTGGAAGTGGAGAAGGCACCACTGAAAGGGATCAGGGCAAAGTGGGAGGAAGAGTTGGGAGAGGGTATGGAGGAGGGGTTCTGGTGTGAGGTGCTCCAGAGGGTGAATGCCTCCACCTCGTGCGCGAGGGTGGGGCTGATACAGCTGAAGGTGGTGTACAGAGCGCACCTCACAAGGGCGAGGATGAGCCGGCTCTTTGAGGGGGTAGAAGATGTGTGAACGTTGCGGGGTGGGGGGGGGGGGGGCGCAAACCATGTTCACATGTTTTGGTCCTGTCCAAACCTGGAGGATTACTGGAAGGAGGTTTTTCGGGTAATCTCTAAAGTGGTGCACGTGAAACTGGACCCGGGTCCCCCGGAGGCCTGATTCGGGGTGTCGGACCAGCCGGGGTTGGAAACGGGTGCGGAGGCGGATGTTGTAGCCTTCGCCTCGTTGATCGCCCGAAGGCGGATCCTGTTGGGATGGAGAGCAGCCTCTCCACCCTGTGCCCTGGCGTGGCGGGGGGTCCTGCTGGAATTCTTGACTCTTGAGAAGATCAAATTTGAACTGAGGGGAGGGATGGAGGGGTTCTACAATTCATGGGCGTTATTCATTCTGCACTTTCGAGAATTGGATAATATCGAACATTAGGGGTGGGGGTTGGGAGAGTTGGGGGGAGGAGGGACTGTGTGTGTTAATGGTGACTATGGGTGATTCCTGATTCCTTTTTGGCATTTGTTTATGTGAACATGCGGGCTGTTGTTGGGGGGTTTGATGGGAGGATGGGATTGGTGTTATTGATATGAGTATTGACATTGCATTCATTACTGATTATTGTTTATTGTTGGTGGGTGTAAATTTGGGAGAAAATGTGAAAAAAGAGGAGAGTAAAAAATATTTAAAAAAAAGAATACTCTCCACTTGCCTGGATGAGTGCAACTCCAACAACACTCAACAAGCTCGACACCATCCAGGACAAAGCAGCCAGGCGTGATTGCTCCTTCCACAAACATTTAAACCCTCCACTACCGACGAACAGTGCCAGCCGTGTGTACCATCCACGAGATGCACTGCGGTAACTCACTAAGGTTCCTTAGGCAGCACCTTCCAAACCCACCACCACTACCATCCAGAAGGACAAGAGCAGCAGATGCCTGGGAACCCCACCACCTGGAGGTTCCCCTCCAAGTCACTCACCACCCCAACCTGGAAATATATCGGCCGTTCCTTCACTGTCGCTTGGTCAAAATCCTGGAACTCCCTCCCTAACAGCACAGTGGGTGTACCTACACCTCAGGGACTGCAACGGCTCAAAAAGGCAACTCCACACCCTAACCCTAACCAGCGAAGCCCGCATCCCGTAAATACATTTAAAAAAATTGTGTGCATCAGTAACAAAATTAAAATAGACTTGCAGTATTTGCAGAAATAAATCTATCAGTGACCCCATCACTTCCTCATTTGGTGAGGCGGGTATAAACCTTTCAGTAATCTGCACTACCACGTGTTACCTGTTTAAACTAGTTCTGCTGAGGGAGCGCTTCATGTGGATCCCATAGCATCAGTAGGGGTTCAGGGGTCACGGGTCACGGGTCATGAAGCAGCCGTTTAGCCCCTTTGGGAATCCTCGGGACGTGCGGATGGTTGCAATGTCGTCATTCTGCGTCCTTAACATCGCTGTGCAGTTGCTACTGTCCAGATTAAACGTTTTTATTTTATGGATTCATGGGGTGGTCATTGCTGGTTAGGTCAGCATTTTTCAAGCCCGTCCCTAGTTGCCTTTGAAAAGGGCAATTATGGTCTCTCCCTCTCTCTCTCTCTCTCTCTCCTGTGTTGGGGTTTGTACATCATGTCAGACCCACCTGTTCCTTCAAACACTTTCTAAACCACTTCACCTCACTACCTTACTTCCTCCTTTCAAAGACCACTCCTTAAATGACACCACAAAGTGCTTTACAGACAGCCAAGTGTTTTCTGAAGTTTAGTCACTTGTAATGTAGCCAATATGTACGCAGCAAGATTCCACAAACATCAATGATCTGTTTTTCGGGATGTTGACATAAACTTATTATGTCCACCTGAGAGAGCAGGTGGGGGCCTCGTTTTAATGTCATCCAAAACACAATGGGCAGGATTCTCTCATCCTGAGGCTAAGTGTTGAAGCCGTCGTAAAGGCCGTCACGTTTCTCGACGGCGTCAACAGGGCCTTCAGGAGCAGTGATTCTGACCCCTGCAGGGGGCCAGCACGGTACTGGAGCGCCCCACGCCGCTCCAGCTGCCGATCCTGGCGTCAGATGGGCGCTGCGGGTCTGCGCATGCGGAGTGGGACCGGCGCCAATGCGCGCATGCGCGGTGGCTCCCTTCTCCGCGCCGGCCCCGACGCAACATGGCGCAGGGCTACAGGGGCCAGAACGAAACCAAAAGAGGCCCCCAGCCCGAGAGGCCGGCCCGCCGGTCGGTAGGCCCCGATCGCGGGTCAAGCCGCCGCGGAGGCCCCCCCCGGGGTCGGACAACCCCCCCCCCCCCCCGGCCCCCCCCCCCCCCCCCACCCCCCACCACCACCAGGCCGTCCCCGGATGCATGCACGCCGAGGTCCCGCCGGGTCCGACCACACATGGACTCCGCCGGTGGGACTCGGATTTTCTGCGTGGCCGCTCGGCCCATCGGAGAATCGCCGCGCATAGAGCGGACCCAACTGGTGCCGCGCCGGCACCGATTCTCCGCTCTCCGGAGAAGCGGCGGACCGGCATTGGGGCATCATCGCGCGATTCGAGCCCGTCCCGGCAATTCTCCGGCCCGGCCTGGGCTGAGAGAATCCGGCCCAGTATCTCCAACATTGCGGCACCCCCTCAGTACTGGGACTGCCAGCCGCGATTATGTGCTCAGGTCTCTGAAGTGCGACTTGAACCCACAACCCACTGCCTCAGTGGCAAAATTGCTACTTCCTGATACCATGACTGGTGCCTGGAAAGTGCAGCTTTCCTGAAGGGAGTGAAAGAGCAAGAAAAGAACAAGGTGTCCTTGATAGGCTGCCAACCAGAACTGACCTGGAGTCTCCAAGAATTGAGGATGAATCTCCACGGGTCTGCTGTGAGAAACATCTGGAAATCAGCACATGCTTAGCACTGTTGCTTCACAGCTCCAGGATCCCAGGTTCGACTCCCGGTTTGGGTCACCGTCTGTGCGGAGTCTGCACGTTCTCCCCGTGTCTGCGTGGCTTTTCCTCCGGGTGCTCCGGTTTCCTCCCACAGCCCAAAGACGTGTAGGTTAGGTGGATTGCTCTTGCTAAATTGCCCCCTTAGTGTCCAAAAAAAGGTTGGGTTGGGTGGGGTTACTGGGATAGGGTGAGGGTGTGGGCTTAGGTAGGGTGCTCTTTCCAAGGGCCGGTGCAGACTCGATGGGCCGAATGGCCTCCTTCTGCACTGTAAATTGTATGATTCTACGTGCCGATTAGGTGGATTGACCATGATAAATTGCCCTTAGTATCCAAAAGGGGTTGGATGGGGTTGCTGGGTTACGGGGATAGAGTGGAGGTGTGGGCTTAAGTGGGGGTGCTCTTTCCAAGGGCCGGCCCAGACTCGATGGGCCGAGTGATCTCCTTCTGCACTGTCAATCCTATGATTCTGTGATCATAGAAGGAGAGGCACTAATTTTGTTAAAAATCATTTACTTTAAGAAGTTTTGCTGATTTAGTTGCGTGGATATTAGAGAATCAGGACTCATCCAGTTGGTCAACGAAGAATCTGAGATCCATTGGTGGCTCTCCATTGGTGTGTCTCCAAAAGAATGGACATGTTGGGTGGCCAATTGTGGCAGTGTGGGGGTGGGGCATTGGGAGGCAGGAGGTCATGTGATGAAACATCCAACTGGCATTATGAGACTTCGTGAGGGCCACGAAGAATCCAGCACGAGTCTTCAGGATACAAAAAAATAACATTTATTTACAATAATATATATATATATATATACGACAGCAGCAACTTCCCTTGCAGCTAACTCCTCTCTCTCTGCTGGTTCCAAACTGGCCAGCTCTATTTATGCAGGGAGTCTGCTAATGATTTCTCCGCCCCCCCTCATTGGGGAAGCTCATACTCCCACGGGATTGTGGGATTGTCCCCAGCCAATGGTAAGCAGGCAGGTTATAACAGGGACCCTCTTGGATCCACAATTGGCTGAGAGGCAGGAAATGGAGGGATGTTTTTGTGACTGGAAACCTCTTTCCAGTGAGGGCTTGGTGCTGGGGCCCTGGCTATGTGTGATGCACACTCATGATTTGGGCTTAAAGGTAGGGGGTAAGATCAAGACGTCTGCGGATAACAGCAAAATTAGTAGTGGGGTTGGGTAAATAGTGAGGAGGATACCAATGGGCCGGTGAGGTGGCTAGAGCACCTGGCAAACAGAATTCGACCTGGCGAAATGTGAGGTAATGCCCTTGGGGAGGGCTAACAAGGTACCATGAATAGGCGGACCCTGGAAAGTACTGAAGATCAGAGGGAATTGTCATGTGAGAGTACCTTTTAAGAAATGGGTGTTTATAAATGGGTGTGTATATAAATATCTGTAGTGAGAGTACCTTTAAGAAATGGGTGTTTATAAATGGGTGTGTATATAAATATCTGTAGTGAGAGTACCTTTAAGAAATGGGTGTTTATTACTGCAGTGATGTCAGAGTGTGGGTGGAGCTGGGCTGTCTGTCAGCTTTTTACTTTTGTTTTAGGCTGTTTGCTGCAGGGTGTGTTTTAGTTTCACTTTCAGAGCTGCATAGATGCAGTCACAGCCAGAAAGTGTATTAGAGTCTCCTCTGTAATCTAAAGACTGCAAATCGATCCTGGTGATTTAAAACTAATAACAGTAGTGACTTTAACCTGATATGCTTCTGGTAAAAAGTGTTTTAAGTCTTATGGATGTCAAAAGGAAAGCCTAAAGGATTACTTAGTGTTGTATTCTTTGGGGGTTGTATTTGAATTAATGGTTGACAAGATGTTCACTGTATGTTTTAAAAAGGTTCTCTTGAGTTCATAGAATAAACATTGTTTTGCTTTAAAAAATGCTTTTCCATTTCTGCTGTACCACACCTGTAGAGTGGGCCGTGTGCTCCCCATACCACAATCTATGAAAAGTTGTGGGTCAGGAGAACTCCATGATACACTTTGGGGTTCTCTAAACCCTGGCCCATAACAGAATGCATATGCACAGATCCCTGAAGGTGGCAGGGCAGGTAAATAAGATGGTTAAGAAGGCATATATGGGATACTTGCCATTATTAGCCGAGGCATAGAATACAAGAGCAGGGAGGTCATGCTGGAACTGTCTAAAACGCTGGTTAGGCCACAACTGGAGTACCGCATGCAGTTCTGGCCACCGCATTATGGGAAGGACGTGATCGCACTGGAAAGGGTGCAGAGGAGATTTACCAGGATGCTGCCTGGGCTGAAGGGCCTGAGCTGCGAGGAGAGACTGGATCAGCTGGGACTGTTTTCCTTGGAGCAACAACGGTTGAGCAGGGACCCGAAAGAGATGTGTAAGATTGAGGGGCATAGATAAGGTGGATGGAAGGCACTTTTCCATAGTAGAGGGGTCAATAACCTGGGGCATAGATTTACGGTCAAAGGGGAGTTGAGGAGAAAGTCTTTCACCCAGAGGATGGTGGAAGTTTGGAACTCGGGCCTGAAAGTGTTGTTGCTCTGTTTCTCTGGTTCTAAATATGGCGGTCAATATGGTCGCCTTCCTTAATCCTAAACACTGGAGAATGGGATTAGCCAGATCTTTGTTGACTTGACATGGACCTGATGGGCCAAATGGCCTCCTGCTGTGCTGTAAACATCTATGAATCTAGAAAACACGTGGGGTACAAGGCTTCACTGTACTGACTGATCTCCACAACCAGGAAACCAAGCACATCTTCCTTCCATTCCTTTTTTTAAATAAAGGTTCCTTTATTTTTGAATAATTTGACTCAACTCTAAAAAAAGAAAGCTCTCATTGAAGTTTTAATATTAGCTCTTAATTCATTTCACAAACAGCAATTCTCAGCCACTGGATGCTGAAAATACTCGAGGGGCTGAATGGCCTGGTCCTGGTGCTGTTCAACAGACTCACGCGGCTGAATGCCCCGAATGTTGTTCCCACGTTAAAAGCTACGAGAGGCTGAATGACCTAATCCTGTTCAGTGTGATAGAGCGGAGTGGCTGAATGGCCTGCAATGAAATGAAATGAAATGAAAATCGCTTATTGTCACAAGTCGGCTTCAAATGAAGTTACTGTGACAAGCCCCCTAGTCGCCACATTCCGGCGCCTGTCTGGGGAGGCTGGTACGGGAATCGAACCGTGCTGCTGGCCTGCTTGGTCTGTTTTAAAAGCAGATCCTTAATAACAGGCTTGAGGATCTAAGTGACCTATTGTGACAAGCTGAAGGGGCTTGAAGAGTTCCTGCTGTTGTGGAACAGGCTGGAAGGGCTGAATGGGCAGCTGCTCCTTTTTTCTTGTGTTCGAAACACCGTTATTAATCAAAATGGCCTTACCGACTCATAAAAACCTGGTTTATAAGTACGATACTATAACCACAATTAAAGTTTCCCCTTCGAGAACCATGGAGCCCTGCCCCCAGAGATGCTGCAGACACGAGCTCTATTAAAATGCACAAGTGTTTCCTCTCGTTAGGCTTGGCAACTCGCACTTGTATCACTTCTGTCAAAAGCTGCAGAACATTTCGGTAAATCCTGCCAAGTCTTCTCTCCAAACACGTGCAGGTGCCCTGTGAGAATTTTCTGGGAGGCACTCGGCTATCTTGTTAATAAAATCATGGCAGATCGTGGTTGTGGCGCAGCATGTAAAGATAAAATGTTCCCTTTCCACTTTGCTTCTCTCTCTGTCCTGCCAACTCTGTCACTGGGTAAAGCCTCAGGGGCAATGACGACTCCTGGGGTACAATTCCCAGAGGTCAGACTGTTACTAAAGAGCTTCTGCACTGTTCTGTCCTTCAGAAGACTTGTTAAACTGAGGCTCTGACTTCCCTCTCATTTTACAGAGCTGTTTTGAAGAAAGGTGTCTCGCCCATTATTTATCCCTTTAAACAAATAATCGATTATCTGACCCTTGCCATATTACTGTTGTGAGATCGTGCCAGGCACTAAATGGTGACCGTATTTCCTACATTGCCACAGTGACCACTCTTCCAAAGTATTTAATTGACTGCAGGGTGCTTTGGGATGTCCTGAGGTTGCAAAAGGCGCTATATAAATTCAAGTCTTTCTTTTGTTGCAGGTGGCATATGTGAAGTTTTAACCAATTATGATATAATTATTATCAGGGCAGCACGGTGGCCTAGTGGTTAGCACAACCGCCTCACGGCGCTGAGGTCCCAGGTTCGATCCCGGCTCTGGGTTACTGTCCGTGTGGAGTTTGCACATTCTCCCCGTGTCTGCGTGGGTTTCGCCCCCACAACCCAAAAATGTGCAGAGTAGGTGGATTGGCCACGGTAAATTGCCCCTTAATTGGAAAAAATAATTGGGTAATCTAAATTTAAAAAAAAAAAAATTATTATTATCAGTATCACATTCTCCCCGTGTCTACGTGGGTCTCACCCCCACGACCCACCGGGCCTACTTCCTGGCACGGCCGGCCCATGAACACCGACCCCATGTTGAATCGGGCCGGCACGCTCAAGACGTCACCCGCGCACGCGCAGGTTGGTGCGGCACCCATTTGGTGCTGGGAAGGGAGGCTGGAGCAGCGTGAACCGCTCCAGCTCCGTGCTGGCCCCCTATGAGGGCCGGAATCGGTCATACCCGGGCCCTGCTCGTGCCGTCGTGAAACGCAACGGCGTTCACGACGGCGCGAACACTTGGGCTCCATTTTGGGCCCCAAAATTTAAAAAAAAAAATTATAATCAGTTTGGTAAGTCTGATTAGGATAAGGAGTGACTGGTGAAATCTTTTTTTTTTTAATTTTACAAGTAATTTAGAGAATGCAATATTTCCCCCCCCCCCCCCCCCCCCCAATTAAGGGGCAATTTAGTGTGTCCAATCCACCTACTCTGCACATCTTTGGGTTGTGGGGATGAGACCCACGCAAACACGGGGAGAATGTGCAAACTCCACACGGACAGTGACCCAGAGCCGGGATCGAACCCGGGACCGCAGCGTCGTGAGGCAACAGTGCTAACCCACTGCGCCACCCTGCTGCCCTCGTGACTGATGAAACCTGTCGGGAGGTGGCGGGAGCTGGATGTCTATCCCGAGTTTGTCCTGGGTCACTTGCTGATCATGTTGTTCAGGAACGAAACAGAGGGAGAGACACTCGGTAATGCAATATTCTAAAATTTGCAGTCCATGGATACGAGAGTTGTCCTAGTTTTGAGAAACCTCCATCAAATCCAAAGATGCACCAGGAAATGACAAACAGATGTCCCATTTTAGTTACATTGGGGTTGAATTTCTGCAAGGGTTTTCCAAATGCTTTTTAAAACGTATTTGCTCACTGGATGTAGGCACCATTGGCTTTTCCAGCATTTGTTGCCCATCCCTAATTTCCTTTGAGAAGATTCCATCGAATTTACAGTGCCATTCAGCCCATCGATTCTACGCCGACCCTTGAAAGAGCACCCCACCTAAGCCCACACCCCCATCCTATCCCCGTAACTCAGCAACCCCACCTAACCTTTGGACACTTTAGCCTGACCAGTCCACCTAACCCACACACGTTTGGCCTGTGGGAGGAAACCGGGGCACCCGGAGGAAACCCACGCAGACACGGGGAGAACGTGCAGACTCTGCATGGACAGTGACCCAAGCCGGGAATCGAACCCCGGTTCCTGGTGCTACGAAGCAACAGTGCTAACCACACTGATGGTGAGCTGCTGCCATTGTGTTGTAGCAACACCCAGCGACAGTGAAGGAATGGCGATATATTTCAAAGTCAGGATGGTGTGTGGCTTGGAGGGGAACCTGCAGGTGGTGGGCTTCCCATGTATCTGCTGCCCTTGTCCTTCTGGGTGGCAGAGATTGCGGCTTTTGGAAGGTGCTGTCGAAGGAGCCATAACTTTGGTGAAAGATCCCTTGGAATTCCAGATAAATGACAGGAACATCCCCATGGATTTACAGAGATGTTGCAGTCATTGGGCTCCTCCAGGTTTAACCTCAGTGGTCCCAATCCCACATGCCCACCAACATCCCTTCATTTCTCCGTCAGCCAGCTATCGGACCTATTTCTCGAATATGGGCGAGGTCTCTGCTTCAATCACTAATTCACCCCTCAGCCTCACGACCATCGTTTCAAATGAAGTTTCCTCCTCAAATGGAGATAGACAGACTTTTAATGAGTAATGGGTTGAAGGGTTATGAGAACAGGCTGGAAAGTGGAGTTGAGGCCGAGGTGAGATCGGCCATGATCATACTGAACGGTAGAGCGGGCTTGAGGGGCTGAATGGCCTCCTCCAGCTCCTAGTTTTTGTGTTAATCTTACTGCATGTCTCCTCGTTCCAGGCCCTTCAATCGTTGGAAAAATAAGTCTATTTTGATCAACTCTGTCCCATCTCTTCATGATGTTATCTTAAATTGATCTTTTAATGCATAATCTTATTGTCTTACCATCCTTCCGGTAATATGGAGCCCACAACTGCACTGAATAACCACAATTTACATTTATATGATACATTTTTATGTGATAAAATGTCCCAGGATGCCGCACAGGAGCATTGTAACCCCAATCAGGGGCCTCATGGTAGCATGGTGGTTAGCATCAATGCTTCACAGCTCCAGGGTCCCAGGTTCGATTCCCGGCTGGGTCACTGTCTGTGTGGAGTCTGCACGTCCTCCCTGTGTGTGCGTGGGTTTCCTCCGGGTGCTCCGGTTTCCTCCCACAGTCCAAAGATGTGCGGGTTAGGTGGATTGGCCATGCTAAATTGCCCGTAGTGCAAGGTTAATGGGGGGATTGTTGGGTTATGGGTATACGGGTTACGTGGGTTTAAGTAGGGTGATCATTGCTCGGCACAACATCGAGGGCTGAAGGGCCTGTTCTGTGCTGTACTGTTCTAAATTCTAAATATGACCCTGAGCACCAAACATGGGATATTAGGCCATATGGTCAAAACATACAAATACCACTATTAACATCTTGAAATTTACCATTGTGCAGAAATTAAATTCAACCAGCCACATAAACCCTGTAGCTACTGGAGCAGGTCAGGGACTAGATATTCTGGAGCATCTTTTCCCAACAGTAGGGGAGTTGAAAACTAGAGGGCATAGGTCGAAGGTGAGAGGGTTCCAGAGGGGCAGTTTTTCTCACACAGAGAGTGGCGAGTGTCTGGAACGAGCTGGCAGAGGCAGCACTAGAGCCGGGTACAATTTTGTCTTTTAAAAAGCATTTCGACAGTTATATGGATAAAATGGGCACAGTAAGAAGTCTTACAATACCAGGTTAAAGTCCAACAGGTTTGTTTCAAACACGAGCTTTCGGAGCACTGCTCCTTCCTCAGGTGAATGGTGAGGTATGTTCCAGAAACATATATATCGACAAAGTCAGAGATGCTGGACAATGCTTGGAATGCGAGCATTTGCGGGTAATCAAATCTTTACAGATCCAGAGATAGGGGTAATCCCAGGTTAAAGAGATGTGAATTATCTCTAGCCAGGACAGTTGGTAGGATTTCGCAAGCCCAGGCCAGATGGTGGGGGGGTGTATGTAATGCGACATGAATCCCAGGTCCCGGTTGAGGCCGCACTCATGTGTGCGGAACTTGGCTATAAGTTTTTGCTCAGCAATTCTGCGTTGTCGCGCGTCCTGAAGGCTGCCTTGGAGAATGCTTACCCGGAGATCAGAGGCTGAATGCCCTTGACTGCTGAAGTGTTCCCCGACTGGAAGGGAACATTCCTGCCTGGTGATTGTCGCGTGTTCATCCGTTGTCGCAGCGTCTGCATGGTCTCGCCAATGTACCACGTGTCGGGACATCCTTTCCTGCAGCGTATGAGGTAGACAACATTGGCCGAGTTGCACGAGTATATACCGCGTACCTGGTGGGTGGCGTTCTCACGTGTAATGGTGGTGTCCATGTCGATGATCTGGCATGTCCTGCAGAGATTGCCGTGGCAGGGTTGTGTGGTGTCGTGGTCGCTGTTCTGAAGGCTGGGTAGTTTATAAGATGGGTACAGAGAGATATGGGCCAAATGCGGGGAATTGGGACTAGCTAAGTGGTAAAACCTGGGTGGCATGGACAAGTTGGGCCACAGAGCCTGTTTTCATGCTGTAAACATCTTTGACTCTGTATGCAATAGGTGCAGTAGTGGACTATTTGGCTCCTCAAACCTGCTCTCCCATTCGAATTCCCCATTCCCATCTACCCTCGATAACCTTTAATCCCCCTTGCCTAACAAGAACCGATCTACCTCTGCCTTAAAAATATTCAGCGACCCCGCCTCCACCACCTTCTGAGGCCGTAAGTTCCAAAATCTCACAAACCCCTGAGAGAAAGAAATTCGCCTGACCTCTGTCCTAAAAAGGCGACCCCTAATTTTAAATCACTTCTGGACTCACTCACGAGGATAAATATCCTTTCCACGTCCGCCTTGTCGATATTGTTCAAGATTTCAATCAAGTCACCCCTCACTCTTCTAAAGTCCAATGGAAACAAGCTGGGTCTATCCAACCTCTCCTCATAGGACAACCTGCTCATTTCAGGTGTAATAAAAGGTTGCAATCTATTAACCTTCTTAATTGCGTGCTCTACCTACATACTACCGTTTTGTGATTCATGTACTAGACTAGATCACTCTGCATTTATGCACACTCTGTTTTCTGCCAGCCGGCCAATCTTCTATCCATGCTAATACATTACACCATGAACTTTTATTTTCCGCAGTAATCTTTGATGTGGCACCTTATCAAATGCCTTCTGGAAATCCAAGTACAGTACATCCACTGGTTCCCCTTTATCCACAGCGCATGTGACTCCTTCAAAGAACTCCGATAAATTGGTTAAACATCCCTTTCACAGAGGTGTTAGGAGATTGCCCCAGAACTTAGAGCAGGGGCAACTTATGTCGCCGCCACCGATGGGAAATCAGGGATGCTCCTTTTACCCTTTCTGTTTTGATCCTCTTAAGCTTTAACTATCCTGTCCAATGCCCTCTCCCTTCTTCCTCCATCGTCACCATGTCAACAATTATCTCTTACTCAAAACTCATTTTCTCCTAGAACATCAAATCTATGGAAATCCTGGGAATAGAAGTAGGCCATTCAGCCCTTCTAGCCCTTTGTCACTCACCTGGACCATGGCTTAGCTATATCTCAACTCCATATGCATTGTTTCCATATCTGTTAATGTCCTTGCCGAACAAAAGTCTTGCACTGTTGCTTCACAGCGCTAGGGACCCGGGTTCGATTCTCGGCTTGGGTCACAGTCTGTGCGGAGTCTGCACGTTCTCCCCGTGTCTGCGAGGGTTTCCTCCGGGTGCTCCGGTTTCCCCCCTTAAGTCCCGAAAGACGTGCTTGTTAGGTGAATTGGACATTCTGAATTCTCCCTCTGTGTACCCGAACAGGCGCCGAAATGTGGCGATTAGGGGATTTTCACAGTAACTTCATTGCAGTGTTAATGTCAGCCTACTTGTGACAATAAAGATTATTATTATTCTTTATTGGCCTAACACAGGCCAAATAGCCTCCTGGGCCATTGATGTTCTCTATTTTTGTGGTTTGTTCAGTCATTCATTCATATAAACCCCCAGTTTTGAAGAGCTTTTGAGTTGCGATGCCCATTTGAAATGAAATGAAATGAAAATCGCTTATTGTCACGAGTAGGCTTCAATGAAGTTACTGTGAAAAGCCCCTAGTCGCCACATTCCGGCGCCTGTCTGGGGAGACTGGTACGGGAATCGAACCGTGCTGCTGGCCTGCTTGGTCTGCTTTAAAAGCCAGCGATTTAGCCCAGTGAGCTAAACCAGCCCCTGGAGCGGTGTGCAATATTGACAACTAAGCGATGAGGATGCAAAGATTGAAGCGGGTTTCTGCAGCAAGATGTTACCAGAAATGAGCCTTTGTGAAAACACACTGACACATTACCCTCATTTGAAAATTTGCCTTGGAGAAATCCCCACTCAGATTAGCTGTTTCTGAAGTGGAGTAATAGTTATATTGACATGTCGCGACAGGATCGCGTAATTGAAACCCTTTGAGCAAAACCAGGTGGCTAGTGGTTACAGCACAGAACTTCACTGCAACCTCTTTAAGAAATCTCCCCGCAACTTTATAAAGTTTCCCCGATTACGCCCCTGCATCATCCCCGTCCATCTCGATTCACAAACCATTCCTTTCGATTGGAACGTTGCACATGCCACTTAACTATTTAAGAAAGGCAAGAAGTAGAAAACCAAGGAGTTATGGACCTGTTAGCCTAACATGTTGTCAAGGAAATTACTGGAGTAAGTAATTACATGCGGGTGGCACGGAAGTACTGTTGCTTCATAGTCATGAGTTTGATTCCCGGCTTGGGTCTGTGCGGAGTCTGCACATTCTCCCCGTGTCTGCGTGGGTTTCCTCCGGGTGCTCCGGTTTTCTCCCACAAGTCCCGAAAATGAACTGTTAGGTGAATTGGCCATTCTGAATTCTCCCTCTGTGTACCCGAACAGGCGCCGGAATGTGGCGACTAGGGGCTTTTCACAGTAACTTCATTGCAGTGTTAATGTAAACCTCCATGTGACACTAATACAGATTATTATTAATTAAGCAAAGAGACTGTGAACACTTAAACATTTTCAGCTAACTCTGGAGGGCCAGTATGGATTTGTAACAGGTAGATTATACTTGGTGAACTTGACTTAAATTTTTTTTGAAGAGGTGATTATAGTAACGGAGACAGTAAGAAGTCTTACAACACCAGGTTAAAGTCCAACAGGTTTGTTTCAAACACGAGCTTTTGGAGCACTGCTCCTTCCTCAGGTGAATGGAGAGGTATGTTCCAGAAACATTTATATAGACAAAGTCAGAGATGCTGGAGAATGCTTGGAATGTGAGAATTTGCAGGTAATTGCAGTTACAATTCACACCTCTTTAACCTGGGATTACCCCTATTTCTGGATCTGTAATGATTTGATTACCTGCAAATGCTCGCATTCCAAGCATTGCCCAGCATCTCTCACTTTGTCTATATAAATGTTTCTGGAACATACCTCGCCATTCACCTGAGGAAGGAGCTGCGCTCCGAAAGCTCGTGTTTGAAACAAACCTGTTGGACTTTAACCTGGTGTTGTAAGGCTTCTTACTGTGCTCACCCCGGCATCTCCACATTATAGTAATGGAGAAGGGAATGTTTACAGATGTTATTTATTTATTTATTTTTAAAATTTAGGGCGCGATTCTCCGCAAATGCGGCGAGTCGTAAAGGCTGCCGTGAAACTGGCCGTGTTTCACGGCAGCCTCCACGCCCCCTCCCGGGACCCGATTCTCCCCCCCGGGCGGGGCTAGCAGCGCGGCCCCGTGAAGCACGGCATCGCGGGCTTAGCGACCGTCGCTAAGTCCGCGCGCCAAGCGTCATGGCGGCTGACGCGCACGATGACGTCAGCCACGCATGCGCGGGTCGGACGGCTCCAACCCACGCATGCGCGGATGACGCATCACGCAGACGCATCAAACCCGTGCATGCGCGGGCCGTCATGCCCCTCAGCCGCCTCGCGGACTGATCCTGCGGGGCGGCGGAGGAACAAATAGTGCGCGGGTGTCGGACCCGCTGCCCGCGATCGGTGCCCACCAATCGCAAGCCCATGCCACCCTTGGCACGGCCGTGGTGCAGCCGTGCCAATCGGTGCCATGGTTGTCCGGGACGGCACCTTGCGGCCGTTTTCACGAACGGTGAGAGCAGGTGTGATTGCGTTCGTGAAAACGGCCGTAAAGGCCTGGGAAATCGGCCCATCGGCCAGGGGAGAATCGCTGTTCGCCGTAAAAAACGGCGAGCAGCGGTTCGTGTCGTGGGGCGGCCGTGGGGGGGGGAGAATAGGGGGGGGGGGGGGGGGCAGAATAGCAGGAGGGCGGGAAAAATGTCGGGAAGGCCCTCCCGCTATTCTCCGACCCGTCGTGGGCAGCGGAGAATCGCGCCATTAGAGTACCCAATTCTTTTCTTTTTCCAATTAAGGGGCAATTTTAGTATGGCCAATTCGCCCACCCTGGGTATGAATTCCATTTGAAAAACATCTGGATTTAAAGGTCTAACGACGGCCACGAAACCATTGCTGATTGTTGCAAAAACCCATCTGGTTCAGTGATATTCTTCAGGGATGAAAACCCGCCGTCCTTACCTCCCAGACCCACAGCAATGTGGTTGACTCGTAAATGCCCTCCGGCATGGGCAATAAATGCTGGCCCAGCCAACATCCCATGAACGAATGAAGAAAAAAGTTTATGGAATTGAAAGTACATTTTTGGTCTTGTTGGGATGAGCGATAGGAATGAGAGAGTAGGGATAATGAGTAGGAACTCGATGTGGCTAGGAGCTGTAGTGGGACTTTATTCATTAATGATGGAATGGGAGTAATATTACAGCTGGTTAGACCACACTTGGAGTGCTGTGTTCAGCTGTGGCTATATTGGCCTGGAGCGAATCTATTGTAGATTTACTAGAATGATATTCGCGATTATATGGCAAGATTACACAGACTAGGTTGTATTCCCTCGAATTTAGAAGATTATGGGGAATTGATTTAAATTTTCAAGATATTAAGGAGAACTGGTAGGGTAGATAGGATTAGATAGACAATACAGCACATAAACTGTTCAATTGGCCCGACCACTTCAACTCAATGCCTCCTGCCTTTTCTCAGACGACTCTGTCAACATCACCCAGTATTCCCTGCGCTGGATTCTCCTAAAATGGGGCTATTTCCCCAGGCCAGCGTACAAACGGGGTTTGTACAACTGGCGTTTCACTCGGGACTTTCCTTGAAAATGTCAAGAGTGATTCTCCTACCTACAGGGGGCTAACAGGGCCCCTGGGGAGCTGCTCGCAGCTCTGGCTCCAGAAACCCCCCCCCCCACGTCCGGTCGGGAGTTCGCACATACGCGCGGCGGAAGCCTGCAGTGGCTGCCCCGTGCGACATGGCGGACTTGTACCGCAGAGCAACCTCGAAAATGTAACCCCCCCCCCCCCCCGAGATGGCACGCGCCCGCGGAGCCAAGGCGCCCGATTGCCGCTCTGGCCGCCCTTGAGGCCCCCCCCCCCCACCCCGGTGCTCGATTCCCCTGCCCCACCAGGGCGGCCGCGGATTGAGAGTCCGCGGCCGCCACCCGATTTTCTCGACAGGCAAAACGTGGTTAGAACCACGGCGTCGGGAACTCGGCCAGTTTTGCCCGGAGAATTGCTGGGGGGCTGCCTCGACAGAGAAGCTATTTCCACTGGTTGGGGAATTTAGGACTCAAGGACATAGAATTATATAAACCACAAAAACACTGTTACAAGAGCAGGTCAGAGGCTGGGAATTCTGCAGCAAGTAACTCACCTGCTGACCCTTCAAAGCCTGTCCACCATCTACAAGGGACAAGTCAGCAGTGCGATGTGATGGAATACTCTCCATTTTCCTGGATAAATGCAGCTCCATCAACACTCAAGAAAGACAACATCCGCAGTTTGCTTGATAGGCATTCTGTCCAGCAACTCCAATATTCACTCCGTCCACCACAGTGGCAGCCGTGTGTACCGTCTGCAAGATGCACCGCAGCAACTCACCAAGGTTCCTTCGACAGCACCTTCCAAACCCACGACCCCTACCACCTACAGGGACAGGAAGGCAGCAGATGAATGGGAACACCACCCCCCTGCACGCTCCCCTCCATTCCTTCATTGCCACTGAGTCAAAATCCCGGAACCCCCTCCCTAACAGCTCAGTGGGAGTACCTACATCACAGGGGCTGAAGAAGGCGGCTCACCACCACCTTCTCGAGGGCAAATAGGAATGGGCAATAAAAAAACAGTGCCCCCGCCCCGTGGAAGAATAACAAAAAAGACTTGGAATTAAGGGAGTGAGGTTAGGAAACACTTCTACAGGCCAAATATGGTCGAAATTTGGAACACTATTCCATAGTGCCAGCTGATGCTAAACCAATTGTTACTTTAGTTGCTCCTTCCCACGTTCCTGCAAATTATGCCAACTCGGATTCATGTCCATGCCAGGGAGCGAGCTACTGAGAATGTGAAGGAGGTGAATTACTCCGAGTGCGCAGTGAGTTACTGAGCACAAGGCGAGTGAACGATAATTCGAGGGAGGTGAAGCTGAGTGATAGACAGTGAGCTTGAGGAAGATGGGGGAGACGGTGGGTGCCGCCACATAGGGCGGGCGGTTGGAGGTGAGGGGATGGCGGGCGGGGGGGGGGGGAGATGTTTGCAGCGGGGAGTTGTGTGTAAAGGATATTGAACCTTTCTTGCACCTCTACCCGGTGAAGCTACTGGCTCTCTCTGTGATGTGTAGCCACCGCTGAACGGGGGGGGCGTAAACGTTAACCGTTCCCTGTGCCACTTTGGGCTGCTTCCAGCTGCTGCCGTGCGCCGTTAGTGCTGTGGTTTTCACTCGGTCAATCACTGTTGTTTTGTTCGATCGGAAATGCTGCTAAATCTGCAGCCCATGCAATGCACTCAGGCACTGCATGAACAGGAAGTTTTATTTGCATAAAGCCAACAGCGAGGACGGTGCAGGTTTGCTAGGCCCAAATCATAGCATCATTGTTCAGCAAACAGCTTCGCTCTAAAACCATTCACTGCTGTGTCAAAGTCAGACTGCCATTTATAGGCAGAATGGCTCTGGTTTTCCGTGTGCACACTCACATGTGCTGTACCAGGCAGGAAGATCTCTTGATAGGCTTGTGCTCCTCAGGGATATGACTGCCTCAGTGCAGGGCAAGGGGGTGAATACCTGCCTTATCAGTTTGGACCAGGAGAAAGCCTTTAACAGTGTGGTGAATGTAACTTGGTAATTCACACTGTATCTTTGTAAGCGCAGTAGCACTATCCGACCACTAGGGGGGAGTAGCTCTGGGAATGCTCAGGAGTTTGTACAGGGCTCCACCCATGGCTCCGCCCGCGACTCCTCCCCTTGTGCTGCTGTATAAATACCCTTGTCCAGAGTCAGCCTGCAGTTCACCGAGAGTTCATCAACGGGTAACAGGCTGGCTCTGTAGTAAGTAGATTAAAACCACTGTTCATATCGGAAAGCACGTGTCTGGTGAATTGATGGTTCCATCAAACAGAATATCATAGAATCTACAGTGCATGAAGGAGGCCATTTGGCCCATCGAGTTTGCACCTGCCCTTACAAAGAGCACCCTACTGAAGCCCAAGTTTCTACCCTATCCCCGTAACCCAGTAACCCCACTTTTTTTCAAATTTAGTGTACCCAATAAATTTTTTCCAATTAAGGGGCAATTTAGCGTGGCCAATCCACCTAACCTGCACATCTTTGGGTTGTGGGGACGAAACCTATGCAAGCACGGGGAGAATGTGCAAACTCCACACGGACAGTGACCCAGAGCCGGGATCGAACCTGGGACCTCGGCGCCGTGAGGCTGCAGGGCTAACCCACTGCGCCACCGTGCTGCCCCCTAGTAACCCCACTTAACATTTTTTGGACACTAAGGGCAATTTAGCATGGCCAATCCACCCTAACCCACACACCTTTGGACTGTGGGAGGAAACCGGAGCACCCGGAGGAAACCCACGCAGACACGGGGAGGACGTGCAGACTCCGCACAGACAGTGACCCAGCCGGGAATCGAACCTGGGACCCTGGAGCTGTGAAGCAACTGTGCTAACCACTGTGCTACAGTGCTGCCTACGTGTCACACATCTACATGATGGATGTGCTCTCCAAAATGGAGTTATGGAGGGAATCTGCAATTGGTCCCAACTGCTCTACACAAATAGCAGTCAAGCAGTTTTAATAAATTGGGGGGGGGGGGGGGGGGGGAATCGAAAGATTTCCGATCCACCTGGAGTCGAGCTGGGCTGGCTTCTCTCCCCTGTCCTGTTTGCGCGTTGTATCATAGCTTTTTCTGTGTCCATCAGGAAAGGTGCAGGAATAAGGGGGGATGGGGGATGCGAATCTGGGGCAGTGCAAGCACTCAGGCCAAGGCCTTTCTGTACATGGGACAACATCACCATCTTCTACCCGGGTTCATTGTCAATGTGCGGACTGATGAGCATCCGCGGCCTGTTTGAACGGGCCGCCAGAACCAGGGCAAACCTTAGCAAGGACACAGCCATGTTGTTTGGGAACTAGAACATAGAACAGTACAGCACAGAACAGGCCCTTCGGCCCTCGATGTTGCACCGAGCAATGATCACCCTACTCAAACCCACGTATCCACCCTATACCCGTAACCCAACAACCCCCCCCTTAACCTTACTTTTATTAGGACACTACGGGCAATTTAGCATGGCCAATCCACCTAACCCGCACATCTTTGGACTGTGGGAGGAAACCGGAGCACCCGGAGGAAACCCACGCACACACGGGGAGGACGTGCAGACTCCGCACAGACAGTGACCCAAGCTGGGAACCGAACCTGGGACCCTGGAGCTGTGAAGCATTTATGCTAACCACCATGCTACCGTGCTGCCCATAAACTGGGCCGACCAATGCATGACCAGCAGGTCAGACTACCCGAAGGTGCTGGGCATGTGGTTCAGTGCGTTAAAACCGGGAACGAGCGAGTAGCTACGGGGTAAAACAAAAACTGGCTGTGTGGGAGCGGCATTCATTCTCCTTTGTGGTAAGAACCTGGTCATTGGGTGGGAGGTGCTATCGGTGCTGCTGTACGTGGCAAAGGCCTGGCCCCTTCCTCACTCCTGAGCCATGATGAACACCCGAGCCATCTTCCACTTTATCTGGAGGTCAAAATGGACGATATTTGCAGGTACGTGATGCACAAACCTCGAGTTAAGGAGGGGAAAATGTACCCAACATCACCCTGGTCCTGGTGGGTACCTATGTGTGTGGCTGCATCAGGTTGTGCATGAACCCTCCGTATGCAAAGGAGATGGTGGATCCCGTTGGGCAGTCATTGGTCAGAATGCCTCCTCGCCAGAACTTCCAAACAAGTACAAGATGATGATTGGCTGATGTGACAAAGGCCATCCCCACCAGATCTATTTGTTATGGGCCAGGGTTTAGAGAACCCCAAAGTGTATCATGGAGTTCACCTGACCCACTAGATTGTGGTCTGGGGAGCACACGGCCCACTCTACAGGTGGCACAGCAGAAATGGAAAAGTATTTTTTTAAAAGCAAAACAATGTTTATTCTATGAACTCAAGTTAACCTTTTTAAAAACATACGGTGAACATCTAAGCAACCATTAATTCAAATGCAACCCCCAAAGCATACCCCTAATGCCTTTCAGGCACGGTGCAGCGATGAGCTGTCACCTGTGTAGAACACCGTCGGCGGAATTCTCCGCAAGGCCCGACGGCGTTGTGAAACCCGGAGAGGTTCACGACGGCGTCGGAGGCCGCTCCTCGCGCCCTATTCCCCCCCCCCCCCAGGGGGCTAGGAGGGTCGTGCCGTAAATCTCGGCCGCGGGGCCTTGTCGCTGGCGTCAAGGCCCAGCGCGCCGAGAATGACGCGGCCGGCGCGCCTAATGACGTCAGCCGCGCATGCGCAGGTTGGCCGGCTCCAAACCGCGCATGCGCGGCTGACGTCACGACGGGTGACGGCTCAAACCCGAGCATGCGCGGTTGCCGTCTTCCCCTCCGCTGCCCCGCAAGACGTGGCGGCTTGATCTTGCGGGTCGGCGGAGGGGAAAGAGTGCGTCCCTTTGAGACGCCGGCCCGACGATCGGTAGGCACCGATCGCGGGCCTGTCCCCTCCCGAGCACGGTCGTGGTGCTCACTCCCCTCTCCACCCCCCCCCAACAAGCCACAAACCAGGTATTGGCGCCATGTTCACGCCGGCAGCGACCAGGCGTGGTTGCCGCCGGCGTGAACCGGTCGGGAACGGCAGGCCGCTCGGCCCATCCGGGTCGGAGAATCGTGGGACGCAGTGAAAAACGGCGGACCGCGATTCTCCGAGCGGCGTGTCGCAAAACGCGACAAGCCATTTTGGGGGGGTGGGAGCGGAGAACCGCGCCCCGTGGCTGTACGCCATACATTGCAAGTACAAAGAGTATTGAGATTCCACTGAGGCACCTCAGAGTGGGGCATACTCTACGGAGAAAAGATTAATTCTATTGCACTTCTTAAAGATTCAATTTGAAATGGGTTACCCTTGGGCTAATTGACAGGCATGGAATGTTTATTGTAAATAACAAGAGTATTGCAATATTGCGATTGTTTCGAGGCACCCTCACGCTGCAGGAGAAAAGTTGAATTTTATTGCACTTTCCGTAATATTCAATTGAAAATGATTTGTAACGTACTTTTACAAATGTTACTGTTGCGCAAAGAAGGGGAATTAGTTTAGATAGCCCGGATTTCTTCTCTTACTACCCCTCCATAAACAGATGTTTTTAATATCTGATGACCCTTTTTAGAAGCGGGGACATTTTGGAAGCGATCTATCCCAATGCGCACAGTGTCATAGCGTCCGATTAGCCGGGTGTTTGCTGGCACCCGGGAGTGACGAGAAGCACCACGCTATTGAGTGGCCGTTTGGGTAGACCGGGGGCCTCACCGGGGAACACGCGGCCCAGGCTGCGCTTAGTCACGTTTCCTGCACGGTAGAGCTTCGCTCTCTGACCTGCTCAGAGCAGAGAGAGAGAGGAGGACGCCATTTTTCTCACTGCTGGAAAAATCCCAGTGCTGGCGGGGGAGGAGGCCCGAAAGTGGCCTTTCATTCGACATTTCTGGGCCTCAATTGGCCCACTGCCTGGCGCCAAGCCTACGGTGGCTAAATAAACCACATGGGGTGGGTGAAAGCGGGTAGGTGATGGACGTGGCGCTGATGCCATGGCTCTCAATTTCACACTGCCCCCCCCCCCCCCCCCCCCCCCCCCCACACCCCCCAGCTATCCCGCCCCCGGGACAGCGTCAAATTCTGGCCAATATTGCAGGCCAAAGACCTCTCGGCAGAACTGAGAAAAGTTTTAAAAATGTAACAGGTTAGGGTTGGGATGGGGGAAAGAAGAACAAAAGGGCAGATCTGTACTAGGACGGAGGGCAGGAGGGGTTACATGGCAAAGGGTTTCCTGGTGCAAGGCCAAAGGGATTGATACTGGGACAAGTAAAGAAGCAAACAGGTTACTACTGGGCGGCTAATATAGCTATGATTAGGAAGTGGGCGATGGAGGGGGCGGGGGGGGGGGGGGGGAATGGAGTGGGAGCAGCTGGAGGCGGCGTCATGTAAAGGTACTAGCCTGGGAGCTTTGATAACGGCTCCTTTGCCGTTCTCGCCGACCCGTTACTCCACAAGTCCGGTGGTGATGGCGACTCTGCGGATCTGGGGGCAGTGGAGGAGGTACAAGAAGGTGGAGGGAGCGTCGGTCTGGACCCCGATATGTAACAACCACGGGTTTGTCCCGGGTAGGATGGATGGTGGGTTCCAGAGCTGGCAGAGGGCGGGCATCAGAAGGATGGGAGATCTGTTCATAGACGGATGCTTTCCCAGTTTGAAGGCGGGAGAGGACAAATTTAATCTGCCATCCGGAAACGCCTTTAAATATCTGCAAGTACGAGCCTTCCTGAAAAAACAGGTAGTGGCCTTTCCGATGCTGCCGCCACTGAGGATACAGGACAGGGTGGTCTCCGGCACCTGGGTGGGGGAGGGGAGGGTGTCGGATATCTACCAGGAACTACAGGAGGCAGACGAAACCCCGGTGGAGGAGCTCAAGGGCAAGTGGGAGGAGGAGCTAGGTGAGGAGTTGGAAGCAGGTCTGTGGGCAGAGGTCCTGGGCAGGGTTAATTCCTCCTCATCATGTACCAAGCTCAGACTAATTCAATTTAAGGAGGTCCACCGGGCGCACATGACGGCAGCGAGAATGAGCAAGTTTTTTGGGTAGAAGAAGTTGTATGAGGTGCAAGGGCAGCCCTGCAAACCATGTCCACATGTTTTGGGCACGCCCGGAGCTTAGAGTGTTCTGGCAAGGGTTCGCGAGGGCAATGCCCAACACACGGGTGGTGCTGAGTCCAGAGATGGCGATCTTTGGAGTGTCAGAAGACCCAGGAGTTCAGGGGGGTGAAAGAGGCCGACGTCTTGGCCTTTGCCTCCCTAGTAGCCCGGAGACGGATTTTATTAATGTGGAGGGACTCGAAGCCCCCGAGTGTAGACACTGACATGGCTGGGTTTCTCAGCCTCGAGAAAATAAAGTTTGCCCTAAGCGGGTCTACGCTAGGGATCTCTCGGAGGTGGCAGCTGTTTGTCGACTTTCTCGGGGAAAATGTCAGCAGCAGCAGCAAACCGTGGGGGTGATGGGGGAGTGAGTGCTTCATTGGGATGGTGTGGGAAGACGGGGTCGCGTGGGGTAATATTTATTTAATTGTTATTGTATATTCTCTTTTTGCACTATGTTAATATTCACTCCAGTTCGTTTTGTTACTATTGTTATATTCTGCAAAACCTTAATAAAAATACTTTTAAAAAAAGAAGCAAAGAGGTGACCAGACTAGAGGAGGTGTGAATGGCAGGTCAGCTGCCATTCAACCGCAAAGGTAAAGAAATAAGAAAGAAACGAGGGAAAAGATAAGCAAAGACCGAGGAGCAAAATGGGTCAGAGGTTATCAGCCAAACTTTTGATCTCAGTATTGAGTCCAGTGGGCTGTAAAATGTCCAGAGGAACGATGAGGTGTTGCTGCTTGAGCTTCATTGACAAACTGTCGCAGGCTATGGACAGAAAGGTCAGAGTGGGAGCAATGGTGCGAATTGAAAAGGACAGGTGACAGCAAGCTGGGGGGTCGTACGTGCGGACTCAATGAAGGTGTTCCGTACAGTGCTCATAAGTTGTGTTTGGGTCTCTGGGCCTCTCCTTATTTCTCAGAGTTCCCCTTTCTTCAAGGAACGACATATAAAACGAGCGCAGATATCAATAAATAGGACTGGCTGCAAGTCAGGGTCGGAGATTTCCATGACCAGGGTTTTTGTGTCGATTGGAAGGGCGCCCCAAACACATCACGCACTCGTGCAATACCCCGGTCATCGGATGTAAATGGGAGTCGACAGTGAGCCCGCTGACAATGAAGGGGCCAGTTTAGCGGATCGAAAGTCCAATTGATATGAACTTTACCGAACCCGTGTGAATTTTAAGTTGGCGCGTGGGCAACACGGACAAGCAGTCGTGGCAGTTTTTCACTTTCCTCATCCAAATGTGGGATAGAATCGTAGAATTTACAATGCAGAAGGAGGCCAATGGGCCCATCAAATCTGCACAGGCCCTTGGAAAGAGCACCCTACTTAAACCTCTACCCTCTCCCCGTAACCCTACCTATCCTTTTTGGACACTAAGGGCAATTTTATCACGGCCAATCATAGAACATAGAACATAGAACAGTACAGCACAGAACAGGCCCTTCGGCCCTCAATGTTGTGCCGAGCCATGATCACCCTACTCAAACCCACGTATCCACCCTATACCCGTAACCCAACAACCCCCCCCCCTTAACCTTACTTTTATTAGGACACTATGGGCAATTTAGCATGGCCAATCCACCTAACCCGCACATCTTTGGACTGTGGGAGGAAACCGGAGCACCCGGAGGAAACCCACGCACACAGGGGGAGGACGTGCAGACTCCACACAGACAGTGACCCAGCCGGGAATCGAACCTGGGACCCTGGAGCTGTGAAGCATTTATGCTAACCACCATGCTACCCTGCTGCCCCAGATCCACCCAATCCACCCTAACCCGCACGTCTTTGGACTGTGGGGGGGAAACCGGAGCGCCCGGAGGAAACCCACGCAGGCACGGGGGAGAACGTGCAGACTCCGCGCAGGCAGTGACTCAAGCCGCGAATCGAACCTGGGTCCCTGGAGCTGTGAAGCAACAGGGCTAACCGCTGTGCTACCGTGCCGCCCTTATAAAAGGGGACAGGAACACTGACAGTGTTAATTGTGAGGAGTTCAGAGTAGAGTTTGTTGTAGCATTATTATTGTGATTTCAGACCCTTTCCTCTGGTTTCTAGTGAGTGTTTGTATTGTAACCCCCAATGCACTGCTGAGAGAGTGCAATCTTTCAGATGAGAGGTTGAAAGGTGAAGAATAGAAAGGGGAGGAAGTTTTGCTGCAACTAATTAAAAATAACCTCTTGATAAGATCATATCTAGAGCAGTGTATCGTTCTGGGCACAGCACCCTTGTATACAGTACACAATTACCAGCAGGACTCCAGGGGTTACATTATGAGGTGAGATCACACAAACTAAGCTTGTATTTCTTGGAACGTCAAAGAATAAGAGGTGATTTGATTGAGGCTTTCAAGATTTTGGAAGGAATTGAAAAGGTCGATGGAAACTCCCAACCTTGCTCGAATATCCTAGGTCATCCATCTTGACCTACTTTATCAATGTTCTTCCTGCCGACACGTGATTAGAAGTGGGGATATTTGCTGAGGATTGTGCCGTGTTCAGTACCCATTTGCAAATATTCAGATACCCAAACACTCCATGCAGCAAGATTGGGACATCATTCTCGCTTGGGGTTGAAGAGTGGTACATGAGCAATATGTACAAACATATACATAGAAATCTACATAGAAGCAGGAGGAGGCCATTCGGCCCTTCGAGCCTCCTCCGCCATTCATTATGATCATGGCTAATCATCAAATTCAATTCCCTAATCCCATCTCCCCCCCCCCCCCCCCCCCCCACCCCACCCATCCCCATATCCCTTGATCCCCAAGAGCCATATCGAATTCCTTCTTGAAATTCCACAATGTTTTTGCCTCAACTACTTTCTGTGGTAGCGAATTCCACAGACTCACCTCTCTCTGGGTGAAGAAATTTCACGTTGCCTCAGTCCTAAAAGGTTTAACCCCCCTTATCCTCAAACTCTGACCCCTTGTTCTGGACTCCCCCACCCACCATCGGGAACATTCTTTCTGAATCCACCCTGTCCAATCCTGTTAGAATTTTGTAAGTTTCTATGAGATCCCCTCTCACTCTTCTAAACTCTAATCAATATAATCCTAACTGACTTAGTCTCTCCTCATATGACAGTCCCGCCCTCCCAGGTAAACCTTTGTTGCCGTCCCTTCCTCAGATAAGGAAACCAAAACGGCACACGATATTCCAGGTGTAGCCTCACCAATGCCCAATTGCAATAAAACATCTCTATTCCTGCACTCGAATCCTCTCGCTATGAAGACCAACGTACCATTTGCCTTCTTTACCGCCTGCTGTACCTGCGCGCTTACTTTCAGTGATTGATGCACGCAGGCACCAAGGTCTCCCTGAGTATCCGCCTCTCTCAATTTACACCCATTCAAATAATAATCTGCCTTCCTATTTTTGCTACCGAAGTGGATAACCTCACATTTATCCACATTATACTGCATCTGCCGTGCATGTGCCCACTCACTCAGCCTGTCCAAATCCCGCTGAAGCATCTCTGCATCCTCCTCACAGCTCACCCTCCCACCCAACTTTGTATCATCTGCAAACGTGGAGATAATGGACGGGATTCTCCGACCCCCCCCCCCCCCCCCCGCCGGGTCGGAGAATCGCCGGGGGTTGACGTGAATCCCGCCCCCGCCGGCCTCCGGAATTCTCCAACCCCCCCCCCCCCTACAAAAGTCGCCGAGGCGTGAATCGCGCCGTCCGCCTCGGAGAATAGCGGGGACCGGCGCGACTCACATGGGTCCCGGGGCCGCTTGAATTCTCCGGCCCGCGATGGGCCGAGTTCCCGCCTGTTTCTGCCGGGTCCCGCCGGCGTAAATCAAGGTAGGTCCCTACCGGCGGGATCCGGCTCAGTGGCCGGCCTCCGGGGTCCTCGGGGGGTGTGCGGGGCCCACCGATCCACGGGCGGGCCTGTGCCGTGGGGGCACTCTATTCCTATGCGTCGGCCGTGTAAGCCTCCACGATGGCCGGCGTGAAGGTGAACCCCCCCCCCCCCCCCCCGCCCCCACCCCCGCGCATGCGTGGGAATGACGTCAGCAGACGCTGACGCTCCCGCTCATGCGCGGACCCGCGCCGGCCGGCGGAGTCCCTTCGGCCCCGGCTGGCGAGGCGCCAAAGGCCTTCCACGCAGGCCGGCGGGGCGCAAACCATTCCGGTGGCGCCCCAGCCCCTGAAGGTGCGGAGGATTCCGCACCTTTGGGGTGGCCCGACGCCGGAGTGGTTCCCGCCGCTCCACTGCGCCGTTTCTGCCCGCCCCGCCGATTCTCGGAGAATCCCGCCCCATATATTTAGTTCCCTCATCCAATTCATTAATACACATTAATTTGGGGCAGCAGGGTAGCATGGTGGTTAGCATAAATGCTTCACAGCTCCAGGGTCCCAGGTTCAATTCCCGGCTGGGTCACTGTCTGTGCGGAGTCTGCACGTCCTCCCCGTGTGTGCGTGGGTTTCCTCCGGGTGCTCCGGTTTCCTCCCACAGTCCAAAGATGTGCGGGTTAGGTGGATTGGCCATGCTAAATTGCCCGTAGTGTCCTAAAAAAAAAAAAGTAAGGTTAAGGGGGGGGGGTTGTTGGGTTACGGGTATAGGGTGGATACGTGGGTTTGAATAGGGTGATCATGGCTCGGCACAACATCGAGGGCCGAAGGGCCTGTTCTGTGCTGTACTGTTCTATCTATATTATTTGCACGGCCCACATCAGGAGAGATGGAATGCACTCTCCACTGGCCTGGGTGAGTGCAGTTCCAACAACACTCAGAAGAACTCAACACCAACAAAACAGCCCACTTAATCAACACCACATCCCACCTTAAATGTTCACTCTCTCCACCATCGGGGCACAGTAGCAGCAGTGTGTACCATCTACAAGGTGTACTGACTAGGAGTCCTTCCAAACCCACAATCTCTACTATTAACAGGAACAAGGGCAGCAGATGCATGGGAACACTCCCACCAACAAGTTCCCCCTCCCAAGTCCCGTGCCATTCTGGCTCGGAACTGTATCATTATGTCTTCAATGCCCGTGGGTCAGAAATCCTTGAATCCCGTTGTAGGCAATGTGGAGTCTCAGAAAGGTGGGTCAGAAGTAGTTTATTTCCTGCTCATAGCTGGGAAATACAGCGACTAAGCAACGGTCCAAGTTCCAGCCGGGACCGCCCTGAGATACCGGCTCCTCTCGAGCCTGCTTGAGTCTCGGGAAATTAACAAGCCCACTGTTAGGCCTCCATCGTCAACAGGGGGGCTCATACTCCACGGGTCCCGAGGGGAGGTCAATCAGGTCATCCCCGTGGGTCTCATGGGGGTTATAACATCCCCCCCCGGGAAAAAGCCCGTAGATCCCACTGTTGTCGGGAGTGGAGGAGGTTGTCTTTTCTGTTTTGCCCACAGTTGTGCCTCTGGCTGTTGTGGGCTGGCTTGGGTGCGGGACATTGGGAATATCGTTTTCGCGTCGATCGTCTGTTGATCATCTTGGGGGGGGGGGGGGGGGGTCACCGTTGATGACCGTTGGTTGGTGAATCCATCGTCTGAAAACCTGGGTTCTCCCAGGATTCTCCATGTCGGATCCTGAATCCTCCACTTCGAGCATCTCGGTGGTAGCGTGGTTGGAAGACGGTTCCTCTGGTGAGGTGTGTCCTGACACTGGCACCCTGCTCTGGAGGTGATCTAGGTGTTTCCGCACCATCCGTTTTTGTGCCTTTACCCAGTACGATACCGGTCCAGTCTGTTTCACCATGATCCCTGGAATCCATCGAGCACCATCTCCGACATTTTGGTCGTACGCTGCGTCTCCCAGTAGGAAACCTCTGGCCTGCCTCCGTTTGCTTCGGAACCGCCTCGGAAGGTCTCGACTCCTTTCTACTTTCCCCCTAATATCAGGGAAGGTTAGGCTAAGGCGGGTTCTGAGCCTCCGGCCCTTCAGCCAGCGCCACTCTGGGTCATAACGTGCGTTGTGGTCGGTAGCTGAACAAAATGGCCGCCAGCCTGGTCTCTAAGGATCCCATGGCCGGTTTCCTCACACCCTTCCTGAAAGTCCTGCTCATTCAGCCAGACTATTTGAGGAAGGATGGTATGAGGCCGTCGGGAAGTGCTTCACCCCGTCTGACTTCGTGAAGTGTGCAAACTACTCGCTGGTGAATGGGGTACCATTGTCCGTGACTCCTCCCACAAGTCCTGGCTCCTTCAGTGAGGGAGCTCGTGTTCCACGAGTCCCACGACGAGGTCATTCACGTTGTCCTCGTGGGGATTACCACAGACTCCCTCCCTAACTGCACAGTGGATACGCCCACAAAACCGGAACTGGGCGGGTCAACAAGGCAGCTGAGCAGAATTTCCTCAAGGACAATTGGGGATCGGCAAAAATTCCGGCCTTGCCAGTGAGACTTACATCCCAGGAATGAATTTTTAAAAACTTTCTCCGTGGGCAGCACAGTGGCTAGCATTGTTGCTCCACAGCACCACCGTTAGAGGTTCGATGCCCGGCTTGGGTCACTGTCTGGGCGGAGTCTGCACCTTCTCCCCGTGTCTGCGTGGGTTTCCTCCGGGTGCTCCGGTTTCCTCCCGCAAGCCCCGAAAGACGTGCTTGTCGGGTGAATTGGACATTCTGAATTCTCCCTCCGTGTACCCGAACAGGCGCCGGAATGTGGCGACAAGGGGCTCTTCACGGTAACGTCATTGCAGAGTTAATGTGAGCCTACTTGTGACACCAATAAAGGTTATTATGATGATGATGATGGGGATGTCTCGGATAAGGGATTGTAACCCTAAAGTTAGATCTAGACCAGGGGTGGGCAAACTACGGCCCGCGGGCCGCATGCGGCCCGCCAAAGGTATTTCTGCGGCCCACCAAGTCATAAAAAAAAATTTTTTTTTTATTTATTTATTTATTTTTTTATTTATTTTTTATTTTTTAAATTTTTTTTTAAGGTTAATGGGGGGGGGGCTGTTGGGTTACTTACTGGTATAGGGTGGATACGTTGACTTGAGTAGGGTGATCATTGCTCGGCACAACGTCGAGGGCTGAAGGGCCAGTTCTGTGCTGTACTGTTCTATGTTCTATATGAGGCGCCCAGAATCATAACCGGGTGAAGTAATTATTTTACTTAATATACTATGCGGCCCTTTGTGAATTGTGAATTTCTGAATGTGGCCCTTGCACGGAAAAGTTTGCCCACCCCTGATCTAGACTATTCAGGGGAGAAGTTAGGAAGTTCCTCTTTACACAATGGGTGTTAGAAGTGTGGAACACCTAGCCCACAAAAAGCAGTCGATACTGGTTCAATTAATACATTTAAAATCTGAGTACGATCGATCTTTGCTGGTTACGGGTGTGGAAGGACATGATGCCGTGTTAGGGAATACATTTAAGATACAAATAATGGAACAGGCCAAGGGACTAAATGACTCATCCTATTCCGATTAACTGGGGCTCCATCTGCCCCCACAGGTGGACACAGAACATCCTATGACAATTGAGGCACCCTCAATTACGACGCGAGAGCGAGGTCGGTAATCAAAAGGCTTTAATCTACAGAGAACTGAACAGCATCCGAGAGAAGTGTGCTCACCACATGGAGCCTTATCCTATATACCGTTTCCTGGGGGCGTAGCCAGAGGCGGAGTCCCCCAGGGTTCCAAGCCTCTTAAAGGGGCAAGGTATTAAAGGGCAGGTACCGTCTACGGCAGTTATTAATACCGTTCATCACAACAATATGGCAGAGGTTCTCTCGTTTGGTGTCCAGACCAGCAATCCTTCATCAACCATCACCAAAAAAAAAACGATCAGCTTGCTGTACACAAATGGGACGCCATGGTTTCTGATGTACCATCGATTGCACGCGAGGCGAGTGATTTACCAAAGTCTGGCTTTAATTAACTAGAACACAGCTCTGCGATCGTCTACAGTGGAAAGGGACGATCGTCCGGCGTTTGAGCATTTATACCTCGTTAATAGAGGCATGGTTAACTCAGCCTCTCGGCCAATCGGTCGAGAGGCACATGACCGACCAGGGCCAATGGTAAGCCGACGTTCTGGCCCAATGGCAGACGGGTATGCAGATCATATCATCACATTACCCTACATTACAGCAGCGAATATGAAAGTATATCCTTGGCTGTAAAGCGATTTGGAATCTTTCTCGGGTTATGAAAGATGCTGTAGCAATCCCAATGCCTTGCTTCCTGCCCTGTGGTCGCTGTGCAGCACGTTGACATTTAGTTGGGCTTCGCTGACTGGCTCCTCTGTTGAACTTTAACCCTAAAGTTAGATCTAGACCAGGGGTGGGCAAACTACGGCCCGCGGGCCGCATGCGGCCCGCCAAAGGTATTTCTGCGGCCCACCAAGTCATAAAAAAAAAAAAAATTTTTTTATTTATTTATTTATTTATTTTTTTTTTTTTTTTTAATTTTTTTTTAAGGTTAATGGGGGGGGGGGCTGTTGGATTACTTACTGGTATAGGGTGGATACGTTGACTTGAGTAGGGTGATCATTGCTCGGCACAACGTCGAGGGCTGAAGGGCCAGTTCTGTGCTGTACTGTTCTATGTTCTATATGAGGCGCCCAGAATCATAACCGGGTGAAGTAATTATTTTACTTAATATACTATGCGGCCCTTTGTGAATTGTGAATTTCTGAATGTGGCCCTTGCACGGAAAAGTTTGCCCACCCCTGATCTAGACTATTCAGGGGAGAAGTTAGGAAGTTCCTCTTTACACAATGGGTGTTAGAAGTGTGGAACACCTAGCCCACAAAAAGCAGTCGATACTGGTTCAATTAATACATTTAAAATCTGAGTACGATCGATCTTTGCTGGTTAAGGGTGTGGAAGGACATGATGCCGTGTTAGGGAATACATTTAAGATACAAATAATGGAACAGGCCAAGGGACTAAATGACTCATCCTATTCCGATTAACTGGGGCTCCATCTGCCCCCACAGGTGGACACAGAACATCCTATGACAATTGAGGCACCCTCAATTACGACGCGAGAGCGAGGTCGGTAATCAAAAGGCTTTAATCTACAGAGAACTGAACAGCATCCGAGAGAAGTGTGCTCACCACATGGAGCCTTATCCTATATACCGTTTCCTGGGGGCGTAGCCAGAGGCGGAGTCCCCCAGGGTTCCAAGCCTCTTAAAGGGGCAAGGTATTAAAGGGCAGGTACCGTCTACGGCAGTTATTAATACCGTTCATCACAACAATATGGCAGAGGTTCTCTCGTTTGGTGTCCAGACCAGCAATCCTTCATCAACCATCACCAAAAAAAAAACGATCAGCTTGCTGTACACAAATGGGACGCCATGGTTTCTGATGTACCATCGATTGCACGCGAGGCGAGTGATTTACCAAAGTCTGGCTTTAATTAACTAGAACACAGCTCTGCGATCGTCTACAGTGGAAAGGGACGATCGTCCGGCGTTTGAGCATTTATACCTCGTTAATAGAGGCATGGTTAACTCAGCCTCTCGGCCAATCGGTCGAGAGGCACATGACCGACCAGGGCCAATGGTAAGCCGACGTTCTGGCCCAATGGCAGACGGGTATGCAGATCATATCATCACATTACCCTACATTACAGCAGCGAATATGAAAGTATATCCTTGGCTGTAAAGCGATTTGGAATCTTTCTCGGGTTATGAAAGATGCTGTAGCAATCCCAATGCCTTGCTTCCTGCCCTGTGGTCGCTGTGCAGCACGTTGACATTTAGTTGGGCTTCGCTGACTGGCTCCTCTGTTGAACTTTAACCCTAAAGTTAGATCTAGACCAGGGGTGGGCAAACTACGGCCCGCGGGCCGCATGCGGCCCGCCAAAGGTATTTCTGCGGCCCACCAAGTCATAAAAAAAAATAAAAATTTTTTTTATTTATTTATTTTTTTATTTTTTTTTATTTTTAAAATTTTTTTTTAAGGTTAATGGGGGGGGGGGCTGTTGGGTTACTTACTGGTATAGGGTGGATACGTTGACTTGAGTAGGGTGATCATTGCTCGGCACAACGTCGAGGGCTGAAGGGCCAGTTCTGTGCTGTACTGTTCTATGTTCTATATGAGGCGCCCAGAATCATAACCGGGTGAAGTAATTATTTTACTTAATATACTATGCGGCCCTTTGTGAATTGTGAATTTCTGAATGTGGCCCTTGCACGGAAAAGTTTGCCCACCCCTGATCTAGACTATTCAGGGGAGAAGTTAGGAAGTTCCTCTTTACACAATGGGTGTTAGAAGTGTGGAACACCTAGCCCACAAAAAGCAGTCGATACTGGTTCAATTAATACATTTAAAATCTGAGTACGATCGATCTTTGCTGGTTAAGGGTGTGGAAGGACATGATGCCATGTTAGGGAATACATTTAAGATACAAATAATGGAACAGGCCAAGGGACTAAATGACTCATCCTATTCCGATTAACTGGGGCTCCATCTGCCCCCACAGGTGGACACAGAACATCCTATGACAATTGAGGCACCCTCAATTACGACGCGAGAGCGAGGTTGGTAATCAAAAGGCTTTAATCTACAGAGAACTGAACAGCATCCGAGAGAAGTGTGCTCACCACATGGAGCCTTATCCTATATACCGTTTCCTGGGGGCGTAGCCAGAGGCGGAGTCCCCCAGGGTTCCAAGCCTCTTAAAGGGGCAAGGTATTAAAGGGCAGGTACCGTCTACGGCAGTTATTAATACCGTTCATCACAACAATATGGCAGAGGTTCTCTCGTTTGGTGTCCAGACCAGCAATCCTTCATCAACCATCACCAAAAAAAAACGATCAGCTTGCTGTACACAAATGGGACGCCATGGTTTCTGATGTACCATCGATTGCACGCGAGGCGAGTGATTTACCAAAGTCTGGCTTTAATTAACTAGAACACAGCTCTGCGATCGTCTACAGTGGAAAGGGACGATCGTCAGGCGTTTGAGCATTTATACCTCGTTAATAGAGGCGTGGTTAACTCAGCCTCTCGGCCAATCGGTCGAGAGGCACATGACCGACCAGGGCCAATGGTAAGCCGACGTTCTGGCCCAATGGCAGACGGGTATGCAGATCATATCATCACATTACCCTACATTACAGCAGCGAATATGAAAGTATATCCTTGGCTGTAAAGCGATTTGGAATCTTTCTCGGGTTATGAAAGATGCTGTAGCAATCCCAATGCCTTGCTTCCTGCCCTGTGGTCGCTGAGCAGCACGTTGACATTTAGTTGGGCTTCGCTGACTGGCTCCTCTGTTGAGCTGTCCTAAGGTGACCACAACCGATGGCGATGAACCCCAGCTGACCTGCTATTGTCAACACTGCTGGTTCCTGTTATGGTCTGAGTTAGTGTGTAACTTCCTGTTTACTTGTTTGTTGTTGTAATGGAAGTTTGTTGAGGTGAGGGACCTGCCAGCCATCGTTCCACTTGCCTCATTGCTGAGTGGGCTGATGTCTGGGCCTTTTTGAGGGAGTTGGATTGAAATAGCATCAGCCAAAACCGACTAAAATAGCCAAAGGTTTGAAGTCATAGTCCTCCCCCAGTGGGGCTCAAGATGAAAACTTATTGCTCACCCTGCCGTCAGAGCCTTTTAAAACTTCCTGTTTGAGCACATGACTGCAGTGTAGTTAATTTCCAGATTACTGCAGTCTCCGGATAGGCACATATTCCAGACCGAGGGAGTTTCCAGGCTGATGAATAGAAAAAACTGCCAACTTACCTTTGAGCGGAAGCCTGCAGGGATCTGTGCCTTGGCCAAAATTACAATCCAAGTTAGATAACCTCCTGATGTGCCCAGCGATTCGCCTAATGCCAGTTCCAAGCGGATGTCCTGGGCGATTCCAGGATGCTCCAACCAACATGACATCCTCCATGTTATTGACGTTCAGGGGCAGAGCTCCAAGAAGTGAAGCTGGCATTGTAAAATTGATGGTGAGGGTTATTAGATAGAACAGTACAGCACAGAACAGGCCCTTCGGCCCTCGATGTTGTGCCGAGCAATGATCACCCCACTCAAACCCACGCATCCACCCCATACCCGCAACCCAACAATCCCCCCATTAACCTTACACTACGGGCAATTTAACATGGCCAATCCACCTAACCCGCACATCTTTGGACTGTGGGAGGAAACCGGAGCACCCGGAGGAAACCCACGCACACATGGGGAGGATGTGCAGACTCCGCACAGACAGTGACCCAGCCGGGAATCGAACCTGGGACCCTGGAGCTGTGAAGCATTGATGCTAACCACCATGCTACCGCGCTGCCCCTAATTGGGCAGCTGCTGGGCAATTGGCATTTCAGGCGATCAATCGATTAGGCTGGTATAAACCAATGCTCGACATTCCCTTTATTCTGTGTGTGGGTGGGTTGACTGGGCATGAATCCCAGTTAATAATTCTCTGAATAATTCTCAAGTTGATGAGTCATTCTCAGCCCCACAGACACACTAACTTGACCTTTTTATCTGGTGGTTTACAAGTTCACGCCTCAATCTGGAAACCACACCAGGCGACATGGGGAATGAACAGACCCTGTCCATTTTCGCGATGATTTAAACCCAGCGTCAACATCCAGCTCGACACAGAGTAAAGATTCCCTAAGACGAGTACCACATGGATTAGATAGATTAAAGCTCCCTTTTCACTACCCCCCTCATACACACCCAGGGCAAAGCATTAGACCCAAGGTTCCCAACCTTTCCTTTATGCGGACCCTAGATCTTCATCAAAAGCTTTTGCGAACAACGTAAGCAGCCGTTTCAAACATTATTTGTTACATACCTACAGTGAGTCAAACTTGTATTTAACTGGTATTAAAAATGCAGCTATTTTTAATAATTTCTGATGCACACTCACAAATACATTGCGGATTATATTACACAAGGATGTTTGTGAAGCAAATTACATTTCAAATAATAACATGATCAACAGGATTACACTAGATACACGTAATTGTATTAATCTTTTCCACGGACCATCTGTAGCACTCTTGTGAACCAGCAGTGGTCCATGGACTACAAGTTGGGAACCACTGGATTAGTAAAGTGCCCTCGGGTAGCACGGTGGCATGGTGGGTTAGCCCTGCTGCCTCACGGCGCCGAGGTCCCAGGTTCGATCCCGGCTCTGGGTCACTGTCCGTGTGGAGTTTGCATATTCTCCGCGTGTTTGCGTGGGTTTCACCCCCACAACCCAAAAATGTGCAGGGTAGGGGGATTGGCCAGGCTAAATTGCCCCTTAATTGGAAAAAAATAATTGGGTACTCCAAATTTATTTTTAAAATAAATAAATAATTAAATAAAGTGTCCTCTATTCTGTCAACATCAAACAGTCTCAGTGCATCTACAGCATGGGTTAGACACAGAGTAAAACTTCCTCTACACTGCCCCTAAAACAGGGTTAAACACAGAGGAAAGTTACCTCTACACTGCCCAAACACTCCCAGGGCAGGTACAGCATAGGTTGAATACAGAGTAAAGCTCCCTCTACACTGTCCCCATGAAACACTCCCAGGACAGGTACAGCACGGGGTTAGATACAGAGTAAAGCTCCCTCTACACTGTCCCCATCAAACACTCCCAGGACAGGTACAGCACGGGGTTAGATACAGAGTAAAGCTCCCTCTACACTGTCCCCATCAAACACTCCCAGGACAGGTACAGCACAGGTTGGATACAGAGTAAAGCTCCCGCTACACTGTCCCCATCAAACACTCCCAGGACAGGTACAGCACAGGTTGGATACAGAGTAAAGCTCCCTCTACACTGTCCCCATCAAACACTCCCAGGACAGGTTCAGCACCAGTTGGATACAGAGTAAAGCTCCCTCTACATTTCACTCTTTGACGTTTCTCTAGATCAGGGAGGTGCTGCAGTGCATGTCAGTTTCATTATATTACATTCCTTCACAAGACATGTGAGTTGGGAGCCTCCTTCTAACAAAATTCTTGTGTTTGAATTTAGGCAAGGCACAAACAGACGGGGGATCTGGCTGCAGTTAAGATCATCAAAATGGAGCCCGGTAAGAATTTTGACTCAACATTGTGTAGTTTCTGTTCTTATCAGTTTAATATCTTATACATCCACTCTCTGGGGGTGGCACAATGATTAGCACTGCAGTCTCACAGCGCCCGGGTTCGATTGGGCAACTTACTGATTAGGGAGTCCTCACGCCCACCTCATAAGGGCAGGGCATTCCCGAACATGATCATCAGCACGGGCAACCTGCCATCCGGGCAACCTGCCATCCGGGCAACCTGCCATCCAGGCTGAAACCAATGAAGTTAGTGGGGCCTCACGGTAGCATGGTGGTTAGCATCAATGCTTCACAGGTCCCAGGTTCGATTCCCGGCTGGGTCACTGTCTGTGTGGAGTCGGCACGTCCTCCCTGTGTGTGCGTGGGCTTCCTCCGGGTGCTCCGGTTTCCTCCCACAGTCCAAAGATGTGCGGGTTAGGTGGATTGGCCACGCTAAATTGCCCGTAGTGTAAGGTTAATGGGGGGATTGTTGGGTTACGGGTATACGGGTTACGTGGGTTTAAGTAGGGTGATCATTGCTCGGCACAACATCGAGGGCCGAAGGGCCTGTTCTGTGCTGTACTGTTCTATGTTCTATGTTCTAGTTCTTAGTTAAACTAAAGGCAGCTGTCTGCTGTTGAGAACCTTGCCTTGATGGAACAGGTCTACAGTTGTCACGGTGATCGCATGGACTTAAAGGGGCTTAGTGTTTTGTTTTTCTTCTACATTGAATACCACAGTGTAGAACGAAAGAGAAAATGCTGGAAAATCTCAGTAAGTCTGGCAGCATCTGTAGGGAGAGAAAAGAGCTAACGTCTCGAGTCCGATGACTCTTTGTCAAAGCTCATCTGGACTCGAAACGTCCGCTCTTTTCTCTCCCTACCGATGCTGCCAGACCTGCTGAGATTTTCCAGCATTTCCTCTTTCGTTTCAGATTCCGGCCTCCGCAGTAATTTGCTTTTTTATCACATTGTAGAATTGTCTGTATGTGCAGTCCAGCAAATCCATCAATGTAATTGCTTTTTCAACTCCATGTAATGGACGGGACCAGACAAGACAATGTTAAACTCCCGTACTAAACCTTGTCCTTAAATTGGATTACTTGTGTTGACTTCCACCACCCACACAAATACACACTTTAACATGATAAGGCTTGCACGCTACTTTGAGAAACTATGGCACCAGATTGGCATGAGTCCCCTCTTTTTTTAAATGTTGACGTTTCTTTGGCTTTAACAAGCTTTCAAACAAAATTTGGTTTCTTTCTGAACATCTCTGAGGGCTGGGGGGTGAAGTTGGGGGAATTTGAGCCTTTTCTCCATTTCTATATAGGTTGATAGGCTGGTGGGGATGGCAAAACTAGACCTTTCAGTCCTGTAGTTGCTCGATTACTAGTTATGTTTTCAGTGTTTTATTCCTGGAGCACTGTCAATTATCCTCCTCAAAATCAGATGCTATATCTGATGCTAACGCTAATTGCTACTCTCTCCCATTTTGAGATTGAATAAAGTTAATCCTTTTTGTATCTCGCTAACGTTTCATCTGTGAATTTTAGAAATACTGTCGTGTGTTTTTGATTCATCAGATCTGCATAAATGTAATCCATTGGTATAAAATCTAATTACCTAATGGAAAACTGTAATAAACACAATTTTGTAATGTTTTTACTTTGTATTTAAAGCAACTTGTCTTGCATGTGGCCAGACTCCAGTTGATATTGCAGACATCTGAAATTATTTGCTATTGAAATATAAATTGTTGAACGCAACATTTTTGATATTTCTAGGTTTTTTTTGTAACTCTGCAGCTGTACACTAAAATTTGGGTTGCCTATTAAAAAAAAAATTAGATCTAGTGGGGCGTCCCAAGCATCATAAATTCTGGCACGATTGAATGGTCTCGTTGCGTCACTTGAGTCGGGAACGACAAGGCCATTCAATACCTCCGTACATTCCACTATCTATCTCTTGCTCTGTATGTGTGTGTTGTACCTCTGACCCTCTCATTGTGTGTGAATGTGTAGTACTGACATCTCACGGCATCAATGGCACTTTATAAATACAAGACCATAAGACATAGGAGCAGAATTAGGCCACTCGGCCCATCGAGTCTGCTCCACCATTCAGTCATGGCTGATATGTTTCTCATCCCCATTCTCCTGCCTTCTCCCCTGATCCCCTTGTTAATCAAGAACCTATCTATGTTTTAAAGACAGTCAGTGATTTGGCCTCCACAGCCTTCTGCGGCAAAGAGTTCCACAGATTCACCACCCTCTGGCTGAAGAAATTCCTCCTCATCTCAGTTTTAAAGGATCGTCCCTTTAGTCTAAGATTGTGCCCTCTGGTTCTAGTTTTTCCTACAAGTGGAAACATTCTCTCCATGTCCACTCTATCCAGGCCACACAGTATCAGTTTCAATTAGATCCCCCCTCATCCTTCTAAACTCCAACAAGTACAGACGCAGAATCCTCAACCATTCCTCATACGACAAGCTCTTCATTCCAGGGATCATTCTTGTGAATCTCCTCTGGACCTTTCCCAAGGCCAGCACATCCTTCCTTAGATACGGGGCCCAAAACTGCTCATAATATTCCAAATACTCCAATATAGTCCAAATGGGGTCTGACCAGAGCCTTATACAGCCTCAGAAGTACATCCCTGCTCTTGTATTCTAGCCCTCTTGACATGAAGGCCAGCATTGCATTTGCCTTCATAACTGCCGACTGAACCTGTACGTTAACCTTAAGAGAATAGTGAACAAGGACTCCCAAGTCCCTTTGTGCTTCTGATTTCTGGAGCATCTTCCCATTTAGAAAATAGCCCATGTCTCCATTTCTCCTTCCAAAGTGCATAACCTCACACTTTCCAACATTGTATTCCATCTGCCACTTCTTTGCCCATGCTCCTAGCCTGTCCAAGTCCTTCTTCCTCAATACTACCTGCCCCTCTACAGATCTTTGTATCATCTGCAAACTTAGCAACAGTGCCTTCAGTTCCTTCTTCCAGATCATTAATGTATATTGTGAAAAGTTGTGGTCCCAGCACAGACCCCTGAGGCACACCACTAGTCACCGGCTGCCATCCTGAAAAAGACCCCTTTATCCCCACTCTCTGCCAGTCAGCCAATCCTCTATCCATGCTAGGATCGTACCCAGAACACCATGGGCTCTTAACTTATTTCATAGAATTTCATAGAATTTACAGGGCAGAAGGAGGCCATTCGGCCCATCGAGTCTGCACCGGCTCTTGGAAAGAGCACCCTACCCAAACCCATACCGCCACCCTATCCCCATAACCCAGTAACCCCACCTAACACTAAGGGCAATTTGGACCCTAAGGGCAATTTAGCATGGCCAATCCACCTAACCTGCACATCTTTGGACTGTGGGAGGAAACCGGAGCACCCGGAGGAAACCCACGCAGACACGGGGAGGATGTGCAGACTCCGCACAGACAGTGACCCAAGCTGGAATCGAACCTGGGACCCTGGAGCTGTGAAGCCACAGTGCTATCCACAATGCTACCGTGCTTAACAGACTCCTATGCAGCACCTTGTCAAAGGCCTTCTGGAAATCTAAATAAATCATGTCCACTGGTTCTCTGTTGTCTAACTTCCTTGTTACTTCCTCAAAGAGCTCTAACAGATTTTTCAGACGTGACCTCCCCTTGACGAAGCCGTGCTGACTCAGTCCTATTTTACCACGCACTTCCACGTGCTTCGCGATCTCATCTTTAATAACGGACCGAAGTCAGGCTAACCGGCCTATAATTTCCCGTCTTCTGCCTCCCTCCCTTTTTTTTTTTTTTTTTAAATTTTGTGTACCCAATCATTTTTCCAATTAAGGGGCAATTTAGCCTGGCCGATCCACCTAGCTTGCACGTTTTTTTTTTGGGTTGTGGGGGCGAAACCCACGCAGACACGGGGAGAATGTGCAAACTCCACACGGACAGTGACCCAGAGCCGGGATCGAACCTGGGACCTCAGCGCCGTGAGGCGGTTGTGCTAACCACTAGGCCACCGTGCTGCCCTCTCCCTCCCTTCTTAAACAGTGCTGTGACATTAACCACAAGGTGCTGTTTTGTCTCCCGCTGGGTGTGGGCGTGTGCACTTCTATCTGTGAGTCTCCCCACCCTACGGCGCGATCTACCAGCCGCATTGCGCCCGAAAAGCGGGGGGGGGGTGGGCAGCTGGTAGATGACTGGAGAAACCTCTTCTACCCCGGGGCCTACCCCGCTCGCCATGCCTTGCGAGATCGCATTAAATGTCACAAACTGACACCCGCTCAGACCACGATCTGGCAAATCTGCGTATTGGAGCGAGACATCTAGGACGTGATTCTCCGAACCCCGCGCCGGGCGGGAGAATCGGCGCAACCGCCCCATGCCGCGCCGAAGCTGGTGCGCGATTCCCCGAGGTGTGGAGAATGGGCCCCATTTGGTGTTTGGTGCGGGCCGGGCCACCGATTCCCCAGCCCGGATGGGCCGAGCGGCTGCGCAGAAACGCCAGAGTCCCGCCGGCGCCGTTCACCCCTGGTCGCTGTCGGCGGGAACTCTGCGCGAAGGGTCAGGGGGAGGCCTGTGTGGAGGGGGTGGGGGGGGGAGAGAGGGTGGCTCCGTCCCCGGGGGGGCCTCCGATGGGGTCTGGCCCGCGATAGGGGCCGGCCTCTTCCCCCCCCCCCCCCCCCCCCCCGGGCCGACGTTGTTGCGCGGTCGGCCCCTGAGCCCCGACGCCATGTTGCATAGGGGCCAGCGCGCTGAAGAAGTCCCCCGCGCATGCGCGGGTTGGCGTGGCGGCCATTTGGTGCCGGGAAGGGAGGCTGGAGTGGCGTGAACTGCTCCAGCTCCGTGCTGGCTCCCTATGGGGGCCAGAATCGGTCGTCCCCGCGCCCGTTTCGCGCCGTCGTGAAACGTGACGGCGTTCACGACGGCGTGAACACAGTCTCCGTTTTGGAGAATCGCGCCCCTAGTCTCGCTCTTGCATGCACTCGCCTGAGCTGCCAAGGCCCTGGGATCTAACCCCTTTGCCTCGGAGATCTCAGGCGACTGCCATCCAGTGCTGGTCTCCAGAAACGGGAACCAGATGGAACAACACTTGGGAATCAGTGCGGTTTCAGTGGGGAGTTCACGGCTGAGGCCCCGAATTGCAACATAAGACCATGAGTCCATAAGACATAGGAGCAGAATTAGGCCACTCGGCCCATCGAGTCTGCTCCGCAATTCAATCACAGCTGATATTTTCTCATCCCCATTCTCCTGCCTCCTCCTCATAACCCCTGACCCCCTTATTAATCAAGAACCTGTCTATCTCCGTCTTAAAGGCACTCAGTGATTTGGCCTCCACAGCCTTCTGCGGCAAAGAGTTCCACAGATCCACAGAGTCCCGATAGGTAGCTCGGTGTTTGCCGGCTGCGAGCGCCTGGAAACCCGGCTAAACGCCCTCGTCATGGGCCTCCGTTCCAATTTGGTCAGATTGCTCCCTATGTTACCTCTGTCTACCTGTGTGTTTCCCTGTCCCTGTCGTTTGTCAGCATGTCTCTTCGTGTCTAATTTCTCAGATGGTGCTTGTTTCTCCTTTGCTTTAGGTCTCTGCCTGCATGTTGCTGCACACATAAATATATCTATCTCTGACGGAATGTCTCTGCCGTTGTTTAGGCCCTTCTCACGGCCTGTGTGTGCATGGGGTGTCTCTCCTGATCCACGATCAATTGCACGAAAGACTCAGATTGGTACAACTGTGGCTTTATTACAGTCAGATGCGTGGCCTCCTGCTGCAGCTGGCAAAATGGCTGATCAGAAGGAGGACACGCATATTTATACGGCTCCTTGTGGGCGGAGCTAGCCGGCAGGGGCTACCGGCGAACCTGTAATGCAGGTCCTACCTTACATCCCCTAATACAGGTGCACACAGTGGTTCACCACATTCACCCCCTGTTGAAACTGAGTCCGGCGGGGGTGGCATGGAACTATATACAGTTTTGCAAATAATTTACAGTGGGGAGGGGGAAAAAAAATGTCCATTTTGATAGTCCGGTGCCTGTCAGAGGTTGAGTCGATCCGGTGCTTTGATGGTTCGCTGGGAGCAACGTAACGGCGGCGGCGATGTCGGTGCTAGCGGTGCTGGTGTCGCTGACATCGGTGCTGGCGGTGTTGGCGCTCCGGGAGCGTGCCAAAATCTTCCTCGTCCTCTTGCGTGGGCAGGGGAAGGAGGGATGGACCTGTTGGGGCTAATGTTGGGAGCGCCGGGGGGGGGGGGATGGGGGAGGGTGGTGCGTGGGTGGGGGAGTGTGTTGGAGTGGAACGTGAGGGAGGCAGGTCCCTGAGGGAGACAGTATCTTGGCAGCCGTTGGGGAACTCCACGTAGGCATACTGGGGGTTGGCGTGGAGCAAGTGTACCCTGTCCACCAAGGGGTCCGCCTTGTGGAGTCGGACGTGCCTACGGAGCAGGACCGGTCCTGGAGCTGCGAGCCAAGTCGGGAGCGACACCCCGGATGTGGACTTCCTAGGGAAGGTAAAAACACGTTCATGGTGTGTTATTTGTGGCGGTGCACAGTAGTGACCATATGGAGTGTAGTGTATCCGGGAGGACCTGTTGCCAGCGAGCGGCTGGGAGGTTCCTGGACCATAGGGCCAGCTGGACAGCCCTCCATACCGTCCCGTTCTCCCTCTCTACCTGCCCGTTTCCCCGGGGGTTGTAGCTGGTCGTCCTGCTGGAGGCGATACCCCTGCTGAGCAGGAACTGACGCAGCTCATCACTCATGAATGAGGATCCCCTGTCACTGTGGATGTAGGCGGGTAATCCGAACAGAGCGAAGATTGTGGTGAGAGCCTTGATGACGTGACCGTGGCAGACGTCATATCGGGGCATGGGATGGCGAAGGGGAATCTGGAGTATTCATCGAACACACTGAGGATATATGTGTTGCGGTCGGAGGAGGGGAGGGGCCCTTTGAAATCCACGCTGAGGCGTCCAAAGGGGCGGGAGGCCTTCACCAGGCGCGCGCGGTCTGGCCGGTAGAAGTGCGGCTTGCACTCCGCACAGACCTGGCAATCTCTGGTGACTGTCCGTGCTTCCTCGACGGAGTAGGGCAGATTGCAAGCTTTGACACGGTGGTACAGTCGTGTGACCCCTGGGTGACAAAGGCTGTCATGCAGGGCCCGGAGTCGGTCTACTTGTGCGCTGGCACATGTACCTCGGGAGAGGGTGTCTGGGGGCTCGTTGAGTTTGCCGGGGCGATATAAAATCTCGTAATTATAGGTGGAGAGCTCGATTATCCACCGCAAGATTGTATCATTTTTGATCCTGCCCCGCTGCGTGTTGTTGAACATGAAGGCTACCGACCGTTGGTCAGTGAGGAGAGTGAATCTCCTGCCGGCCAGGTAATGCCTCCAATGCCGCACAGCTTCAACGGTAGCTTGGGCCTCTTTTTTGACGGTTGAGTCCCGAATTTCAGAGGCATGAAGGGTGTGGGAAAAGAATGCCACGGGTCTGCCTGCCTGGTTTAGAGTGGCAGTGAGGGCGACATCTGAAGCATCGCTTTCTACTTGGAAGGGCAGTGTCTCATCTACTGCGTGCATCCCGGCCTTGGCTATGTCTGAGCGAATACGGGCGAAGGCCTGTTGTGCCTCGGCCGTAAGGGGGAATTGGGTGGACTGTATGAGTGGGCAGGCCTTGTCCGCATAGTTTGGGACCCACTGGGCGTAGTAGGAAAAGAACCCCAGGCAGCGTTTGAGGGCCTTGGGGAAGTGGGGGAGGGGAAGCTCCATGAGGATGCGCATGCGGTCGGGATCGGGCCCCAGGAGCCCGTTTTGGACTACATAGCCGAGGATGGCTAAGCGGGTCGTGCGGAACACACACTTCTCCTTGTTGTAGGTGAGGTTGAGGAGAGTGGCGGTGCGGAGGAATTTAGTGAGGTTGAGGAGAGTGGCGGTGCGGAGGAATTTAGCGAGGTTGGCATCATGGTCCTGCTGATCATGGCCGCAGATGGTGACATTGTCTAGGTACGGAAACGTGGCCCGCAAACCGTACCGGTCGACCATTCGGTCCAACTCCCTTTGGAAGACCGAGACCCCGTTAGTGACGCCGAAGGGAACCCTAAGGATAGAGCCGACCGTCTGCCTCGAAGGCAGTGTATAGACGGTCCGATTTATGAATGGGGAGCTGGTGGTAGGCGGATTTCAGGTCAATAGTAGAGAAGACCCGGTACTGCGCAATCTGGTTGACCATCTCAGATATGCGTGGGTGAGGGTACGCATCGAGCTGCGTGTACTGATTGATGGTCTGGCTGTAGTCCACGACCATTCTGTGTTTCTTCCCCATTTTTACTACTACTACTTGAGCTCTCCAGGGGCTGTTGCTGGCCTCGATGATACCCTCCCGAAGCAGCCACTGGACTTCGGACCTGATGAAGTCAGGTGGCAACGGGCTTGCAATCCGCAGTTAGATTGGCAAAGAGGGAGGTGGGGTCAACCTTGAGGGTCGTGAGGCCGCAAACGGTGAGTGGAGGTAGGGGCCTGCCGAATTTGAGGGTGAGGCTCTGGAGATTGCACTGAAAATCCAAGCCCAGTAGTAGTGCGGTGCAACTGTATCAGGCTCATCCTTGCACAAGAGAAGGTCCCGTTTACCCTACGCAGTGCCTCACTCTATATTCTCCAATTGATCTTCATTCCCAACTCCGCTTCCCATTTCTCCTTGATCTTCACCACCCGCACATCCCCAATTCTTCCCTGCCCTTCCACATCCGGAAGCAGCAGTCACTCCAGCAGGGTGTATCCCGGCAATCTAGGGAACCCCTACCAGACCTTTCGTGCAAAGCCCCTAACCTGTAGATACCTGAACTCGCTACCTGTCGGCAGCTCTACCCTCCCCCATAGCTCCTCCAGACTGGCGAACCCTTCCTCCAAATACAGTCCCTCACCTTGACGAGCCCCACTTCCCTCCACCTCCTGTATACAATATCCATCCCCCCCCGGCTCAAACCCATGATTCTCGCACAGCGGCGTTAACACCGACATCCCTTCCCCCTAAAATGCCTCCTCAGCTGATTCCATATCTTCACCGTGGACTGCACCACTGGGCTCCCTGAATACCTACTCGGAGCCATTGGCAATGCTGCCGTCACCATAGCCCTCAAACTAGATCCCTTACAAGATTCCTCCTCCTTCCTAACCCACTCTACCCCTTCTCCTTCCAACCACCGCCGCGCCTTGCCGGCCTGTATCATATCCTGACAGCAATGCCCTTGTTTCAGAGCCCCAGCCAGGGGACACATCATGCCTGCATCCATTCTGTCCGAATTTTACACATTTCAATGAGATCGCCTCTCGCTCTTCTAAACTCCAGTGAATACAGACTTAGTCCAACCCAACCTCTCCTCATAAGACAATCCTGTAATTCCAGGAATCAGCCTGGTGAACTTTTTTGCTGCACTCCTTCTATGCCAACTATATCCTTTCTTGGGTAAAGAGACCAAAGCTGCACACGGTATACCAGGTGTGCTCTCACCAAGGCCCTGAATAACTGCAATAAGACATTCCTGCTCCTGCACTCAAAATCCTCTTGCAATATTTTTCAGATAATCGCCCAATTCCCTCTTGAATGTCTTGATTGAATCTACCTCCATCGTATTTCCAGGCAGTGCATTCCAGATGCTAACCACTTATGTTACCATTGCTTCCTTTGTCATCTACCGCAAATCTGCAAACTTAACTCTTGTATACAAGATCTGCTTTTATGTTTGAAAGGGGAATTCCATAGTTTTGTTTGGGGCTGATGGAATACAATATACAAGAATATTTATGTTGTGGTGGTATGTCTTGTGTAAGTAGATTTTGGGATAATGTACATAAAGTAACAGAAAGCAAATTTGCAACAAAAAAAAAGTAATAGTGCGGTGCAGAGGTTGGGGAGGACGTAGATGCGGAAACCGCTGAATTCTACGCCCTGGACAGTGAGATTGACAGTGCAGAACCCTCGGATCGGGACAGAGTGAGATCCAGAGGCCAGGGAGATCGTTGGTTGGCGGGGTGGACCGCGAGGGAGCAGCGCTTTACTGTGTCTGGTTGTATGAAGCTTTCGGGGTGAGCTGCGGGTGGTCGTCCGAGGTTTCAGATGGAGAGCGACGGAGACCCAGATCTGGCGTTCCAGCCCCGTGGGGGAGACAATATGGCTGCGTCCGGGGGTCCTGTAGGGAACAAAATGGCGGCGCCCATGGAGCGCCGTTGTGGGGGCCGGGCAAGATGGCGGCGCTCATGGGCCGCACGTGGACTGAGGGGGGGTGGCGGCGCCCACTGGCCGCACCTGGACCTGGGAGGAGAAGATGGCGGCGCCCATTGTGCGTTCGGCAGGGGGGAGGGGGCAATTGTGGGCGCGATAGCGGCAACTGCGTGAGTCTGACACACAGCTGCAAAGTGGCCCTTTTTACCGCAAGACTTGCAAGTGGTGGAGCGGGCCGGGCAGCGTTGGCGGGGGTGCTTCTGCTGACCGCAGAAGTAGCAGCGGGGACCCCCAGGGTGCGCGGTGAGCGGGGTAGGCCTGGACGTTATGAGATGCGACCGTCATGGAGAGCGCTAAGGTTTTTGTTTCCGTTAGGTCAAGTGTGGCCCCTTCCAGCAGTCAATGTCGGAATGGGTCCAACGCAATCCCTGTTACGAATGCGTCGTGCATGAGGAGATTGGAATGTTCAGTGGCCGGAACGGCCTGACAGTCAGAGTCCCGCACGAGTGGGATAAGAGCCCGGCAGAAGCCTTCGATAGACTCACCAGGGAGTTGAGCGCGAGTGGCGAGTACGTGCCTGGCGAAGAGCGTGTTTGCTATCTGTGCGTAGTTCTCTTTTAGGAGTTCCATCACTTCCGCGTAACTCGGGGCATCCTGGATCAACGGGAACACGTTGGAGCTCAACCTGGAGAATAAAACCTGAATCTTCTGAGCTTCCGTTGGCGTTGATGTAAGCCTCAAAACAAGCTAGCCAGTGATCAAAGTCCTTTCTGGCGTTGGGCGAGTGTGGATCCAGCTGCAGGCGATCTGGTTTGATTCTGATATCCATCTCTTAGTAAATCTGACTGTAATAAATTGGTGCACGATCAATTGCACAAAGACTCAGATTGGGTACAACTGTGGCTTTATTACAGTCAGATGCGTGGCCTCCTGCTGCAGCTGGCGAAATGGCTGATCAGAAGGAGGGCACGCATATTTACACGGCTCAGTGTGGGCGGAGCTAGTCAGCAGGGGCTACCGGCGAACCTGTAGTGCAGGTCCTACCTTACATCCCCTAATACAGGTGCACACAGTGGTTCACCACACTCACTGTGTCCCTCTGTTTGCATTTCTGTCTGAATATCTCCTGTTGTGTGTATCTCTGTGCGTCTCTGTGCGTGTGTAGCTTTCTCTCTCTGTGTCTGTATGTATCTCTCGCACTTGATGTCTTGTGTGTCTCTCTTGTGTGACTCTCTCTATGTTATGTGTATCTGCCTCCCTCTCTCTCTCTCTCTGTCTTTCTCTCTCTCTCTCTTGCTATCTCGCATTCCATCTCCCTGACTCTCCGTTCCAGCGATCAGCCTTGAAACCCTGTAGCTGTGATTATTCTTCAGAGCAAAGTCTTTGGCAGTGTTTTGAAGTGGTTTCTTGCGAGCTTTGTTTCACAGCTTTATTCAATTTGCATGCGTGCAAAGGTATAGAAATCACTTCCAGGAAACCCTGCCCCAGGAGCTGGGTGAGATAAAGTTATCGGTAAATGGAGCACCAGAAATCATCAGAAACCCCCCCCAAGGAATCCTGCGTTTTGTGTTCAGAGTGTGAGGAAACCAGTTTCAGCAGGTGTGAAGATCTTGACTCTCCTTGCAGGTTTACATCAGGACCCTGAGGGGAGTGGGGGGGGGGGCAATAATGCTGTCATTTCTGATCACAACCCATGGTTCTTATGATAAATTGACAGGACAAGAACATCTGAAGAGACATTGGAATGAGGCAAATCCCTTCATAAAAATGTAAACGTTCCTTGAATATAAGGAGGTTGTGCTTTCTTCATAATCTTTATTGTCACAAGTAGGCTTACTGAAAGCTTAATGAAGTTACTGTGAAAAGCCCCTAGTCGCCACATTCCAGCGCCTGTTCAGGTACACTGAGGGAGAATTCAGAATGTCCAATTCACCTGACAGCACGTCTTTCGGGACTTGTGGGAGGAAACCGGAGCTCCCGGAGGAAACCCACGCAGACACGGGAACGTGCAGACTCCGCACAGACAGTGACCCGAGCCGAGAATCAAACCTGGAACCCTGGCGCTGTGAAGCAACAGTGCCAACCACTGTGCCACCGTGCCGCCCCACTTGGAGTACACTGTGCCATCCTGGGCATTGGTAGAAAACCTCCACTGACTCAGTCTAGGCTGGACCGATTTGAAATGGAAATCGCTTTATTGTCACGAGTAGGCTTCAAATGAAGTTACTGTGAAAAGACCCTAGTTGCCACATTCTGCCGCCTGTTCGGGGAGGCTGGAACGAGAATTGAACCGTGCTGTTGGCCTGCCTTGGGTCTGCTTTAAAAGCCAGCGATTTAGCCCAGTGTGCTAAACCAGCCCCTTTGGATAGGGAAGAGTGATTACTGCTGTAGTTGTAGAGACAAAGGTACAATTGGCCGAGTCGTTTCCTTCCGTACCGTAAATTCTACGACCCTGGATCCCAGAGGTGAAAGGGCAATGTCGAATCCAGCGCCCTGGGGGTTAAAGCACGAGGAAAATCGTTTGAAAGAAGAAATGATTATATGACATATATTTGCAGCTTGATCGGCAGAGAATGGCTGAGGTTGATCTCCACCCATTGAGATAAAACTTGCTAATGCTAATCAATTCTGCATGTGAGAAACAGTGCAGCCTTCATGTGGTCAGGCTGCTTCCTGGTTGCCATGGCAGCCTGCAGGCCTACTTTCTCCGTGTACATCCGCCACATGCGGGCAGAGGCCTGCGGTAAGTGCAGAAGGCTGCAGTCACTGTACCTTTGTCCGGGGGGGGGGGGGGGTGCACAGCAAGAGGAAAGGGTTAACTGAGGTAGGGGAACTCCTTTTGCATGAGCTGTCAGCGTCAGGAGAGAGTGTGGTCACTAACAGCATGAGGTCTGGTGCTGGGAGCGGCCTTTTCCACAGGGCATTATTACCTGTTGATACCATAAAAAAAACAAAGCCTTCTACAGTAACTTCATTGCAGTGTTGGTGTAAGCCTACTTGTGACAATAATAAAGATTATTATTATTATTATAAGGTGAAAGATGGAAGAAGTACAAGAAAATCTTGCCAATGACAGCTAATGTAGGCCAGGCTTCAGTGGGTTTGCAGGGGGGGGGGGGGGGGGGGGATGAAAGGAATCGGGTTTAGCTGGTCAGGACGAGTGCCTCCTCTGTACCTCACTCCGTTTGTGCTGTTAATATGTTCAATACTCCTTTTAATAAAGGCGAAGGGAGTCAGACGAGTGACCATAAGACATGGGAGCAGAATTAGGCCACTCAGCCCATCGAGTCTGCTCTGCCATTCAATCATGGCTGATATTTTCTCATCCCCGATCTCCTGCCTTCTCCCCATAACCCCTGATGCCCTTATTAATCAAGAACCTATCTATCTCTGTCTTAAAGACACTCAGTGATTTGGCCTCCACAGCCTTCTGCGGCAAAGAGTTCCACATATTCACCACCCTCCGGCTGAAGAAATTCCTCCTCATCTCTGTTTTAAAGGAGCGTCCCTTTAGTCTAAGAGTGTGTCTTCTGGTTCCAGGGCAGCATGGTAGCGCAAGGGTTAGCACTGCGGCTTCACCGCGGCAGGGTCCCAGGTTCGATTCCCCGCTTGGGACACTGTCTGTGCGGAGTCTGCACGTTCTCCCCGTGTCTGCGTGGGTTTTCCTCCGGGTGTCGGGTTGGGGGCTCCAGAGATTGGGCTGCCATTTTTAAACGGTGAGTTCCAGTGAGCGGAGCCCCCCCCCCAGTGCAGAAAACGAGGCTATGTGTGTCCTCGGCCACGCGTTCCCCGCTGAGACCCCCTATCGCACCCAAGTACCGTTTAATGGTGTGTTTCTCATTGCTGCGAGCATTGGGAATCACGCAACCAACCGCGCTCGCTATGGGACGTGATGTTAAAGGAAGGATAATGGCTGAATTCAAATTATATTCTAACTGCAAACCAACACGACATTCCTGCATTACAGGCACTGACGTAAATCTCATCATCTGAGTACTTTACTGAGAACGCAAACCATGTAAAATGTCTCGATGTGGAGGTGCCGGCGTTGGACTGGGGTGAGCACAGTAAGAAGTCTTACAACACCAGGTTAAAGTCCCAACAGGTTTGTTTCAAACACGAGCTTTCGGAGCGCAGCTCCTTCCTCAGGTGAAGGGAGGAAGGAGCGGCGCTCCGAAAGCTCGTGTTTGAAACAAACCTGTTGGACTTCAACCTGGTGTTGTAAGACTCCTTAATGTAAAATGTCACCATAGTCCCAGATGACCATAGGCTGCTTTCCCCTTTTGAGGGGGGGGGGGGAGCTGACTGGTGGTGATTTAACCTGACGATCACCACACCTCAGGTGAGGGGCGAGCTTGGGAACGCGGAGCCTTCATGAATAACCTCGGGCGGTACGGGGATTGAACGCACGCTCTTGGCATCGCTCTGCATCAGGAACCGGCCGCCCAGCAAACAGCTAACTGGGGGGGGGGGGAATGCAGTCCTCCCACTGCTATGAATTTTGTAGTGGAGCATCCCGCATGTGGGGACGTTGCAGGCATCAGCGCTCCCAGAGTGCAATGGGATAGCCTGATCCTGGGTGATCAATCGCGCTGATCGTTGGCTGCCATTCTCAACGATGGAACAGGAAGCAGGTGCCAGTTCCGCTCTCTTGTTCCGTGCTGGTTCCCATGTGATTATAATTAAAATTTAAACTGCTCGTGGCATGCACAGGAGGCACGTGTGATCACCTGGCAGCTTTTCAGTGGTAAACCCACCGTCAACTGACGATGCTACAGGTACAGGTGGGCTATACAAAGGCACCTGGACAAACAGGTCTTCATCATGGAGACACCTTTACTGCCCAACTCCATTGTCATTAACATAAGACTTTCTGGGAGCATAAAGGTGGGACGGGTGTTATTCAGATTTGGTTTCACTTCTTCTACATATTTCACATGATATTGGTTTCACTTCACGTGTGCACCATTGTCATTTGTTGACACTAACGTAGTCGGGGAGCTACTTCATGGCTGGCACATGTTGATCATTACAGGGGAGTTAGGGACATGTTCAATTATCATAGAATTTACAGTGCGGAAGGAGGCCATTCGGCCCATTGAGTCTTCACCGGCCCTTGGAAAGAGCACCCCACCCAAGAACACCTCTACTCCATCCCCATAACCCAACCTAACCTTTTTTTGGACACGAAGGGCAATTTATCACGGCCAATCCACCTAACCTGCACATCTTTGGACTGTGAGAGGAAACCGGAGCACCCGGAGGAAACCCACGCACACACGGGGAGAACGTGCAGACTCCGCACAGACAGTGACCCAAGCCGGGAATCGAACTTGGGACCCTGGAGCTGTGAAGCAACTGTGCTATCCACTGTGCTACCGTGCAATTATGGCAGAAATGATGATGTATTTTTGTATTCGCTGTTTATTGAATGTTCATTGTAGTGTCCAGTGTTGTGCTCACCGCCCTGTGGGACATGGCTGCAATTGCAGGCTCATACCTACGTCGCTGACGTCCCGGGTTCAATACCGGCCCCGGGTCACTGTCCGTGTGGAATTTGCACATTCTCCCACAACCCAAATGATGTGCAGGGTAGGTGGACTGGCCGTGCTAAATGGTTCCTTAATTGGAAAAAAATAATTGGGTACTCTAAATTTATAAAAGTTAAATAAAATTTAAAAAAGAAATAGCAGGTTCAGTCGGCTCCCTCTTCTGTCCATTGTATCGGACATTGTTTGAGATCATTCTCGGCGAGGATCAATGAAATGTTGCAGGTGAACTCTAAGCACTGTAAGGATTCTGCCAGGGAGGCTACACTTAAACTTTTTGTGCAGTACGCCATACTTTGAGCCCGTCATTTTCTGGGGAAAAGGCAAAAGTTAAGGGTTCGAGTACGGGTGGAAGAAAGGAGAGTTCCAGTGAGAAACGGGATGATGGTGCAAGGCACAAGGGGTGTAATTATGGGGCAAGTATTGAACTGCCATCATTTGCAGCATAGCGTTCCTTACTGTTCCCACCCTTTGTTCATAGAAGTGCTTCCTCATTTCACTCCTGATAGGTCCAGTTGTAATATTGAGACTCTGTCCCCTAGGCTCCTCCGCCAACGGAAATAAGGCGATTGGCATAAAAAACCCAAAGGCGACATGAGATAAACCTCTTTTTATGCAGCGAGTGGTGAGGAGCTGAAAGACAATGGGATAATTATCAAAAGAGAAAATAATTTCAGGGCCACGGCATAAAGGGGAGTTATAGCAATAGCTGAATTGCAGACACAATGGGTGTCCTGTTAGTCACCCTGGGGCAACACGGACTGCAACACGATGCAGTTAAACGATAAAGCATACACCAAACGTAGGGCGTTGGTTGAATAAGATTTATTGAACTTTAGTAACGAAGCCTGTGGGTTGACTCTCCACTACTCTGAGTAAACTAACTCTAACTAGCTAGACTAGGCTAGCTCTGGTACACCCTGACTGTCACTACAGTTGTCACCAGTGGGACGAGGCAGAGTGCTGATGCCTCGTGTGTTTTATAGTTGGAAGCCCCCCCCCTCTGGTGTTCTGTCTGGTGATTGGTCGTGTTCTGTTCTATATGTTGATTTGCTCACCTGGGTGTCTGTCACTGCCTGCTTTTACCTCATGATGTGCATGGGTGCATATTATGACAATGGGCTGAATGGCCTTCTTCTGTGCTGTAAACATTGGGCCAGTTTAGCTCAGTTGGCTGGACGGCCAGTTCCTGACGCAGAGCGAGGCAGACAGCACGGGTTCAATTCCTGCACCGGCTGAGGTTATTCCTGAAGGCCCCCCCCGCCGTCTCAACCTTGCCCCTCGCCTGAAGCGTGGTGACCCTCGAATCAAATCACCACCCCAAGCCTATGGTCACCTGGGATTATGGCCACTTTGAAACATTTTTTGCCCCCAAAATTTAGAGTACCCAATTATTTTTTTCCCGATGAAGGGACAATTTAGCGTGGCCAGTCCACCTACCCTGCACATCTTTGGATTGTGGGGGAAAAACCCATGCAGACACGGGGAGAATGTGCAAACTCAACATGGGATCAAACCTGGGTCCTTGGCACCGTGAGGCAGCAGTGCTAACCACTGCGCCACTGTGCTGCTCTTTACTTTTAAACATTCTTTGATTCTATAAAGACATGTCCAGAGGATGTAAATGGAAATAGCAGAATTCTTATCAACTGCTGCCGTCAAAAAAATAGATTATGATTGATGCACTATCAATTACGACGAGACGAGAGTAGAATGTAATTGAGTCTTTATTACACAGTGATTTGTGGCCTCCTACAGCAGCTGACAAAATGGCTGCTGTACGGAGAGCACGCATATTTATACTCCGCCTACTGGGCGGAGCCAGCAGACAGAGAACTACACCCGTACCTGTAGTGCAGGGGCCTTACCGTAAAGCCCATATATATATATATATACAGTATATACATCAGTGGGGACTACCACAATGTCTGGAATTGTTGAATTCAGTGTTGAGTGCTGAAGCCTGTTGAGTGCTAATCGAATTGAGGTACAGTTATCTGAAATGAAAATCAAATGAAATGAAATGAAATGAAAATCGCTTATTGTCACGAGTAGGCTTCAATGAAGTTACTGTGAAAAGCCCCTAGTCGCCACATTCCGGCGCCTGTCCGGGGAGACTGGTACGGGAATCGAACCGTGCTGCTGGCCTGCTTGGTCTGCTTTAAAAGCCAGCGGTTTAGCCTTGTGAGCTAAACCAGCCCTTAATAATCGCTTATTGTCACAAGTAGGCTTCAAATGAAGTTACTGTGAAAAGCCCCTAGTCGCCACATTCCGGCGCCTGTTTGGGGATCTGTTTGGGCTGCACTTATTGTCCATCCCTGGTTGCTCTGAGAACGTTCACTTTGAAGTATGATTGGGTAGGGTAGTCTGGAATACTGACTCAGGGCTGATGGAATAATGGCAATTATGTAGCTCAGTCATGACGCCATGCGATTTGCTCTTGAACCTGGGAGATACAAGCGTTCTCACGACAGAACAGCACAGTGCAAGCCCTTCGGCCCACGATGCTGTGCCGACCACTTGTCCTAATCTAAGATCAACGGCTAGTGTCGTTCTTGCTGGAAGAGGTTACGAGGCTGGGAGTTACTGAACCTAGTTAGGGTGACGGGGAAGTGCTCGAGCTGCCTCAGCTCCTCTGAATTAGGGAGGATGTAACTTTCAGCAAGGGTCCTCCTCCTGACTGCCATCCAATGGCCTCGCTCAGGAAATGTGCCATGGGTGAAGACAGGATGGGCTCAACTGTGAGGCTTTCCCCAGTTGAATACCCCGCTCGTAGTCACTGTTCACATTACCCTCCCAATTTTCTGTAATGTCCTCCATCCCTACAACACTTTGAGGTCTCTGTGTCCCTCCGATTCTGGCCTTGTGTATATTTATGATTTTAATTGCTCCACCATTTGGTGGCCGTACCTTCAGCTGCCTGGTCCCTAAACTCTGAAATTCCCTCCCCAAACCTCTCTGCACCACTAGATTTAGTACCCATTTGAAGGGGTTTCTTAAAGCCTACATCCTTGACCAACTTTCTGTCCAAACAGCTGCTTGAATGGAGTACTTTCAAATTCTGTTTGAGGACGCCCCTTTGAAGTGCCTTGGGACCGTTTACTCCTGTGAAGGTGCTATATAAACATGGGGTGTTGTTGTAGTGGTGGTTATTACTGTATCAGGAAGTGCCACTGAGAAATGTTCAACACTGTCTGAAGTGAGAAGTGTTTCGGTGTTCTGGTTCTTAAAGGACTGGAGCTACCAATACTGAGAGCAAGCAACGTCTCAAGCACCCACAGAGTTGCTGCAGCAGTATTATGAATGGCACCATCTTGTAAGGTGACTTACATCTGCCTCTTTTCCTTGCTAGTAGGAATATTGCCCTTTTCACCCTTCCTTGGTGGGAAAATGGGGCACCCAGTGTGGTACTGAGTCATTCTGACCAGGGAACTCCCCAGATTTACTCCTGGCCTATGTTGAGTCAGTTGATAGCCTCAGGTTCTGGGTTTAGAACTGTGAATTTGGGGAGGACCCAAAAAAAGAAAGCAGAACTCCTGCTCCAGAATCACTCCCTTTATGGCTCACTTTGGGTCCGCACGTTCTTCCCGTATCTGCGTGGGTTTCCTCCCACAAGTCCCGAAAGACGTGCTTGTTAGGTGAATTGGGCATTCTGAATTCTCCCTCTGTGTACCCGAACAGGCACGGAGTGTGGCGACTAGGGGATTTTCCTGTTTTCCAAGGATCTACTTCCCTCTGTTCCCCGCCCATTCATATATCTGTCCAGATGCATCTTAAATGAGGCTATCGTGCCCGCCTCTACCACCTCCGCTGGCAATGCGTTCCACCCATCCACCACCCTCTGCGTGAAAACTTTCCACGCACATCTCCCTTAAACTTTCCCCCTCTCACCTCAAAATCGTGACCCCCTTGTAATTGACCCCCCCCCCCCCCCCCCCCACTCTTGGAAAAAGCTTGTTGCTATCCACCCTGTCCATACCTCTCATAATTTTGTAGATCTCAATCAGGTCCCCCCCTCAACCTGCATCTTTCCAACGAAAACAATCCTAATCTACTCAACCTTTCTTCATAGCTAGCACCCTCCATACCAGGCAACATCCTGGTGAACCTCCTCTGCACCCTCTCTAAAGCATCCACATCCTTCTGGTAATGTGGCGACCAGAACTGCATGCAGTATTCCAAATGTGGCATAACCAAAGTCCTATACAACTGTAACATGACCTGCCGACTCTTGTACTCAATACCCTGTCTGATAAAGGCAAGCATGCTGTATGCCTTCTTGACCACTCTATCAACCTGCATTGCCACCTTCAGGGTACAATGGACCTGAACTCCCAGATCTCTCTGTACATCAATTTTCCCCAGGACTCTTCCATTGACCATATAGTCCGCTCTTGAATTAGATCTTCCAAAATGCATCACCTTGCATTTGCCTGGATTGAACTCCATCTGCCATTTCTCTGCCCAACTCTCCAATCTATCTATATTTTGCTGTATTCTCTGACAGTCCTCCTCGCTATCTGCAACTCCACCAATCTTAGTATTATCTGCAAACTTGCTAATCAGACCTATACCTTCATCCAGATCATTTATATATATCACAAACAACAGTGGTCCGAGCACGGATCCCTGTGGAACACCACTAGTCACCCTTCTCCATTTTGAGGCAATCCCTTCCACCACTGCTCTCTGTCTCCTGTTGCCCAGACAGTTCTTTATCCATCTAGCTAGTACACCCTGAACCCCATGCAACTTCACTTTTTCCATCAACCTGCCATGGGAAACTTTATCAAACGCCTTACTGAAGTCCATGTATATGACATCTACAGCCCTTCCCTCATCAATTAACTTTGTCACTTCCTCAAAGAATTCTATTAGGTTTGTAAGACATGACCTTCCCTGCACAAAACCATGCTGCCTTTCATTGATAAGTCTATTTTCTTCCAAACGTGAATAGATCCTATCACTCAGTATCTTCTCCAAGAGTTTGCCGATCACTGACGTCAAGCTCACAGGTTAGGTGGCGTTATTGGGTTACAGGGAAAGGGTGGAGGTGTAGACTTAGGCCGGATGATCTTTCCAAGGGCTGGTGCAGACTCAATGGGCCGAATGGCCTCCTTCTGCACTGTGAATTCTATGATTCTATGATTATATTAAACTTGTATAGAACCCTCCTTTGCGCAGGAACAGGCGCCGGAATGTGGCGACTAGGGGCTTTTCACAGGGTCAAAATCCTAGAACGTGGGTCGTGGAACAAGTAGCACAAGTGGCTAGCACTGTGGCTTCATAGCACCAGGATCCCAAGTTCGTTGGGAGATCTCTGTTCATCGCACTGACCACCAACACCTACTATCTTTGGAGCTCTGCCCCTTTCACCAGTGTCAGATTGTGCAGCAATTAAACTGGGGTGAAGGTCATATCAAAGGACAATTTCCGACTGGAGAGGTGTGTGAGATGCAGGCTATGGACTATTAGGGGCATTGCTTTGCTTGTTTTTAGTAATTATCTGGACTTGGGTATAGGAAGTACAACCTTCAAATTGTGCCCTGTATCCCAAGTCATTAACATAAATCAGGAAGAGCATGGGCCCTAACGCTGTTCCCTGGGGAACTCCACTATAAACCTTCCTCCAGTCGGAAGAACAACTATTGACCGCTACTCTTTGCTTCCTGTCATTCAACCAATTTTGTATCCATGCTGCTCTTTCTTTATTTTTCTTTCAACCCCTGGAGTTAAATTCTCAAAGTGCTGTAGTGGGACTATTACTCCAGGTTTCTGGAATGCTAGGCTAATAACATAATCACTCTACCGCCATGCTGAGGTTGATGAGGGGCAGAACATTTGAAAGGTGATGCGCGATCAATAACTACTGAAACGAGGATGTAGTCCGAATTGAAGGCTTTAATCTACAAAATGTTTCCCCAGCAGCTCGAGTACAGAAAGAAGGTTGGCTGCTGGGAAACACGGGTTCTTATACACCGCCTCATTGGGCGGAGCTACCTTACGTCCCGACCAATGAAATGCAAATACTTGGTCCAGTGTGCAGCGAGCCTTTTCCACCAATGGTAGCTCACACTCCCAGGTACCGTAGTACCTCTAGTCATACTACCACAAAAGGAAAACACGATCCATAATTGGCGTAACGTGTTTGAACACTCCCTCCGGGTTTTCCAGCCTCTCTGCCCATGGTGGCCTGGCCTGCAATTAGGGCCCACCAATCTATGGGCGGGTCTGTACCATGGGGCCGCTCCTTCCTTCCACACCGGCCTCTGTAGGGCTCCGCCATAGCCGGCGCGGAGAAGAGTCCCCCTGCACATGCGCAGGAAACACGCCGGCCGGTCTGCGCATGCGCCAACTCGAGAATTCCGCAACTTCCGGTTGGCTCAACGCCGGAGTGGTTTGCGCCGTTCTTGGGGCCGGCGCTGGGCCATCCTGCCAATTGCGGGAGAATCCCGCCCATTGGGGGCGATTCTCCAATATGGAGCCTGAGTGTTGGCGCCGTCGAGAACGCCGTCGCGTTTGACGACGGCACGAACCGGGCCTGGGTACGACTGATTCTGCACGGCGCTGGAGCGGTTCACGCCGCTCCAGCCTTGGCACTGTGCCAACCTGTGCTTGCGCGGCCCTGACTCAACATGGTGTTCAGGGGCCGGCCGCGCCAGAAAGTAGGCCCGGGGGAGGAGAGGCCGGCCCGCCAATCGGTGGGCCCTGATCGCATGCCAGACCCCATCGGAGGACCCCCCCGGTGAAGGAGCCCCTTCCCCCCCCCCACCAGTCGCCCCCCCCGACCGTTCCCGCAGAGTTCCCACCGGCAGCGACCAGGGGTGAACTGCGCCGGCGGTACTCTGTCGTATTGGCGCGGCCGCTCGGCCATCTGGGCCAGAGAATCGGCGGCCCCACTGATTCCAGCGGCCGGCGCCGCGCCAAAAGCGCCGGCGCAAATGGCGCCGATTCTAAGCACCTCGGAGAATTGCGCGCCGGCGTCGGGGTGTCGTGGCGTGGTTGCAGCGATTCGCCGGCCCGGCGCGGGGCTCGGTGAATCGCCCCCATTGTGTTTAGACTTGGGTAAGCAGGTCAGGGGATCTGAGTGGGACAAAGGTGATGCAATTAATGGGAGGAGCCAGGTCCGTAGCAGGCACTTTCGTTTTGGGAGGTTTGAGCTGAGGAGCAGCTTTTGCAAAAGGCTGTCAGGTTAGCGGTAGACTGCAACAGTTCAGAATCTGCAGGCTGTTTCCTGACAGGATATCTCTCTCTCTCTCTTCAAGCTGTATTTCCAAGAAATCGCTATTTAATCGTACAGCAAGCATCCCTGTATTTGGCAATTGTATTTACAAGTGGCTTTTGACCTGTGATGGGTTTTGCTTGATTGGAGAAGGTATCATCAGTTAGAAGTTAGTGTTTACACATAATGTAAAGAATTGTTTCACTGTTAATTGTAAGCTATTTTCTGTGATGTTAATGTAGTTAACCCCTTCAAGGCCTCATACCCTTCAAGATACCTGTCCTCCTTCACCTCCTCCTGGTCCAGCTGCTCACCCCGTTGCAGTGTCAGGTTGTACAGAGCGCAGCAGACCGTTACGATGCGTGACACCCTCTGGGGGCTGTATTGGAGGGCTTCCCCAGACACGTTCAGGCACCCATCTTGAGCAGCCCGGTTGCCTGCATGACCATCTCGCACGTTGACGCACGAGCCTTGTAGCGACTTTCAGCGGACGCTTGTGGCCTCCGCACTGGTGTTGTCAGCCACCTTCTCGGTGGGTACCCTTCGTGCTCGAGGAGCCATCCGCCAGCCACTGCTCTCCCTCACAAACGGCTGGAATCACGCGTGTGCCCTGAGATGTAACTATCGTGGACGTTCCCCAGGCAACGGGCACACACCTGCATGATGCGCATCGTATGGTCACAGACAATCCGGGCATTGAAGGATTCGCAAAAGGCATCCCATGCCGTCACGGGGAGGGCAGAGACACGTGTGTGCTGTCGATGACACCCTGCACCTCGGGCATTTATGCTATGCGGGGGAAGCCTATTGTCATGTGAGAGTACCTTTAAGAAATGGGTATTTATCAGTGATGTCAGAGTGTGGGTGGAGCTGGGCTGTCTGTCAGCTTTTTACTTTCATTTTTGGCTGTTTGCTGCAGGGTGTGTTTTTGGTTTTGTTTTCAGTGTTGGAGCTGAAGCCAGACAGAGCAGGTGTGCTGTTGATCTCTCTGCCATGAAAAGACTATCTCTTGATCATTTGGTGAATTCAGAATTATAAATGTTCTCAGTACTGAATGTAAACCTAATGTTCTTCTGTTAAAAGGTGTTCCTTTTGTCTTCTGGATGTTGTTTGGGAAGTTATTAAGGATTACTTAGTGTTGTAGTCTTTGGGGGTTGAATTTGAATTGATGGCTGCTAAGATGTTCACTGTATGTTTTAAAAAGGTTAACTTGAGTTCATAGAATAAACATTGTTTTGCTTTTAAAAAATACTTGAAAATGAAAAATATGAAATGAAAATCGCTTATTGTCACGAGTAGGCTTCAAATGAAGTTACTGTGAAAAGCCCCTAGTCGCCACATTCCGGCGCCTGTTCAGGGAGGCTGTTGCGGGAATCGAACCGTGCTGCTGGCCTGCTTGGTTTGCTTTCAAAGCCAGCGATTTAGCCCTGTGCTAAACAGCCCCAGAACTTTTCCATTTCTGCTCTACCATACCTGTAGAGTGGGCCGTGTGCTCCCCATACCACAATCTCGTAAAAGTTGTGGGTCAAGTGAACCCCATGATACACTTTAGAGTTCTCTAAACCCTGGCCCATAACACTATGGCCATGGCGTCCTGGCTTGCCTGGTCCAGGTCCAAGTTGATGCATATGTGGACCCTTGCAAATAATGCATCTGTGACCTCCCTTATGCACTTATGTGCAGCAGACTGTGAGATGTTGCACAGGTCACCCATGCAGCCTTGCAACGAGTGGCTGGCATAGAGGTTCAGAGCAGCTGTGAGTTTCAGGGCCACAGGCAATGGGTGACTTCCCAATCCATGTGGTGCCAACTCTTGCATCACCTGGCAAAGGTGCTCCACCGTCCACTCGGGGCAGGTGCAGTCTTCTCCGGTACTGAACCTCTGATATCTGGAGAGAGGAAGTTCTGCAGCAATAGACCTGGTGGCTGGTACTGTCTCTTCTGAGGCTCCGCCATCTGTGGCCCTGCTTCTGGTAGGCATAGTGGTCCATGTATGTGTGTGCATGTGCCCGTGTGCATAGCAGACGAGGTACACCTCGTGAAGCTGTTGTAAATTGCTGGTGCCGGATGAATATTCAGTGAGGTGGCGGGGGGTTGGGGGGGGGGGGTGAAGGTGGGGGTTCCCGGTGGAAGGGCTCGGTAATGATGTGCGAATGCATTTAAATGAGGTTCCTGACCTTCCGTGGGGAGATTCTCATTATGTCGCCGGTGAGCTGCCTGGAAAATGGGAAAATGCAATCTTGCTGCTTTCCCAATTCTCACTGCATATTGCGCCCATGTCGCTGTTCTCGCTGACGGCGAACACGAGCTAAATATTGCCCCTACTGGTTTCTATTTGAAGTGACATCGTAAGTAAATGCTGGGAGGTTTCCTCCATTTGGTATTTCAAGCTCAATTTCAGATAGTTCACATTGCCTCTAGATTGTAACAAGGTGTTAAACGGAAGGTACACGGCCGGCACGGTATCACAGTGGTTAGCACTGTTGCTTCACCGCTTCGGGGTCCCAGGTTCGATTCCCGGTTTGGGTCACTGTCTGTGCGGAGTCTACTCATTCTCACCGTGTCCGCGTGGGTTTCCTCCAGGTGCTCCGGTTTCCTCCCATAAGTCCTGAAAGACATGCTGTTAGGTGAATTGGACATTCTGAATTCTCCCTCTGTGTACCCGAACATGCTCAGAATGTGGCAACTAGGGGCTTTTCACAGTAACTTCATTGCAGTGTTAATGTCAGCCTACTTGTGGCAATAAAGATTATTATTATTATAAATGGAAAACCTGATTAAATACAAATCAAACACACCTGAGTTAACTATATTTAAAAGGTAACTTATTTTTATCTTGCAGATTGAGGGTTGGTCATGTAAGAACTTGAACAATGAATGACCCATCTCTCGGCTTGTAATGGAGCCAGCAAGTCTATCTTTGTCTCAATAAATTATTTATGTAGTTCCCTGATGAAAAGAAAATAGATGCGAGGAGTTTCTTGGTGGACCCTAATCTTAATGCTGATAGGACATTGTATCGATTTGAGTATCAATGTCACAGAATCAAAGAGTTGTGTGAGGGTAAAACAAAATTAGTTTTTGTTTCTGTTTAGGAACATCCCAAAGTATGTCACATTGCCATATAGGTGGGCTGTGTGTGGTTAACATATTCTTTTGTTTAATTTATATGTATTTTGCTCACAGAAGGGTGTTAGAGTCGTGATCAGGTGTAGGGAACAGCTCACTGAGTCAAAGGCGCAAAAGGAGTTAGCAGTCAGGCCTGCACCTTAAGCAAAGAAAATATGAACAATCATTTATCAGACGGAATGCGGGTATGGGCTCAAGCTCTTGGAGACTTCAGTTCGTGCGAGCAGAAACAAAGCTGGAAGATGAGCCTCGCTTGAAGCTAGAGGAAGAAATCTACAGTGATTCTCCATAGTGAAAGATAGTTAGCCTTGTAAAATCAGCTTGGAATAGACAGAGAGAAAGCATCAGCTAGGAGCTGTGAGTCAACTCTGGGACCAGCAGCCATACTGAAGCTGTGGGAGAAGGCTGAGAGAAGCGGTCCAAAGAGCTGAAGAGTCAACAGTCATTAAGTCTTTAAGGAAATGTTGGGAGGATCATTCGGCTAAAAGCTAATGGAAGGATCCCGCTAAAGATTGTACCTTGAAAGAGTAGTTGGAGCACTCGGGATCAGTCAAGGTGAATTCTGGAGTGCTGTGGCATACATTTGAGTTGGTTGCTGAAGAAGTGAATGAATCTTCAAGATTTTGTAAGATATGGGAACCCTCGGCAGTTAAATAAAAGTACAACCAGATTCATAGCATTTATGGTTATAAATTATAGAGGAGCTTCCTTTCTTTAATTTATATATAAAGATTTTATTGTTTAAAAAATGAAATCTTGTGGTGTAGTTCTTAGTTAATTAACTACACTGTTCCCTTGAGCTTACCTCCAAACTAAAATAGCGACAATCTCATTAGCTGCCTCAACTATGTCTTGTCCGTCCACTAGCCCGCCTGGCAAAACTTCCTTTAATACTCCTCCTGTCCCTTGGGGAGATGGTAGTGTAGTGGTACTGCCATCAGACTAGTAATCTAGCGCTAATGCACATGGGAGATGGATTCAAATCCCACCATGGCATCTGGTAGAATTTAAATTGAATTATTAAATCTGGAGTATAAAATTTACCTCAGTAGTGTGCCAATGAAACAATCATCTGGTTCACTATTTCTTGGGGAAGGATATTGCTATGAATGTAAGAAATTGGTGTGTATATATATATTGCATTGTATATATCTGGTGCAGAAGTAGTTTTAAAAGCCTGGGTTAGGATGTGTATGAACTGCTGATGTAATATTTTGTTCAAATCCTGGTTTAAAAGACAGACAGACTTTGTGGCTGCTAAAGGTGCAATTAAGTTGTTGTAAAAGTGTGGTGATAATTCTTTCAGGTTTTGCTTATGTTAACGTGGAGTGTTTTTGTTATGATTTCTGGGGCTAGATAATTAGACAATGGCCCCCTTCTGCACTGTAGATTCTCTGATATGATTCTATAATAGGGTGACCATGTGTAGTCTTACCAATGTCTTGAGGAGAAAAAAAAGGGCAGCATTGGTTAGCACAGTTGCTTCACAGCTCCAGGATCCCAGGTTCGATTCCCAACTTGGGTCACTGTCTGTGCGGAGTCTGCATGCTCTCCCCGTGTCTGCATGGGTTTCCTCTGGGTGGTCCAGTTTCCTCCCACAGTCCAAAGATGTGTAGGTTAGGTGGATTGGCCATGGTGTCCAAAAAAGTTTGGATGGGGTTACAGAGATAGGATGGAGGTGTGGGCTTAAGTAGGGTGCTCTTTCCAAGAGCCGGTGCAGACAAGATGGGCCGAATGGCCTCCTTCTGCACTGTATATTCTCTGATATGACTCAACGATAGAGTCATTGTGTTTAAGCTTAAGTAAGTAGGTCTTGAGATTTGAGTGGGATCGGATGATTTAATTAATAGAAGGAGCCAGGTCTGTAGCAGGCAGTTTAGTTCGTTCCTGGAAACTGGAAGCTGAACAATAGCTTTTGCAGAAGGCTGTCAGGGACCTGTAGGCTGTTTGCCGAAAGAGTTTCTCTGTCTTCAATCAGTCTTTCAGAAATCCCACTCTCCGGAATGACAAGTAATCCTGTGTTTGCTAACTTTATCAGTGGGTTTTGACCTGTGATGGGTTTTGCTTGATTTGGGATAGAGAAGGTATCAATTACACAGAATTTACAGTGCAGAAGGAGGCCATTCGGCCCATCGAGTCTGCACCGGCCCTTGGAAAGAGCACCCAACCTAAGCCCCCGACCTAAGCCCACACCTTCACCCTATCCCCGTAACCCAGTAACCCCACCTAACCTTTTTAGATACTAAAGGCAATTTAGCAGGGCCAATCCACCTAACCTGCCCGTCTTTGGACTGTGGGAGGAAACCGGAGTACCCGGAGGAAACCCACGCAGACACGGGGAGAAACGTGCAGACTCCGCACAGACCCAAGCCGGGAATCGAACCTGGGACGCTGGAGCTGTGATGCAACAGTGCTAACCACGGTGCTACCGTGCCCTTTCTTTTTTTGTTAAGCGTTGTTTTCTTTTATTGTTAGCATTGTTTAACTGGTAAGTAAGCTATATTTTTGGAATTAACCACCCCCCAGAAAATACTGGACATTCTCAGCGGGTCTGACAGCATCTGTGGAGAGAGAAGAGAGCTAATGTTTAGAGTCTGGATGACTCTTTGTCATAGCTAGAGAGACTGGAAATGGGGTCAAATTTATACTGTAGTTGGGGGCAGGGCCGGCCCAAGGTACCGGCAACTCGGGCAGTCGCCCGGGGCGCCATGTGCTAGGGGGCGCCAGAGACTCGGGTCCCGCGCATGCGCAGTTGGGCCGGTGCTAACCAGCGCATGCGCGGTGGCCGCCCTCCCCCAGGGTGGCCCCTTCCGCCCCCCCTCCAACACCCCCCCTCCGTCCGCCCCCCCCCTCCGTCCGCCGCCCCCCCTCCGTCCGCGGCCCCTTCGGCCCCGCCCCCCCCTTGGCCCCCCCCTCGGCCCCGGCCCCCCTCGGCCCCCCCCTCTCGGCCCCCCCCTCGGCCCCGCCCCCGAAGGGCGCCGAAGTTCAGCTTGCCCAGGGCGCCAGCAACCCTAGGGCCGGCGCTGGTTGGGGGGGTGGGGGGGGGACATGAAGCGGTGAGGCTGGAGAGGGGGCCAGTGATAGGTGGAGATGGGCAAAGATGTCGAGGACAGAAGACAAAAGGAATATAAATGGTGTGATTAAGGCGAAGAAGGGTGCCGATTGTGGCAGAACAAAGGAACCGTTGGCCAAAGTGGAGTGGAGGGAGGGGGAACAATGATGAGGGAAAGACAGATCGATGGAAGAAAATAAATTGATAGAAATAAAAATGTGGACGTGAGAGCAGGGCGGTGAGTTAAAATGGCGTGCGACAGGAAGTTCTGGGTCCTGCTTTGATTTGATTTATTTGATTTGATTTATTGTCACATGTACTGAAGTACAATGAAAAGTATTTTTCTGCAGCCAAGGGAACGTACACAGTACGTACAAAGTAGACAAAAAGAATAATCAACAGAGAACATTGAGCCGTACCGGCTCATTACCCAAACAGGCACTGGAATGTGGCGACTAGGGGCTTTTCACAGTAACTTCATACTTGTGACAATAAAATATTATTATTATTATTATTATTAAATGGTACATCGACAAACAGTGATTGGTTACAGTGCGGAACAAGGGGCCAAACAAAGCAAATGCATGAGCAAGAGCAGCATAGGGCGTTGTGAATAGTGTTCTTACAGGGAACAGAGGGGGAGTCATTGAGGAGTCTAGTAGCTGTGGGGAAGAAGCTGTTCCTATGTCTGGATGTGCGGGTCTTCAGACTTCTGTACCTTCTGCCTGATGGAAGGGTCTGGAAGACGGCAGTGTCTGGGTGGGAGGGGGTCTCTGATAATGCTGTCTGCCTTCCTGAGGCAGCGGGAGGTGTAGACAGAATCAATGTGGGGGTGGCAAGCTTGTGTGATGCGTTGGGCTGAGTTCACCACATTCTGCAGTTTCTTGCGATCTTGGACCCCGAGCAGTTGCCATACCAGGCTGTGATGCAGCCGGATAGGATGCTTGCGGACTGACCGGAGGTGTTCTGCAAAGCGGTCACCCAGTCTGCGTTTAGTCTCTCCAAAGTGGAGCAGACTCCGTTGGGAGCAGCAATGCAATAGACCAGATTGAAGGCGGAGCATGTGAAGCCCTGCCTTACTTAAAATGAATGTTTAGGGCCTGAGATGGAAATTAAATTAAATTAAAAACCCTTATTGTCACAAATAAGCTTCAAATGAAGTTCCTGTGAAAAGCCCCTCGTCGCCACATTCCGGCGCCTGTTCGGGGAGGCTGGTACGGGAATTGAACCGCGCTGATGGCCTGCCTTGGTCTGCTTTCAAAGCCAGCGATTTAGCCCTGTGCTAAACCCGAGGTAAAGGGGCTGGTGTTGTACCTTCTGCTTGGGAGGGTGCCGTGGGACGAGGGTGAGATGTTGGAAGTGAATCACAACAATTTACATTTTGTTCCTTTTTTCCAATAGATGACGACTTTTCAGTTATTCAACAAGAGATCGTTATGGTGAAATCCTGTACGCATCAAAATATAGTCGCTTATTACGGAAGCTACATCAGGTAAGAGCAGATTAAGATTAAGACTCTCATTAAGGAATTCGGAACCAGCAACAGAATCTACATAGAATGGCAGTAATTGACTGAAGAGTGTATGACCCCCCCTTCATATGTAAATTATAAGCCTGAGCAACTATGCAATGACAGTTTGCATCTATGTAGCATCTTCAAGTGTCTCAAGACCCTATAGCAGGGGTGGGCAAACTTTTCCGTGCAAGGGCCACATTCAGAAATTCACAATTTTAAAGGGCCGCATAGTATATTAATTAATAGTCCCGGTTGTAACCAATTAGCGTGCGGCATATACCTCAGCGCTTCCCCCGGCGGCATCCTGCATTTAGCCCTCTTTTTCTCTACTTTGCAAAAATGGCGCTTCACCCGGTTATGATTCTGAGCGCCTCATATAGAACATAGAACAGTACAGCACAGAACAGGCCCTTCGGCCCTCGATGTTGTGCCGAGCAATGATCACCCTACTCAAGTCAACGTATCCACCCTATACCAGTAACCCAACAGCCCCCCCCCCCCGAATTAACCTTATAAAAAAAAATATTTAAAAAAAATATAAAATATTAAAAAAAAAAATTTTTTTTTAATGACTTGATCTTGGTGGGCCGCATAAAGACCTTTGGCGAGCCGCATGCGGCCAGCGGGCCGTAGTTTGCCCACCCCTGCCCAATAGAGTAACATTATCAGACATAATTTCACAGTGAGCCATATAGGGGGCAACAGACACTCCACTTGCCTGGATGAGTGCAACTCCAACAACACTCGAGAAGCCCACACCAAAGTAGCTTACTTGATTGACACCCTTCCCACCACCTTAAACATTCACCCCCTCCATCACTGACGCCCAGTAGATGGTGGACAGGCTTTGGGGAGTTGGGAGGTGAGTTCTTCACTGTAGAATTCTCGGCTTCTGACCTGTTTCTGTAGTAGCCGCAGTACATAGAACATAGAACAGTACAGCACAGAACAGGCGCCCTTCGGCCCTCAATGTTGTGCCGAGCCATGATCACCCTACTCAAACCCACGTATCCACCCTATACCCGTAACCCAACAACCCCCCCCCTTAACCTTACTTTTATTAGGACACTACGGGCAATTTAGCATGGCCAATCCACCTAACCCGCACATCTTTGGACAGTGGGAGGAAACCGGAGCACCCGGAGGAAACCCACGCACACAGGGGAGGACGTGCAGACTCCACACAGACAGTGACCCAGCCGGGAATCGAACCTGGGACCCTGGAGCTGTGAAGCATTTATGCTAACCACCATGCTACCCTGCTGCCCATGGCTGATGGCTGATTAAATGGATGATTCCAGTTCAGTTTCTGGTCAATGGTAACCCCCCCCCCCCCCAGGATGTTGATACCATCACCTATCATGTCCAACCATGCCTGCATTGCCTCCTGCTCCTCACCATCGTTCCACCTAGTTTCTATGTATCTTTTTCATCCTTACGTTCACAATTCCGTGAGGGACTTTGTAAAAAATAGTGTGAATAGTTGCTCTAATGACTCTGTAGTAGACATACCCTACCAGAGGACACCAGAAAAGTTGGCAGAGGCGGACAGTTAAACAACACCATCTCTTGATCTTTTATCTGTATACAATTATTTATGACCTGTGTTGTCTGATGGGAAGTCTATATTATCTTTCATTAGGTCCAACAAGTTATGGATTTGTATGGAATTCTGCGGAGGAGGATCACTGCAGGATATTTACCATGGTAATTCCAGCTTTATCATTTTAAACATTGACATCTTTCCAGAAACCCATGCACCAAAATCTTGGAATTGCAGCATTTGAAACGCATCCGGTACTATTGGCCACAGGCTGGGGAAAAGGAGTCACTGATTGGCCCACTCATACTGCTGACCTCTAACCTTTGACCTTGAACCTTGACTCTCTGATTGGCAGGAATGCTGACAAAGGAAACCAGGTTAGGAGATCTGAACATAAATAGTGGGATTCAGACATTATCCAAGCACATAGGTTTATCGCAGAGAAGTGAGTCCATTCAGGCCATCCTGTTTGTGCTGCCCCTTCGCTGGAGCACCATTGTTCCATTCTCTACCTATCCCTGTGTGTTCCTCTGGTTTTAATATTTATCCAATTTTCCCTGAAAAGATGGAATGGTCTCTGTCTCTACCATTCCCTGTGGAAAATATCCGCCTCTCCTGCTCTCTGTGCAAAGAAATTTCTCTTAATCTCCCTCCTCCCTTTCGGAGGCAATTTTAAATTGCAGACCCCTCACCACTGACCCTCCCGCCAGAGGAAATATTCCTTCCCTAATTGCCGCCTCAAATTCCTTTCTAATTTTTGAAACCTTTCAATCAAGTATTGGCTCTCTCAACTCCTGTAGAAACAGTCACAATCAAGCCTTTATTCACAGGAAACTTAACTAGTTTCCCATTCCTGGTCTCAATAGGTTAAAATTGCTCCCATTCACTCACAGAAACCCAATGAGTCTGCTCTGATTTCTATTCATGCCCATTGTAAAGGACCACATCAAGCCCAATCCTTTCTCATTTATTCCCATTGTATCGAATCGTTTCCTGTTGAAAAGTATTCTGAGAGGGCTTGGCAGGGTAGATGTTGGGAGGATGGTTCCCCTGTCTGGGGAGTGTCGATCTAGGGGACGTTGCCTCAGGATAGGAGATCAGCCATTTTGAACTGAGATGAGGAAAGATTTCGTCACTCGGAGTTCTGAAACATTGGAACTCTCGACTCCAAAGGATGCTCCGTCGTTGAGTACATTAAAGTCGATAGACATGAGGGGGGATCAAGGGATATTGGGATTGGGAGGGAAAATAGAGTCCTTTCTTCTTGGGCAGTCCCTTGGGAGTGAAGATGATATGCTTCCATTGCAGTCTGATGGGTACGGAGGAGGTCGAGAAGTCTATTATGTGATATGCAGTCCCTGCCACAGGGAGGGCTCGTAGGGCTGGGCAGTGGTTGGAGGTTTGTGCACTTTCATCTCCACCTCCACTCCGTCTCTGTATGCCCCCGACTAAGTTTCTCAATGCGTTCTGCGCCTTCCCAAATAAAGTTTCTCCTTTTTGGTCAATCATAAACTAGGGTCTCCCATGAATCGACAGGGAGCACATCTCTTAAAATATTTTCCACTACCTTCCTGTTGGGACTGAGTCCCGAATAGGACAGTTGTTTTGGGAGTCTGGTATCAGGCATGTCCCATCCAGCAGAGTTAGTTTTGAGTGATTAGTGCCTCAATGCTGGACTTGTTGGCTTTGGAAAGGAAACTGTGGACGGCCTATCTTGGATTTGGAGGGTTTTGCGAAGGTGATGATCCTTTTCCAGTGCTATGGGGTGCATGCGCTGCCCTGCTGTCTACAGCTGTGAAGTGCAGGAGTCACTGTTGCCCAGTAAACCATGCCGTGCTCTCCCTAGAATAGAATTCCTACAGTGCATAAGGAGGCCATTCAGCCCATCGAGCCTGTACCGAGAGCACCCTGCCTAAGCCCACTCCCCCGCCCTACCCCGTGACCCACCTAGCCTGCACATCTTTGGACTGTGGGGGGGGAAACTGGAGCACCCGGAGGAAACAAACCCACCGTTTGAGATGCCGGTCCTCAAATATTCTTCAGCTCAGTTGGCTGAAGGTTAGAACATAGAACATTACAGCACAGAACAGGCCCTTCGGCCCTCGATGTTGGGCCGAGCAATGATCACCCTACTCAAACCCACGTATCCACCCTATACCCGTAACCCAACAACCCCTCCCTTAACCTTACTTTTAAGGACACTACGGGCAATTTAGCATGGCCAATCCACCTAACCCGCACATCTTTGGACTGTGGGAGGAAACCGGAGCACCCGGAGGAAACCCACGCACACACGGGGAGAATGTGCAGACTCCACACAGACAGTGACCCAGCCGGGAATCGAACCTGGGACCCTGGAGCTGTGAAGCATTTATGCTAACCACCATGCTACCGTGCTGTCCCAGTTAAACTGGCACAGAGAGACGATGATGAATTACATTGCCATCAACAAGAAGAGGCTCCCAAGACTGAAATTTGTCTACACCAATTGAATTTAATTCCCTGGGAGGGCAGAAATTGTAATTGGGCTGGATTCTCTCTTTCACCATGCCGGACGTCGGGCGGAGAATCCAGCAACGGGCAAAAGCGGGGAGCCAATCCCGTTCCGATGTCTGGTCCCTTGCTGGCGGAGAGTTCCCGCCAGCGGGAGGGTGCATTCTATTAATGGGCCGGGCACCGTATTCTCCAAGCCTGTATGAGACTCTGGTCCTCGGAGCCGAGATTCACGTGAGTGAGAATTGGTGCAGGTAATTACAAACATGGCCTAGACGAGTGGACCTCGCAATGGGCCAAGCAGGTCACTCTTTAAGGGAGTTGCCCCCAAAGTCCATCATTCCGGCGCCTGTTCGGGTACACAGAGGGAGAATTCAGAATGTTCAAATCACCAGAGAGCACATCTTTCGGGACTTGTGGGAGGAAACCGGAGCACCCGGAGGAAACCCCCGCAGACACGGGGAGAACGTGCAGACTCCACACAGGTAATGACCCAAGCCGGGAATCAAACCTGGGACCATATAATCATAGAATTTACAGTGCAGAAGGAGGCCATTCGGCCCATCGAGTCTGCACCGGCCCTTGGAAAGAGCACCTTACCTAAGCCCACAACTCCACCCTGTCCCACTCCTCCACCCTAACCCCATAACCCCACCAAACCCAACCTTTTTTTGGACTCTTAGGGAAATTTAGCATAGCTAATCCACCAAAGTGATCCCAACCGGGAATCGAACCTGGGACCCTGGAGCTGAGAAGCCCTAGTGCTAACCACCGTGCTACCACGATCTCCCTAAATGACTGGAACAGGCAAGCTAAAGATGCCATTTTAGCGAGAGCATTTTTGTTAGTGTAGAACTTTGTTTAACACTGCAGTGTAGCGTTAGTGTAAAAGCTTAACAGTAGCAAGTCCACAATGACCCCTCCGCGTGTGGCGACGAGAGGATTTTCACAGTAACTTCATTGCAGTGTTAATGTAAGCCTACTTGTGGCACTAATAAAGATTATTACTATTACCTTCTACATCTTTTCCCCTTTCCCCCTTTCCTGCATCTGTGGGCCTCGGCCCTCTTCACCCCCCCCCCCTCGATTTTAAAAGCGGTCAATTGTCACCTAAGGGCACACTGGAGATTTACAGACATTTCTGGTCCAATGTGTGTGTGGTTGCGTTGTATTTTTCATACTGATGTGTTGAATAAATTATGGGCTAACCAGAGGCCAGCTTTCTGATTGCTTGTGTTTGTGGTTTCTCAAGAGTTCTGCTTCTGTTAGGCCAAATAAGTCTTAATTTTGCACACGATCTAAAATTAATGTGAGGGGGGGGGGGGGGGCTACTGCTCTTTGAATGGATAAAAACATCTTGTTTTGAAAAAGTCAGAGTTGTGTGAAGGTGCAACGCTTCACGACTCCCATTTGGGAGAGGACATGTACGCACCACTTCACAACTGGTAGAATCGCTCAATCTACCGGAATATCTGAGCCATTGAACGGCCTGATAATGCAAAGGAACTGAAATAGCGAGCTCCAAACTGACGGACACTAAATTACTGAGGAGACAAGTTCCTCAGAAAATCAGTGGACACGGCAGGCAATTTGTGCACAGCAGGATTCCAAAGTAATGATTTGATGACTGACCAGTTAACCTGCTTCTAATGCTGTTGGGGGGAGGGAGGAATGTTAGGCAGTGTAGGATAATCAGTGGACCAAAGACCCAATTCATGTGCTATCGATTTGAGTTTAGATAAGACGATGGTGTATCGATTACGGGTGAAGACTTTCAGAAAGTGAGTAGTTTAAGTACCCGGTGGCAGAAATGAAAATTAAGAAATGAATCCACCCTGGTTGGAGTGATTGGAAGAACTGCAATAGAGTGTCATGTGATAGAAAAGTACGGGGCAGCACAGTGGTGCAGTGGTTAGCACTGCTGCCTCACGGCGCCGAGGTCCCAGGTTCGATCCCGGCTCTGTGTGGAGTTTGCACATTCTCCCCGTGTTTGCGTGGGTTTCGCTCCCACAACCCAAAGTTGTGCAGGCTATGAAAAATGAAATGAAAATCGCTTATTGTCACGAGTAGGCTTCAATGAAGTTACTGTGAAAAGCCCCTAGTCGCCACATTCCGGCACCTGTTCGGGGAGGCTGGTACGGGAATCGAACCGTGCTGCTGGCCTGCCTTGGTCTGTTTTAAAAGCCAGAGATTTAGCCCAGGCTCGGTGGATTGGCCATGTTAAATTGCCCCTTAATTGGAAAAAAATTAATTGGGTACTCTCAATTTATTTTAAAAAGTGATAGAAAAATACTGCTGAAATTGAAGAGAAATATACAAGACCGTTCTGAGGCCAGCTTTGTTATATAGTGCAGAAACTTGGGAAACGGCAACCAGATACTAATCAGATGAGGACGCAGAGATATGGAGTGATGGGAAAGGATAAGATCAGGAACCAGCACATCAAGGGGGCCAGTGAAGATTGTGGAAGCATCGAAGAAAGTAGCTGAGAAGGGATTGAAATGGTTAGGTTTATCTGTTGTGGGGAGAGAGAGAGAGACTAAGTGTGATGAGGCAACTGATGAAGATGGAAGTGGCAGAAAGAAAGAGAATGCTCTGCAACATTGCTGGAAGGATACAATGGCAAAAGACTTCAAAGCAGCGGGATTGGAAGGTAAATAGTTGACTGACAGGAGGAGATAGAGAAGGATGATCGATCAGCATTGTGGCATCCAATGCCAAGCAAAATTGGAGAAATTGAAAGAAGAAAGTGAGTTACTGAGGGAGATAAGGAGGTGGGTGACTTGAGAGTGAAGTGAGTTGCTGAGAGTGCGAAGGAGGTATGTTATTGAGGGTGAGTGAGCGGTGAATTACTGAGAATGTGAGAAAAGGGAGTTATTGGACCAGCTCATAGGTCCCTGGGCTGTGTCAGTGTTTTGGAGTCACTGGTCTGATGACCGGGCAGCACGGTAGCATAGTGGTTAGCACAATCGCTTCACAGCTCCAGGGTCCCAGGTTCGATTCCCGGCTGGGTCACTGTCTGTGCGGAGTCTGCACATCCTCCCCGTGTGTGCGTGGGTTTCCTCCAGGTGTTCCGGTTTCCTCCCACAGTCCAAAGACTGTGAATTGGCCATGCTAAATTACCCATAGTGTCCAAAATTGCCCTTAGTGTTGGGTGGGGTTACTGGGTTATGAGCATAGGGTGGAGGTGTTGACCTTGGGTAGGGTGCTCTTTCCAAGATGGGCCGAATGGCCTCCTTCTGCACTGTAAATTCTATGACTGGTCCTTTGGATAAATATAATGATATGGACTTGGGTATATAGGTAAAATTTCAAAGTTTGCAGATGATTGAAAATTTGGAAATCGAGTAAAGAGTGAGGGAGATGGTGGCAGATGTCGGGAGGACATAGATTGTGAAATGGGAGAGCCCATGGCAGATGCAGTTTAATGCCGAGATGCCTGGAGTGATGCATTTTTGTGAAGAAATCGAGCCAGAGGCAACAGAATCTGAATGGTTCAATAAGAAGGTAAGAAATGGAAGCAGAAGCAGGCCATTTGGCCTGTCAAACATGAAATGAAATGAAATGAAAATTGGTTATTGTCACAAGCAGGCTTCAAATGAAGTTACTGTGAAAAGCCCCTATTAAAATCCTGGTTAATCCTAAAAGTGGGTGCAGGAACAGAGGGACCTGGGCTTTCACATACACAAATCTTTCAGGTGGTAGGACAAGATCGAACGTCTGTTTGGAAAATAAACATATATATGTTGCATAGTTTTATAGACACAATGGGTTAAATCTGGATTAAATCTTCGTGATTGATGAGACATCATCCACTAGACGGTACCTTGGATATTGGAGCCATAGATCCAGGTAACATTACCAGCATCGATCACTGTGGCCTTAACGGGAATGAAATAGGGAAACTCAGGTAAAGAAATAAAATGTAAATGTGTGACACCAGCTGTGATTGTGGCTTATGGATGTGAAACTGAATACTTCCCCTTATTTCTGATAGCACAAAGACCTTTTGTAACGGCCGAGTAACCAGCGGTAACTTCTCTTTTCTCTTCTTCCTGCTAGTAACTGGCCCACTCTCCGAGTTACAGATCGCTTACATCAGCAGAGAGACGCTACAGGTGAGAGAGGCGTTGCTGAATGGTTTGATGACTTGCAGTGAGATAGACGCAGCAAAGGGACCATGTTTGTGATTTTGTCTGTCCTTGACTCATCTGAAGGAGACCACCTCCACCATTTCGCTCACCTGTGTATGTCACGCAAAGGACATTTTCTGACTTGTAAACTATCAGAACGCCCGAGAAAAATCATTGCATTCCACCGAAACCACTCAGCGAATGTGCAACCTGCCCTATGGGTCCGTTTAATCGTCGACATCTCGCCAATCCTGAAAGGGAGCGAAGCCAGAATATGTGTTCTTCCTCCACACATTTTGTTTCCACAATGATCTTTTGTCCTCTGATGGCAAGCCTCGTGTAAGGGTCCTTCTGCTATTTCCCTTTTATTTTTGCTGTTATCACCTTGACCCTGGATGCTTAATGGACATTTATCTTTCAGTTGAGCGGCAGAGGGAAAGAAGAATTCAGGGCGTTGCAACATAGTCTTGGACAACAAGACGCAGACTTTTCGGCACCCGAGAGATGGGGGGGACAGGTTTTGGTGGCCAATGAATTGGCCAAAAGGCTGTATTCTGCCCGGTAACAGGTGGCGATTCCTGCCTGAGTGGGATGATTTTCAGCGACTCGCTCTCGCTCTCTCTCTCCGCGTGCCGCACGCGGGTCGGAGAAACCCACCCCCTTTTACTTATAATTTTCACCCCATACTCCCCTCTGTGTTTGTCTGTCTTGTGTGTGTCGATAATAGTTAACCAGTTGTATTTGCTGCATATTTCATTCTAGTTCTTGTTAGAAATACAAAGCAATTGTGTTTAAATTCACAAACCTTGTGGCTGTAATTATTGGGCAGCCAAGGGGTAAAGACGTTCGTAATTTTTCTAAGAATTATTGATTAATTCAATTGTGTTGTGACTCCAGGTGAAGTGGGGCTGGAATTGTCTGCGCACTAGTCCAGGTTGGCACAACACTCGCCTCTCTGTCGGTAGAAGCCCAGCAATAATCGTTCATACTGTACAATAGTGTAATGGTTATGTGACTGGATCAAATTCCACCATGGAAATTTGGTTATTTATATCTGTTCTGTCTGTGGGACGTTGCTATTCATCTTTTCGCTGCTGTGTTCTTAATGTTACAACAGTGACCTTATTTCAAAAGTAAGTTGACTGCATGCATCGCGCGTTGGATCCATAGAATCCCTACAGTGCAGAAGAAGGCCATTCGGCCCACCAGGTCTGCACCAACCCACTGAAAGAGCACTCAACCTAGGCCCCATCCCCATAACCCTGCGTATTGATCATGGCCAATCCACCTAACCTGCACATCTTTAGATTTGGATCAATCACCCTGTAACCGTCTGAATTCTACATTGTGCAACCTCTCCTTGTAATTTAGTCCTTTGAGTGCAGCTATCATTCTAGTCCGCCTATGCTTCGCAGCCTCCCAGGTCACTATGTCCTTCCTATGGTGTAGTGCTCAGATCAGACATCCCAAGTTGTGAATGTCTGATATTGACAAGATAATTTGTTGATTGAGGGATAAATGTTGTTCGAGACCCTGAGGAGAACTCACCTGGTCTCCTTTCAAATGGTGTGATGGGATCTTTAATGTCCACATGAAAGAGCAGTCGGAGCCTTAGTTTAACATCCCATGCAAAAGCCAGCACCCCCCCCCCCCCCCCCCCCCCCCCCCACAAAAACAGTTTGCCACTCTCTCAGTACAGCCGTGAAGTGTCAGGCTAGATTATGCACTTAAATCTCTGACATGGGACTTGAACCCACAATTTACAGGCTCAGTGGCAGGAATGTTACCTTCTGAGTCAGGCACAATATAATTGGCTACCCAACGTTGACTGTGACAAACTGACGCTGTCCCCAGCATCATTTCGGCTGAGGTAGCAAAGACAACTTGCGGGTGAGCCTAACAAGAGCCACGGTAGTGGCTGAAGTGCGAACTCTGGCACAGACCCAATGTACTGAATGACCTCCTTCTGTGTTGTGAACCTCTATGAATCAATGCCTGAGGAGGGATGGTAAGAGAACGGGGCAAAATATTAGAGTTGACCTATAATTTAAACTATTTTGTACTTTGCTTCCCTGTAGGGTTTGGAATATATGCACAATCAGGGGAAGATACATCGAGATATCAAAGTAAGTCATACCAGCATCAATTTTTATTGGGTTTATAATCTGTTCCTGGACTTACCCAAGGTCTAGATAAATATAAGTTGTTTTTTTTTATAATTTTAAGATGGTTACAGAGTTTTTCAAAAATAAATTTAGAGGACCCAATTATTTTTTTCCAGTTAAGGGGGAATTTAGTGTGGTCAATCCGCCTACCCTGCACATCTTTGGGTTGTGGGGGTGAGACCCATGCAGACACGGGGTGAATGTGCAAACTCCACACGGACAGTGACCTGGGGTCGGGATCGAACCCAGGTGCTCAGCACCATAGGCAGTAGTGCTAACCAGTACACCAATGTGCCGCCCTGGTGACAAGAGTTGAGAGGAATTTCAAGGAACAACCTGCTCTGCTGTGCCACCTGGTGGCCAAAGTTGGTGACTGCACTGTGACGTTTACATAGAAATATTGAATGGGAAATGTAGATACTGCTGCTAATTATATTGCTGACCGTTGACAGAAAAGATGAAATATGGCAATAGAAAGTGACATTTGTGACAAGACATGTACGGCCTTGTACAAGCTTTTAATTGCACATTAGTCAATATATTACGGTATTTGACCTGAGTTATTAAAGAGGAGTGAGCACTGGGCAAGGCATTTCAGATTAAAAGACATGGATAACATTAACTCTAAATTCAGAGCTGTGCCATTCAGGGATAATGTCAGGAAGCACTGTGTTCCTGTTTAATTTAGATTATAAATATATTAATACATTTGCTGTTGTAAATTATATTTTAAATGTGTCAGGTATACTAACTGACCTACTGTGGTGTTACACATGGGTAATTAGCCATCGCCCATGAGGGACCATAGACATCTCTCGCTGTTAGACAAAGGGTAATGGTTATATAGCCTGTGGGAAACCACTCCACACTACATCAAGCATGGGTTACTGCAAGAAGGAGGGTCTCCATGAACTACCACAGACATACAGACAATGTCCCAGACACCTTCATCACTGTTCCTGGGTGTGTCCTGTCTCACTGACAGGACAGACCCAGCAGAGGTGGAGGCACAGTGCTGTACAGTCGGGAGGGAGTTGCCCTGCGAGACCTCAACATCGACTCTGGACCCCATGAAGTCTCATGGCACCTGGTCAAGCATGGAAACCAGCCGCTGATTACCACGTACCGTTTCCCCCTCAGCTGATGGATCAGTACTCCTTCACATTGAAAAAACACTTGGAGGAAGCATTGAGGGTGGCAAGGGTGTAGAATATGCTCTGGGTGAGGGGACTTCAATGTCCATCACCAAGAGTGGCTGGGTAGTACCAACACAGACCGAGCTGGCCGGGTCCTAAAGGACAATAGCTGCTAGACTGGGACTGCAGCAGGTGGTGAGGGAACCAATAAGAGGGATAAGGCCTCATCCTCACCAATCTGCCTGCCGCGGGTCCATCTGTCCATGACAGTGTCGGTAGGAGTGACCACCGCACAGTCCCTGTGGAGACAAAGTCCCGTCTTCACATTGAGGATACCCTCTATCGTATTGCAGGAGCCAGGAGGTTAACCCTGGTTCACTGAGTACAGGAGGGCATGCCAGGAGCAACAATGGGCAGACCTAAAAATAAGATGCCAACACAAGACTACTTGCGTGCCAAACGGCATACGCAGCAAGTAATCGGCAGAGCTAAGCGATCCCACAACCAACGGATCAAATATAAGCTCTGCAGTCCTAACACAGCCAGCAGTAAATGACGGTGGACAATTAAACAACTCATTGAGGAGGAGGCTCCACAATATCCTCATTCTCAATGATGGAGGAGCCCAGCGCAAAAGACAAGGCTGAATCATTCGCAGCAACCTTAAGCCAGAAGTGCCGGGTGGATGATCCATCTCGGTCTCCTCCAGAGGTCCCCAGCATCACAGATGTCAGTCTTCAGCCAATTCAATTCACTCCACATGATTTCAAGAAACAGCTGAGGGCACTGCCTTTTGCAAAGGCCTTGACAATATCCCGGCAATAGTACTGAAGACTTGTGCTCCAGAACTTACTGCACCCCCTAGCCAAGCTGTTCCAGTACAGCTACAACACTGGCATCTACCCGGCAATGTGGAAAATTGCCCAGTTGTGTCCTGTACACAAGACACGGGGCAAATCCAACCCGGCCAATTACCGCCCGATCAGTCTACTCTCCATCATCAGCAAAGTGATGGAAGAGGTCATCAACAATGTGATCCAGTGGCACGTAGGGCAGCTCAGTTTGGTTTTCGCCAGGGTCACTCCTCTCCTGGCCTCATTACAGCACTGGTTCAAAAAAGACAACGGCAAGTTGATGGATTGGGCAGACAAGTGACAAGCCGCCCAGGACAAAACAGCCCCGTTTGATTGCTCCCTCCACCACCGACAAACGGTGGCAACCGTGTGTGCCATCTACAGCAGGCGCAGCAGGAACTCACCGAGGTTCCTTAGACAGCACCTTCCCAACCCACGCCCACTGCTGTCTAGAAGGACAAGAGCAGCGGATACCTGGGAACCCCACCACCTGGAAGTTCCCCTCCCAGTCACTCACCATCTAGACTTGGAAATATATCGGCCGCTCCTTCACTGTCGCTGGGTCAAAATCCTGGAACTCCCTCCCTAACAGCAGTGTGGGCGTACCTACATCACAGGGACTGCAGCGGCTCAAGAAGGAAACTCACCACCATCCTATGAAGGACAACTAGGGATAGGCAACAAATGCTGGGCCTAACCAGCCTACATCCCGCAAACTAAATTTAAAAAAGAACCCATGCCTGGGTTTTTTTGGGGTACTATTGTCCGACTCTATTTAGACATAGCCAGACATTGCTAAAAGCATTCCCCACCCCCTTATCGGGGGAACTCCTATTCTGCCGGAACCATGGGGTAGTTAATCATCCCTACTCCGTAGGACCTGTGCGGGTTACACTATCCCTCCACAAGGTCCGAAGAATCTTCCGAAGACCGTGGCAGGGCATCGTGCACCCGAGGTGCTGGATTGGGTGGCGTGTATCGAGAAGGTGAATCACCGTGAATCCAAGGCTCTCCCATTGGTGACCCCCCTGCGTTTCCACCTCAGTCAGATCGGCGTCTTGACCCCCTTGGGTTCCGCTGTGGCCCAATCAGGCAGCGCGTGCAGTTTTAGAAGAAGTTTACGAGGACGAGGAACGTTCCGAAGAAGCAGTCACCTGGACTGAAGGTGGTTAAGGTGCTTTCGTATAATCCGACCCAGGGCTTGTACCTGGTGGGAACCTGGCCCTGTCTGGCGGAGGTCAATGCCGAAGATCCACTGGACACCGTTGGTGAAGTTTCGAAAATCTCCGAGTCACCTGGTACAAAGTGCCGGAAAGGTTGTTGTCGACTGGGTTGATGCTGCTCCTGGTTGTGGCATACCTACGTCTGAATAAATCACACTAAGATACCTGCCCATCACTAGTTCCACAGGAGCTACCTCAGTCACTGACTAAACAAGAAACAAGCCAGACTGGTCTCCATCGATCCTGAAGACTGTTTCTTGAGGCCCCGTTTAAACGTTTGCACCACTCGCTCCGCTAAACCAATAGAAAGGGGCTGCAATCCCGGAGAACTCCTCCCTCGTTAAATGAGTGCTGTTATTAGTGACAGGCACTTCAGGGAGGTCCAAAATGGTGAAGGTAACTTCACAATGGTTGCCTTGGGCCTTGGTTCCCGTCATCGTGTGCACTTCAAGCCACTTCGAATGGGCATCATCAACAAGAGGAAGAGGCAAAGTCTGCGTGTAACCACGCCAAGGCCATTCCAAATGATGTAGGGGGCAGGCAGCAGGAACTTTTAAATGTTTGGTAAATGGAGCATTGTTAGGCCATCTTCTCAACGTCCACGTCAAGGCTGGGCCACCATACATTTTTTTTTTGATTTTTGTTTTTAAATTTAGAGTACCCAATTATTTTTTCCAATTAAGGGGCAATTTAGCGCGGCCAATCCGCCTACCCTGCACATCTTTGGGTTGTGGGGGTGAAACCCACGCAGACACGGGGAGAATGTGCAAACTCCAAACGGACAGTGGCCCAGAGCCGGGATTCGAACCTAGGTCCTCAGCGCCGTAGGCAGCAATGCTAACCACTGTGCCACCGTGCTGCCTGGGCCACCATACATAACTGCGTGCCAAAATATTCATCCTGGACACGCCGGGATGTCCATTGTGAAGGTCTTTTAACTCCTGCCCTTTTTCTAGGCTGACCATGCACATACCCCAGAGCAGGACTCCATCCTCTACGCTTAAGCTCAGACAGCTTGGAAGAAAATGCCCTTAACTCGCCTGGGAGTAATCGATGCTGACTGCCGTATAAGTACCCAAATTCAGATAGGATCGGGTCCGTCACGGTCCACTCACGGATCCGCGATACTGTGACAGGCAAGGAGTCCATGATCGTCCAAGTCGTGACTACCTCGATCATCCTGGGTGCTGACAAATGGCCAGTTGACAAAGGCAACGGGCTGTGCATCGGCCTTTGCGATTTGAGTCCCCAGCCAGCCTACGTTCGAAGGAATACTCGTAGACAGCCAGTAACAGGACCCAGCGCTCGAACCACGCGGAGGCAATGGGACTTTTTAATCCTCCATGAAAAGCCAGAGCAAAGGCTTATGGTCCATTTCAATAGCAAAGTGGCGGTCACAGACATATTGGTGAAAACGATTCGCTGCGAAGACTACCGCCAGACCCTCCTTCTCAATCTGTACGTACTTCCTTCCAGCTGCGAGCAGCGTAAGGGAGGCGAAAGTAATCAGACGTTCCCTCCCATTCTCCATCCGGGGGGAAAGGACAACCCCAGTACCACAGGGGGCAGCGCACACGTGAGGCGTAAGTGTTTGGCGGGAGCGTAATGGGTCAGTAACCCAGAAGATGACAAATGCTTCTTTACCTTTCAAAAAGCTGTATTCCTGTGGCTGGCTTCAGGCCGTCACATGATTCTTCAGAAGAAGGTGTAAGGGGGCCAACGTGGACGAAAGGTCCGAGAGAAACTTCCCGTAATAGTTAATGAGCCTAAGGAAAGAGCGAAGTTCTGAGGTGGTGTGGTGGCCTGCTGGAATGCCTGGGCCCTCTCTGCGTCAGGGTACAAACCTTCGCAGTCCACCCGATAGCCAAGGTAGACCTCCCTCCCTCGCATGAAATACGCACTTCGCTCATCGTAAGCGGACAACAACCTCCGAGAATCTCTTTAATACGGCTTCCATGTTGTCCAAGTGTTTCTGCTCCGGGACTCCTGTGACCAGCACCTTATCTAAAGATGTCACCACACAGCAGCCCTCACAGGATGGTCTCCATTACGCACTGAAAAATAGCACGGGTGGAGGACATTCCGAAAGGCAGCCACGCATTTTCCTATAGGCTTGTGCGCGTTGATGGTAATATATTTGCGGGAGGCCGGATCAAACTCCAGCTGCAAGTAGGCCTCATATCAAGCTTCATGAATGAATGCCCGCCCCCATGCTTCACGTGGAGATTCTCAATGCGGGGCATGGGGTAGTGGTCAAACTGCAAAGCCGTGTTTACTATCAATTTGTAATCCTGCATAAACAAACCGTTTTAGGGGCAGCACGATGGAGCAGTGGTTAGCACTGCTGCCTCACGGCACCGAGGACCCGGGTTCAATCCCGGTCCCGGGTGTGTGGAGTTTGTACATTCGCCCCATGTTTGCGTGGGTTTCACCCCCGCAACCCAAAGATGTGCCGTGTCGGTGGATTGGCTATGCTAAATTGCCCCTTAATTGGGGAAAAATTAATTGGGTACTCTAACTTTATTTTTTTTAAAGAAAGCTGTTGTGTCTTAACTTCACCGACTGGCTTGGTTCCAATTAATATTATGTTCTTAAATCTATTTATGAAATCTATTAAATTGCCTCATATATGTAAGTGTATATGCTCACATCTATATGCCTGGGTATGCATAGGGTGATCATGGCTCGGCACAACATTGAGGGCCGAAGGGCCTGTTCTGTGCTGTACTGTTCTATGTTCTATGCACACATGTTTACAATGAGTCTATGTGGACACGTGTGCATGTGGGCACATGAACATGCCTGTACCATAGCTGACAATGTGCACGGGGAATGACTTTTGATTAACATTGTCCTGTTCTATTTTCTTTCTGCAGGGAGCAAATATTCTTATCAATGACAATGGGGATGTAAAATTAGGTGAGTCACGCAGGGATACCTGTATTTTATTATGTTCTATCTTTCATCAACACTCCCACTGAAGGAACAGTATGACTCAGATAGTCATAGTCATGCTCCCTCTACACTGTCCCAGCGAACACTTCTTAGACAGGTACAGTCCAGGTTACAGAGTAAAGTTCCCTTTCTACTGTCACATCAAACAGTTCTGGGGCCTCCTGAATGCTGATCAAGAGGGATGTTCACGGTAGGAAAGTCCATGCCTGCAGTCACCAATTGAACTAAACTTTACTGTGAGTTAACTATCAAGATTGGAGACAGTGGGATTTTCCACCAGTAACGCCAATTCGTAAAATCTACCTTTAAATCTGTTACATTTCATTGGGCTGGATTCTCCGCTCCATTGCGCCGAAATCACGGCCGGCGCGGGGGCGGAGAATCCATGTTCCTGCAAGAGATCGGGACCAGCGGCGGTTCACTCCCAGTGTACGCCACGCCGCCTGCGACCTACCTGGGGCCATTAATAGAGGCCCGCTCTGCCCCCATCCGGCCGAAGTCCCGATGGCGTGGAACTAATGTGCTCCAGCCGGTCAAGGTGCTCAAGTGGCGGCTGCGGACTCAGTCCGCGGCTGCCCTGGTGGAGAGGGGGGGGGGCAATCAGAGGGCGGGTGGGCCTTATAGGCGGCCGGGGAATTATTGTGTGGGGGTTGAGGGTCGGGTGCGCGGCCGATTTGCGGGGGGGGGGGGGGCTCTTTTTCGGGTCGAGCACTACGGTCCGAGTCCGCCATGGAGCACGGTGCGGCCGCTGGAGGCCGCCCGCTGTGTGCACGCGCGGCCCCCGACTCGGAAGTGCGGGGGCCCGTATCTGCAGCGAAAGCCGCGAGATCTACTCCGGGTCCCTGCAGGGCTGGGAATTCGTGTCCCTTTTATCCAAGTTTTTCTGGCGTAAACCCCCACAACGTGGGGACATAGTCCCAATAATGGGGAATCCAGCCCATTGTCTTTCTGAAAAAAGAAATTGAAAGCCGTTTAAAAGTCAAACCAGGACTTGATCTTTTATACCGTTATCCTCAGCAGTGAGCTCATCATCTTAACAGCTCAAGCCACGAAATGTGAGAGTAACAGGAAATAATTAGTCCTTTCTTTTCAAATAAAGTTGTTGGGTGTTTGTCTTTGATGGTGAGATGAACATGGTTGCAACTTTCTGCACAGTCTATTGTTGGATAAAGTACATATCCAACTATTCTATGTCAGTGCTTATGCACACGCTCATTGACTATTCATCTAACCCAACAGCACAGCATTCACATATTCTGCCTTCAACATGCCTTGGGGTAGCGAGTGCTACATTCTCACCCCTCTCTGAGTAAAGAAGTTATTAATCACTATCTTCTATTTATGGCTGCTAGTTTTAGTCCACCCTGCAAGTGGGAAACGTCTTCTCCACATCCGCCCTGCCAACCTTTTCAGACCTTGACAAGATCGCTACTGGTTCACCGCTCCTTCTTCTGGAGGGACGTGGCCCAGCTTCTTCAGCTTTTTCTGATGGGTATAGTTTCTCAGTACTTCCCTTGCAAATCTTTCCCTCGAGTCCCTCTACGTACTCTTTTTCTAATGCGGAGACCGGAATTAATAGCGTTTAATTGGTTGGTCTTGACAGCTTTTGGTCTAGTTCTCTGACATAGAGTTAGGGGCTGGTTTAGCACAGTGGGCTAAACAGCTTGCTTGTAAAGCAGAACAAGGCCAGCAGCGCGGGTTCAATCCCCGTACCAGCCTCGCCGAACAGGCGCTGGAATTTGGCGACTAGGGGCTTTTCACAGTAACTTTATTTGAAGCCTACTTGTGACAACAAGCGATTTTCATTTCATTCGTTTTCATAATGGCAGCCTCCAATCTCAGTGGGAAGCTCAATTTTCTCCTGAAATCGACAGGTTGGCACAGGGACTGAAGTGTACACTTGCAAGCAATCTCACTCAGCCAGACTGTAAGGATTGGTGGGGTCTGAAATCCATGCTAATGCAGCGAAAAGGGTTGTCTTGAAGTTGGGGTCGTATTGAGGGAGCTTTGGTCAGATAGCCGCCATGCTGTATCTCAGGATCCTCCAACCTGCTGGCCATGGGGCTGCAGGTGACCCCTGATGATGAAACCATTAACTCCTGAGCAACACGTTGCTATTTGTTTTGCACTCTAGGATGACTTTTTCAGCCTCAGATCCACCGCAAAGTGCTTTTCAGCCAATACAGCACTTTTTGAAACAGTCACTGCTGTAACACGTGAAGCACAGCAAGATCCCACAAACAGAAACGTGATCATCTGCCTTAGGTATTGGTTCGTAGAATCGTACCGCACAGAAGGGGCCTGATTTAGCCCTTCCCATTAATGTCAACCCCTCGAATGAGCTATAAAAAAAATGAAATGAAAGTCGCTTATTGTCACGAGTTGGCTTCAATGAAGTTACTGTGAAAAGCCCCTAGTCGCCACATTCCGGCGCCTGTCAGCAGTGCATTCTCCTCTCCCCTGGCTTGTCCCCCATAACTCCACGGATGCGTTCTCTTTAATTACACGTCCAATATGTTTTTTTCTGCAAAATTCCAGTGGAATCTGCTGCCGTCACCCTTTCAGGTACTGCATTACAGATCAAAAATGCATTTCGGTGCGATGGGGAAAAAATTCTCAATTCCCCTTTAGTTCTTTTGCCAGTTTTAAAAAAATTTCTAACATCTGGTTGCGGGCCCACTTGTCAGAGGAAACAGTTCAACTGCTTTCTGTATCAAAACCTCTTCTAATTTTGAATACCTCTAGGCATCTTTGAGCTTCTCTGCTCCTCTGAAGAAAACATCCCAACTTCTGCAATCTCTGCACATAACTGACGTTCCTCTTGGTATCATCCGAGTAACCCATCTCCGTACGCTCTCGAGGGCCTCGCCTTCCTTTCAAAAGTGTGCTGCCAAGAACATCGTTTGAACCCTGCAGATTAAGATGACTGGATGGGGCAGAGAAGCTGGAAACCAATTAATTTTCCAATGATAGAAGAGTCTACTCTATCCAGAGTTTTGAGCCTGTAGTGGAGAATATATTGAACAGTTAGTGATCGACATATCAACATTGAAGAGTAGGTTCAATAATTGGTTGAATTAAAGAAGGGGATAAAGGAAAATGAAAAAAGAGTTAGTGATTGAAGCAGACATAATGTCCACGGGCGGCACGGCAGCACAGTGGTTAGCACTGTTGCTTCACAGCGTCAGGGACCCGGGTTCGATTCCCGGCTTGGGTCACTATCTGTGTAGAGTCTGCAGATTCTCCGTGTCTGCGTGGGTTAACTCCGGTTTCCCTCCACAAGTCTCGAAAGAAGTGCTTGTCTGGTGAATTGGACATTCTGAATTCTCGCTCCGTGTACCCGAACAGGCACCGAAGTGTGGTGACTGGGGGATTTTCACAGTAACTTCATTGCAGGGTTAATGTAAGCCTACTTGTCACCCTAATGAAGATGATTATTATTATAACACTGAAGAGTAGGTTAGATAGGTGGTTGAACGAAAGAAGGGGATAAAGTGATATGGTAAGAGTGATCATAATAAGACTTGCTCAATGGAGGATAAAGATTGGATGGGCTGAATAACCATATCCATCTTCTTTAACTTCATGTAACTTTATTGTGATAGGCAGTACTAGCTAAGGGGCTTATTACTCAAAGAACTGGATGGTAAACCATCTCAACAGACATGGCTCTTCAGTTGTTCCACTAATATCACCCGCGTAGCTCTCAGGGCTTGCATACTTTTTCCCCAGTAGGTTGAGGATGTTAATTCCATGATTGCATTCTTACTACGTTTGAAGCTCGACCTTTGTAGAAGTCACCCACACCCGTTTGTAATGCAGGTCTGTTTTACTTTGTCTATCATTGAATGAGTCAGATCCAGGGGGTTACTGCAGAACCCCTCGTCAGGGGAATCCCGAAAGACTCTTGCTGCAACACGCCACAGCAAAACGTCACTGATGAAACCTCACCCCTACACTGCATCGTGCTACCAGAAGCTGTCATCATTTGTGGCGCCCTTGTCCATTCAAGGCCTGAAGTGTATCCAAACTGTGCACCAGGAGCAATAGGTTATTCCCAAAATTGGCTGAGTGGGGGGGGGGGGGGGCGTGTGCTCTTGCACCTCTCGAGTCAGAATGTTCTGGGTTCATGTCCCACTCCAGATACTTGGGCTGAGATTTCCAATCACCAGTGTGCGTAGGAACAGGAGCAGCATGCCCTGGAGTATCAATGACCCCAATGATTCTGGGACATGCTGGAATTTTCAAAGTGAGGGGATAGGGAGGTGGTGGAGTTGGGAACTCGCTTACCTTTGATGGTGTGTTCAGCTGCTTGAGAAGTTTGCGACAGGGCAAGGGGGCAATTTTCAATTAATAAATGGCTAGCCCAAACAAGCTGGTGCACTATCGTGGGTGCAATGCGGCAAGCGGTGAAGTCATTTATTCTTATGATAAAACATTTTCGAAAGAAAGTAATTTTGTACCGGATAGGATGCAGCATCTTTCAGTTGACCATTTGGCCAGTTTTGGGATTTCCTTCCTCAAAGGGGTATTAGTGGACCAGATAGGTTTTTATGGCAACCACAATGGTTTCATAGTCGTCATTTGACTTTTTAATTCCAGATTTTTTTAAAAATTGAATTCAACTTCCACCAATTGCCCCGGTGGGTTTCGAACCCGGTTTGCCAGAGCATGACTGGTTCCCTGGATTACTAGCCCAGTGATAATGCCACTAACGCCACTGCCTCCGCTATCAACTGAGTCTACCAGCCTCTGACTCAAAGGGTGCTGACCACGTGAACTATGAACATTATCGCACCAGCTACTGGTGACAAAGCTTGAGATGCATTCCTCCGAAAGACTGTGGCTTGTTTATCACCACAAACAGCAATGATTAAAGGTCAGGCAGTCTGGTTAGTGAATAAAGTTAAGGGATATATATTGGCCAGGACACTTGGCGTAACTCTCCCGCTCCTCTTCAAAACAGTGCCGCGGGTCATTTACAGAGAGGGCGGGTGGACCTCAGTTTAACATCTCCGATGAAAGGCAGCACTGCCAACAGTGTAGAACTCACTCAGTACTGCGCTGGGTACAGCAAGAGTATGCTCTCAACTCTTTGGAGTCATTTCTTCTAATTTAAAGTACCCAGTTCATTTTCTTCCAATGAAGGGGCAATTTAGCCTGGCCAGTCCACCTACCCTGCACATCTTTGGGTTGTGGGGGTGAAACCCACGCAGACACGGGGAGAATGTGCAAACTCCACACAGCCAGTGACCCAGAGCCGGGATCGAACCTGGGACCTCGGCACTATGCGACGGAGTAATGTTTTTGAATTATTCGCTAATGGGATGCCGGCTGTGCCCAGCATTTGTTGCCCATCCCTGAGGGTATTTTAAGGGTCAGCCACATTGCTGTGGGTATGGAGTCACATGTAGGCCAGACCGGGTAAGGACGGCAGATTTCCTTCCCTAAAGGACATTAGTGAACCAGATGGGTTTCTGCGACAATGGTTTCATGGTCATCGTTAGACTTTTAGTTCAAGGTTTTTATTGAATTCAAATTTCACCATCTGACGTGGCGGGGTTTGAACCTGGGTCCCAAGAGCATGACTCTGGTCCTCTGGATTACCAGCGACAATACCACTATGCCACTGCCTCCTCTGTCAACTGAGTCCTCCAGCCTCTGACTGAAAGGGTGCTGACCACTTGAACTATGGCTGCCATCAGCATTATCGCACCAGCTACTGGTGACAAAATTTGAGATACATTCCTCCGAAAGACTGTGGATTCTGGAATCGTTTCTTAAAAATAAATTTTGAGTACCCAATTCATGTTTTCCAATTAAGGGGCAATTTAGCATGGACAATCCACCCAGCCTGCACATCCTTGGGTTGTGGGGGTGAAACCCACGCAGACACGGGGAGAATGTGCAAACTCCACACGGACAGTGACCCAGAGCTGGGCCATGAGGCTGCTGTGCTAACCCACTGCGCCACCGTGCTGCCCGATTCTGGAATAGTTGATGAATTCACATCAGCCGTGATCTAACTGAGCGAAGGGAAGGACTTGAGTCGCTGAATTGACGTCGCCTGTTTCTAAGGGACATCTGATTGAGATTTCCTGTACAGGTGGATTTCATACATCTCATGAAGAGGGGATTTTTCTTGGCAAACATCGTCAGCCTTGATCTCACTGAATGACTCAACGGGCTGAATGGCCTCTTCCTGTTCCTAATGTCCTTAAATACCCAGAGCGCGTGATTGGGTCACAGGAGATCAGCATAGTTTTACACCAGAAGTGATGGGATGTAGTTACCATCATGAATCCAATTTTACCAGTTTATTTCTCCCTATCCTGACAAAAGTGACTCTTTAAAAAGTGTTTTGCCTTTTCATGGAGCTGGAGGATGTTTTGTTTTTTTGGAGAATTCACTGCAGATAAATTAGTATCAGCCCAGGACCCAGATTCTGATATTGCTGCAGACAGGGGATTAAGGAGAGAGCGAGAATGTCACAAATTTGCCTTGCTTTCTAAAATGAACACCCACACAAGTGGGGAATACTACGCAGACGGCACAGCGCAAGAGGAAGAGCCATGTGAACTTCTGACCGCTGCGCAAAATGAATCATAAAAGCCCTGGGTGTGAGATGGAATGCCTGTTTTGTATGTGACAGCCTGTCCGAGGTGTGCGTAGGCCTGTCCTGGATTAGAGTAGGCCTGTAGAGGTGTGTGGGTGAAAGACCCGTCTGTCCTGGAGGTACGGGTGACCTTATTGTGAGGGGGGGGGGTCATGGGCTTTGATGTACCAGGATTCTGGCTGTGAGGATGCTGTCCAGGCTGTGAGGGGAAGGCCAGGCATGGAACTGAGGGCCTAGCGATGGTGAAGGGACAGCAATATAGTTCTGAATTAGGGTGGGTGTGTGGCTCGGAAGGAAACCACAGTTGGGGGTGTTCTGAGGCACTTGCGGCCCTTGTCCTTCTGGGTGGTAGCAGTCACAAATTTGGAAGGTTCTGTTGAAGGAGACTTGGCGAGTGATGCACGATCAATTACACAAAGATGAGAGTTGGATGTAATCGAGGCTTTATTACACTGAGATGTGTGGCCTCCGACAGCAGCTGGCGAAGTGGCTGCTGTACTGGGAGCACACATATTAATACTCCGCCTACTGGGCGGAGCCAGCAGACAGAGAACTACACCCATACCTGTAGTACAGGGCCTTACCACAAAACACCTACACCGACATCCTTATATACAATATATATACATCAGTGGTGACTACCACATTCACCCCCTGTTAAGATTGAGTCCTACATTGGAGAACTACATACAGGTAGACTTTTCAGATTACAGAGAGCAAAAAAAATTGAGTCCCGCGGGGTGGAGGGGAAAATTATGTCCAGAGGGATGGTGTTTTAAAAGTCCAGGTCATGTTACAGATTCAGTCGGTCTGGAGCCTTGATCTGCCGTTGGGAGCGTCGCAGTGCTGGCTGTGATTCCGGTGTCGGTTTGGTCTTCGGTGACTCCAGGAGCGTGTCAAAACCCTCTTCATCCTCGGGAGTGGGCAAGGGGAAGACGGATTGTCCCAGAGCGGTGGGGTGCGCCGGGGGAGGGGAGGGTGGCGCCGGGTCGGAGGGGCGGGGGGTGTGTGGGGAACCAGCTGGTGCCAGGTCCCTGAGAGAGACAGTATCTTGGCGGCCGTCAGGATACGCTACGTAGGCGTACTGTGGGTTGGTGTGAAGTAGCTGTACCCTCTCAACCAATGGGTTCACCTTGTGGAGCCGCATGTGCTTGCAGAGGAGAACGGGTACTGGAGCTGCCAGCCACGTTGGGAACGAAACCCCAGAGGTGGACTTCCTAGGGAAGGTAAAGAGACGTTCATGGGGTGTTTCATTAGTCGTGGTGCACAGAAGCGACTGAATGGAATGCAGGGCATCGGGGAGGACCTCCTGCCAGCGGGAGGCCGGGAGATTTCTGGACCGTAGGGCCAGCTGGACGGCCCTCCAGACCGTCCCATTCTCCCGCACCACCTGCCCGTTTCCCCGGGGGTTATAGCTGGTCGTCCTGCTCGAGGCAATGTCGGGCAGGAACTGACGCAGCTCATCGCTCATGAATGAGGATCTCCTGTCGCTGTGGACGTAGGCGGGGAAGCCGAACAGAGCGAAGATGGTGTTGAGGGCTTTGATGACTGTAGCAGACGTCATGTCGGGGCATGGGACGGCAAAGGGGAATCTGGAATATTCAGCGACCATACTGAGGAAGTACGTGTTACGGTCGATGGAGGGGAGGGGCCCTTTGAAGTCGACGCTGAGGCGTTCAAAGGGGCGGGAGGCCTTCACCAGGCGCGCGCGGTCTGGCTGATAGAAGTGCGGTTTGCACTCCGCTCAGACCTGGCAGTCTCTGGTGATAACCCTGACTTCCTCGATGGAGTAGGGCAGATTGCGGGCCTTGATGAAATGGTAAAACCGGTGACTCCTGGGTCACAGAGATTGTCGCACAGGGTGTGGAGTCGGTCCACCTGTGCGCTGGCACATGTACCTCGGGATAGGGCATCTGGGGGCTCATTGAGTTTACCGGGGTGATACAAAATCTCGTAGTTGTAAGTGGAGAGCTCGATCCTCCACCTCAAGATTTTATCGTTTTTGATCTTGCCCTGCTGCGTGTTGTTGAACATGAAGGCTACCGACCGTTGGTCAGTGAGGAGAGTGAATCTCCTGCCGGCCAGGTAATGCCCCAATGCCGCACAGCTTCAACGATAGATTGGGCCTCTTTTTCGACAGAGGAATGCCGAATTTCGGAGGCGTGTAGGGTTCATGAGAAAAATGCTATGGGCCTGCCTGCCTGGTTGAGGGTGGCGGCTAGAGTGACGTCTGACGCGTCGCTCTCGACTTGAAATGATAACGTCTCGTCGACTGTGTGCATCGCGGCCTTGGCGATGTCGGCCTTAATGTGGTTGAAGGCCTGGTGACCCTCGGCCGTCAGGGGAAACAGAGTGGATTGAATGAGTGGAAGGGCCTTGTCCGCATAGTTTGGGACTCAGTGGGCGTAATAAGAGAAGAACCCCAGGCAGCGTTTGAGGGCCCTGGGGCAGTGGGGAAGGGGGAGTTCCATTAGGGGACGCATGCGGTCGGGATCGGGCCCCAGAACTCCGTTCTGGACCACATAGCCGAGGATGGCTAAGCGGTTTGTGCTGAACACTCACTTCATGTTATAAGTTAGGTTACGGAGAGTAGCGGTGTGGAGAAATTTGGAAAGGTTGGCGTCATGGTCCTGCTGATCGTGGCCACAGATGATGAATCTGTGCCGTCCAGGTACGGGAAGGTGGCCTGCAGTCCGTACCGGTCAACCATTCGGCCCATTTTCCGTTGGAAAACCGAGACCCCGTTGGTGACGCCAAAGGGAACCCTGAGAAAATGGTAAAGGCGGCCATCTGCCTCGAAGGCAGTGTATGGGTGGTCCGCCTTACAGATGGGGAGCTGATGGTAGGCAGATTTCAGGTCCACAGTTGAGAAGACTCGGTACTGTGCAATCTGATTGACCATATCAGATATGCGTGGGAGGGAGTACGCGTTGAGCTACATGTACCGATTGATGGTCTGACTGTAGTCCACGACCATCCTGTGTTTCTCCCCAATTTTCACCACTACCACTTGGGGCTCTCCAGGGGCTGTTGCTGGCCTCGATGATGCCTTCCCGAAGCAGTCGCTGGACTTCAGACCTGATGAAGGTCCTGCCCTGGGTGCTGTACCGTCTGCTCCTGGTGGCGACGGGTTTGCAATCCGGGGTTAGGTTTGCGAATAGGGAAGGTGGGTCGACCTTTAGGGTCGCAAGGCCGTACACAGTAAGGGGTGGTAGGGGCCCGCTGAATTTCAGTGTGAGGCTCTGGATGTTGCACTGGAAGTCCAGGCCGAGTAACTGGGCAGCGCAGAGGTTAGGGAGGACATAGAGGCGGAAACCTCTGAACTCCATGCCCTTGACAGTGAGAGTGGCTATACAGTACCCCCGGATCGCCACGGAGTGGGACCCGGAGGCCAGGGAGATTCTCTGGTTAGCGGGGTGTACCGCGAGGGAGCAGGGCCTTACCGTATCGGGGTGGATGAAGCTCTTGGTGCTCCCAGAGTCCAGCAGACAGGAGACCTCGTGCCCATCGATCTTCACGTTGGTGGAAGCAGTTGACAGGTTGTGTGGGCGAGACTGGTCAATCGTGACTGAGGCGAGCCGCGTCTGGTCGTCGGTGGTGGCAGGCGATGAGGTGCCCAGGGGGCATGGGTCCTGGTAAGATGGCGGCGGCCAAGGGCCGCACGTGGTGGGGGTCGAACAAGATGGTAGCGCCCACGGGCTGCACGTGGTCCAAGGAGGGGAAGATGGCGGTGCCCACTGGTCGCACGTCGGAACAATATCTATTTCTCCTGATAGCAGCGACTGAGCGGGCCTGGCCCGCCGCAGCAAAGTGTCCCTTTTTGCCACAGGCCTTGCAAAGGGCGCTCCGGGCCGGGCAGCGCTGTCGGGGGTGTTTAGGCTGCCCACAGAAGTAACATTTGGGGCCCCGGGGTTGGTTGGCTGCCGCGCGGCACAGGTGTGGAGTTGGCTGAGGGGGATCGCTGGTGAGGTCCACGATGGGGCGGCCGTCTGCGGAGTCCACGATGCGCAGGAGGGGTGGTCCGCGTGGCCGGGGGCGTAGGCCTGGATGTTGCGCGAAGCGACCTTAAGCGATAGCGCTAGCTTTTTAGTCTCCGCGAGGTTGAGCGTGGCCCCTTCTAGGAGCCGCTGTCGGATGTAATCGGACCCTATCCCCGGAACAAAAGCGTCTCTCATGAGCAAGTTCGAGTGTTCCGTGGCTGACGGCCTGACAGTCACAGTCTCTAACTCGGGGAATCAGGGCACGGCAGAAATCTTCCACTGACTCACCAGGAAGGTGACGACGAGTGGAGAGGAGGTGCCTGGCGTAGAACATGTTAGTCCGCAGAGCGTAGTTTTCCTTCAGTAGCGTCATGGCGTCTGCGTAGGTCGGTGTGTCCTGGATAAGTGGAAAGACATTGGAGCTCAGCCGCGTATAGAGGATCTGAATCTTCTGAGCTTCAGGAATTGGGTCTGGCGGAGACCCGATGTGTGCTTCAAAACAGGCTAGCCAATGTTGAAAGTCCTTTTTGGCGGATCCAGCTGCAGGCGATCCGGCTTGATGCGGAGGTCCATCTTCTGAAAACTTAGAGTAATAAATTGATACACGATCAATTACACAAAGACGAGAGTTGGATGTAATCGAGGCTTTATTACTCTAAGATGTGTGGCCTCCTACAGCAGCTGGCGAAGTGGCTGCTGTACTGAGAGCACACATATTAATACTCCGCCTACTGGGCGGAGCCAGCAGGGATGTACCTGTAGTACAGGGGCCTTACCACAAAACACCGACACCGACATCCTCTATATACAATATATACATCAGGGGTGACTACCACGGCGAGTTGCTGCAGTGCATCTTGTAGATAGTGCACATGGCTGCCACTGTTCCAGTGGTGGAGGCAGTGAATGCTTAAGGTGATCGATGGAGTGTTAATCAAGCGGGGTTGCTTTGTCCTGGATAGTGTTGAGCCTCTTGAGTATTGTTTGAGCTGCACTGACCCAGACTAGTAACAAATACTCCACCACAACCCTGACAACCTTGCAGATGGTGGACAGGCATTGAGGGTGAAGAGGTGATTCATTTTTTGCAGAATTCCCAGCCTCATGACCTGCTCTTTTTTTTATATGAATCTTTTTGTTGGCATTTCCCATATATATAAGCAGTTGTATATATACACATCACATTCTTCTTGCCCGCGCTAATTTCCTTTATTATACAGAGAGGTTTAGTTTGTCCTTTGTTTAACTGACCCAATGTGCATTTTGTTGCCCTCTGGATCGGTCTATGGTTCCGCCCCCTTCCCCCTGTGTAGCTCTGGCTGCTCCGATACCCCGAAGATTGCCACTATCGGGCATGGCTTCACCCTCACCCCCACAACCATGGACATGGCCCTGGAGAAGGCTGCCCAGAACCCAGCCAGCTTGGGGCAAGCCCAAAGCATGTGGGTGAGGTTGGCCCTCTGGCACCGCTCACATTCATCCTCCACCTCCGGGAAGAACCTGCTCATTCGGGTTCTGGTCAGGTGCGCCCTGTGCATCACTTTGAGCTGCATTAGGCTTAGCCTTACGCAGGAGGAGGTGGAGTTCTCTGACCTGCTCTTGTAGTCATGGGATTTATATGGCTGGTCCAGCTCAGTTTCTGGCTGATGGTAACCCCCCCAGGAGGATTCAGCGATGGTAATGCCAGTGAATGTCAAGGGAAGATGGAGATTCTCTCTTGTTGGAGATGGTCATTGCCTGTTCCATGTGGAACAGGCCACTTCTCTGCCCAAGTTTGAATATTGCCCAGGTCTTGCTGCTTATGGAGACGGACTGCTTTAGTGCTTAAGGTGTCACAATAGGTCCTGCATGTCCGTAAACATTCCACTTCTGACCTTGTGAGGAAAGGTCATGGATGAAGCAGCTGAAGATAGTTGGCCTGCAGGATATCACCCTGAGGAATGCCGACAGCAATGTCTTGGGATTGAGATGGTTGACCTGCAACAACCACAGTTAACTCTGTGTTAGGTACGACTCAAACCAGTGGAGAGTTTTCTCCTCATTTTCATTGACCAGTTTTTCTAGGGCTCCTTGATGCCACAATTGGTCAAATGCTGCCTTGGTGTCAAGGGCAGTCACCCTCACCCCACCCTCCTGAGTTCAGCTCTTTTGTCCATGTTTGGACCATGGCTGTAATGGGTTCAAGAGCTGATTGACCCTGGTGGAACTTAAACTGAGCATTAGCGAACAGATTATTACTGAGCAAGTCCCACTTCACAACACTATCGTCTACACCTTCCATCACTTTGCTGATGGCTGAGAGAAAGATTGATGGGGCAATGATTGGCCAAGTTGGATTTGTCCTGCTGTTTGTGGACAGGACATATTCCATGTTGCCAGGTAGACGTGTAGCTGGTTGTACCGGTACAAATTGACCAGGGACGTGGGTAGTTCAAGCGCAAGCCTTCAGGATTATTGCCAGAATGTTGTCATGGGCCGTCACCTCGTGCTTAGTGCCGACAGCCAGTTCTTGATGTCATGTGGGGTGTGTGAGGGATTGGAGTGTACCTCCCCGCCAGGAGGGCCACAACCAGCCTGGATTTGTGAGGCAGACCTGGCCAGGATTAGTGAGGGGCTCTCCCACACTGCGTGAGTGAGGGGCAGAGCCAGCCACCTGGGTGTGGCCAGGCGTAGGCCTGAACTGGATTTGCGAGGGGCACCCATACTGAGATTATTGCTGGATAAATGAGAGGGATGACATGACCATTTCGGACTGAGTGGAAATGAATGGTGTTGGGGATCTCTGTGTTACACCAAGTGCTTCAATCTTTCTCTCTTGTTTTCCAGCTGATTTTGGGATTTCAGCACAGATCACAGCCACCTTCGCCCGAAGAATGTCCTTCATTGGAACACCGTACTGGTACGATTATACTCCGAGTTTTGGGAAGGTTGCTCAAGGCACGAAATTCCACACTGGGAGAGAGTGCCCCGACGGGATTTATTTTTCTGCAGTTTTGTTTTGATTTTGATTGGCGGCTTTTCCCCAAACCGAATTATTCGTTCTTCAGCCAAACCAAAATGGCAGCCAACTAATCAGCTTCTGCATGGACCTCTGCTGATGCCCTCTGTAAGGGCGGAGGGACTCCCTGACCTCCACCACTGACCCTTGAGGGAGGGGGGGGGGTATCATTGACTCCTCTAAAAATCCCCGATATTCACAATGCATGTGGTTTACGATGGTTTGTTTATAATATTTCACCCTCATTTTCATTCCCAAATGCTTCACCCTATAGTAAATTCTATGTTCTATGTCCATTACTCCACATTCCCCATATCTGTTATGTTATCATGCAACCCCCCCCACCCCCCCCCCCATCCATCCATCCATTTTCCATGACTTTGTCCCTCTATCCATTCTCTCTTCTATTTTGCTCTCTGTTCCTTGGGCAGCACAGTAGCACACGTGGCTAGCACTATGGCTTCACAGCGCCAGGGTCCCAGGTTCGATTCCCGGCTTGGGTCACTGTCTGTGCGGAGTCTGGACGTTCTCCCCGTGTCTGCGTGGGTTTCCTCCGGGTGCTCCGGTTTCCTCCCACAGTCCAATGACGTGTAGGTTAGGTGGATTGGCCGTGCTAAATTGCCCTTAGTGTCCAAAAAAGGTTAGGAGGGGTTATTGGGTTTTCTGGATAGGGTGGAAGTGAGGGCTTAAGTGGGTTGAATGGGCCGAATGGCCTCCTTCTGCACTGTATGTTCTATGTTCCTTCATCTCTCTGTCTGGCCTGGATGTAACTCCAGTAGATTAACATGTACGAAATATGATAACTGTCTCTCATGCTCCGTTTGTTTTTGGATCCCTCGACAGGATGGCTCCTGAAGTTGCTGCTGTGGAGTTCAAAGGTGGTTATAATGAGCTGTGCGATATCTGGGCAGTTGGCATCACGGCCATTGAGCTGGCGGAACTGCAGCCCCCAATGTTTGACGTCCATCCTTTGAGGTGGGTACCATTGTCCCCTCAAAGCACGTTGGGGCCATCTCCTGCTCGCATTCTTTAATTCCTTATGGTTTCCTAATCCTTCGAGCCGGTACTCATTCAAAAGGGTTATGGTTGAACTTTTACACCAACCCTTTTCACATATTTAGAAAGTACTGGAAAAACTCAGACATTAGTAAGGCCACGCTTGGAATATGGTGGGATTCTCCCACACCGCGCCGTTTGGGGGAATCGCCGTTCGCGCCGGATTTTCGTGCAACGCCGGTCCGACGCCGTCTCCGCCATTCTCCCAGCTGGCGAGAACGGCGTCATGGAGGTCGGTGCCGCGCCGCCCGGAAAATCGCCCGAGGTGCTAAGTCTGACAATTCTCCGGGCCCCCCGCTATTCAGCGGCCCGGATGGGCCGAAGTCCCGACGGCGTGACCCCAGGTCACGGCGTCGCGGTTCACCACTGCAAAATAAACTTGTCAGCCACTCGTGCTGGCTGACGATACGGAGTGAGGAGGTGAGTGGCTGGCGTTCTCGGAGGAGGGGGGGAGGAGGAGGGGGGGAAGGAGGAGAGGGAGAGGGGGGATGGGGGGAGGAGGAGGGGGGAGGAGGAGGGGGGAGGAGCGGGGGAATGAGGGAGGGGAGGAGGAGTGGGTGGAGGAGGAGGAGGGGGTTGGAGGAGGGGGAGGAGGGGGGAGGAGGGGGGAGGAGGGGGGGATGAGGGAGGGGGAAGAGAAGTGGGTGGAGGAGGAGGAGGAGGGTTGGAGGAGAGCAGAGGGGGAGGGGGAGGAGCGGGAGGACGAGGAGCGTGGGAGGAGCGGGAGGATGAGGGAGGGGAAGAGAAGTGGGTGGAGGAGGAGGAGGGGGTTGGAGGAGAGCAGAGGGGGAGGAGTGGGTGGAGGCCGGAGGCGGAGGGGGGCAGGAGGGGGGGCATGAGGCGAGGGGAAGAGAAGTGGGTGGAGGAGGAGGAGGGGTTTGGAGGAGAGCAGGGGGGAGGAGTGGGTGGAGGAGGAGGAGGGGGGTTGGAGGAGGGGGGAGGGGGGAGGAGCGGGGATGAGGGAGGGGGAAGAGAAGTGGGTGGAGGAGGAGGAGGGGGGTTGGGGGAGGGGGAGGAGGGGGATGAGGGAGGGGGAGAGAAGGGGTGGAGGAGGAGGGGGTTGGAGGAGGGCAGGGGGGAGGAGGGGGGAGGAGCGGGGGGATGAGGGAGGGGGAAGAGAAGTGGGTGGAGGAGGAGGAGGGGGGTTGGAGGAGAGCAGAGGGGGAGGAGTGGGTGGAGGAGGAGGAGGGGGGTTGGGGGAGGGGGAGGAGGTTGGGAGGAGGGGGAGGAGCGGGGGGATGAGGGAGGGGAAGAGAAGTGGGTGGAGGAGGAGGAGGGGGGTTGCAGGAGAGCAGAGGGGGAGGAGAGGGGAGGAGTGGTGGAGGAGGAGGAGGCGGGTTGGAGGAGGGGGGAGGGGGAGGAGTGGGTGGAGGTGGAGGGGAGGAGGAGTGGGTGGAGGAGGAGGAGGGGGGTTGGTGGAGGGGGGAGGGGGGTTGGAGGAGGGGGAGGAGAGGGGGAGGAGTGGGTGGAGGAGGAGGAGGCGGGTTGGAGGAGGGGGGAGGGGGAGGAGTGGGTGGAGGTGGAGGGGGAGGAGTGGGTGGAGGAGGAGGAGGGGGGTTGGTGGAGGGGGGGGGGGGGTTGGAGGAGGGGGAGGGGGGAGGAGGTTGGGAGGAGGGGGGAGGAGCGGGGGATGAGGGAGGGGGAAGAGAAGTGGGTGGAGGAGGAGGAGGGGGGTTGGAGGAGGGGGGAGGAGCGGGGGGATGAGGGGGGGGGGAAGAGAAGTGGGTGGAGGAGGAGGAGGGGGGTTGGAGGAGAGCAGAGGGGGAGGAGAGCAGAGGGGGAGGAGAGGGGGAGGAGTGGGTGGAGGAGGAGGGGGGGTTGGAGGAGAGCAGAGGGGGAGGAGAGGGGGAGGAGTGGGTGGAGGAGGAGGAGGGGGGTTGGAGGAGAGCAGAGGGGGAGGAGTGGGTGGAGGAGGAGGAGGGGGGGTTGGAGGAGGAGAGCAGAGGGGGAGGAGAGGGGGAGGGGGGGGGGGGAGGAGGAGGGGGGGGTTGGGGGAGGGGGGAGGAGCGGGGGATGAGGGAGGGGGAAGAGAAGTGGGTGGAGGAGGAGGAGGGGGGTTGGAGGAGGGGGGAGGAGGGGGAGGGGGGATGAGGGAGGGGGAAGAGAAGTGGGTGGAGGAGGAGGAGGGGGGTTGGAGGAGGGGGGTGGAGGAGGGGGGAGGAGCGGGGGGGAGGAGGGGGGAAGAGAAGTGGGTGGAGGAGGAGGAGGAGGGTTGGAGGAGAGCAGAGGGGAGGAGTGGAGTGGGGAGGAGGGGGAGGGGGTTGGAGGAGAGCAGAGGGGGAGGAGAGGGGGAGGAGTGGGTGGAGGAGGAGGAGGGGGGTTGGAGGAGAGCAGAGGGGGGGAGAGGGGGAGGAGTGGGTGGAGGAGGAGGAGGGGGGTGGAGGAGAGCAGAGGGGGAGGAGAGGGGGAGGAGTGGGTGGAGGAGGAGGAGGGGGGTTGGAGGAGAGCAGGGGGGAGGAGAGGGGGAGGAGGGGTGGAGGAGGAGGAAGGGGGTTGGAGTAGGGGGGAGGGGGGAGGAGGTTGGGAGGTGGGGGAGGAGGGGGGGGATGAGGGAGGGGGAAGAGAAGTGGGTGGAGGAGGAGGAGGGGGGTTGGAGGAGAGCAGAGGGGGAGGAGTGGGTGGAGGAGGAGGAGGGGGGTTGGAGGAGAGCAGAGGGGGAGGAGTGGGTGGAGGAGGAGGAGGAGGAGGGGGGTTGGAGGAGAGCAGAGGGGGAGGAGTGGGTGGAGGAGGAGGAGGGGGGTTGGAGGAGAGCAGAGGGGGAGGAGGGGTGGAGGAGGAGGAGGAGGAGGGGGGTTGGAGGAGAGCAGAGGGGGAGGAGTGGGTGGAGGAGGAGGAGGGGGGTTGGAGGAGAGCAGAGGGGGAGGAGAGGGGGAGGAGCGGGAGGATGAGGGAGGGGGAAGAGAAGTGGGTGGAGGAGGAGGAGGGGGGTTGGAGGGGGGGAGGAGGGGAGGAGGAGGGGGGTGGAGGAGGAGGAGGGGGGTTGGAGGAGGGAGGAGGGGGGTTGGAGGAGGGCAGAGGGGGAGGAGGGGGAGGAGCGGGTGGAGGAGGAGGAGGGGGGAGGGGGAGGAGGGGGAGGGGGGGGGAGGAGGGTGGGAGGAGGGGGGAGGAGCGGGGGATGAGGGAGGGGGAAGAGAAGGGGTGGAGGAGGAGGAGGGGGGTGGAGGAGGGCAGAGGGGGAGGAGGGGGAGGAGCGGGTGGAGGAGGGCAGAGGGGGAGGAGGGGGAGGAGCGGGTGGAGGAGGGCAGAGGAGGAGGGCAGAGGGGGAGGAGGGGGAGGAGCGGTGGAGGGGGGTTGGAGGAGAGCAGAGGGGGAGGAGAGGGGGAGGAGAGGGTGGAGGAGGAGGAGGGGGGTTGGAGGAGAGCAGAGGGGGAGGAGGGGGGAGGAGGAGGAGGGGGGTTGGAGGAGAGCAGAGGGGGAGGAGTGGGTGGAGGAGGAGGAGGGGGGTTGGAGGAGAGCAGAGGGGGAGGAGGGGGAGGAGGGGAGGAGGGGGGAGGGAGGAGGAGGAGGGGGGTTGGAGGAGAGCAGAGGGGGAGGAGAGGGGGAGGAGCGGGTGGAGGAGGAGGAGGGGGGTTGGAGGAGAGCAGAGGGGGGGGAGGAGGGGGAGGAGGGGGGAGGAGGAGGAGGGGGGTTGGAGGAGAGCAGAGGGGGAGGAGTGGGTGGAGGAGGAGGAGGGGGGTTGGAGGAGAGCAGAGGGGGGAGGGGGGGGAGGAGGGGGGAGGAGGAGGAGGGGGGTTGGAGGAGAGCAGAGGGGGAGGAGTGGGTGGAGGAGGAGGAGGGGGGTTGGAGGAGAGCAGAGGGGGGAGGAGGGGGAGGAGGGGGGAGGAGGAGGAGGGGGGTTGGAGGAGAGCAGAGGGGGAGGAGTGGGTGGAGGAGGAGGAGGGGGGTTGGAGGAGAGCAGAGGGGGAGGAGAGGGGGAGGAGCGGGTGGAGGAGGAGGAGGGGGGTTGGAGGAGGGGGGAGGGGGAGGAGGTTGGGAGGAGGGGGGAGGAGCGGAGGGAGGGGGAAGGGTACAGCCATGTTCGGGGGGAGGGGGGGGGTTCGGGGCAGGGGGCCCCATGTTCAGGGAGAGGGGGAACGAGGGTTTTCCGCGGGAGCGACATGCCAGCTGGCCTGCCATGGCAGGACGGTGGCAAAACCACACCTGCAAGTTGAGGTCAAGCTGATGGGCAAAGGCCACTGGCGCCACCATCCCGCGCGGCCACACGCCTTGACCTTGGGTGCGCCCAGCCCCCCCCCCTCCCCCTCTCCCCCCCCCCCCCCCCCCCCCCCCCCCCTCCCCCCTCCCCCCACACACAACAGCACCCAGCTGACGCAGACCATCTCTGGGAAGGGTCAAGGTGACACACATACCAGCCCCCGTGAGGGCATGGACAGCCCACGGTGGCGCAATGAGGAGGGACGGGCAAAACTGGGCGGTGGACGGATACTGTGGGCAGCGGTCAGGGTGCCTGCGTGTCTGTAGCGACACCAGCCAACCGGGGCATACATGTATCCCATGGCACCTGGCTGTCGAGGTGACAATGGGCCATGGTTAAACATGTTGTATCCCCACCCCCTCCTGCAGATCGTAATGTTTAGGCACCAGCCAGCGATGTTCGCCGCCGGGGTGGGAGCCGCTGCCCTGCAGGTGGCCCTTCGGCAGCGTCGGCGCAGGCGGCTCAGAGCAGCTGCTGGAGCGGTGGCTGCAGCAGAGGGACTGGCTGCAGAGGGCCCCGTGCCACCCGCTCAGGCTGCAGAGGGCCCCGTGCCACCCGCTCAGGCTGCAGAGGGCCCCGTGCCACCCGCTCAGGCTGCAGAGGGCCCCGTGCCACCCGCTCAGGCTGCAGAGGGCCCCGTGCCACCCGCTCAGGCTGCAGAGGGCCCCGTGCCACCCGCTCAGGCTGCAGAGTGCCCAGTGCCACCCGCTCAGGCTGCAGAGGGCCCCGTGCCACCCGCTCAGGCTGCAGAGGGCCCAGTGCCACCCGCTCAGGCTGCAGAGGGCCCAGTGCCACCCGCTCAGGCTGCAGAGTGCCCAGTGCCACCCGCTCAGGCTGCAGAGGGCCCCGTGCCACCCGCTCAGGCTGCAGGCCCTCCCACCCGCTCAGGCTGCAGAGGGCCCAGTGCCACCCGCTCAGGCTGCAGAGGGCACCGTGCCACCCGCTCAGGCTGCAGAGGGCCCCGTGCCACCCGCTCAGGCTGCAGACCCTCCCGCCCGCCAGGTGCAGGAGGAGGCGGAGGGGGACGATGACCACCACATTGTTGGGATGTACAGGACGAGGATACCGAATTGATGGGGCGCAGGGGGGCGAGGAGGAGGAGCAGGTGGTGGTGCCATGAGGTCTCAAGTGTACCGTCACCGCATGTCCTTCGAGGACCTGCCGGACAGGGCATGCAGGAGGAGATTCCAGGTGAGTAGGGAGATTGTCGCACATATTTGCCACCTCATGGCGCACCTGGCACCACGTGGAACGGGGGGAGGACATGCTATCCCGGTGACCGTCAAGGCGACGGTTGCCCTCAACTTCTATGCGATGGGGTCGTTCCAGGCGCCGAGCGGGGACCTGTCCGGTATCTCCCAGGCATCAGTGCCCCGGTGCATCCAAGCAGTCACCAAGCCCTGTATGCCATCGCCAACCGGTACATCCAGTTTCCAGAGGACCGCGTACCCCAGGATGCCCGGGCAGCGGGATTCGCCTCCGTGGCCAGGATACCAATGGTCCAGGGGGTGATTGATGGGGCGCACGTCGCCATGCGTCCACCATCGGAGAATAGGGACGTGGTCATGAACACAGACAGGACCTACTCCATGAACATTCAGGTGGTCTGCGACCTGTTATGGGAGCGGCGTTTTCAGAACCCCAAAGTGTAACATGGAGTTCAACCAACCTCTCCCTTTAATGTATTGTTGCTTTTGAAGCACACAGCTTGGTCTCCAGGTCTGGTATCACAATTATGGACACGTGGGTTTTTAAACACAAAACAATGTTTATTTCATGAATTCAACTTAACCATTTGAAATAAACATTGGATCACCTAACACCCCTTACTTCAAAGATAACCCCGAAAATAATACAACACTAAATAATCCCTCAAAATGTTCTTTCAAACCTCCAAAAGACTTAACACCTTTAAACAGGAACATATCAGGTTAAAGACATTACTATTCTGAATCACCCAAATGATTCAGAGATATTCTTTCCTGGCAGAGATCACAGCAGATCCAGCTCACTGCAAACACAGACACACCCCAAGCTCTTTCCCTCAAAAACCGGCTTTCTCCTTTTAAACAGCAAACCAGCCAGGCACTTTTCAGCTGCTCTCTCAAACTGAAACCTAAACACTGCAAAATGGCTGAGCTAAAAAACCCAGCCACACCCACACTCTGACATCACTTCAGTAATATGAGCCGCTCCATTTCTTAAAGGTACATTGCTTAAACATCCATTTCTTAAAGGTACTCTCACCTTACAGACCACTGCATGAAGATCATGCACGTGTGCGCTCAGTACCCCGGCAGTGTGCATGATGCCTTTATACTGGCGCAATCTTACATCCCGCCATGTTCGAGGGACATGGGGGCTGGATATGGCCGGGAGGCTCCACGACGCCACCGCTTGGCGAGCGAGCACGCGAGGCGTTGATCGCTGCACCTTTCACCAACTAGGGGGAGGGCATCGCTGAACAAGGCACTTGCACCATGTGGGTCGGGTGGAACGTGGTGCCCCCCCCCTCCTGCTTGGGCGGGGGGGGACACAACACGTGGTTTGGGGGGGGGGGGAGGAAGGAGGGGTGGGGTGTGACCTGGGGGGACTCTCGGGGTATTTACCCCGGCTGCCCTCGTGAGGTCGTGGAGCTTCTTGCGACACCCCTCTGCCGAACGTGGGGTGTGCCCCACAGCCCACATCACGCCAGTTGCGCCCGGCTCTGCTGGCCGGGTGCCCGGTGGCCACGTCTTGGGCACAGGATCGCCAACCGCTCTTCCACTGAGTCCAGCAGTGTCTCCAGGTCATTGTCCCAGAACCTGTGAGCCGCACGGCGGGGTGCAGCCATCTCTCTGTGTCGGGGCCTGTGCGCGGATCGCGCACATAAAATGACGCAGCGCCCCGTCACCCGGGCGTCGCACGATGACGGCGTCGCTCTGGCGCCACGCTCACCGCGTTTCTCGCCGCCCCGCTGCTGGCCCCTTTTCGGGGCCTGAATCGATGCTGCCGGCGGCCCGTTCGCGCCGTCGTAAAATGCGACGGCGTTCACGACGGCGCGGACACTCTGACTCGCCATCGGAGAATCCCGCCCAAAGAGGGGACAGAGATAAGGTCGACAGTCAACATCTTTTCCCAAAGGTAGGGAAGTCTAAAACTACAGGGCACAGGTTTAAGGTGAGAGGGGAGAGACACAAAAGGGTCCAGAGGGGCAATTTTTTCACACAGAGGGTGGTGAGTGAACGAGCTGGCAGAGGCAGTAGTAGAGGCGGGGTACAATGTTGTCTTTTAAAAAGTATTTAGACAGCGATATGGGAAAGCTGGGGATAGAGGGATATGGGCAAATGCGGGCAATTGGGACTAGCTTAGTGGTTAAAAACTGGGCGGCATGGACAAGTTGGGCCGAAGGGCCTGTTTTCATGTTGTAAACCTCTATGACTCTGAGGTCTGACAGCGTCTGTGGAGAGAGAAACTGAGTCGACGTTTCGAGTCTGTTTCAGAGCTAAAGAGAGGGAGAAGCGCAATGATACACTGTCTAAGAGGGGGTGGAGGAGCTTGAGCAGAGTACAAGGTCAGTGGCTGGTGGGAGCGAGGAAAGATTGCGGCAAAGACGTGTAGGTCACGAGACAGAGGCAGCGTTAATGGTAGGAGAAGGTGCTGGTAGTTAAGATATCAGAATGTGTTAATGGGAGCATAAAGGTCAGTAGTCAGTGAAAGCAAAACTAAAGAACAAGTGACAGATGGCCCGGTGGGGGAGGGAGAGCGAGAGGGACAAGGATTTTTTTAAATTTATTTTTAAAAATAGAATTTACAGTGCAGAAGGAGGCCATTCGGCCCATCGAGTCTGCACCGGCTCCTGGAAAGAGCGCCCTACCCAAGGTCAACACCTCCACCCTATCCCCATAACCCAGTTACCCCACCCAACACTAAGGGCAATTTTGGACACTAAGGGCAATTTAGCATGGCCGATCCACCTAACCTGCACATCTTTGGACTGTGGGAGGAAACCGGAGCACCCGGAGGAAACCCACGCACACACGGGGAGGATGTGCAGACTCCGCACAGACAGTGACCCAAGCCGGAATCGAACCTGGGACCCTGGAGCTGTGAAGCGATTGTGCTATCCACAATGCTACCGTGCTGCGGTAGTTCGCTTTCATCTTTTCACATATATCCCTTGATTCTCTGTACAGCCAAGGATTCTATAAATCTCTGTATACCCAATGACGGAGCATTCACAACTCTCTGCGATTGAGAATTCCAAATATTCACAACCTTCTGGGTGAAGACGTGTCTTTTCATCCCTGTACAATAATGGCGACCCCCTTATCCTGAGGGACCCCTCGTTCTAGTCTCCCCAGCCGGGAAAAGCCTCCGCCAAGTCCTTCAAGAATTTAATACATTCCAGTCAGGTGAGGTCACCTCTCATTCTTCTAAAGCTGGAGATTATCAGTCCATCCTCTCTTCGGCCTCTGCTCACCGTGTAACCCGAGGAGATGGTGGCTGCTTCAGAAACCTCGCATCCCCAGCGCAGCGCTCTGCCCTTTAGCCAGACTGGCAGCAGTAACGTTTCTGCAGCTGCAGGCTGGGCCTGCCCACGCTCTCTGGGGTTCACCAGGCATCCTGAAACCGTGGGTTGCCCAGGAAGTGGGTGGCTGTTTCACAATGAGATGTTTTGAATTTGTTCTAACCGAAAATTAACCCCCCCTTGTGCACCAATTGCTCCTGTGAAAAGGGAGAACTTTCGGTGACACACAGGTTTTCGTGGCCTCGCGCTGTCCCAAGCGGTTCGCAGCCCATTAGTTGATTCTCAAAACGTCAGCGGTATTTCAATGTTGGCAGCCGCCACTGCGCGATCTCACGATGTGATAATGAGCAGTTAACGGGGAAGAAATTCATCCCGGGCGATGGCGCAAAATGGAATCGGCTGCATTTAATTCCGCTGCAGGGCGGGATTTACAACAGACAAGGGCCTCCAATAGCACCTCCAACAGTGCAACAGTCCCTCAGTACTGCACTAGGAATATCAGTTTAATAAAGGCGAGGGGAGTCGGACAAGTAAACAAAAGAAGACGGGCAGCACGGTAGCATGGTGGTTAGCATAAATGCTTCACAGCTCCAGGGTCCCAGGTTCGATTCCCGGCTGGGTCACTATCTGTGCGGAGTCTGCACGTCCTCCCCGTGTGTGCGTGGGTTTCCTCCGGGTGCTCCGGTTTCCTCCCACAGCCCAAAGATGTGCGGGTTAGGTGGATTGGCCACGTTAAATTGCCCGTAGTGTCCTAAAAAGTAAGGTTAAGGGGGGGGATTGTTGGGTTACGTGGGTTTGAGTAGGGTGATCATTGCTCGGTACAACATCGAGGGCCGAAGGGCCTGTTCTGTGCTGTACTGTTCTACATATTTATAAGAACGTACTATTTACAAAGGGGCCCGGTTGAGCTTCACGGGGCCCCCTCTCTCTCTACCAGGCCAATCTTTTATACAACGTGGTTATCAACCCCGTAGTTAGCGGGGGAGCTCATACGCGGGCGAAACAATCGATCCAGCCCCGTGTGTCCCGTGCTGGTTATTACAGGCAGCTTGGAATTTGCGTTCAAGTTCAAAGTTGCACCCTTAACCCACAACTTTTTCACTCCGATGTTAAGAGTGCTACACGTCACGGTTGGGCAGCACGGTAGCTTAGTGGTAGCACTATGGCTTCACAGCGCCAGGGTCCCAGGTTCGATTCCCGGCTTGGGGTCACTGTCTGAGCGGAGTCTGCACGTTCTCCCCGTGTCTGCGTGGGTTTCCTCCGGGTGCTCCGGTTTCCTCCCACAAGTCCTGAAAGACGTGCTGCTGAGTAATTTGGACATTCTGAATTCTCCCTCTGTGTACCCGAACAGGCGCCGGAATGTGGCGACTAGGGGCTTTTGACAGTAACCATTGCAGTGTTAATGTAAGCCTACTTGTGACAACCAAGATTATTATTATTATACTATATGTCAAGCCTTGGTTATTGCAGGAGGAAGTGTTCCTATAAATGGAGACAATCGGTGATAAATATTCCCACTAACATCACAGTCAGCGCCAGTACTTTCTAATAATCTCATCGGACTTTGGGTTGGTTGTAAAATATATCAAGTCATTAATTCCTAATACTAAACCTGTTTGCGAACTTTAGTCAGATTCAGAAGTATGATACCAGAACTGGGAGATTATCGGGCACAATTCTCCGTGTTCCGTGGTGGCGGAGACCACCATCTATTGTCCAGTGGCGAGCACGTCTGGTTCCTCTGTCGTTCGCGGGTTTCCCGTTGAATACACCCCTCGCCGGCAGGAAACCCACGGTGGGGGGGGGGCGCCGTGGGCAGGGCCGGGATATCCTACTGGAATGAATGTACCTATCGGAATAGATTGAACAAGTTGAAGCTCTTTTCTCCGGAATAGGAAAAGCTTACGGGGGTGTCCCAGTTTAGCGATCTCTAAAATAATGAGACGTAGATCTTTTCCACTTGTAGGGGAGTTCAAAACGAAATGGTCATATAGAACATATAACATAGAACAGTACAGCACAGAACAGGCCCTTCGGCCCTCGATGTTGTGCCGAGCAATGATCACCCTACTCAAACCCACGTATCCACCCTATACCCGTAACCCAACAACCCCCCCCCCCCCCCTTAACCTTACTTTTTAGGACACTACGGGCAATTTAGCATGGCCAATCCACCTAACCCGCACATCTTTGGACTGTGGGAGGAAACCGGAGCACCCGGAGGAAACCCACGCACACACGGGGAGGACGTGCAGACTCCGCACAGACAGTGACCCAGCCGGGAATCGACCCTGGAGCTGTGAAGCATTTATGCTAACCACCATGCTACCGTGCTGCCCCTAATGATTAACACAATAAAAAATTCCGGAGACTTCTTTACCCAGAGAGTATCGTCGAACACGCGACCACGTGGAGTGGTTGGCCTCAATGTTGCCTCTGAGATGTGTGGGTGCACGGCCATTCAGCAATCCAAAATGTAGCATGCTGGGAACAAACAGGCCGCGCACGGGTAATCTGCACACTCCGACACGCACGCACCACCCAATTAGGTGTAGACAAATCATCTGTTTCTCTGTCTGTCGATCTCTCTCTGGGTGCGATTTAATGAAAAAAAAAAACAGTTTTGGGCACGTTTAGCAGGTATTTCCTGGTGCTTGGAGCGCCAGGAACGACCCCCGCTGTTAAACGGTGTTATATTCCTTGTCTTGTTCTCCAAGATAGCCAGATATGTGGTGTTGACAAAGAGTGTAAAACTCAGAAGTGTAAATCAAAACTAATTTATTGTACACTACTTAACTTGATTAGGTTCGCACACTGAGTAACAGATAACTAAATAATAGTACTGAATCTGTGATACAGTAATTAATAATCTCTCTAATATATAAACTACACTATTACTCAACCTCATGCTATCCTTCTACAATGAAATCGCCATCAGCTTCTCCCAGCATGCCTAGTAATGCAGCCTTGTATATGATCACTTAGTAACGCCATCTAGTGTTGAGTTACATGTAATCTCTCTTGTTAACCCTTTACTATACATATCATTCCAATCATTGCCAAAGCCCCACTTCGACTCATTTCCTGCACTGACGAGCTGAGCTGGGCAGTGCAGGAAGAAATCACGGCCCGATCTCTCGGCCTCCGGACCCCCCAATGCCCCAACTTACCAATTAGGGGATCCTCTAGCATGAGTTCCTGGGCTGGCACTGCCAGGGTGACACTGCCAAGGTGCCCAGATGGCATTGGGAATGCCTGGGTAATGCCCTGTCCAGAGCCCGGCCATCTGGGTAACCGAGCACCTTGGGTACCGCCACAGGCAGCTTCAAATGAGACTAACTACTCACTTGAATATGCAAATCTGGATCACACCCAATGAAGGCAAGACCCCGATCGGTGATGCCTCGCAACATCCCATTAAATCTCACAAGGCCTCTCGCAAGATTTAATGGTCTCGTTGCGTCCTGAGTCAGTCGCGACGAGGCCGGTGGAACACAACCTCTGTCTTACTCTATTTTGTCCTCTCTGTCTGCATCTATTGCTGCTGTTCCCTCCACCTCTGACTGTCTTTTCCTCTGTACATCTGCCTCTCTTTCTCTCTATATGTCTTTGACTCTATTTTTCTTTCTATGCTGCTCTCTCTCTGTCTCTCTCTCTCTCTGAAGCAGTGGCGATTAACATTTGATGTGTTGGGTATGTTGGGTCTGCGAGGACTGCGTTTACCATAGCAGTGAGAGAGACAGGCTTCCAACACTTGGAGAAATGCAACTCGATTTTATTAGCTCTTAACCATTAAACATGCTTTAAACGTGGGTTGACACTGTGCTGAGTTGACTGGAGACCTGAGGCTAACCTGATCAGACTAACTGACTACCACGTGGTGTATGTTCGAGTTGCTGCTCACGGGCTCTGACTGTCTCAGAGGCTGCATCCCAAGAGAGAGCGGGAAAACTAGTGCCCTCTGGCTTTATAGTGGGTGTGTCCTATCTGGTGATTGGCTGCTGTGTTCTGTGTGTTCATTGGTCAATCTGTGTGTCAATCACTGCCTGTCTGTGCACCATCATATACTTATGTGTATATTATGACAACATTCTCTCTGTTTTATCCAGGGTGCTCTTTCTAATGTCCAAAAGTAGTTACCAGCCGCCCAAGTTAAAGGATAAAGGGAAATGGTGAGTTATACTCCAGATCTTGAAATCAGAATACTTTTTGTATTTTATCTATGGCTCCCAGCTTTCTCCCTGTTATGATGTGTGCTCTTTCTCAATATAGTTTAATTGAGCTCTAAACAAATTGGCAAGGACACATATACCAAACTCAGTCTAGTGCACAAAATATTCAGAGCATGCCCTCTTCAGAGAATAATGAACTCCTTTTAATTCTTTTCTAAAACGTAAAAAATTTTTTTTAGAGTACCCAATTATTTTGTTCCAATTAAGGGGCAATTTAGCGTGGCCAATCCACCTACCCTGCACATCTTTGGGTTGTGGGGGTGAGACCCATGCAGGCATGGGGGGAATGTGGAAAACTCCTTTTAATTCTGTCGGACAGCTAGATTTTGAAGAGTGTCTTGAACGAAGAGAGGAAGACAGAGGCAGTGAGGTTGAAAGCGAGAATCCCTAAGGGCCGAGGCATAAAATGGCACCGCTGCCAATGGTGAGGCAATGAAAATTGGGGATGGGCAAAGGGCAGAATTGGATGGGCACAGATATCTCTGAGAGGTAGCATGGTGGTTAGCATAAATGCTTCACAGCTCCAGGGTCCCAGGTTCAGTTCCCGGCTGGGTCACTGTCTGTGCGGAGTCTGCACGTCCTCCCCCCCGTGTGCGTGGGTTTCCTCCGGGTGCTCCGGTTTCCTCCCACAGTCCAAAGATGTGCGGGTTAGGTGGATTGGCCATGCTAAATTGCCCGTAGTGTCCTAAAAAGTAAGGTTAAGGGGGGGTTGTTGGGTTACGGGTATAGGGTGGATACGTGGGTTTGAGTAGGGTGATCATTGCTCGGCACAAAATCGAGGGCCGAAGTTCTAGGTACAGGGCTGGAGGAGGTTTTGGAGCTGAGAGGGGTGATTTAAACGGATGCGAAATTGATTTTAATCAGGGTCAGTGATGGAGAGTTTGTACCAGAACATTAAAATTGTAGCTTGACCTTGTAGTCTGATCTAAAACTCACCTACTGCGAGTGTAGAGGGAGAGGGGGGAGGAGGGAGGAGGGGGGAGGAGGGAGGGGGGAGGGGGGAGGGGGGGAGGGGGGAGGAGGGAGGGGGGTGGGGGGAGGGGGGTGGGGGGAGGGGGGGGCGATTTTAAACAGTGGATAAAAGAAGACAATGGATGGACATGACAGATAGATGTTGTGAAATAGAGGAACTCAAAGTCTGAATAGGATTGTTTCACTGAGGAAAATAGGGAAAACTGATCAGAAAAATTCAAATGGGGAATTTTAAAAAAGGTGGCCACAGGCCTTTGGAAAGGAAAGGGACATTGGATATAGAGGCAGTGGCCTTGCAAGGATAAGGAATGATGGCTGTTTTGAAAGAGAACTACCGAAGGCGGGAACCATTTAGAATTCTAGCCAGCATGGCCAGCAGGAAATGGAGTTGGTTCAAAGCTGATTACAGCGGATGCTGGGATCTGAAATCAAAAGAGAAAATGCTGGAAAATCTCAGAAGGTCTGGCAGCAGCTGGAAGGAGAGAAAAGAGCTAACGTTTCGAGGCCAGATGAACCTTTGTCAAAACTAAAAGGCAGAGAAAGTGGGAGATATTTATACTGTGGGGTGAGGGAAGGAAAGATGAGTCAAAGCCACAGAAACCAAGGGGAAAGAGTGCTATTGGCGGGCCACAGAGAGAATAAAGGGCGTGAAAGGCCAAACAGCAGAGAAACTAAAATCAGAGGGTAAGCTGTGACAGATGTAGATGTGGGAGGAGGGGTGGGGGGGGGGGGGGGGGGGCATGGGTGGGTGAAAGGTAAAATGGGAAAAAGGGGGGAAGGGAAAGCAAAGGGTTGAAAACGTAAGGAAAGGGAGGAATAATTCATAGAATTTACAGTGCAGAAGGAGGCCATTCGGCCCATCGAGTCTGCACCGGCTCTGGGAAAGAGCACCCTACCCAAGGCCAACACCGCTACCCTATCCCCATAACCCAGTGACCCCACCCAACACTAAGGGCAATTTTGGACACTAAGGGCAATTTACCATGGCCAATCCACCTAACCTGCAAATCTTTGGACTGTGGGAGGAAACCGGAGCACCCGGAGGAAACCCATGCACACACGGGGAGGATGTGCAGACTCCGCACAGAGAGTGACCCAAGCTGGGAATCGAACCTGGGACCCTGGAGTTGTGAAGCAATTGTGCTAACCACTATGCTACCGTGGCATAGTGATGGGGGAAAGAGTGGGGGGGGGGGGGATATAGCTATTAAGAAAGACAAGAAAGAAATAAAAGGTAAAATACAAGTAAAATGAAATGGAATGAAACAAAGGGGTCGAGATTGGGTAGAGCTAATCATATGAAGTTGTTGAATTCGATGTTGAGACCGGAAGGCTGTAGCCTGCCAAACTGGAAGATGAGATGCTGTTCCTCCTGTGAGCTTCGCTGGAACATTACAGCAGGCCAAGGCCAGACATGTGGGCATGGGAGCAGGGGGCGGGATTCTGTGATCCTGAGGCTAAGTGTTGACGCCGACGGAAACACGTTTCTCGACGGCGTCAACACGGCCTCAGGATCAGCAATTCTGGCCCCTACAGGGGGCCAGCAGGGCACTGGGGCGGTTCACGCCACTCCAGCTGCTGATCCCGGCATAAACTGGGCGCCGCAGGATCCGTGCATGCGCAGTGGCACCGGCGCCAACGTGCGCATGCGCAGTGGCTTCCTTCAACGTGCCGGCCCCGACGCAACGTTATCGCAGGGCTACAGGGGCCGGTGCGGAAGAAAGGAGGCCGCCAGCCAGAGAAGCCAGCCTGCCGATCAGCGGGCCTCGATTGTGGGCCAGGCCACATCGGAGGCCCCCCCACCATGGGGAGGACCCCCCCCACAGGCCGCCCCGACCCTTCCACGCCGAGATCCCGCCGGTTGAGAGCAGGTGTGGATGGCGGCGGCGGGACTCGGTGTTTTCACGATGGCCGCTCGGCCCATCCCGGGCCGAGAATTGGCGGGCCGGCCGCGTAGAGCCGCCCCCGACCGACGGCGCACCAACCACGCCGGCGCTAATGCCGTCGATTCTCCGCTCTGCAGAGAATCGCGTGCCGGCTTCGGGGCGGGCTGGCGCGATCCGTGCCGGACGCGGGGATTCTCCGGCCCAGCCCCGGGCTAAGAGAATCCCGCCCGGGGTCGTGTTAAATTGGCAAGGAAGGTGGTTGGTCAGCAGTTTAGTGGGAATGGGATCCAGGCAGCTGGATGTGTGTCACATGGACAAGATCATTAACACAAGGGACAGGAGGGTTATGGCAGATGTAGTTGAACAGGTGGCTTCAGTCTTGGGGCTCACAAGTTCACTTTTTATTGGGGAAGGGTCGGGCAAGTGAAGAGGGGGCGGGGAGATGTGTTTTAAGGATATGGTTAGTCGTAGAGAAAAGAAGTTGGTGTTATCTTCGCATTCCAGAATGATCCTACTATAGTGGTTGGCTTTGGCAATGGGTAGAGTGAGGCCTGATATTGCCTGTTGTGTTAAAGCCATATCTGATATGAATGTGCACCAGATATGATCTAATCTGTGCTCTCTGATTCCTCCTGTTATGGTCCCCATCTCTACTCCCTCAAGCCCAGAGTGAGAGAGAGGAGTGTAACATGTGATCGTACATTGAGAAATTCTATAAGTGAGATGAGATCTTTAAAATTACAAGAGGTTTTGATCGAGTACGCACCCATCAGATGCAGTGAGACAGAACAAACTAGGCAGTGTTAATATACAAGAAAGTCACCAATAAACCCAACAGAGAATTCAGGAGAATCTTCTTTACCCAGAGAGTGGAGGTAATGTGGAACTTGCTGACATAAGGAATAGTGGAGGTGAATAAAATTGATACCTTCAAGGGGAAGCTAAATATGTACCGAGGGAGAAAGGTATAGATGATATACATAGATACATACATAGAAGGTAGGAACAGGAGGAGGCCTTTTGGCCTTCGAGCCTGCTCTGCCATTCATCACGATCATGGCTGATCATCCAACTCAATAGCCAAATCCTGCTTTCTCCCCATAGCCTTTGATCTGATTCTCCCCAGGTGCTATATCTCGCCACCTCTTGAATATATGCAATGTTTTAGCATCAACTACTCCCTGTGGTAATGAATTCCACAGGCTCACCACTCTTTGTGTGAAGAAATGTCTCCTTATCTCTGTCCGAAATGGTTTACCCTGAATCCTCAGACTGTGACCCCTGGTTCTGAACACACCCATCATTGGTAATATCTTCCCTGCATCTACCCTGTCTAGTCCCGTTAAATTTTTATAAGTCTCTATGAGATCCCCCCTCATTGTTCTGAACTCCAGCGAGAACAATCCCAACCTAGTCAATCTCTCCTCATGAGACCGCCATCCCTGGAATCAGTCTGGTAAATCTTTGCTGCACTCCCTCGAGAGCAAGAACATCCTTCCTCAGAGAAGGAGACCAAAACTGCGCACAATATTCCAGGTGTGGCCTCACCAAGGCCCTGAACAATTGCAGCAACAAATCCCTGCTTCGATACTCGAAACCTCTCGCAATGAAGGCCAACATACCATTAGCCTTCTTTACCACCTGCTGCACCTGCATGCTTACCTTCAGTGACTGGTGCACAAGGACACCCAGGTCCCGCTGCACACTCCCCTCTCCCAATTTACAACCATTCAGGTAGTAATCTGCCTTCCTGTTTTTGCTTCTAAAGTGAATAACCTCACACTTATCCAAATTATACTGCATCTGCCATTGATTTGCCCACTCGCCCAACCTGTCCAGATCTTGCTGTAGGATCCATGCATCCTCGTCACAGTTCACCCTCCCACCCAACTGGATATCATCTGCAAACTTTGAGATGTTACATTTTGTTCCCTCATCCAAATCATTAATATGTTGGCAGGGCTAGATAAAGATGGATGGGTGGAAACTCGTGTGGAGCGTCAATGCTGGATCATTGGCCAGTTGGGTCGAATGGCCTGTTTTTGCACTGTAAATTCTATGAACCTGCATGGAAGAAGCAAAGGAGTTGACCTACTGGGTGTGGGGTGTTGGTTGGGCAGGGGAAGGTATCGGCCTTTGGTTAAGGGAGACAGAAGGCATGAACTTCTCCCTCTTCCCCTTCAGGAGCACAGCATTCCACAACTTTGCCAAGCAGACGTTAACGAAGAATCCGAAGAAGAGGCCAGCCGCCAGCAAGATGCTCACGGTAACCGCATATCCGGCATCTAGGTGTAAAGCCCGGATTGAGTTGTAACATTAGCCTGTGGTCACATGCTGACAGATCTGCACGTTCACAAGTGTTAACTGTTGATGGCCTCTCACCTTGCAAACCTGCAAATCGCGACCTGATCCTTTCACCTTGATGCTCAATCCCATCCTTGCACTTTTGCTGTCATGATTGCAATGATATGTATAATGTAAGGAGTGTAAAGGGTTAACAAGACATGTTCATGTATCTCAACACTAGATGGCATTACTGAGTAGTCTTATAAAAGGCTGCGTCTCTAAGCATTCTGGGAGAGGTTTAAGGAGGATAGTGAAATTTTGAGATAGAATGTTAGTTGTATTAGAAAGACAGATTACTGTAGCATAGATTTAATACTATTGTTTTATTAGCTGTTACTTAGTGGAGTGTGCGAACCATTTAAAGTAGTGTACATAAACTGGCTTTGTTTTTAATACAGTGCTTAATGTGCTTTGTCAAAACTACAACTTTTAGCTATCTTGGAGAACTATACCAGGAACATCACATGGTACCAGGAAATTACTGAAGTAATTTAGTTAAATTAGATAGAATCTAAGAAAACAGAAAAACAACAAGTGCTCAGATTCCGACGGCAAGACTGCTTCCAGTATCTTGGAACATCACAATGATGAGAGACCACAATGGAGACATAACGATCCCAGGATCCACTGCAGCACAGAAAGCCCACTATTTAAACTTTAGGCCCTTTATTCGCTCACTGTGATGAACAGGGATATTTAACAGTCGACAGAGTCTGTTTAAGTGTTCCTTGAACTACAGCAAACAGAATTCATGACTGAAACTACCGTCATGTCTCCAGAAAAAGCAGGGTGATCTGTCCAGCAGTGAGTGAAGGACAGATACAATACAGATTGTGTGTTTGTGTGTGTGTGTTGTTATGGGCCAGGGTTTAGGGAACTCTAAAGTGTATCATGTAGTTCACCTGACCCACAACTTTTACTAGATTGTGGTATGGGGAGCACACGGCCCACTCTACAGGTGTGGTACAGCAGAAATGGAAAAGTATTTTTTAAAGCAAAACAATGTTTATTCAAGTTAACCTTTTTAAAACATACAGTGAACATCTTAGCAACCATCAATTCAAATACAACCCCCAAAGAATACAACACTAAGTAATTCTTACTTTCCTTTTAACATCCGCAAGACCTAAAACAAAACCTTTTAACAAAAGCACATCAGGTTAAAGTCACTACTGAGAGCAGTTATTAGTTTTAAATCACCAAAGGATCGATTTACAGTCTTTAGATTACAGAGAGAGAGAGACTAATACCCCTTCTGGCTGTGACTGCAGCTATCCAGCTCTGAAAACGAAACTAAAACACACCCTGCAGCAAACAGCCTAAAACGCAAGTAAAAAGTTGACAGACAGCCCAGCTCCACCCACTCTCTGACATCACTGCAGTAATAAACACCCATTTCTTAAAGGTACTCTCACATGACAGTGTGTAAAGTCAATCCAAGTCGCTTAAAGTAGTGTGATCTCCAGGCTCGACTGACAGGGGGGAATTTAACCAATCATCTCCATTCTGGTCAGGAATAGTGGCACAACGTAATACAGACTTCCAAACAGTCTAGAAAACTGATAAATATTCAGGAACTTTACTCAAATTGCCACAGCGATGAGCTACTTCATTCGTGCGGGCAATAGAGGAAAGTAGGATTGATCTTCTGAGCAAGATGAGGCTCAAGGAAAGATTTAGAGGCATACAAAATTATATTTTTTTTTTGCTTAAAAATAATATAAACTGTTTCCACTAGAGGGAGGGTCAGAAACCAGAGGAAATAGATTTCAAATAATTTGTAAAACAGGCAGAGGGGGAAGTGAGGAGAATTGTTTTTTACTCGGTTGTTATAATCGGGAATGCGCTGATAGAAAGGACAGTGGAAGCAGATTTAATACTGTAACAAGCTTTCAAAAGGGAATTTGAAGGTAGAAGCAAATCTGGGCTATGTGGAGAGCAAGGCAGTGAATTCAGTTCAAGGAGCTGACACAGACATGATGAGCAGAATAGGCATGATCTGTGCTGTATGATTGTACCAATTTAGAAATTTTATAAATTGTGTTTCTCTCTTCCCATCTCCCCATCTCTTCCTTTGGTCGTTCATTCTCTCCTGCTCTCCTTTTTGTCTCTCTTTCAACTTTTTCTCCATTTCTTTACCTTTCCGTTCCTCCCACCCCTTGCTCCCATTTCACTTGCTCTCCTTCAGCACCAGTTTGTGGCACAGTCTGGCCTGAGCCGGGTCCTGGTTCATGAACTGATCGACAAGCTCCGAAACCCAGAGAAACACTCCAACATCCAGGAGGCGGATGACGAAGACCTTGAGGTGTGTTGCCTTATGAGTACTTGTGCTGTAGGTCCCCTTACTGCTTGGGGGGGGGGGGGGGGGGGGGGAGGCGAAGGGGCGGAACATGACCTTTGACCTAACTGGGGCAACTGAGTTAGAGCAGAAACTTCCACTCCTCCTGAGGCCTCTTAGTGGGGTCACAAAAGACATGCAGGCCCTCTACTTCCGACTGGTACTGGGGGAAGTGTCTGTCCGTCCTACTGGGTTTAGGGGCAGTTGAGGATAGTCCTACTGGGATTGGGGGCGGTTCAGGCCTCCGTTCTATTGGGATTGGGGCAAGTGTAGCCTTCCTTTTTAGACTGGGGCTGTTCACAATTTATGGTTGAAGGGTGCTCCTCACTCCTCCAGGAACTGCATTAGTGAGGCCTCGGTCCGACAGGGGTTGGGGGAAGTACAGGTGTCTGGGATTGGGGGTTGTCGGGCCTCGGCCCTACTAGGATTGGGGAGAAATACAGGTGTCTGTACTGGGGGAAGTTCAGGCCTCAGTCCTACTGGGATTGGGGGAAGTACAGGATCTCAGTCCTACTGGGATTGGGGGAAATACAGGTGTCTTAGTCCTACTGGGGAATTTCAGGCCTCAGTCCTACTGGGACTGGGGGTCCTACTGGGATTGGGGGAAGTACAGGATCACAGTCCTACTGGGATTGGGGGAAATACAGGTGTCTTAGTCCTACTGGGGAATTTCAGGCCTCAATCCTACTAGGATTGGGGGAAGTACAGGTGCCTCAGTCCTACTGGGGGAAGTTCAGGCCTCAATCCTACTGGATTGGAGGGAAATATATGTGTCTCAGTCCTACTGGGGGAAGTTCAGGCCTCAGCCCTACTGGGATTGGGCAAGTACATGTGTCTTAGTCCTACTGGGGGAAGTTCAGGCCTCAGTCCTACTGGGATTGGGGGAAATACAGGTGTCTCAGTCCTACTGGGATTGGGGGAAGTACAGGATCTCAGTCCTACTGGGATTGGGGGAAGTACAGGTGCCTCAGTCCTACTGGGGGAAGTTCAGGCCTCAATCCTACTGGATTGGAGGGAAATATATGTGTCTCAGTCCTACTGGGGGAAGTTCAGGCCTCAGCCCTACTGGGATTGGGCAAGTACAGGTGCCTCAGTCCTACTGGGGGAAGTTCAGGCCTCAGTCCTACTGGGATTGGGGGAAATACAGGTGTCTCAGTCCTACTGGGATTGGGGGAAATACAGGTGTCTCAGTCCTACTGGGGGAAGTTCAGGCCTCAGTCCTGTGGGAACAGACTGGCATCTCACTCTTACTGGAATTGGGCAAGGTTCCACAATGCATCATGATCCTTTGCCCACCCCGCACAGTCCAGAAAGCTCCCCCACTGGCTCCCCAGTGAGTAAAGGGCATTTATAGTGAACAATATCTACAATCTCCCAGCTGTACCGTCGCTGTTCCCGTTCTCTGACAGCTCCCCCAGTGGAGCCTCTACCCGACGTTTTCAGGCCCGTGATCCTGAATTGTTAGTAACTGGGCAGGGGAGTCAGTGCTTTGTGCTCTGCAGGGATTGGACGTACCTATCCTGGGAGAATTGGGCAGTGTAGAGGAAACTTTACTCTGTATCTAACACGTGCTGTGATCTGCCATCAGTGAACACAAGACGAGTAGTGAACGTAACTGAGGCTTTAATAAGCTAAACAGAAAGCCTCCTGGCCTCTGATCCCGAACTGGGGCAGAGGGGGAGACATGCCACCTTTATACCGAGCCTGAGGGGAGGCGGAGCCATCAGGCAGTGGTTTACCACATTACATATAAAACGGTGGCAGTTTACCACCATACACATATTATACACTACAGTGGTTCGGAGCCAGCAGGGACAAGCCCAGGCATGTAACAATACAACAGTACAATACAATACAGTGGTTTATCACATGCTGTACCCGCTGTGGGCGATTTTGATGGGACAATGTAGGGAGCTTTCCTCTGTATCTTGGCCTACCTGTCCTGGGAGAGATTTACAGGACAGTGTAGAGGGAGCTTTACTCTGTATCTAACCCCGTGCTGTACCTGTCCTGGGAGTGTTTGATGGGGACAGTGTAGAGGGAGCTTTACTCTGTATCTAACCCCGTGCTGTACTTGTCCTGGGAGAGATTGACAGGACAGTGTAGAGGGAGCTTTACTCTGTATCTAACCCCATGCTGTACTTGTCCTGGGAGAGATTGACAGGACAGTGTAGAGGGAGCTTTACTCTGTATCTAACCCCGTGCTGTACCTGTCCTGGGAGTGTTTGATGGGGACAGTGTAGAGGGAGCTTTACTCTGTATCTAACCCCGTGCTGTACCTGTCCTGGGAGTTTTTGATGGGGACAGTGTAGAGGGAGCTTTACTCTGTATCCAACCCTGTGCTGTACCTGTCCTGGGAGAGATTGGCAGGACAGTGTAGAGGGAGCTTTACTCTGGATCTAACCACATTGAGATACTGACCCTGTCTCTTCCATACAGCCTCCTCCTACTGTTCCACGCAGGATTCACTCGACTAACCGGCACTCGCAAGCAGAGAGAACGAGCTCAGAAATAAAGCGTAAGTTTACAGATTCCCAGCAAGTTGATTGATCAGAGTGTTCTTTGGCCAGTGCTGGCTGCCAGTTTAATTCGGGGAAAATCCTACAGTGGATTGTACAGGTGCGCGATGGGGTTTGTCGTGAACTTCAGGACCTGGATTTTCTTTTTCCCACCTCAGGAATTCTGAGGCGGGAATTCCGCCGCCGCCCTTCTCCCTGAACCCAGTTTCCATAGATGAATCCGGAACTGAGAGGCTATCCTTACCAGGAAGAGTGAACCAGCTGAGGATTGTCTTTCTACGAAAGGGAAGACTATGCGCGTGCCCTGATGCAGGGTTTATAAATTATAAGGGGACTTGATAAGCTGGACAGAGAAGATGCTTCTACTAATGAGGGAGTCCAAAACTAGGCATCATAAATAGAAGGTGGTCACCAATAAATCCAGTCGGAAATTCAGGAGAAATCTCTCTCCCCAGAGTAATGAAAACTTGGAAATCACAACCAAGGGGCCTAGCTGGGGCAAATAGCATTGACGTATTTAAGGAGGAGATAGATAAACCCAAGGGGAGAAAGTATTAGGAAATTGGATTGGATTGGATTTGTTTATTGTCACGTGTACCGAGGTACAGTGAAAAGTATTTTTCTGCGAGCAGCTCAACAGATCATTCAGTACATGGAAGAAAAGGGAATTAAACAAAATTCAAGAAAATACAAGAAAATGCATAATAGGGCAACACAAGATATACAATGTAACTACATAAGCATTGGCATCGGATGAAGCATACAGGGTGTAGTGTTAATGAGGTCAGTCAATAAGAGGGTCATTTAGGAGTCTGGTGACAGTGGGGAAGAAGCTGTTTTTGAGTCTGTTCATGCGTGTTCTCAGACTTCTGTATCTCCTGCCCGATGGAAGAAGTTGGAAGAGTGAGTAAGCCGGGTGGGATGGATCCTTGATTATGCTGCCTGCTTTCCCCAGGCAGCGGGAGGTGTAGATGGAGTCCATGGATGGGAGGCAGGTTTGTGTGATGGACTGGGCGGTATTCACGACTCTCTGAAGTTCCTTGCGGTCCTGGGCCGAGCAGTTGCCATACCAGGCTGTGATGCAGCCCGATAGGATGCTTTCTATGGTGCATCTGTAAATGTTGGTAAGGGTTAATATGGACATGCTGAATTTCCTTAGTTTCCTGAGGAAGTATAGGCTTGTTGATGGGATGGGAATGTTGATGGGATTAAATGAAGAAGGGGTGGGAGGAAGTTGGTGAGGAGCATTAACACCTGCATAGACCGGTTGGGCCAAATGGCCTGTTCCTGTGCTGTACATTCTTTGTAATTCTATGTTTCATCATTGGATTTTTCACCGTGAGGGCTCCAAGTCTGATTCCCGCCACTCAAGAGGCCTCCAAGAAATTCCTGGCCTGCGTGCAGGCCTAAAAAAAAAGACCAGTCCCAAAGGGAGGAAGTGGAACCGTGTAAGGGGCCACTCTGCAGCAGAAAGGGGCCGGTGCTCTACCACCGCTACCCCAGGCACCACCGGTCATCCTCCTCCAGGCTACCCCGAGAAGGCAGTGAACCAAAGCAGGCAAATGGAGTGGCTTGCTCTGCCTGTTTCACTGCCACGGTTTCCACAGGGTGGTGGGATTGAGGAGGTCATTGTCAGGGTGTGTGAGGGCAAGGGGACATCGATGTCGGGGGGGGGGGAGGGTGCAACGCCCCAGAGATTTCTCCCCCCCCTCCCCTCAAAAAAATGCCTGCCCTCAATTTGTGGTAGGTTCGCAATAAACAAAAAAAAACAGGTGCAAAATGTGGCTGTGAACATTAGGTTCCAGAATGTTCCATCATATGTGAAACTGTTGAGGTGCTTTATCTACTGATCAAGTAAACAAGGAGAAACTTTTTACACCCTCACAAAGGTCAGGAACCGGAGGATTTAAAAGCATTCGCAAACAAACTAGAGGAAACATTTTTTTTGTTTAGTAAGTTATTATAATCCAAGATGCTCTGTCTGAGAGGGCAGCGGAAGCAGTTTCAATAGTAATTTACAAAAGGGCATTGGTTCGATATTTGAAAAGGAAGCACGGTGGCACAGCGGTTAGCACTGCTGCCTCACAGCGCCAGGGACCCAGGGTTCAATTCCGGCCACGGGTGACTGTCTGTGTGGAGTTTGCACTTTCTACCTGTGTCTGCGTGGGTTTCCTCCGGGTGATCCGGTTCCCTCCCACAGCCCCTCAAGATGTGCAGTTTAGGTGGACTGGCCATGCTAAATTGTCCCTTTGTGTCCAAAAGATTAGTGGGGTTACGGAGATAGGGTGGAGGCGTGGGCTTAAGTAGGGTGCTCTTTCCAGGGGCCGGTGCAAACTCGATGGGCTGAATGGCCCTCTTCTGCACTGTAAATTCTATGAAAAAATGTAATGATTATCTGGAAAGTGTTGCAGGGATGGACATCAACAGAGTAAACTCATCAATGCTCAAATGGATGTCCTGGCTGGACCAGGAGTGCCCCATACTGGGAGGTTATGTGATTCCAACTAGTTAATCTCCAACTGTACCCCTGCGGGCACACTCAGAGTCAAGAAATGGATTGCCTCTGCCAATCTACACTTCATAATCTCCTGACCTCAGTCAACCCGGTGAACCGCAATAGCAAAATAAATACTGTGTACTCTGCATGGAGCAACTGGAGAGCCGGCGTGAGAATAAAATAGTGCTCACGCTACTGGGTTGGCCAATCCGAGGTCTGGAATCCCACCATGGCAGCTAGGAGAATGTAACTTAATCAAACGAGAAGATCAGGAATACAATGCTGGTCTCTTTAATAATAATAATCATGAAAATACTGGATTGTTGCAAACTCATCTGGTTCACGAATGGCCTTCAGGGAAGGAAATCTGCCGTCCTCCCCAGGTCTGGCCTACCTGTGACACCACAGCAATGTGGTTGACTCTTAACTGCCCACTGCAAGAGGCTGGAATCTCAATTTAAGGTCAACTGGAGGTGGGCAACAAATGTTTTCCTTGCCAGTGATGCTCACACCTCAAAAACAACTAAAAAGATGTGACTCGCATGCTTTGCGGTTACCAGGCAGGTGGGTCGGGGGAAGTTTTCATTTCCTCCTTCAAGTGAATATTGGAGGCAATTTGTAGTATTGTATTTTTTGGGAGTTTATCTCCCGGTTCGATGTCCTGAAGTTGGACTGAGTTTCAGTGGAACAGCTGCTGCAGAACTTGGCAGACTTGGTGACGAATATCAGCTCAGTGAAAGTTTTTTTTTTTCTTCTTTTTTTTAAATAAATTTAGAGTACCCAATTATTTTTTCCAATTAAGGGGCAATTTAGCGTGGCCAATCCACCTATCCTGCACATCTTTGGGTTGTGGGGGGTGAAACCCACGCAGACACGGGGAGAATGTGCAAACTCCACACGGACAGTGGCCCGGGGCCGGGATTCGAACCCGGGTCCTCAGCGCCATAGGCAGCAATGCTAACCACTGTGCCACCGTGCTGCCCCAGCTCAGTGAAAGTTGATTGACCCGTAAAGATTTGATGGCTTCTGACAACCTGACCTTGTTTTTGCAGTTCACCAGATTCAGTTTGAACAAGCCATACAGAGGGAGGAGTCCTGGCAGAATAAGGTGAGGCTTTACCTCGGTCAACCTGGAGTCACCCAGCAGAAATCCTGGGCGCGATTCTCCCAGGCCCCGCGCCGGGCCGGGGAATCGCCGCAACCGCGCCACGCCGCCCCGGCGTGTTTGGCGCGGCCACTTGGAAAAAGAGTCACGCCGGCGTCGTCCACACTTGGTCGCTGCCGGCGGGAACTCTGTGCGAAAGGTCATGGGGGGGGGGGGCCTCCGATGGGGTCTGGCCCACGATCTGAGCCCACCGATCGACAGGCCCGCCTCTCGCCTCCCCCCCCCCCAGGGCCTACTTTGTTGCGCGTCCGGCCCCAGAACCGCCGGCCATGTTGCGTCAGGGCCGGTGCGTTCTGTAAAGCAGCCGCGCATGCGCGGGTTGGCACCGCTCCCAGTGCGCGCCAGGAAGTGAGGCTGGAGCGGCGTGAAACCCCTCCAGCGCCGTGCTGGCCCCCAAATCGCTAGTGCCCGCAACCGTTTCGCGCTGTCGTGAAATGCGACGGCGTTCACGACGGCACGGTCACTCTGTCCCGCGATCGGGAATCGCGCCCCCTGTGACACCCTGAGGGGTGCAGACAGCAATAGAATAGCACAGTCACTGTGAATGGGGCAATGAGGGGGACACAGCCAGAACAAACTTGCATTTATATAGTTCCTTGCTCATCCTCCAGTGCTCCCAAAGTGCCTCACTGCCAATGAGGCATTTCAGAACAGTTGGAGTGTAGGAAACACAATAGCCAATTTGCAAAGTCCCGCAAACACCAAATATAATCCTGACCCGTTATTGATGGAGGGGCAAGTGTTTCCCCAGGGCAGGGGGGGGGTTCAGGATCCTGGAGCAGGATTTGAATACACAACCTTCCAATAGGGAGGTAAAGTACTATCCACTGAGCCTTGGCTGACAGCTTTATATTCCATCCCAAATTGTTCCGATATGGGATATGCTCCAGTATGGGTCAGGAACCGGATGAAGGAGGGGTCTTCCTGTCACAGAGACAGACACTGGGGCTGAGAAATGCCACTTTTTGAGCTATTCCAAAGGGTATCCTGTGGCTTGCTGCATGATCCATCCCATCATCCCTGACCCCACAGAGCCCAGTCTGACCCCACACTATCCTGGCTGACTCTGTCTGACCCCACATAGTCCAGCCTGCCCCCACACTGTCCAGACTGACCCTGTCTGACCCCACACTGTCCTGGCTGACCCTGTCTGACCTCACACTGTCCAGCCTGACCCTGTCTGACCTCACACTGTCCAGACTGACCCTGTCTGACCCTACACAGCCCAGTCTGACCCCACACTATCCTGGCTGACTCTGTCTGACCCCACACAGCCCAGTCTGACCCCACACTGTCCAGACTGACCCTGTCTGACTCCACATTGTCCAGACTGACCCTGTCTGACCTCACTGTCCAGACTGACCCTGTCTGACCTCACACTGTCCAGACTGACCCTGTCTGACCTCACACTGTCCAGACTGACCCTGTCTGACCTCACACTGTCCAGACTGACCCTGTCTGACCTCACACTGTCCAGACTGACCCTGTCTGACCTCACACTGTCCAGACTGACCCTGTCTGACCTCACACTGTCCAGACTGACCCTGTCTGACCTCAGACTATCCAGACTGACCCTGTCTGACCTCACACTGTCCAGACTGACCCTGTCTGACCTCACACTGTCCAGACTGACCCTGTCTGACCTCACACTGTCCAGACTGACCCTGTCTGACCTCAGACTATCCAGACTGACCCTGTCTGACCTCACACTGTCCAGACTGACCCTGTCTGACCTCACACTGTCCAGACTGACCCTGTCTGACCTCACACTGTCCTGACTGACCCTGTCTGACCTCACACTGTCCAGACTGACCCTGTCTGACCTCACACTGTCCAGACTGACCCTGTCTGACCTCAGACTATCCAGACTGACCCTGTCTGACCTCACGCTGTCCAGACTGACCCTGTCTGACCTCACACTGTCCAGACTGACCCTGTCTGACCTCACACTGTCCTGACTGACCCTGTCTGACCTCACACTGTCCAGACTGACCCTGTCTGACCTCACACTGTCCTGACTGACCCTGTCTGACCTCACACTGTCCAGCCTGACCCTGTCTGACCTCACACTGTCCAGACTGACCCTGTCTGACCCTACACAGCCCAGTCTGACCCCACACTGTCCAGACTGACCCTGTCTGACTCCACATTGTCCAGACTGACCCTGTCTGACCTCACTGTCCAGACTGACCCTGTCTGACCTCACACTGTCCAGACTGACCCTGTCTGACCTCACACTGTCCAGACTGACCCTGTCTGACCTCACACTGTCCAGACTGACCCTGTCTGACCTCACACTGTCCAGACTGACCCTGTCTGACCTCACACTGTCCAGACTGACCCTGTCTGACCTCACACTGTCCAGACTGACCCTGTCTGACCTCAGACTATCCAGACTGACCCTGTCTGACCTCACACTGTCCAGACTGACCCTGTCTGACCTCACACTGTCCAGACTGACCCTGTCTGACCTCACACTGTCCAGACTGACCCTGTCTGACCTCAGACTATCCAGACTGACCCTGTCTGACCTCACACTGTCCTGACTGACCCTGTCTGACCTCACACTGTCCAGACTGACCCTGTCTGACCTCACACTGTCCTGACTGACCCTGTCTGACCTCACACTGTCCAGACTGACCCTGTCTGACCTCACACTGTCCAGACTGACCCTGTCTGACCTCACACTGTCCAGACTGACCCTGTCTGACCTCACACTGTCCAGACTGACCCTGTCTGACCTCACACTGTCCAGACTGACCCCGTCTGACCTCACACTGTTCAGCCTGACCCTGTCTGACCTCACACTGTCCAGACTGACCCCACACTATCCAGACTGACCCTGTCTGACCTCACACTGTCCTGACTGACCCTGTCTGACCTCACACTGTCCAGACTGACCCTGTCTGACCTCACACTGTCCAGACTGACCCTGTCTGACCCCACACTGTCCTGACTGACCCTGTCTGACCTCACACTGTCCAGACTGACCCCACACTATCCAGACTGACCCTGTCTGACCTCACACTGTCCTGACTGACCCTGTCTGACCTCACACTGTCCAGACTGACCCTGTCTGACCTCACACTGTCCAGCCTGACCTTGTCTGACCTCACACTGTCCAGACTGACCCTGTCTGACCTCACACTGTCCAGATTGACCCTGTCTGACCTCACACTGTCCAGACTGACCCTGTCTGACCTCACACTGTCCAGACTGACCCTGTCTGACCCCACACAGTCCAGACTGACCCCACACAGCCCAGTCTGACCTCACACTGTCCAGATTGACCCTGTCTGACCTCACACTGTCCAGCCTGACCCTGTCTGACCTCACACTGTCCAGCAGTCTGACCTCACACTGTCCAGCCTGACCCTGTCTGACCCCACATAGTCCAGCCTGACCCTGTCTGACCTCACACTGTCCAGCCTGACCCTGTCTGACCTCACACTGTCCAGACTGACCCTGTCTGACCCCACACTGTCCATACTGACCCTGTCAGACCTCACACTGTCCAGACTGACCCTGTCTGACCCCACACAGCCCAGACTGACCCCACACTGTCCAGACTGACCCTGTCTGACCCCACACTATCCAGATTGACCCTGTCTGACCCCACACTATCCAGACTGACCCTGTCTGACCCCACACTGTCCAGACTGACCCCACACAGCCCAGTCTGACCCCACACAGCCCAGTCTGACCCCACACAGCCCAGTCTGACCCCACACTATCCTGGCTGACCCTGTCTGACCCCACACAGCCCAGTCTGACCCCACACAGACCAGTCTGACCCCACACAGCCCAGTCTGACCCCACACAGCCCAGCCTGACCCCACACAGCCTTGTCTGACCCCGCACAATCCTGGCTGACCCTGTCTGACCCCACACAGCCCAGTCTGACCTCACACTATCCTGCCTGACCCAGTCTGACCCCACACAGTCCAGCTGACCCTGTCTGACCCCACACAGCCCAGTCTGACCTCACACTGTGCAGCCTGACCCAGTCTGACCCCACATAGACCAGACTGACCCTGTCTGACCCCACACAGCCCAGTCTGACCCCACACAGCCCAGTCTGACCCCACACAGCCCAGTCTGACCCCACACAGCCCAGTCTGACCCCACGCAGCCCAGTCTGACCCCACACTATCCTGGCTGACCCTGTCTGACCCCCACAGCCCAGTCTGACCTCACACTATCCTGGCTGACCCTGTCTGACCCCACACAGTCCAGCTGACCCTGTCTGACCCCTCACAGCCCTGTCTGACCCCTCACAGCCCTGTCTGACCCCTCACAGCCCCGTCTGACCCCTCACAGCCCAGTCTGACCCCTCACAGCCCAGTCTGACCCCTCATACTCCAGTCTAACCCCTCACAGCCCAGTCTGACCCCTCACAGTCCAGTCTGACCCCTCACAGCCCAGTCTGACCCCTCACAGTCCAGTCTGACCCCTCACAGTCCAGTCTGACCCCTCATACTCCAGTCTGACCCCTCATACTCCAGTCTGATCCCTCACAGCCCAGTCTGACCCCTCACAGTCCATTCTGACCCTTCACACTCCAGTCTGACCCCTCACACTCCAGTCTGACCCTGCCTGACCCCATACAGCAGTTTTACTCCAGCCAGTTCAGTTCTCTTTGATCCCCAACAGTCTGGAAGACCCCATCATTTGAACATTTTTCCTGCTGTGTGTAAGTTGCCTTCAGTTATGGCTGTGATCCAGTCATGAATACTGGTTTAAATCTCCGTCTATTAGTAACCGAGAGAGACTCTGCGAGCCAGGGGCACAGAGTATTGGAGAATCAGTTCATGACTTTATTTATTCTGAATTTATTCTCTTCATCCAGGTTCAGTCTGTGGAGCAGAATTCTGGTTCCTCGATAAGTGTGTCCGTTTCTGGAAGGACGGGCAGGTGAGATGGTCACCTTCAGGGTCCTGTGTGGCTCAGAGAAACGACTGTTTGTGCAATTTCATATGTTCATGTGAACACGTGAATATGTATCTGTTTCTGCAGAAGCATGTATAGGTGCATGTTTGCCTGTGTTTGCATGTTAACCTGTGTATGATTGTGTGCATGTTAGAATGTGTATTTACATGTGTGCACAGTTACATATATGTACTCATCTGTGTGTAGGTCTGTGTTTCTATGTGTGTTTAGGTGTGCACACATGTATGAAAAAATGAAAATCGCTTATTGTCACGAGTAGGCTTCAAGTGAAGTTACTGTGAAAAGCCCCTAGTCGCCACATTCCGGCGCCTGTCCGGGGAGGCTGGTATGGGAATCGAACCGTGCTGCTGGCCTGCTTGGTCTGCTTTAAAAGCCAGCGGTTTAGCCCAGTGTGCTAAACCAGCCCCTTGTAGGCAGTAGCGTAGTGGTATTGTCACAGGACTAGTAATCCAGAGACCCGGGTAATGCCCTGGTAGACTGGGGAGCGGGTTCGAATCCCACCACAATCGATGGTGAAATTTGAATTAAGATTTGGAATTAAAAGTCTAATGATGATCAGGAAACCATTGGCGATTTCCATAGCAACCCATCACTAATATCCCTTAGGGAAGGAAATCTGACATCCTTATCCTGTCTGGCCTCCCAGCTAGTACAGGGGGAGCTCCCTACGTGTCTAAATAATGCCAGTGTATCTGGAACATACCTCTTCATTCACCTGAGGGAGGAGCAGTGCTCCGAAAGCTAGTGTTTGAAACAAACCTGTTGGACTTTAACCTGGTGTTGTAAGACTTCTTACTGTGCCCACCCCAGTCCAACGCCGGCATCTCCACATCCTGAAATAGTAGGCAGGGCTTCTGGTTTGTGTCTTATTCAGAAAGTGAATAATGCAATGCTTCCTCATCAAGCGTCAGCGAGATTATATGACCAAGTTCTGAGCCTACAACCCTCCTCACTCCTCAGTAGGAATCCTACTAGGCTGGCACACAATTATACTCCTCGACCTTCGGCCTCGCTTTCCCAATACTGTGAATCGAGTAGTAGCAATAATCAGGGTCATTCCTCCGTTTGTTTTCCTCCCTTTTTAGCAGAAGAACATGGACTCAAAGCTACATCACCACCTGGTGCCGTGGGCGAGATTGGACAAGAACCATGAATCTAATCATATGTTCTTCCATTCCAAAACAAATTGTATATTTAGGGGAAGCACTAGCCTGTGGTATTGTCACTGGAATAGTAATTTGAAGGTCCAGGGTAATGCTCTGGGGACCCAGGTTCAAATGCCACCTTGGCAGATGGTGAAATTTGAATTGTATGAACTCCGGAACTAAAAGTCGAATGATGACCGTGGAACTATTGCCAATTGTCACAAAAACCCATCCGGTTCACTAATGTCCTTTAGGGAAGGAAATCTGATGTCCTTACCTGGTCTGCCCTACATGTAACCCCAGTTAATGCCCCCCTCATTGGGCAGCACAAGTGGATAGCACTGTGGCTTCACAGCGCCAGGGTCCCAGGTTCGATTCCCGGCTTGGGTCACTGTCTGTGCGGAGTCTGCACGTTCTCCCCGTGTCTGCGTGGGTTTCCTCCGGGTGCTCCGGTTTCCTCCCACAGTCCAAAGACGTGCAGGTTAGGCGGATTGGCCATGCTAAATTGCCCTTAGTGACCAAAAGATTGGGAGGGTTTATTGGGTTACGGGGATAGGGTGGAAGTGAGGGCTTAAGTGAGTCGGTGCAGACTCGATGGGCCGAATGGCCTCCTTCTGCACTGTATATTCTAAGGGCAATTAGGGATGGGCAATAAATGGTGGCCCAGTCAGTGATGCCCAAGTGCAATGAATAAAAATTGTTTGTGCATGTTTAAATGTATACTGATGTATGCATATGACATGTGTGTATCTTTACGTGTGTGTGTGTGTGGTTATTTGTCTGTACAGCTGATGTTGGGGAGGGCACTGAGGACTACAGACGGGGGAGAGTGAATCATATGTAAAAGAAATAAGCAAATAAAAGCTGAAACTCACGGCTGATTCTGTCTGTCTGCAGGGGGAAGACATCGGATTCAGATGATGATTACGATGATGTTGCCGTGTAGGTGATGGTTCGTGTGTCTGATGCCTGTGGCGGCGAAGGGAACGGGCCCCAACTGATCACCTTCCCCATGCAAATGGGGCAAACCAAATTCTGCGGTGCTCACGGGGGGGGGGGGGGGGGGGGGGGGGTAATCTGACTTGGCAATTCTCACCAGCGATGTCTCAGCTGTACCAGCCTCAACCAAGGCTTTCCAGCACCCAACAAGACATATCGCACCTCTGACAGCCCTAACCAGGCTCTGTCTCTCCCTTCTGAATAATGAACATTGCTCAGGTTGACATTTGTGTCTGTCTACCCGGTGCACTGTTTCTGGTGAAGAGGGCAGTGCTTAAAGTGTGCGTGCTTACGCCCTTTTATTATTTACATGCCGATAGGTGATTTTGGGATCCTTTTCATGTTAGCTGCCAGTCTCTTTTCATACTTTCTCTTCGCTTCTCTATTTGCTTCTTCACACTGGGCGGCACAGTGGTTAGCACTGCTGCCTACGGCGCTGAGGACACGGGTACGATCCCGGTCCTGGGTCACTGTCCGCGTGGAGTTTGCACATTCTCCCCGTGTCTGCGTGGGTCTCACCCCCACAGCCCAAAGATGTGCAGGGTGGGTGGATTGGCCAGGCTAAATTGCCCCTTAATTGGGAAAAAAATAATTGGGTACTCTAAAAAAAAATTTTTTTTAAAGTGTGCTTCTTCACTTCCCCTCTGATCTCTCTGTACGCATCCTGGTTCTCAGTTGTAGTTTCTATCTGACACCTGTCAGAAGCACATCTTTCCTTCTTTCTCTTAATTTCGATCTCCTCCTTCATCCATGGAGCTCTGGATTTGCTTGCTCTACCTTTTCCTTTCGAGGGAATATACCTTTGACTGTGCCTGAATCATCTCTTCTTTGACCATTGATTGGCTACTGCATTTCCTGTCAACTTTTGGCTCCCAATTTATTTGGCCCAGACTCGTCCTTGTCCCATGTTGGCTTCCCTCCAGTTAAATATTTGTTACACTGGACTGTCCTTTGTCCTTTTCCACGGTCAGCCGAAACCTTATGATTACAGTGTTGTTCCTGAATGTTCTCCCACCGACACTTGATCCGCTTGGCCCTCCTGATTCCCAAGAACCAGGAGGTTCATTGGACCTCATTGGACTGGAAACAACTTGCTGATGAAACTTTTCATGAATACAGTCTAGGAACGTTGACCTCTCTATCCTTTACACGAATACTATCCCAGTCAATAGTGGACAATTTAGCGGCCAGCAAGGTAGCACAAGTGGATAGCACTGTGGCTTCACAGCGCCAGGGTCCCAGGTTCGATTCCCCTGGGTCACTGTCTGTGCGGAGTCTGCACGTTCTCCCCGTGCCTGCGTGGATTCCCTTCGGGTGCTCTGGTTTCCTCCCACGGTCCAAAGACGTGCAGGTTTGGTGGATTGGCCGTGATAAATTGCCCTTGGTGACCAAGAAAAAGGTTAGGAGGGGTTATCCGATTACGGGAATAGGGTGGAAGTGAGGGCTGAAAGTGGGTCAGTGCAGACTTGATGGGCCGAATGGCCTCCTTCTGCACTGTATGTTCGATGATCTAATTGAAGTCCCCACTTTCCATAATGTTTGCACCTCTCTGTAATTTCATTGCAAATGTATTCCTCTACATGCTTCCCACTATTTGGTGGGCTGCACCAACCAATGGAATTGTGCCTTTTTCATTCCATAGCTCGAGCCAAATAGATTCTGTCCTCTGGGTGATCTTCTTTCTCCAGCACTGCAAAGTTCTCCTTCATCGATACCGCCACCCCTCCTCCCTTTCTTCCTTTCCTACCTACCTTTTCCGGAATATTTAACACTCAGTCCTTCCCTTCTTTGAGCCAAGTCTCTGTGACAGCCACAACATCACGGGGCGGGATTCTCTCAGCCCATACCGGTTCAGAGAATCGCCGGGCTGGGCGCGATTTGCACAACGCTGCCGTGACGCCTGTCGCCATTGGCGCTGGCGCGGTCGGCGTGCCGCCAGTCAGGGTCCGCTCTACGTGGCCCCCCCCCCCCCCCCCCCCCGGCGATTCTCCACTCAGGATGGGCTGAGTGGCCACCCAATAAAGCTTGAGTCCCACCGGCGCCGTTAATATCTGGTCTTACCCGGCGGTACCTCGTCGTCCATCGGGGGGGGAGGGGGGGCCTCCACCGTGGCCAGGCCCGTGATCGGGGCCAACCAATCAGCGGGCCAGCCTCTCCTGGTGAACATAGAACATAGAACAGTACAGCACAGAACAGGCCCTTCGGCCCTCAATGTTGTGCCGAGCAATGATCACCCTACTCAAACCCACGTATCCACCCTATACCCGTAACCCAACAACCCCCCCTTAACCTTACTTTTTTTTAGGACACTAAGGGCAATTTAGCATGGCCAATCCACCTAACCCGCACATCTTTGGACTGTGGGAGGAAACCGGAGCACCCGGAGGAAACCCACGCACACACGGGGAGGACGTGCAGACTCCACACAGACAGTGACCCAGCCGTGAATCGAACCTGGGACCCTGGAGCTGTGAAGCATTTATGCTAACCACCATGCTACCGTGGTGGGGGCCTCATTTGCTCTGCTCAGGCCCCTGTAACCCTACGCCATGTTGCGTCGGGGCCGGCGCGGAGAAGGAGGCCACTGCACATTCGCCCGGTCGCAGCGCGCATGCACAGACCCGCGCCGCCCATTTGACGCGGTATCGGCAGCTGGAGCAGTGTGGGTCGCTCAGTGCCGTGCTGGCCCCCTGTGCAGCAGAGGTTCGCTACACAGCGGTTGATGACGCCGTCGTTAAGCTCTCCAGTTTTTAACGACGGCGTCAACACTCTGCCGCAAGATGGGAGAATCCCGCCCCCTATTTCCACGTGAAAATCCGCGTCTGTGACCCGCCAATCTTACTTGCCACACTCCATGCATTCAAATGCGTGCATAGAAACCCTGCTTTAGACTCTATTATTTTCTCTTTTACTGTGATCCTTCTGTGGGTGGCACGGCAGCACAGTGGTTAGCACTGTAGCTTCACAGCGCCAGGGAACCGGGTTCGATTCCCGGCTTGGGTCACTGTCTGTACGGAGTCTGCACGTTCTCCCCGTGTCTGCGTGGGTTTCCTCCGGGTGCTCCGGTTTCCTCCCACAAGCCCCAAAAGATGTGCTGTTAGGTGAATTGTACATTCTGAATTCTTCCTCAGTGTACCCGAACAGGCGCCAGAGCGTGGCGACTGGGGGATTTTCGCAGTAACTTCATTCATTGCAGTGTTACTGTAAGCCTACTTATGACAATAATAAAGATCATTATTAACGCACTATTCCCTACACTAGCGCTATCTGTCCAGTATTCTGTGCACCCTGGTATTCCTCTCTGATATTATCTCCTGGTTCACATGTTAGTTTAGACTTTCACCAATAACACTCGCAAGGAATTCGGTCCTAACTCACTTTTGAGGTCCTGTTTACTAATTTTCCATCGAGCTCCCTAAAATCTAACTACAGCACCACATTCCAATTTCTACCAGCGTCATTGGTGCTGATGTGGTCCACGGCTGCTGGCTGTTCACCCTCCCTCCTCAGGGTGCTCTGCCGACACCCAGTGACATCCTTGACCCTGACACCAAGGAGGCAACAAACCATCCAGCGGCCATGAGAATGTCTATCTGTTTCCCCCTAACTACCGAACCACCTGTCACGATTGCCCTTCCAGATTTACCCATAACCCCCCTGGTGCCAAGGACACCCACTCTGCCTGCAAGGCTGCAGTTTAACATCTTAACTTCTGACAGAACCTCAGGAGGAATCGGGAATGGTCCTGCTCGAAATGGTGTGTTTGTGTATGTGTGTGTGTGCGTGCCACATTTGAGTTCAATCTTATTCTCTGATCCATTACAGACTGATGGAGATGCTGCGGGATGACATTCCCCCACCATTACCTCCCAAGGTGAGCTGCACTTTCTGTCCTCCAAATCCCTTGGGGAACGGGATAGGAGAAGCGAGGGTGGGCTGGGAGAGGAGGGGAGAAATCCAGATCTGAGATTTTCAGATAAAAATTAATTTGAAAACTCCCTATGTATAACGTCAGAAATAAGTGCGAAACTGGGACGTTGCACTTTTAAGCGTTGGAAGATTTTGGACTGTGTGGAGACTCCATAAAACATTCCAAACTCCCCAGTCATTCACTGATGAGTCATCCACTAGTTAAAAGCTAGCCAGTTCCAGGCTATCGGGATGATGATGGGAGGTCGGGCCTACTAATTTAGGCCTGATGGGCTGCCATGCTAAGAAATAACGTGCTGCCTCCATTGAGGGGTATTCCGATTGTCAAGTGTCGCCTTGACATATGTCAGGAACATTCTGGGGCCTAGGCCCCTTTCTGGACCATTCTGAACCCATGGGGGAGTTTGTAGATCTGGACTGCCCCTCCCAGGTCAGCAGCGAGAGTTCAGTGGTGACCATCCAGTCAAGGCAACAGAGAACCAAACCCTGTCCCTTAACCAAGACGATCAGAGCACAGCTTCAGCGCTTTCCAAAGCAGTGCCCCGTACGGGAAGATCGTGGTTACCGCACAGCCCCACATTGGCAATAGTGGTCCCAAGACTCCATCTACTGAGAACTTTATATAAACCCCCCCCCCCCCCCCCCGATTCCAAAAAGGGCCTCACAGCCAGTGAAGCATGGTCACTGTTTTAATGTAGGAAACATGACAGCCACTAGGCGCACAGCAGGATCCCACAAACAGCAACGGGATAAATGACCGGTCCATCTGTGACTTTTCAGGGATAGGTATTGGGTGGGACACCAGAGCGAGTGCCCCCCCAGCTCTTCTCTGAAACAGGTCCAGGGGATCGTTTGCATCCAACGGAGAGGACTTCACATCCCACCCGGAAGATAGCATCTCCCTCAGTGCAGCACCTTCGCCAAGCGTTGCGCTGGGAATGCCGGCCTGGATCATGTCCTCAAGTCTGTGGAGTGGTACTTAAAGCCGTGACTTTCTGACTCTGGGATGGGAATGCCACACACACACACTAAGCCACGCAGCGCACACATTACCATAGGCAACCCGCGGTTTGGAGAGGGTAGCATGGTGGTTAGCATAAATGCTTCACAGCTCCAGGGTCCCAGGTTCGATTCCCGGCTTGGGTCACTGTCTGTGCGGAGTCTGCACGTCCTTCCCTTGTGTGCGTGGGTTTCCTCCGGGTGCTCCGGTTTCCTCCCACAGTCCAAAGATGTGCGGGTTAGGTGGATTGGCCATGCTAAATTGCCCGTAGTGTCCTAAAAAGTAAGGTTAAGGGGGGGGGTTGTTGGGTTACGGGTATAGGGTGGATACGTAGGTTTGAGTAGGGTGATCATTGCTCGGCACAACATCGAGGGCCGAAGGGCCTGTTCTGTGCTGTACTGTTCTATTCTATTCTATTCTATTTACCAGGTGAGCCCATTTCCAATCTGCCTTACGGTCTTCACCCCATTGCTGGCACACTCCTCCTGACGGGATAGCAAGATTCTCACCTGTACCTGACCTCCCCCCTTGATTCCCCCCGCCCCCCGCCCCCGGCAAAGTTGAAGCATTTATCTCTTTCTGCCGTCCGCAGCCAAAGTTCCGGAGCAGCTCCGAGGACAGCATTCCCGAGGAGGAGAGGATGAAGACTGTGGACCAGCGCCCACACTGCCAGTACCTGCCATCCACGCTGGTGCGGTGCTCCAGTGGCCCGTCGGCAGCTAAAGCCCCCAAACAACCCGCCCCCGCGACCTCCAGGAGCCCAGTGCATTCCGCCGTCAACCTCAGCGGCTCAGGTACGCCAACAACCCACATTAATGTCGGGCCTTCAACGCGGGGAAGCAACACAATGCACGCCACAGGAGCGTAAATTCAGACACAATTGATACCGCGCCACACGAAGAGACCGTGCAAGTAAAAAGGCTGGAAATGCTCAGCAGGTCAGGCAACATCTGAGGGGGGGAGAAGCTGAGTTAATATTTCAAGCTTCCGTCAGAAAATGTTAAGAGACGTGGAAGGTTTTAAGCAATTGCAGGGTCAGGAAATTGGGGGTGGGGGAAGAGAAGGACAAAAGAGAAGGACTGCGATTGGAGGACAGGAGGGATTAAGGGCGGGATTCTCCGACGCCCCGCCGGGTCGGAGAATCCCCGGGGGGGGGGGGGGGGGGGGGGGGGGGGGGGGGGGGGGGGGGGGGGGGGGCGTGAGTCCCGCCCCGCTGCTCCGACGCCGGCTGCCGTATTCTCCGGCGCCGTTTTTCCGGGCGGGGGTGGGGTTTACGCCGCGCTGGTTGGAGGCCGTTGGCAGAGGCACCCACGGCAACTCTCCGGGCCCCGATGGGCCGAGCGGCCGTCAGTTCCTGGCCAGTCCCGCCGGCGTGAAATGGACATGGTCCCACACGGCGGGGCCTGGCTGGTAAGCCGTCTAGCGGAATCCTCGGGGGGTGGGGAAGGGTGACCTGGCCTGCGATCGGGGACCACCGATCTGCGGGCGGGCCTGTAACGTGGGGGCACTCCTTCCTTCCGCGCCAGCCTCTGTAGGGCTCTGCCATGCCCAGCGCGGAGAAGAAACCCCCTGCGCACGCGCAGAAAACACGCCGGACGGTCTGCGCATGCGCCAACCCCTTCTGGTTGGTCCAACGCCGGAGTCGTTCGCGCCATTCTTGGCGCCAGCGTCGGGCCATCCCGCCAATTGCGGGAGAATCCCGCCCTAAAAGTCTAAATGGGTGATGGCACAAGGAAAGAATCATAGAATCCATTCGGCCCATCGAGTCTGCAAGGACCCTCTGAAAGAGCGCCCTACATCGCCCACTCCCCGGCCCTATCCCCATAACCACACCTAACCTGCACATCTTTGGGCACCAAGAGGTAAATAGAACGGCCAATCCACTTAATCTGCACATCTTTGGACTGTGGGAGGAAACCGGAGCACCCGGAGGAAACCCACGCACACACGGGGAGAACGTGCAAACCCCACACAATTTAATTGGCAGACGACCAAAAGATGTGAGGTCAAGTGATCAAATACTTGGTCAAAGAGGTCAGTTTTAAGGAGCTCTTGGCGACACGGTAGCACATTGGTTAGCACTGTTGCTTCATAGCACCAGGGTAATGTGGTGAATATAACATGGTAAATTCACACTGTACATTGTAAGCGCAGTAGCGTTACCCGACCACTAGGGGGAGTAGCTCTGGGAATGCTCAGGAGCTTGTACAGGGCTTCACCCTTGGCTCCGCCCACGACTCCTCCCCCTAGTGCTGCTGTATAAATACCCCTGTCCAGAGTCAGCCTGCAGTTCACAGAGAGTTCATCAACAGGTAACAGGTTGGCTCTGAAGTAGGTTGATTAAAGCCTAGATTCATATCGGAAACACGTGTCTGGTGAATTGATGGTTCCATCAGGTCCCAGTTCGATTCCCGGCTTGGGTCATTGTCTGTGCGGGGTCTGTACATTCTCACCATGGGTTTCCTCCGAGTGCTCCGGTTTCCTCCCACAGTCCTGAAAGACGTGCTGTTAGGTGAATTGGACATTCTGAATTTCCCCTCCGTGTACCCGAACAGGTGCCGGAATGTTGGCGACTCGGGGATTTTCACAGTAACTTCATTAATGTAAGCCTACTTGTGACACTAACAGAATCCTCGAAATTGGGGCCACTAATAGTCATGGAAAATGGGAATTCAGCAGGAGGCCAGAATGGGACGAGTGCAGGTTATGGGTCTGGAGTCAGGGGGTGAGGCCACGGAGGGATTTGTTAAACAAGAATGAGAATTTAAAATTCGTGCCGTTGCTTGTCCGGGAGCCAATAGACCTCAGCGTTCGCAAGGGATGATGGGAGATCAGCACCTTGTGTGAGTTAGGAGACAGGCAGCAGAGTTTGGATAAGCTGTCATTGATGGGGAATAGAAGATGGATGGCTGGCCAAGGTGCCAGGGGAACAGTCACGTCTCAAACAAGTGCAGATGAGAATTTCAGCCGCAGGCAAGTTAAAGCAGGATTGGAGTCAGGCTCTGGAAGTATTGACAATTATATAGGCCAGCTATGCAGAGCGAGATCTCAGGAATAGCAATGGCAGGGCAGCACGGCGGCGCAGCGGTTAGCATTGCTGCCCACGGCGCTGAGGACCCGGGTTCTAAGCCCGGCCCTGGGTCACTGTCCGTGAGGAGTTTGCACATTCTCCCCGTGTCGGCGTGGGTTTCACCCCTACAACCCAAAGATGTGCAGGGTAGGTAGATTGGCCGCGCTAAATTGCCCCTTAATTGGAAAAAATAATTGGGTACTCTAAATTTATTTTTAAAAAAGAAATAGCAATGGCCAAATAATTTGTTTTAGTAAAGCTGGTTGAGGAATAAATATTGACCAGGACACCGGGTGAGGATTCTTCAACTGTTCTTCTATGATTAGAGCCATCGGATCTTTTCGTCCCACCTGAGAGAGATGACGGGCCATTGGTTCAACATCTCACCTGAAAGATAGCACCTCCAACAATGCAGCACACCCTCGGGTGCTGTACCACAGTCTGAGCATAGATCTTGTGCTCAAGTCTCCGCAGCGAGGCTTGAACCCACGACTTTGTGACTTGGAGGTCAGAGTGCAAATGTCCATAACCCACAAGGGAACTGGCACCCGCCCTCTGCTCAGTGCCACCCCAGCTGAAATCGGGAGCGGAACGCGAGACAAACTGTGTCTCCGTGCTGGTCCTCTGGCGATCGATTTACTCAGCCTAATCCTGGGAGACCTCCAGGGTTTCTGGATCTCATTTGTTTGCTTTCTGCCTTGGCAGATCCCAGCCATTGGGCGAGCCACCTTGGCAAGGACGCGGGAGGAACGCCGCCAGTACTGCCACGCAGGAAGGAGAAGAAAGAGAGACTGGTAGGTCGCGTCAGCTGTAAGATGAACCACATACGAGGCAGAGTTGTACTGACTACCTGTGTGATACATCACCTGCGACTTCTACCACCCACTCCCTCCGCTAAGACTGTGACTGAGTTATTGGGGCATCAGATTCAACTTAAAACCATTCATTCTCTTTGAAAATAAACAGGAGAGTCCTTCCAATTCTCTCCCCTTCTGGCTCCTATTCACGCTGCAGCCAAGTATCTACCCTTCGAGTGTGGGCCAACACTGCTCCTTCCTCAGGTGTAGCCTGAGGAAGAAGCAGTGCTCCGAAAGCTAGTGATTCGAAACAAACCTGTTGGACTCCAACCTGGTGTCGTAAGACCTTACTGTGCTCACCCCAGTCCAACCCCGGCATCGCCACATCTTAGGAATATGAGGACCTGCTCCTTTAAGAACTTTGTAAGACCAAACAGTCACTTGGTGCTACAGAACTAGAATATTGGTGAAAAGAGACATTCTGTTGAAGCTTTTTCTCTTCCACTCATCAGGATAAATGCAGGAATAACAAATTCCAAGCAATTACAACAATTCATACTACAGGGAGCTAGGGTGCTAATTGGTAGGCGTCGCGTCTCATTGGCCGAGGCATTGCCATAGGAACAACAATGGAGAACTATCGGCTCCTCAAGCTCTTGGCTTGAATATATTCCTTTTGATTGCAGGGAACAGGACCCTAGCTATGAGCTCAACTGATTATCTTAAATTGGTTCTCAGCGTCGCTGTTAGCACAATCAGGATTGTTTGGCGGGTGCTGCCCAATCGCAGAATCACATCTAACTAACAGCAGACATTTTGTTCAGCTGCAGTTTCCCCATCCGTCTCCTGGTGGTGCTGCTACACCATTAGTGGTCTCATGTGTCCCCAGCACCACCCGCTGGAGTCTAGTGGTACTGCAGGTCGTGGGGGGGGAGGTTTGTTCAGCAAATTGCAAATCTCAAAATGAGATGTCTATGGTGTCTGGGAGGAATTTAATAAGATAACGAAGGTGCGTGTGATTCAGAATTGGTCTGATCATCGAGGGAAGCCGAGACCCTCAATGCCACACTCAAGAGTGGCTTCACCACTGAATCACAGAATCATTACGGAGGAGGCCATTTGGCCCATCGTTCAGCCCCGGTTCTCCAAATGAGATTAGAACTCAGTGCCACTCCCCTCCCTTTTCCCCCATACCCTTCCTTCCACATTGTTTCTATTCAAATAATCACTTAATGAGGGCCTCGATTGAACCTGAGGCAGTGGTGTTGTCAATGGACCAGCAATCCAGAGTTCAGGGCAATTAGGGATGGGCAATTAGGGATGGGCAATAAGTGCCGAGCGAGCCAGTGACTCCCACATCCTCTGAACAATAGGGGGGGAAAAAACACTCCCAGGCAATGTATTCCACCCGAGCCACTCACTGTGTGAAAAGGTTTTTCTTGTGTCTCATTTGCTTCTTGCCCTCTGTTTCCTGCTCCTTAATGAGCAGGAAGAGTTTCGCCCTCTCTTGATTTTGAACACTTCTGCCAATTCTCCTCTCACCCTTCTTCTCTCCGATGACAACAGTCCCGACCTCGGGCGCCATCTACTGGGAATGTTTCCAAGTGTAATTTGGGGCGGGTTATGCTGGGAGTTTCCCGCCGGCTCTGTCGGCGAGTTCCCCGCCATTATCTAACCACACTTGAGTTTTTTGGGGTTCACACTTAGAATTATATCTTTTTTTTTAAATTTAGAGTATCCAATTAATTTTTCAAATTAAGGGGCAATTTAGAGTGGCCAATCCACCTACCCTGCACGTCTTTGGGTTGTGGTGGCGAAACTCACGCAGACACGGGGGGGGAATGTGCAAACTCCACACGGGCAGTGACCCGGAGCCGGGATCGAACCTGGGACCTCAGCGCCGTGAGGCAGCAGTGCTAACCATTGCGTCGCCGTTTAAATCATTTTAAACACTGGGAAGCTGAGTTCGCTGCCCAGACCAGCTCCACAGAGATCGGGTCACCGCTTTGAAAGGGGCCCCCGATCTCCAAGAGGGCTTGTGGGTCCCCCGCACTCCCCACCATAGGAAATGTCACCCCCACACAAACATGGCCATTACCCCACATCCACCCAAGAGATGACAGCCCGCTTTGGGGTCACTGAGGGGCCCCCTTTTTCAGGCCTTCCCACGCCCCCTTTCGCAACCCCCCTTCCAGGATGCCCGCCCTTCACCACCCCCCCCCCCCCCTCCACCCTCGTTTCATGGGTATGGCTTCCAGGCTCTGACTCTTGGCAGTGCCACCCTAGCACCTAGGCGTTGCCACTCTGGCACCTTGGCAGTGTTCCTGCTGGATATTGCAAAGGCTGTGGACCCGACAATATCCCGGCAATAGCACTGAAGACTTGTGCTCCAGAACAAGTGCAGTGCCAAGGTGCCAGCCTGGCAGTGCCAAGGTGCCCATGTACAAGCGGGAGGGTCAGGGGGGGCCACCGCGCCCTGTCCCTGACCACTCAGGGGGCTGTGGTGGCCTGGGAGACCACCTGGGCGCAGCTCCGCCTGGTACAGGTTTGTGTACAGGACGTACCTGGGCAATGTTCCACATTGCCAGGTAGATGCCAGTGTTGTAGCTGTCCTGGACCAGCTTGGCTAGGGGGTGCAACAAGTTCTGGAGCACAAGTCTTCAGTGCTATTGCCGGGATATTGTCGGGTCCACAGCCTTTGCAATATCCAGATTATTGAGTAACAAGGGGGTGAAAGGTCATTGGGGGTGGGCTGGAATGTGGGGTTGAGGTCACAATCAAATCAGCCACGATCTTATTGAATGGCGGAGCAGGCTCGAGGGGCTGAGTGGCCTCCTCCTGCTCCTAATTCCTATGTTTATAGAGTTCCCAAGTAATTAATTTGTCATAAAGGACTCTGGGATAAGTGAGATCATGAAAGGCTCCATAGAAATACAAGCTCCTCATTCTTTCCGAGAGTGTGCGAACTAATTGACTCCGAAGCCAAGCTGACACTGCCATTCGTTCTCTGGTCTGCTGTTTGGTCAGGGTTGGGCGCTCAGGAGCTAAGCTTCAGATTTCTTCTCAATGCAGATGCCTGTGATGGAGAGGGTGTGGCTGGACAGTCAGCGAGAGTCTCACTGTACTGGCCGTGACGTTCCCTCTCGGGAGCGTCCTGTTCAGAGAGGAGAGTGTAGAGTGGTAAGGATGGGGGTGGGAGGGGGGGGTGGTGGGTTGGTGGGGTGGTGGGGGGGGGGGGGGGGGGGGGAGGGAGGTGTGGGGGGGGTCAGGGGTGTCACTGTGTGCATAGCATCAACAAATTGTTCTGTCTCTCAGGTGCCGCCTGACGCCGATGTCCCTTCTGTACAAAAAGTGCAGGTAAGACGCATCCAGATACATTGCACCTGGGGACTGATCGATGGGAGGTTATTGAGGGGGGGGGGTGGTGGGTGTGGAGGAAAGGGGAGTGAGAGGGGGGGGGGGATCTCACCCCCCCTGTCGAGGGGTGTCCTGTGTAGAGGAGGATGGGGGAGGACCAGGAGAGGGAGGGCAGTCACATTCCTGTGTAGAAGGGGTCAGAGGGGGAAGGGTGTGTATCGGGGGGAGGGCGAGGGGAGCGGAGGAGGGTCTGATTCCCCAAGTCAGGGTGAGGTGTTAATTCCCGTGTCAGGGTGGAAGGGGAGGGTGAGGAGGAGGGACTCATTCCTGAGCAGGGCAAATAGGATAGGGAGGGTGTCCTCTCTGGGGTTGGAAGGAATGAGGGTTTGCCCTGTATAAGGAGGGGATGTCTGAGTGATCTGTAGATTTACTGCCCCTGTGAATGCTAGACTAGTTTGTGCGTGTGTGTGTGTGGAGGTGGGGGCCGGGGGGCGGGGGGGGGGGGATTGGATTCCCTCTGCAAGAGATGAGTTATGGACAGTGTCTGTGCGTTTGGTAAAATTCCTCCACAGGACTGCAATGGTGGGAGACGGGTGTTTGACCCCTTTTGGGGTTGCGGTAAACCTCTGTAGTGTATAATATGTGTATGGTGGTAAACTGCCACTGTATTATATGTAATGTGGTAAACCACTGCCTGATGGCTCCGCCTCCCCTCGGGCTCGGTATAAAGGTGGCATGTCTCCCCCTCTGCCCCAGTTCAGGATCAGAGGCCAGGAGGCTTTCTGTCTAGCTTATTAAAGCCTCAGTTACGTTCACTACTCGTCTTGTGTTCATTGATGGCACATCAGGGGTGTGAAGGGGTGTTTGCGTTTTTGGGACTGATGCATCGGGCTGGGTGAAATCACACAAAACACTGGCAACTGGTTAGAATTCGATCAGCCAGGTGACAAATGGGAACGAACGAGACGGGTTTTGATCTGTCCGATGGTGGGCTCAATGCCTGACCCGGGGAGGGTCTCTTCGACCTTGGGCTGGGCGGTCTGTGTGGTCTCTATGGGATGTGACTAATGACTGAACGCACGGAGAATATTTCACCCAACTCCACCCCTCCCACCCCCGCCCCCTCAAAATAAAATGTGCCATCCATCTGATGGGCTCCTGTTGAACCCTTATTAACCCGGAAATTGTTTGCTTCAGGTGGAGGTTCCGTTAGTGAAAGTCTTTAATGGCTGTCCTCTGAAGATTAACTGCGTTATGTCATGGACGCATCCTAACACCAAAGGTAACAGCCCATTATTGCTCTATAAGCCTGACGTCTTCCAGCAATGTTTGGAGTGACTCGTGTTACAGCATTGATGCTCTGAGTTTGCTGAGGTTGTCGAGTTCAGTGGTGGCAGCAGATCTCTGATTGATATTTGTTTTACAGCCAAGCACCTGATATTGGGGTCAGACGACGGGATTTATACCCTGAATCTAACTGAGCTGCAGGAAGCCATATTAGAACAGGTAAGGTCAGACCCTTGTACTCAGAGTCCTCACATGTATGCACCACACACACACACAGACACACACCATACACATGACACGCGATCTGGGGAGACATGGCGTATTGGTATTGTCATTTAGCTCAGTGGGCTAGACAGCTGGTTTGTGATGCAGAACAAGGCCAGCAGCGCGGGTCCAATTCCCGTACCAGCCTTCCCAAACAGGCGGCAGAATGTGGCGACTCGGGGCTTTTCACAGTAACTTAGGGGCCTCACGGTAGCATGGTGGTTAGCATCAATGCTTCACAGCTCCAGGGTCCCAGGTTCGATTCCCGGCTGGGTCACTGTCTGTGTGGAGTCTGCACGTCCTCCCGTGTGTGCGTGGGTTTCCCCCGGGTGCTCCGGTTTCCTCCCACAGTCCAAAGATGTGCGGGTTAGGTGGATTGGCCATGCTAAATTGCCCGTAATGTAAGGTTAATGGGGGGATTGTTGGGTTACGGGTATACGGGTTCCGTGGGTTTAAGTAGGGTGATCATTGCTCGGCACAACATCGAGGGCCGAAGGGCCTGTTCTGTGCTGTACTGTTCTATGTTCTATGTTCTAACTTCATACGTGTGACAATAAAAGATTATTATTATTAATCCTGAGACCCAAGGTAATACTCTGGGGACCTGGGGTCAAATCTCACAGGGCACACGGTGGAATTTGAGTTCAATAAAAGTAATTAAAACTCCAATAACGACCATGAAACCATTGTCGATTGTTGCAAAAACCCACCTGGGTCACTAACGTCCTCTAGGGAAGGAAATCTGCCGTCCTTACCCGGTCTGGCCTACATGTGACTCCAGACCCACAGCAATGTGGTTGACTGTTGAATGCCCTCAGGGATGGGCAACAAATGCTGGGCCCAGCCAGCAATGCCCACGTCCCTCAATCGAATTTTAAAAATATACACAGCTTATTCTTTGACACGGATGTGCCTGATGTGAGCATTAACAATGCGTAATAAATATTTGTGAGTTACTCACGTACGTTTTACCTGTAAGCATTCAAACTGTGTGCATGTTACAGCGCATATGTTTTTTTTTATAAATGTTTTTATTCAGTTTTCATATTTTATATTGAACAAATTACAAATTGTTAGGAGAGAAAAAGAACAAAAAAAAAAAAAAAAAAAAAACAACAAACAAACACGCAAAAATTAACATACATATTTACAGGTAAGCATCTTCGTAGTAGTAACTGCGCCCGCCCCCCCCCCCCCCCCCCAACATGTTTATTTAGTTTGGTTTTGGGCCTTAGCTAGCCATCGAACCCCCGTACCGAACCTGTAGCCCCTCCCGCTACCTTCCCCCGACTATTCTTCCTCTTGTACATTGGCCACAAATAGGTCCCGGAACAGTTGCATGAATGGCTCCCACGTTCTGTGGAAGCCGTCGTCCGACCCTCGGATGGCAAATTTGATTTTCTCCATTTGGAGAGATTCCGAGAGGTCGGACAGCCAGTCCGCAGCTCTGGGCGGTGCTGCTGACCGCCAGCCAAACAGGATTCTACGGCGGGCGATCAGGGAGGCAAAGGCAAGGGCGTCCGCCCTCCTCCCCAGGAATAGATCTGGCTGTTCTGAAACCCCGAAGACCGCCACTATCGGGCATGGCTCCACCCTCACTCCCACCACTTTGGACGCCACCTCGAAGAAGGCTGTCCAGTACTCCACGAGTCTGGGGCAAGACCAGAACATGTGGGCGTGGTTGGCCGGGCCTCTTTGGCACCGTTCACATCTGTCTTCCACCTCCGGGAAGAACCTACTCATACGGGTTCTTGTTAAGTGGGCTCTATGTACCACTTTTAGTTGCGTCAGGCTGAGCCTTGCGCACGTGGAGGTGGAGTTGACCCTATGCAGTGCGTTACAGCGCATATGTAAAGTTCTGTCGGGTAAATTTCCCAATCCCGCCCGCCACAGGAATCGTGACGGGCGGGACGGACAACTTAATGGATCGTTAAAGGGTCCATTAACCTTGGGTGGGAATTCCTGGTCCCCAGGTGGGTGGGATCAGAAATCCCACCCTATGCGTGTGGCCTGTGTGAGTGTGTTTTCCTCTATGTATGTCATCCATGTGTGCCAATGTCGACATGAATTTGCGCATTTACCGATTTGCATGTTACCCATATTGCTTGTTATCTTTGTGTATTACCTGTGTGCATGTGTTATCCATGCATTACCTGTACCTGTGTATGTTATCCATGTTCATTAGCTGTGTCCATGTGTTACCTGTCTGCATGTGCCGTGTCTGTGTGTTCTGTGTGTCTGAGTTACCTCTATGCATGTGCTAATTGTATCCGCTTGTTACTTGTTCCTATGAGTCATCTGTGTGTGTTACCTGTGTCCGCGCGTTACCCGTGTCCGCGTGTTACCCGTGTCCGCGCGTTACCCGTGTCCGCACACTACCTGTGACCGTGTGTTACCCATGTCCGCGTGCTACCTGTGTCCACGTGCTACCTGTGTCCACGCGCTACCTGTGTCCGCGCGCTACCTGTGTCCACGCGCTACCTGTGTCCGCGCGCTACCTGTGTCCGCGCGCTACCTGTGTCCACGCGCTACCTGTGTCCGCGCGTTACCTGTGACCGTGTTACCTGTGACTGTGTGTTACCTGTGACCGCATGTTACCTGTGTCCGCGTGTTACCTGTGACCGTGTTACCTGTGTCCGCGTGTTACCTGTGACCGTGTGTTACCTGTGACCGCATGTTACCTGTATCCGTGTGTTACCTGTGACCGCGCGTTACCTGTGTCCATGTTACCTGTGACCGTGTGTTACCTGTGACCGTGTGTTACCTGTGACCGCATGTTACCTGTGTCCACGTGTTACCTGTGACCGCGTGTTACCTGTGACCGTGTGTTACCTGTGACCGTGTGTTACCTGTGACCGCGCGTTACCTGTGACCATGTGTTACCTGTGACCGCGTGTTACCTGTGACCGTGTGTTACCTGTGACCGTGTGTTACCTGTGACCGCGCGTTACCTGTGACCATGTGTTACCTGTGTCCGTGTGCTACCTGTGTCCGTGCGCTACCTGTGACCATGTGTTACCTGTGTCCGTGTGCTACCTGTGTCCGCGCGCTACCTGTGACCGCGATTTACCTGTGACCGCGTGTTACCTGTGACCACGTGTTACCTGTGACCGTGTGTTACCTGTGACCACGTGTTACCTGTATCCGTGTGTTACCTGTGACCGCGAGTTACCTGTGACCGCGTGTTACCTGTATCCGTGTGTTACCTGTATCCGTGTGCTACCTGTATTACCTGTAAAGAACTGTACTCAAATTGGTCTCTTGCAGTCACTTGAACCTTCTATTTCTTGTCTCTCAGTTGTATCCAGGCCGCTGCACTTGGGTTTATGTCATCAGTAACGTATTAATCAGCATCTCTGGTAAGAATAATCTCGCACTGTGCCTGACTCTTAACTCAAACTAACATGAGTAAAACTAAGCAACTTGAAACTTGGGAAGGGTGTGTGGGAATATGGGCCGGGATTCTCCCGCAATTGGCGAGACGGCCTGAAGCCGGCGCCAAGCACGGCGTGAACGACTCCGGCGTCGGGCTAAAAAACACTACTGGAGTAAGCCAGGTGGGAGCCACAGTCTCCATACACTAATGATCAGAAAATAGCCAACACAACACAAAGCTTTAATAAAGGTTACAGACAGGCTAACAGGCTCAGTGCTTATCGGAATCACACGACACAGAATGAGGCCATTCAATCCATCCTGCCTGTTCTGGCTTGATGAAAGAACTATCCAATCAGTTCTTACTCCCTCCTTTTCCCCAAAGCACTGCACACTTTTTCTCTGCCGACTATTTCTCCAGTTTTCTATTGAAAGTTTCTCTTGAATCTGCTCCCACTAATCATTCAGGCAGTGCATTCCTGCGTCACTGCTGCTGTGTTTAAAAACAAACTTCTCATCTCGCATTTGTTTCTTTTGCCAATTTTTCTTCTGCAGACCTTCTGCCACAGGGAAGAGTTTCCCGTTTACTTTAGCAAAGCTCCCCATGGTTTTGAACACAGTTAAATCGCTCCTTAACCATTCCAACACCAGAAAACCCTGTCGACCCTCCAAAGTCCTCCTAACATCTGGGGGTTTGTGGGAGATCTGTCCCTCAGGTTAGTCAAACAATAGCCTGACATCATAGAATTTACAGTGCAGAAGGAGGCCATTCGGCCCATCGAGTCTGCACCGGCTCTTGGAAAGAGCACCCTACCCAAGGTCAACACCTCCACCCTATCCCCATAACCCAGTAACCCTACCCAACACGAAGGGCAACTTTGGACACTAAGGGCAATTTTGCATGGCCAATCCACCTAACCTGCACATCTTTGGACTGTGGGAGGAAACCGGAGCACCCGGAGGAAACCCACGCAGATACGGGGAGAACGTGCAGACTCTGCACAGACAATGACCCAAGCCGGAATCGAACCTGGGACCCTGGAGCTGTGAAGCAATTGTGCTATCAACAATGCTACCGTGCTGCCCTAATAGTCAAACACACGGAATCATACCTGACAGACAGTGTCCCAGATACCACTACACCATTGCTGGGTCTGCACAGTGGTTAGCACTGCTGCCTCACGGCGCCAAGGTCCCAGGTTCGATCCCAGCTCTGGGTCATTGTCCATGAGGAGTTTGCACATTCTCCCCGTGTTTGCGTGGGTTTTGCCCCCACAACCTATTTAAAAAAAGAAACTCTACATCATCCAGGACAAAGCAGCCCACTTTTTTTTTCTTAAAAATTTTTTTTTTTCGAGTACCCAATTATTTTTTCCAATTAAGGGGCAATTTAGTGTGGCCAATCCGCCTACCCTGCACATCTTTGGGTTGTGGGGGGCGAAACCCACACAGATACGGGGAGAATGTGCAAACTCCACACGGACAGTGACCCAGGGCCGGGATTCGAACCCAGGTCCTCAGCGCCGTAGGCAGCAATGCTAGCCACTGTGCCACCATGCTGCCCTAAAGCAGCCCACTTGATGGCTACCCCTTCCATAAACATTCAAACCCTCCACCACCGACGAACAGTGGCAGCCGTGTGCACCATCCACGAGATGCACTGCAAGAGCTCACCAAGGTTTCTTCAACAGCACCTTCCAAACCCACCACCACTACCATCCAGAAGGACAAGAGCAGCAGATACCTGGGAACCCTACCACCTGGAGGTTCCTCACCCAGTCACTCACCATCCTTTTTTTCAAATATAAATTTAGAGTACCCAATTCATTTTATCCAATTAAGGGGCAATTTAGCGTGGCCAATCCACCTACCCGGCACATTGTTGGGTTGTGGGGGCGAAACCCACACAGACACGGGGAGAATGTGCAAACTCCACACAGACAGTGACCCAGGGCCGGGATCGAACCTGGGACCTCAGCGTCGTGAGGCAGCAGGGCTAACCCACTGCGCCACCGTCCTGCCCAGTCACTCACCCTCCTGATCTGGAAATATATCCCCGTTCCTTCAATGTTGCTGTTCCTTCGCTGTACTTTATAGCAGATGGAAAGTGCACCACCACTTTCTTAAGGGAAATCAGGGGTGAATAAATGTTGGCCTTGCCAGTGACACCTGCATCTCCTGAACAAATAAAGAGAAAACGTTTCCAATGTCTCCACGTACTAAAGTCCCTCATTCCTGGTACCTTTCTCATAAATCGCTTTACACCTTTCCCAAAGCGTGGTGCCCAAAATTGGGCACAATAGATCATAGATCATAGAATTTACAGTGCAGAAGGAGGCCATTCGGCCCATCGAGTCTGCACCGGCTCCTGGAAAGAGCACCCCACCCAAGGTTAACACCTCCACCCTATCCCCATAACCCAGTAACCCCACCCAACACTAAGGGCAATTTTGGACACTAAGGGCAATTTATCACGGCCAATCCACCTAACTTTCACATCTTTGGGCTGTGGGAAGAAACCGGAGCACCCGGAGGAAACCCACGCACACACACGGGGAGAACGTGCAGACTCCGCACAGACAGTGACCCAAGCCGGAATCGAACCTGGGACCCTGGAGCTGTGAAGCAATTGTGCTATCCACAATGCTACAGCTCAGCTCTAACCAGTGATTTTATAAAGGTTTAGCATAACTTCCTTGCTCTTATCCTCTATTTGCAAAGCTAAAGGTCCCATTGGGTCTTTTAATATCCTTTTCAACTTGTCTGACCAGCTTCAAAGTTTCATGTACTTATTTCCCGTTTCTCCATTCTTACATCCTCTTGAAGCTTGTATCTTTTAGTTTCTATTGGCTCTCCTCATTCTTTCTGTCATTTCACATTTCTCTGCATTAAATTCCATTGGCTGTGTGTTTGCCCATTTCACCAGTCTACGCTTTCCTGAAATCTGTTCCTCTGCTCCCCTTCCTGTTAACTACGTTTCAGAATATTGTGTCATCATCAACCCTGTAGACCTTGTCCAGGTTATTAATATACATCAGTAAACGCAGTAATTACTGAAGGGACAGCACTGCATACTTCTCTCCAGTCTGAAAAACAGCTGCTCACTACAGTCTCTATTTTCTGCTGCTCCTGTATTGTATCCACGTAGTCAGTATTCTTTTATTCCCACGGGCTTTCATTTTGTTAACAGATCTATTATGTGGTACTTTTGAAAATCCATATAAACGCCATCCATTGCACAACCCCCATCAACCATCTCTGTTATTTTATCACAGAACTCATTGAGGTTTTTACATAGAACATGCAGTGCAGAAGGAGGCCATTCGGCCCATCGAGTCTGCACCGACCCACTCAAGCCCACACTTCCACCCTATCCTCCTAACCCAATAACCCCTCCGAACCTTTCTGGACACTAAGGGCAACTTATCATGGCCAATCCACCCAACCTGCACGTTTTTGGACTGTGGGAGGAAACGGGAGCACCCGGAGGAAACCCACGCAGACACAGGGAGAACGTGCAGACTCTGCACAGACAGTGACCCAGCGGGGAATCGAACCTGGTACCCTTGCGCTGTGAAGCCACAGTGCTATCCACTTGTGCTGCCCTAGTTAGTCAAACGCGACTTGCCCTTAACAAATCTGAACTGGCAGTGATTTACTAACTTATTGTGCGGATGACAGGGGGCGGATTTGAAGAGATAAGCGAAGGTTGACCACCCCTCATGGGAAGGAGCCCCCTCACACCCTGGTCGCACTCAAACCAAGGTATCAAAGTTAACATTGGTGATCATCCGTTTCTCAGCACACGGCCTACCTGAAAGTCTTCTTTTTCACCTTTGTTTGGGGCCGGGAGTGAGGGGAGGAGGAGGCACCAATCTGAACCTGTCTCTGAGATGCCAGTGCTGGGCAGGATTAACATGACTTGCTTGTTCTTTCAGGGAAAACACTGCAGCTACATTCGCACAGCCTGTTGGGCTTGTATGAACAGGCGAAGAAGGAGCAGAGGTCGATGGTTCACATTCCAACACACCGACTTTTACCCAGGTAAGGCTCAGACTTGCTGGTTCGGGTAATCTGAACTGAACCAAAACATCAGCTCAATGTTGACTTGTAAAATGAAGCAGGTAAGTGGTAACGGTGGGATCAGCATATGGAGCCAAACTTCCTTCCGTTTTATCCTGGATGTTCACAGACTGGGTGCTCCTTGCCTGTGCACATCAGCAATGTGACCTCCACCGTTAACATCAGGGCGATTTCCTGTCCATTGCCATCGCCAATTTGAAAATGAATGAAAAAAATGAATGAAAATCACTTATTGTCACGAGTAGGCTTCAAATGAAGTTACTGTGAAAAGCCCCTAGTCGCCACATTCCGCCGCCTGTTCGGGGAGGCTGGTACGGGAATCGAACCGTGCTGCTGGCCTGCCTTGGTCTGCTTTCAAAGCCAGCGATTTAGCCCTCTGCTAAACAGCCCCTTTCCCTCAACCATCACCATTTTGCAGGTCACCGCCAACCACACACTGAACTGTACCAGTCATATAAATGCCATGGATACTAGAACAGGTCAGGCAGGGGTTGGGAAACCTGCAGCAAGTGACTCGCCCACTGATGCCCAAACCGATCCACCATCTCCAAGGCACAAACCAGGAATGCGATGGAATACTCTCCATTTGCCTGGATGAGCGAATGTCAGTGGTGAAATGAGCGACTGCTCTTTACCTCAAGGCAGCGTTTGATCGAATGTGGCATCAAGTAGCCCTAGCTAAGCTGGGGTCAATAGGAATCGGGGAAAGCTGATTAATCATACCTGGCACAAAGGAAGACGGTTGAAGTGGTTGGAGATCAATCATCTCAGCTCCAGGACATCATTGCAGGAGTTCCTCAGGGTAGTGTCCCAGACCCAACCACCTTCAGCTGCTTCATCAGTGACCACCCTTCCTTTATAAGGTCAGAAGTCGGGATATTTGCGGATGACTGCACAATGTTCAGCACCATCCACAAATCCTCAGATAATGAATCAGGGCAGCACGGTAGCATGGTGGTTAGCACAATTGCTTCACAGCTCCAGGGTCCCAGGTTCGATTCCCGGCTTGGCTCACTATCTGTGCGGAGTCTGCACGTTCTCCCCGTGTGTGCGTGGGTTTCCTCCGGGTGCTCCGGTTTCCTCCCACAGTCCAAAGATGTGCAGGTTTAGATCGATTGGCCATGATAAATTGCCCTTAGTGTCCAAAATTGCCCTTACTGTTGGGTGGGGTAACTGGGTTATGGGGATAGGGTGGAGGTATGGACTTGGGTAGGGTGCTCTTTCCAAGTGCCGGTACAGACTCGATGGGCTGAATGGCCTCCTTCTGCGCTGTAAATTCTATGATTCTATGAATCAGCCCGTGTCCAAATGCAGTCAGACCTGGACAATATCCAGATTTGGGCTGACAAGTGGCAAGTTACATTTGTACCACACAAGTGCCAGGTAATGACCATCTCCAACAAGACAGGATCTAACCATCTAACCATCGCCCCTTGACATTAAATGGCTTTACCATCGCTAAGTCCCCCACTATCAAGATCCTGGGGATTACCATTGAACAAAAACGGAACTGGACTAGCCATATAAATACTCTAGCTATCAGAGCAGGTCAAAGGCTAGGAATCTGATGGCGAGTAACTCACCTAACTCTCCAAAGCCTGTCCAACATCTACAAGTCAGGAGTGTGATGGAATATCTCCACGTGCCTGGATGAGTGCAGCTCCAACAACACTTGAGGATGGACACCATCCAGGACAAAAGCAGCCCCGCTTGATCAGTAGCCCATGTATCACCTTAAATATTCACATTCTCCACCATAAAAACAACGTGGCAGCAGTGTGTATCCTATACATGATGTATTCTCCATTTTCACATTTTCCTTCAAAATTTACACCCCACCCACAGACAGTAACAAATACAAAATCAATCCCCTAACAATGACAACGATACCATCCTCCCACCACCCCAAACAACGGCCCACCTGTCAATATATGCATCCAATAAAACAAACCCTCCCACGGTGGAAACAATAAAACAAAGGAGAAAAAGGAAAAGGAGTCCGGGACCGCCCATGGTCACCACTATAGAGTCCACTCCACCCCCCCCCCCCCCCCCAACCCCCTCCTACACTCAATGCCATCCAACCTCTGAAAGAGTACCGTGCATGATACCCAAGAGTTGTAACCTCCTTCCCCTCTCCAACTCCTCCCCTCCACTGCCTCTTGTAAAACTCCTCCCCCCAACCTCGGTTCCTTCCCCCCAACTTTCCACCCCGGCTAGACCCCTCGGACCCTGTTCTGCCAGGCTCCGATGGCCGCAGCCCCTCCCCCCACCTTTGTCAAGACTTCTTTGACAGAATCTCCACGATCTCGGCCATCTAGAAAGATGCTGGCAGGGATGCATGCGGGGGGCGGTGTCTTGCTTGCTGTCCTAGAGATGCACCGGTGTCGGGAGGGAGGGATTGGGAAGACCAGGAGACCACCGTCGTCTCCTTGGTGGCAGGCCCCGGGTTGGCCCTCAGCGCTTCCTCTTCTTTGACGGGGCCCATAGGAACCCTGGGGGACTCTTTGGGATGGAGGCAGCTAGAGTGAGCTCCAGAAGCCTCTGAGTCATCTGACGCTGACAGTCATGGAGGCTCCCCATTGTCTGCACCATGGTGTCGACGCCCTCCGCGATGCTCCTCAGTGACCGGACCACGCTCTGGAGTGCCTTGGCAATGTCCACCTACGTCTGGGACACGTCCCTCAGTGACTGAGACATGATGTCAAGGCCCATTCGCCATGAGTGTCAGCGACTGAGTAATGCCTTGGACACCACCACTCAAGACTTGGGCAGCACGGTAGCACAGTGGTTAGCACTGCTGCCTCACAGTGCCAGGAACCCAGGTTCAATTCGGATTATTAGTCCGTTGTCAACACCATTAGACCAACCCCTACCCTGGTGAATGTGTTTCCTGGCATAGAAGGACCAGGAGGTCTCCAGGTTTGAGTGATGGACGGAGGCAGGACGAAAGGTTGCCACTCTTCTCACTCTGAGGACCCCCAAACAGAAAGGGTGCGTGTAGACATCAGGTAAGTACAGAATTGAGCATGATTGTGCTGCCTCCTGATGCTTGTATAGTGCCCCATGCACTCAAGATAGTTTCTTTCAACACATTCAACTGGATTCTTCTTTTCATTGTTTCATTTAGTGCTACTGACAGAGGGAACATAGATAAGGAAGGGGTAGGGGCACAGGGATGTGTCATAAGCAAGGCTAGGATTGACCATGGATTAATATTCTTGTGTCTAGACATGTATCTGTCTGTCTTTTACAGGAAGAATGCAATAACCAGTAAGATTCCAGACACAAAAGGCTGTAGAAAATGTTCTGTTGGTGAGTAAATTAGATAGCATGCACCTCTAGCTCATCCCTCATATGACTACCTACCCCTCACTCAATATCCAAATCACCAACCATCACCTCATCCTCTTAACCCAAATCCCAATATTTCTCTCAACTGACCAAAACCTCAGTCAACACCCCACAGTCTTATTCATATACCCCATACCCCTCACTGTAACACTCTGATATACCCCACACCGCTCACTGTAACACTCTGATATACCCCACACCCCTCACTGTAACACTGATATACCCCACACCCCTCACTGTAACACTCTGATAGACCCCACACACCCTCACTGTAACACTGATATACCCCTCACTATAACACTCTGATATATCCCACACCCCTCACTTTAACACTCTGATATATCCCACACCTCTCACTGTAACACTCTGATATACCCCATACCCCTCACTGTAACACTGATATATCCTATACCCCTCACTGTAACACTCTGATATACACCACACCCATCACTGTAACACTCTGATATGTCCCACACCCCTCACTGTAACATTCTGATATATCCCACACCACTCAATTTAATATTCTGATATATCCCACACCCCTCATTGTAACACTCTGATATACCCCACACCCCTCATTGTAACCCTCTGATACACCCCACACCCCTCACTGAAACTCTCTGGTATGCCCCACACCCCTCACTGTAACCCTCTGGTATGCCCCACACCCCTCACTGTAACACTCTGATATACCCCACACCCCTCACTGTAACCCTCTGGTATGCCCCACACCCCTCACTGTAACATTGGTATACCCCACGCCCCTCACTGTTGCATTCTGATATACCCCACGCCTCTCTCTCTCTAACATTAATATACCCCATGCCCCTCCCTTATATTCCACACACCCTGACTTTAACACTCCAGTGGTATTAACCTCTGTCCCTATTTCCACAGTACGGAACTCCCCGACAGGATGCTGTTACCTCTGCGGAGCATTGGAGTCCAGTATTGTTCTCTTGCAATGGTATGAGCCAATGCACAAATTCATGCTCATTAAGGTAAGTTCCTACAGCCCACCCCATCACTAATTGCTGTCCGTCAGTGTTTGATGATGAATGAGCTGAAGGCAAGGCAGTCATCAGTTGCCTCCCTGCAGGACAGATCCAGAGGTCTTTGTCCCTTCGACAAGCAAAGGTTTGCCGGATATCCCTTGGTGTGAGAATCCAGAACAACGGGTGACAACTTATGAAACAGAACCATATAGGGGTGAAATCAGGGCCACGTTTTCATCGAAAGGGTAGTGAAAACCTGGAACTCACTCTCGTAAAAAAAGCTGTGGATGCTTGAGAGTCAACACTGTTTGATCTTTGCTGGGAAGCTAAATTACCCAACTGAAGTTACTCAACTAAACTGAATTAACAAAATAGTTTTTTTTAAAACAAACTAGGAAATGTTAATTTAAAAAACAAGGGCAAATATCCTGTGCAGCAGTAAAATGGTATCAATGGACACTGAGCAAAGGAGTTGATACAAATTAGCTACAATCGAATTGAATGGTGGAATTGGCTCGAGGGGCTGAATGGCCTGCTCCTAAGTGGCATTCTGAGTATTCAGTTTGACTGGGTAGTTCTTCGCCAAGCTGCACAATGGTGTGGGACAGGCACTTGAGGTCCTCGAGGACTTTTGAATAGTTTGAGGCAGATGGACACTGCTCGGATTCTCTGCTACTTAAGGCCATAAGACATAGGAGCAAAAGTAGGCCATTTGGCCCATCGAATCTGCTCTGCCATTCAATGAGATCATGACTGATCTGATATGATAATCCTCAACTTCACTTTCTCGCCTTATCCCCATAATCCTTGATTCCCTCACCGATTAAAAATCTGTCATGGCTCAGTCACTATTTCCATACACCATTTCACCAGTTTGCACGTCAGCTGAGCGACTATGCAACAGTATGGGCTCCCCAGAATGTTATCAGAGCTCCAAGGGTTGAATTATGAGGAAAGTACGTGGACTGGGCTTCTACTCCATCAAATATAGATGTTTAAGTGATTGAACTGAGGTATTTAGAATTAGGTAATTGATAGGGTGGGTAGAGAGAAACACTTTTCACTGGTAGGTGTCGGAGTGTTGCCAAGGCCTAACTATTGAGCTAGCTTTTACGTGGGGTTCCTCCCTCTTAGTTACAGCTCAGCTGAACACACAGATCTGCAGACACACATCAACCCGGTTAAGACAGCTTTATTATTCCAGGCTTGGTCCATGTACATGGGAGAGAGATCTGGATAAATGCCAAAATCACTCTGTCTGACACTGGTGCAAACACACCAATTAAAGAGTTTTCCAGAAATCAATAGCCCACCCCAATTGGACTTGATCAAATCCTTGAGGCTGTCACTTTTATATTGACCAGTAACATTTACTTGTAACAAAATGATGACCTGTGATCAGCTCATGATTTAACCCCATCCTGCCACCTGTTGTTTACTAGGATACTGTATCCATTCTAAAGTTGTTTTTGTCCACTCCCATCCTACGTGTTGCAGTCAGTTCCTGCCCACCTCATTGTTCATCTAGGGGCAGGATGGCAAAGTTGGTCCCTCTTTACACCATGGATTGTCTCAAGACAGGATATTGGGGACACTGATAAGAACTGTTTACTGAACTGACCGTGTTATTGCTGACCACACTACTTCTGTATATCCCAGTTTGTCTGAAAAACGTGGGCAAGTTAGGTAGCTTAAATCCCATCATGCATTGTGGCCACTGCTTGTAGCAAGAGTTTGAATGCTTATTACTGCCAAGTCTCAAAAATACATGTTTAATGGTTAATAATGATTACTGGGTATACTTTCTATGATTAGTCTCAATCCTTAATAATCTAATTTATGTAGAACTATTCTAGTGTTATCCTAGCTATTCAGTTTTAAGGGATCCCATCTCAGGACCCCCCCCCCCCCCCCCCTTGAGTAGGAGCCGATGACAAGAAGGCATAACTTAAAAGCTGAACCAGCCCGTGCAAGAGGGAATTAGGAAACACTTTGGGGAAAAAAGGGTGCTCCAAGTGTTGCAAACTCTCGACACAAAAAAAACCACAATTAGTGATTTTAATTCTGAGATTGATAAATTTTTGCTCGCCAAGCGATATGGACCCAAGGCGGGCGAATGGAATTAGGACACAGATTGTCCTGATTTCATTGAAGCGTGTGACGGGCTCGAAGAGCTCAATGGACTCCTCCTGTTCCTATGGATCCAGGTCAGGTGACCAATTTCAGGCTGTCTGGGAGTTGCGTTGGTCCATGGGAAACTGAACTGGGACAAGCCAAACTTTTTTTCAACTACAACCAGCAGCTGGCAGGAGACAATTTGTCACATCCACCAGGGCTAAGTTGGAAACACTGTGTCAGAGGTGAAAGGTCAGAGGTCTGGTCCACTGCCCTACCCAGGCCTGGTTAATTATGAAGACATCTTTTCACCCTACCTCTGTATTGGAGAGGATAGGGATGGAGAGAGGACTCTCCATCCCCAGCCTCTTCCCAGTGTGTGGGCAAGGCGTGTGTGGGGGAGGCTATTTTAGAACGTCTTCGCCACTGATTCATTCCTTTCCCCTTTTTTTTGCCGAATAGTTTATTTATCAGGTGAAGCTCAAACATGCCCTCTGCAGGGTTTAAGGTTGTCAACTCTGATTGGACGTATTCCTGGAGGCTTATCACATACCTTCCTGCCACACCCAATGAAATAGCCTTTTTCCCCCATCTCCAATATTTTTCTGGCCAATAAACAAAAGTGTCCCAAAAAAAAATAACAGCAGCACAGCTTTTTGATTTTTTTTTTCCCCGGAGCATTGATAAGAGAATAAGCTGTGGCCATGTCAACCCTCTCAGGTGGATGTAAAAGACATTATGTGGGTGCTATGCTGTAAGAAAGTCGGGGAATTCCCCCTGTTGTCCCGGCCAATATTTACCCCTCAGCTAACAACACCAAAAACCGATGAACTCAGCCACCGAGCCTGGGCCTTTCCGTCTGGCTGCCTTTGACCTTGCGTCCTTTCTCATTCCACCTTTGACCTTGCGTCCTTTCTCATTCCACCTTTGACCTTGCGTCCTTTCTCATTCCACCTTTGACCTTGCGTCCTTTCTCATTCCACCTTTGACCTTGCGTCCTTTCTCATTCCACCTTTGACCTTGCGTCCTTTCTCATTCCACCTTTGACCTTGCGTCCTTTCTCATTCCACCTTTGACCTTGCGTCCTTTCTCATTCCACCTTTGACCTTGCGTCCTTTCTCGTTCCAGCACTTTGACTTCCCGCTGCCCAACCCCCTCCGAATTTTCGAAACGTTAATGGTCCCGGGTCAGGAGTATCCGATGGTTTGCGTTGGAGTCAACAGAAAATGTTCCTCCGACAAAGTTGTACAGTTCCAGACGATAAACCTCAACTCGTCCTCGTCCTGGTTCACAGATCTGGGAACAGGTGAGTTACTGTCAACAGGTGCTTGGAAAGAAAGTCAAGTCGTGGCCCCGCAGGTCAAGGGCCGGAGCCCGTGGACAGATAGCCCTTTCTGGTGAATATATCCCACCCAGTGTCTCAAAAACCATTGCACCAGCTAAGTACGGTAGCCTGGCGGTTCTGATCCTGGCAACGCATAGGTCATGAGCTCAAATCCACAGAACGAACTGAGCTCAATAAATATAATAATCTGTGAGCTGACGCCAGATAAAATGACTGCGATAGCTGACAGATGGTTATAAAAACCCAACTGGTTTACCAATATCCTTCAAGGAAGTGCCCCCCCAACTTGTCTGGGCCTATCTCCAGTCCCCAAGGTGCGCCTTTCTGAAAAGACCAGTGAGGTGGCACTAGTTTGCCCCCGGCTCAGCTCACTCTCCGGAACCCGTTGCCATTTCAGATTCGAGCAGACCATAATGATTTCCCATGGCATCATGCGCGTCCACTTTGGACGCTGGGTATTCCCCCATTCACAATATCACTGGAGCTTCATGATGACTTGGAGAGGAAACTCCCCAAAGTATTTGATCCTGGTGTGACTCCTTAAAAAGGTAAGAAGTCATGGGCATCAAGGTGGCCCAGTGGATTAGCCCTGCTGCCTCAAGGCGCCAGGTCCCAGGTTCGATCCCGGCTCTGGGTCACTGTCCATGTGGTTTGCACATTCTTCCCGTGTTTGCGTGGGTTTTCGCCCCCACAACTCAAAGATGTGCAGCACGGTAGCATGGTGGTTAGCATAAATGCTTCACAGCTCCAGGGTCCCAGGTTCAGTTCCCGGCTGGGTCACTGTCTGTGCGGAGTCTGCACGTCCTCCCCGTGTGTGCGTGGGTTTCCTCCGGGTGCTCCGGTTTCCTCCCACAGTCCAAAGATGTGCGGGTTAGGTGGATTGGCCAGGCTAAATTGCCCGTAGTGTCCTAAAAAGTAAGATTGGGGGGGTTGTTGGGTTACTGGTATAGGGTGGATACGTGGGTTTGAGTAGGGTGATCATTGCTCGGCACAACATCGAGGGGCGAAGGGCCTGTTCTGTGCTGTACTGTTCTATGTTCTATGTACCGGGTAGGTGGATTGGCCACGCTAAATTGCCTCTTAATTGGAAAATGTGATTTGGGTACTCTAAATTTTAAAATAAAAACAAAGGGAAGAAGTCACGCGGTATGAGTAAATTAATTTTCTGTGCGAAATCTGCTCTCTTAAGGGTTGCGACACACAAAAACAACCGTATTTTAAAAAAGGAGAAAAGGAAACCGATTAAAATTCATGATTATGTTGCTCCTGAATGTCAGTCCATGCTCTAGTCCTTGTTGTGCCCACTCGTCATGGAAGGTCTCCAATGTAATAGCGGACTTCGCATGCTCTATCGTCTGTAGTGATCTCTATATATGTTAATAAATGATTAGTTAATGTGCAGTAAATACAGTCAGATGACCACTAGATGGCAACACTAACAGGACCTATACAAGGAGTTTCCTGCTCTTTCTGTCGGTTAGTTTGTGTGTAGCGCAGCTAGAGGGGAGACGTGACAGATCAGAGTGTAGTGCATTATCATAATTGTTAATCTAATCTTAGTTATTGAAGTGAAAGGAGCCTAGCAGGGAAAACAGTGGAACAGCAATGGCAGGAGTATTTGGGGGTTATTCGGGAGGCACAGCAGAAATTCATCCCAAGGAGGAGGAAACATGTTAAGGGCAGGACAAAGACTCCATGGTTGAAGAGGGAAGTCAAGGACAGCATAAAAGCAAAAGAAAAAGTGGCGCGGATTAGTGGGAAGCCAGAGGATTGGGAATCATTTAAAAGTGAGCAGAGGACAACTAAAAAAACAATAAGGGGAGAGAAGAGGAGGAATTTCTTCAGTCAGAGGGTGGTGAATCTGTGGAACTTTTTGCCGCTGAAGGCTGTGGAGGGCAAATCACTGAGTATCTTTAAGGCAGAGATAGATAGGATCTTGATAAATAAGGGGATCAGGGGTTATGGGGAGAAGGCAGGAGAATGGGGATGAGAAAAATATCAACCATGATTGAATGGCAGAGCAGACTCGATGGGCCGAGTGGCCTAATTCTGTTCCTTTGTCTTATGGTTTTATGGAAAGAACTCACAAGTATATTATTTTATTACTCAATAAATAATTTGTCATCAACTGGAAGACTTTGACTGTTTATCATCAAGTTAAATATAACTCAGCAAGACAAATGTCTGGTTTAGCACACTGGGCTAAATCGCTGGCTTTGAAAACAGACCAGGGCAGGCCAGCAGCACGGTTCAATTCCCATACCAGCCTCCCCGAACAGGCGCCGGAATGTGGCGACTAGGGGCTTTTCACAGTAACTTAATTTGAAGCCTACTTGTGACAATAAGCGATTTTCATTTCAAATGGGTAATATTTAGATCACATTTCTGTAATATAACATCGTCAGGGTCGTCGAGGCACAGACAGGACTGTAGAAGCGGGGACAGAACAGCCAGACCAGGGGCAGAGCCCATTGCAGCCCATAGATGGCCACCTTAGTATGTGGCCCACTCTTGGCTCAGAAGAATTTGGATTAGTCATCAAATCCCGCCTCATCAGTACATCCCAAATTTCCCAACATACTATATTTATTCATAGACCCCCCCCAAGGGAGGGACATCTGGCTCCTTTCGCTGTCGTTTGGCTGACTGCCCCTTCATAGGAGATGTGAACGTCTTTATTTTAAACAGGAAACTTATTTAAAATTACAAAGAAACATCTGGGTGGATTTTCATCGTCACCTTTTTGGGATTAATCTGGCAGGGCACCCACCTGTGAAAGAACCAGCCAATTTTCATTCCAGTGAAATCTTTGAAAGTCAGGCAGGCTCTGTGCCAGACTACACTGTGGTGATATAACCACTGTAGTTATGTGTACTTGCAGTAGGGGGATGTATGCCTGTACCTGTAATACAGGTTCCTCCGGTAAGCCCCTGCCGGCTAGCTCCGCCCACAGGGAGCTTGTGTATAAATATGCATGTGAGCCACTCAGACCTTTAGTCTACAGTTGCAGATGGAGGGACAGCATCGTACAACAATAAAGCCTCTATTGTACCAGTCTCTCGGCTTTGAGTATAATTGTTAGCGCTACATATACCCCAGACCATAAAGGACAGCCTGTCGCTTGCCAACCTGAGGTTCTCTGACTTCTCCAGCCACTTGCTTCTCCCGTCTGTAACTTTGATGCAACGTAATATGATACAGCGATAGGAAATAGGAGCAGGAGTACGTTATTTGGACCCACGGCCCTGATCTGCCAGTCAATAAGATTGTGACTGAACTAATTGTGGCCTTAGCTCCACTTTCCTGCCTGTCTTCCATAACCCTTAACTCCTTTATTGAGCAAAAATTTGTCGAACTCAGCCTCGAATATATTCAATGACCCAGTCTCTGGGGAAGAGAAAGGCTAACGACCCTGAGAGACTCAAAATCTTTCCTCATCTCCGTCTTAAATGGGAGACCCCTTATTTTGAAACTGTGCTCCTTACAAGGGGAAACATCCTCTCAGCATTAATCCTGTCAAGTTCAGTAAGATCACCGCTCATTCTTCTAAACGGCAATGAGTATAGGGATAACGTACTCCACCTTTTCCTCACAAAATAACCGCTTCATCCCAGGAATCAGCCGACTGAACCTTCTCTGAACTGCTTCTAATGCAAGTAAGGAGACCAAAACTGCACACAACTCTCTAGATGTGATCTCACTAAGGCCATGTACAGCTGTAGCAACACTTCAATTCTTTCATACTCCATTCCCCTTGCAATAAAGGGCAACATTCCACTTCCCTTCCTAATTACTTGCTGTAACTGCATGCTAGCTTTTCTGTTTCATGTACCAGGACACCCAGATCCCTCTGTACCACAGCTTTCTGTGGTCTCGTTCTACTTAAACAATATTCTGCTTTCCAATTATTCTTGCCAAAGTGGGCAAGCTCACATTTTCCTACATCATAGGGGCTGGTTTAGCACAGTGGGCTAAGACAGCTGGCTTGTCACGCAGAACAAGAACAGCAGCGTGGGTTCAATTCCCGTTCCAGCCTCCCCGAACAGGCGCCTGAATGTGGCGACTAGGGGCTTTTCACAGTAACTTCATTGAAGCCTACTCGTGACAATAAGCGATTATTATTATTATATTCCATATTTCAACTTTTTGGCCACTCACTTAATCTATCTATATCCCTTTGCAAACACTTTCTGCCTTTTTCGTAGCTTGCTTTGCTACTATCTTTGTGTCATCAGAAAATTTAGTTACCGTACTTATTAACAGAAAGTGTAAATAGTTGAGGCCCCAGAACTGATCCCCTCGGCACACCATTGATTACACTTCGCCAACTCGAAAATTAATAATTTATCCTGACTTTGCATCATGTTAGCTCACCAATCCTCTATCCATGCTAACATATTCCCCCCACCATCATGATCTCTTGCCTTGTGCAGTAACCTTTTACGTGGTACCTTATTGAATCCCTTTTGGAGATCCAAATAAATCACATCCACCAAGCTTGTTACTTCCTCAAAGAACTACAATAAATTAGTCAATCACAATTTCCCTTTTACAAAACCAAGCTGACTCTGCCTGAAGGTATTCTAACTTGATAATTATCTTGCTGTCACTTCCTGAAAAATGGATTCAAGTATTTCCTCTATGACAGATGTTAGGCTCACTGGCCTATAGCTCCCTACTTTCTGTCTCCCGACTTTCTTGAATAGATGTTATTTTTATTTTTCCTGAACCCACGCTTTATTGCCTAGAATGACAGACGTAGCAGATACATGGGAAGAGCAGCACTTGCAAGTTCCCCTCCAGGTCAAACGTCACCTTGAGTTGGAAATACACCATTGTTCCTTCAAGGTCACTGGATCAAAGTCTTGGAACTCCTCCCTGATAGCACTGTGAATGTACCTCCACGACATGGACTGCAGCGGTTCAAGAAGGCATCACACGACCTTTCCCCAAGGTACTTGGGGATGGACACTAAACGCTGGCCTAGTCAGCAACACCCACATGCCGTGAATGGGGAAAAAAGTGCATTTTTAAATCACTCCTTTGCGCAGAGCAGTGTTGAGATGAGGGCAGGGGACCCAAAGATTTTTTTACTTCTGGCATATTCCTTCTTGTAAACCAGTAGAAGTGACGCTAAGCTTTCTCTTGCAGAAGCTCTGCAGGACACGTTTATCCACGTGAGTCAACTGGACAACGACATGGTGCTTGTGTGTATCGGCCGTAAGTATAAACACCGCACACTCGCTCAACTATGGCTGAGGGTTGCCTGTGGCAACCTGAGGAGCAGGAATCCCATCAGTTCACTGCGATAAATGTACTGATATTCTGATTGCCTGTCTTTACTGGAAACCATCCGACTTTTAATTTTGAGGGCAGTTTCTCCAACAGGCAATTAACTGACCATTTTACACTCGGGCAGCAAGTTCATTAAGAAAAACGAGCCATTTGAGGGTTTGATTGAAGCAAATTGCAACAGAGTCTCGTGACGAGCGCGTTTCGCTGGGGGCATCCCAGCGCTCGAAGCACAGTGAAACACCGTGCTATCTATCGGGATTTTGTTGGAATTTGGAGCTTCAGCGGGGAACGCCCCCGTTGAGGTCGCACGTAATCCATTTCCTGTACTGAGTAACGTGGCTCGCTGGAACTCCTCAATGCAGGAAGAGATGGGGGTCGCCCCATCTCTCAACCCTACCCACCCCCCAATGTGACACCCAAAGCCCCAACTCACCCCTAAGGGGGTTCTTAGGGTCACCCCATCTCACATGGGCAGGGCACACCCTCAGGCTCTCTGCCCGCCACAGGAAAAATGACAGCCTGGCACCTTGGCTGTGCTATGCTAGCACCAGGTGGCACTGCCAGGGTGTCAAGCTGGTACTGCTCAGGTGCCAGGACGACAGTACCAGGGTGCCACCCTGCCCAGATGACAACCACCCGGGGCCACTGATCCCCTGGGAGACCCCCCCCCCCCCCCCCCCCCCCCGTTTCGTGTGAACAGCACTAGCTCAAGGTCCCTGTGGCAAAGGGGTTAGATCCCAGGACCTCGGTACATCAGACGAGCGCATATTAGAGTGAGACGGGGCAGCACGGTGGTGCAGTGGGGTAGCCCTGCAGCCTCACAGCGCCGAGGTCCCAGGTTCGATCCCGACTCTGGGTCACTGTCCGTGTGGAGTTTGCACATTCTCCCCATGTTTGCGTGGGTTTCGCACCCACAACCCAAAGATGTGCAGGTTAGGTGGATTGACCACACTAAATTGCCCCTTAATTGGAAAAAATGAATTGGGGACTCTAAACTTTTTTAAAAATATATTAGAGTGAGACTAGCCGTCTCAGATCCAGATCATGGCTTCTCTTGAGGTGCGGCGAGCCGGGTGGATCCCAGAAGAAGGATCCCGTGGCCGCGAGCGCAGCCGTTCGGGCACAATATGGCCAGTAGGTCGCGTCCTGAGTCTCAGGCTTATTCAGTATTTTTAGCAATTGTGTTCAAGCTAAAGGCCCCTCCATGGTAGACTTTGCATAGACCCCTCCAGGAGAGATTCTCCAAAGGTCGCTTTGTGGGACAATCCCCACAGATCCCTCTGAAGGAGATTCCCCATAGGTCCCTCCCAGGGTGACACTCAATTGGTTCCTCTGGGGAAACCCCTCTGGTGCCTCCAGGGGGAACTCTGGCCCTTCCGAGGGAGATGCTACGCGGGCCCCTCCGAGGGAGACTCTGCGGGCCCCTCCCAGGGAGACTCTGCGGGCTCCTCCGAGGGAGACTCTCTGCAGGCCCCTCCGAGGGAGACTCTGCGGGCCCCTCCGAGGGAGACTCTCTGCAGGCCCCTCCGAGGGAGACTCTGCGGGCCCCTCCGAGGGAGACTCTGCGGGCCCCTCCGAGGGAGACTCTACGCGGGCCCCTCCGAGGGAGACTCTCTGCGGGCCCCTCCGAGGGAGACTCTCTGCAGGCCCCTCTGAGGGAGACTCTGTGGGCCCCTTTGAGGGAGACTCTGCAGGCCCCTCCGAGGGAGACTCTGCAGGCCCCTCCGAGGGAGACTCTCTGCAGGCCCCTCCGAGGGAGACTCTCCTCAGACGTCGCCAAGGGAGTCTACCCACAGGCCCCTCTGGGTAAGACGTTCCAAAGCTTGCGGTAAACAGGCCAAGAATTTAACAAACTAACCCCTGTGTTAGAGGTTGAACTCCTAAAGTAATATAGGGTGCGATCTGTAGGCAGGGTGGCACCGTGGCTCTCCCCCTGGCACCCTGGTACCTTGGCACTGTCAGGCTGGCACCTTGGCACTTCTACCCCCTAAGTGCCAAGGTGCCCGGGGTGCCACTGCCTGGCTGGCAGGAACACTGGGTCAGGGTCTGAGGAGAGCCATGCCCATGAAAGGAGGGATGAGGGGGGTGATATGAAGGTGAGAGGTTGAAGAGCGGTATGACGGGGCCTCTGGAAGTTTGGGGGGGGGGCGAAGGGTGGGGGTCCTGGAAAGGGGGGGACTGAAAAGGGGGGGGAGACCTCAGTGACCCCATAGCGGTGCGTCCTCACTTTGGAGAGGGGGGGGCTAGAGGTGTAGGGTAATGCCCATGTGACTGTGGGGGTGACATTGCCCGTGGTTGAAGGGGTGGGGGTGTGGGGGGTCCTCAAGCTCACTTAGCGATCGGGGCACCTTTTCAAAATGGCGCCCCGACCTCTGAGGAGCCGGTCTGGCCAGCGGGTTCAGCTCCCCAGTGTTGAAAAAGCTTCTAAATGTGGTCTAGCATGGAGGGAATCTCCCCAGGGCCCAGTAAAGTGACTAAGTATGGTTACATCGTGGTGGAGAACTTGCCGACAGAGCCAGGGGAGAAGCTCCCAACGAAACCCGCCCAAAATGACACTTAGAAACCTTTCCGTTAGATCGCGCCCACAATAGATCCTGCAGGAAATTTAGGTGCGTGACAGGGGTTTGAGAAGAGGGAGCCTGTGCCACGATCAGTATCAATTACATCTGAAACTTTCTGCCATAAGTAACAGCAGCTGGTGAAAATGCTAACCGAGTATGGGCAGATGAAGTTAAAGTGGGCAATGATGGAGTGATATCACACATCACGTTTTCCTCGATTATCACCTTAGCAACTGTGGCCCTTAGTAACGGCAGCTTCTTACCAGCACCCACGCAACAGGCATTTTAAATATTAAATTCCCCTGCCCTCCTCAAAGAGCGGCCTCCTCCCCATATGTCTGGCCAGTCTCTCAGTCTCCCAGAAACTGTAGGCCCTGAGGTCGACCTGGAGCCTCACTAATGAGGAAGACCCTACTACAGATGGGGTGGGCAGTGGATGATCAATTGAATGGGTAAGACATTTCCCCCTCCCACTTACACAGTAGGCAGCCAGGTCCCCGCTGAGCAAGATCTGGGCCTTTGCTGCTTGCTGAAGGAATTTATTTCTTTCAACAGAAAATATCAAAATTGTAAATATTCATGGATGCCTCAAGACGAATAAAGAGTTGGTCCCAGAGGTGACTTTTGATGTTCCAGTGGAATCAATCGGTAAGGAGCTAGAACTTATTTCAGACTTAATTGTTTAAGCGTGTGCTTTTTTGGGGCTAATTTGAGGATTTCAACACCGAAACAGGCCACTCAGCCCAGCTAGTTGATGCTGTTTATGTTCCACTTGAACCCCTCCTCCCATCCTTTCTCATCTTAAATCAATCTTTGTAACCTCAATTCACTGCCCTCAAACTCTTCTCCAGCTTTCCCTTAAAATGCATCTAAACTATCCACTTCAACAATTCATTGTGGGAGTGAGTTCCGCTTTCTTACCAATCTTTGGGCAAAGCAATTTCTTCTGAATTCCATGTCTGATTTCTTGGAGAATGTCTTCTATTCACGGTCTCTAGTTATGCTCGGAAATGAAATGAAAAATGAAATGAAAATCGCTTATTGTCCCGAGTAGGCTTCAATGAAGTTACTGTGAAAAGCCCCTAGTCGCCACATTCCGGCGCCTGTCCGGGGAGGCTGGTACAGGAATTGAACCGTGCTGCTGGCCTGCTTGGTCTGCTTTAAAAGCCAGCGATTTAGCCCAGTGAGCTAAACCAGCCCCTGGAGCATTTTCTGCCTTGGATAACAAGTATCCAACTGCAGCACGGTAGCACAGTGGTTAGCACAATTGCTTCACAGCTCCAGGGTCTCAGGTTTGATTCCCGGCTTGGGTCACTGTCTGTGCGGAGTCTGCACGTTCTCCCAGTGTCTGTATGGGTTTCCTCCAGGTGCTCCGGTTTCCTCCCACAATCCAAAGATGTGCAGGTTAGATGGATTGGCCATGCTAAATTGCCCTTAGTGTCCAAAATTGCCCTTAGTGTTGTGTGGGGTTACTGGGTTATGGGGATACGGTGGAGGTGTGGGCTTGAGTAGGGTGCTCTTTCCAAGAGCCGTTGCAGACTCGATGGGCCGAATGGCCTCCTTCTGCACTGTAAATTCTATGATTCTAAGTACATGAGGGCACGGGTTAAATACGAAGAGGCTGCTTTAGCACAGTGGGCCTCCCTGAACAGGTGCCAGAATGTGGCGACTAGGGGCTTTTCACAGTAACTTCATTGAAGCCTACTTGTGACAATAAGCGATTATTATTATTGTACAGAGTGAAGCTCCCTCCGCACTGTCCCATCAAACATTCCCAGGACAGGTCGAGCACGGGGTTAGGTACAGAGTAAAGCTCCCTCTACACTGTCCCCATCAAAGACTCCCAGGACAGGTACAGCATGGGGTTAGATACTGAGTAAAGCTCCCTCTACACCGTCCCATCAAATACCCGCAGTTAATGGTCAATCTAATTTAATTGTTTATGTCCTGCTTATTTCATTGTGCGATACCTTCATTTTTTTTTTGCACAGTTGCTGCTGGTGGGGATTCTGTACTGCCATCTGTGGTGGGAAGATCTAATTGCACTGCAACACGTTTAAGTAGACATTCCACATTGTAAACGTGGACAACAGAATTTATAATGGAACTGTCTAAATACAGGATCAGAAAGGATCAGTTTAAATTTACTCCTAATATACAATAGTTTTATACATATCCTGGGCTTCCCTTCAGTGTGACTTCACTTCTTCTCACACTTCCCTTGTCACAATTTGTTTATACCAGCCTCCCCGAACAGGCGCCGGAATGTGGCAACTAGGGGTTTTTCACAATTCATTGAAGCCTACTTGTGACAATAAGCGATTTTCATTTCATTTTAATGCCACCATTGCTCTAACTTGGGAGTGTTGAGGTGAATACCATAGATACAATTGAGGGGAAGATAATTACATGAATAAGAAAGCAACATGAAGTAGGTAAGGACGGGCTGTTTAAGAGCATAAACATCAGCATACCATTTGGGCTAAATGGCCCACCCGTGCTGTAAACTCTACGCAACGTGCTGACTAACGCCACAGATATTTCTGCTGATATTTATACCAATGTGATTTCTCTTCCCTCGTCCAGTCTGCTTCTCTGACAGCGTTCTGGGATTCTGGAAACATGGGATGCAGCGGAAGAGCTTCAAGTCCTGTGTGGTGAGCGGCTTGTGTTCCAATTGCTAAATAACATGCTAACCGCCGAGAAACAATGGAGAAGTTCAGATAACGGAAGCTGACACCCGGGAGTCTGAGGTGGAAGGAAAGCCTTGGGAAGGAGGCTTCTGAGAAGTGATCTTAGGATCATGGAGCACAAAGGAGGCCATCATGACTTTTCCAGTTCTTTGAAAGAGCTGTCCAATTCATTATGAATGAGTTTGCTGATTTTATAATGGACGTACTGTAAGGAGCTGCAGTCGGCCATCCCGCTCCTCCAGCCTGCTTCACCATTCAATAGGATCACGGCTGATCTTTTTTATCAACTCTACTTTTCCAGCATACCCCTTCCATTCCCTTAATATCCAAAAATCTGCTGATCTCAATATTGAATATACTCAGCAACTGAATATTCATAGCCCTTGAAGGTAAATTTCAAAGTCGTACGACTATTCTCCTCACCTCAACCCAAAATGGCCAATCCCTTATCCTGAGATTTTTACCCCTAACTCTAGGGTCTCCGGCCAAGAGAAAGAGCCTCTCAGCATCTACCCTATCAAGCTCGCTCAAGAGTTTTAAGACATTTCAACGACATCACCTCCCATTCTTCTGAACTCCAGAGAATATAGGCCCATTTCACTCAATCGCTCCTCATAGGTCAACTCATTCATCCCTGGACTCTCTCTCAAGCAAATATATCCTCTCTTAGGCAAGGAAACTAAAATCGTATACAGTACTCCAAATGTGGTCTCAACAAAGCCCTGTCTGATTCCAGCAAGACTTCCTGGTCTTAATTTTGAATCACCAGTGGTGGCATGGTTGGTTGTCGGCGTGCTTTGAAAATAGGGCACTTGAATGGCATGCCCGTCTACTGACACCTCCATGAAGTGCCCAAAGTTTTAAAGGGAGTGTGAAGGGGGAGCCAGCAACCTGGGGAGATGGTGGTGGTAATGGTGGACTAGTAATTCCAAGGTCCAGGCCAATACTCTGGAGACAAATCTTAGACACCCTACAGTGCAGAAGAAGACCACTCGGCCCATCAAGTCTGCACCGACCCCTCGAAAGAGCACTCTACCCATGTCCACTCACCCGTCCACTCTGCCCTATCCCTGTAACCCCATAAATAACCTGTACATCTTTGGGCATTAAGGGACAACTTATCATGGCCAAACCACCTAACCTGCACATTATTGGGCTGTGGGAGGAAACCGGAACACCTGGAGGAACATGGGGAGAACATGCAAACTCCACACAGTCACCCAAGGTCGGAATTGAACCCAGGTCCCTGGCACTGTGAGGTAGCAGTGCTAACCACTGTGCCACCATGCCGCCCACAAATGGCAGATGGTTGAATTTAAATTCAGCTACGAAATCTGGAGTATAAAGCCAGTCTCAGCTTAGTGACCATGGGGGGGGGGGGGGGGGGGGGGGGGCGGCACGGTTAGTGGTTAGCGCTGGGACTGCGGCGCTGAGGACCCGGGTTCGAATCCCGGCCCTGGGTCACTGTCCGTGTGGAGTTTGCACATTCTCCCCGTGTCTGCGTGGGTTTCACCCCCACAACCCAAAGATGTGCAGGGTAGGTGGATTGGCCACGCTAAATTGCCCCTTAATTGGAAGAAAAAATAATTGGCTACTCTAAAGTTTTTTTTTAAAACATAAGCTTAGTGACCATGAAACCATCACCTATAGTTGTAAAAACCGATCTGGTTCACTAATGCCCTTTAGGGAAGAAATTCTCTATCCTGGTCCGGCCTACATGTGTCTCCGGACCCACAGCAATGTGGTTGATTCTTAACTATCCACTGAAATGGCCTATCTGACATCCCATGACAAATAAAGATTTAGAAACGGCTAAATTAAGCTGAGGAAGGAGAACTAGGGCACAGGTCAGGGGGAGGAGGTCAGGTGGAGAGCGGGACAGGGAGGTCGCAGGTCAGGGGAGGAGGTCAGGTGGAGAGCAGGACAGGGAGGTCGCAGGTCAGGGGAGGAGGTCAGGTGGAGAGCAGGACAGGGAGGTCGCAGGTCAGGAGAGGAGGTCAGGTGGAGAGCAGGACAGGGAGATCGCAGGTCAGGGGCGGAGGTCAGGTGGAGAGCAGGACAGGGAAGTTGCAGGTCAGGGGAGGAGGTCAGGTGGAGAGCAGGACAGGGAGGTCGCAGGTCAGGTGGAGAGGAGAACAGTGAGGGCACAGATCACGGGAGAAGGTCAGGTGGAGAGGAGGACACGGAGGGTGAAAGTCAGCGGAAAAGATCAGGTGGAGCGAAGGACTAGCAGGGCGGGGCGAAGGTAAAGTACAGAGCAGGACGGCGGGGGGTGCAAGACAGGGGAAAGGTCAGGTGGAGAGGAGGACAGGGAGGGTGCAGGTCAGGGGAGAAGGTCAGATGGTGAGGAGGACTGGCAACACAGGTCAGGGAGAAGGTCAGGTGGAGAGAAAGTAAATGCAAGTGATGACCTTATAGTGCTTTTCATTAGCTATATTACTAATCATTTGACTGTATTATTAATCATGAGCTCATAAATAATCCGAAAATGAACCAATGCCATTTACTTGCAGATCGTTGAGGGGAAAACAGAACAGAGTCGGCTTTATCGCTTTTTGGGAGCTGACAGGTAGGCACCTGTAAAACAGTGTTTTTCAAACTATTTTCCAACCGGCCAACCTTCATGACCCACGCCAGCTGCCTTCGCAACCCACGCCGGCCGACCTTCGCGACCCACCATTTTCTCTCACCTTGTTTGTTGCTGACAAAAATGGAGGAAATGGTTTTGGGTCCCTTTGGCCCCAATGGTCCCTTCAGCCCCCAAACGTGAAAAAAAAAGGCTGCGACCATATAAAAAAAAATGCGGCTGCACTGTGCATGCGTGCCCGATCATCGGTGTGCATGCGCATAGTTTTGCGCATGCGCACTGATGATCAGACACGCATGCGCAGTGCGCCCGAATTTAAAAAATCTGTTCCTGGCCTTTTTTTAAAATTTAGAGTACCCAATTATTTTTTCCAATTAAGGGGCAATTTAGCGCGGCCAATCCACCTACTCTGCACATTTTTGGGTTGTGGGGGCGAAACCCACGCAGACACAGGGAGAATGTGCAAACTTCACACAGGCAGTGACCCAGAGCCGGGATCGAACCTGGGATCTCAGCGCCGTGAGGCGGTTGTGCTAACCAGTAGGCCACCATGCTGCCCATGTTCCTGGCCATTTTGAAGGCCACTCGCAGGCGGCATTATGGCTGTCGCGCGCGGATTTGCGCGATCGGGAGCACCGCGACGGATAGCTCCCCCACCCACCCGACACCCGCACGCGACCCACCCGCGTGTCACGCCCCTGAGTTTGACAGTGCCGGCTCTTAAGTCAGCGTTTGTAGGTTTGTTATGTTCCTTCGAGTATTTCTGTTTATATCTGAAAATACCACTATCCTTTTAAAAAACCTATTCCAAGTAGTAGTTTGGGGAGGGTCTGATTTTGGTCGTGGGATGCTTAATACACCATTTCCTCCGGGTGCTCTGGTTTCATCCCACAGTCCAAAGATGTGCAGGTTAGGTGGATTGGACATGCTAAATTGCCCTTAGTGTCCAAAATTGCCCTTAGTGTTGGATGGGGTTACTGGGTTATGGGGATAGGATGGAGGTGTGCGGTTGGGAAGGGTGCTCTTTCCAAGAGCCGTTGCAGACTCGATGGGCCGAATGGCCTCCTTCTGCACTGTAAATTCTATAAATCTATGAATTGCTACCGTTGCAATCAGTTTCAGTCTCGCGGGGGGGTGGGGGGGGGGTGTGGGTGTGGGGGGGGGTGCGGGTGGTCTCTCGAGACAAGGTAATAGTATTATATTGTTACATCTTTTGTCCTCCTTTAAAGCTGCAGACAGGTGGTCTTTGAGACAAAGCCAGCCGACGATCCCACTGCCTACAGCAACCTGTACACCATGAAAGTGCCAGAGAACCCATTACGGAAGATGGAGGCCAGGCAATGATGCCAATCTTACAGGGCGGGGGGGGTAAAAAAAGGCATTTTTGGCAGCAGGGCGAGGCTTAAAAGGGGAATATTTAAAGCTGCTGAACCCCTCCACACACCAGGTTGGAGTGTGGGCCAAAGATTCGTCCTTGACTACTGAATCTGCTTCACAGTTTCAGAATGAATATCCTTGTATTATAGCAACCTCTACTAATCCAATAGCATGTAAAGTTTAAGTGAGGAATATTATAAAATAGAACTGAGGAGTGAATGAAGTCATTGATGGTGTTCTATAAATAAATAAATATATTTGACGTGTTATATCTTTCTTTGTGCATTGATTTGAATCTAATGTCTGCTCAGTTGTGGCAGGCTGTGAGGAAGATCTATTCAACAACTTCACCAACCCAGTATGATATGCCCACCAAGAATGGCGTGCTCAGTAAACACACCCTTGCCAAGGATTCTGTACCCCTTCCCAGCAATCTCAGCATTCCACTCGACCACTGGCCACACTTGCAGCCCACCTCTTCTCCATCACCATGGCTGCTTACCTCAATCTGTCTCTGCCCCTTGCCTCAGCCCACCTGCTGCTGAAAGTCTTGTCCGTGTCTTTCTGCCCTCGAGGCCGTACCGATACAATGGTCTGCAGGCCGGCCCCTAGCTCATTTAAACTTCAGTTGGCTGTGGTGCCATTGGATGTTGTCATATACATCCAGAGGGCAGCACGGTGGCCTAGTGGTTAGCACAACCGCCTCACGGCGCTGAGATCCCAGGTTCGATCCCGGCTCTGGGTCACTGTCCGTGTGGAGTTTGCACATTCTCCCCGTGTCTGCGTGGGTTTCGCCCCCACAACCCAAAAATGTGCAGAGTAGGTGGATTGGCCACGCTAAATTGCCCCTTAATTGGAAAAAATAATTGGGTAATCTAAATTTATTTATTTTTTAATTTTTTAAATAAAAAATATACATCCAGGTATATGATAGTGTGCAGACAGGCAGTGATTGACACACAGGATGACCAGTGAACACACAGAACACCGCAGCCAATCATCAGACAGGAGACAACCACTATAAAGCTAGAGGGCACTAGTTTTCCCGCTCTCTCGGGATGCAGCCTCTGAGACAGCCAGAGCCCGTGAGCAACAACTCGAACATACACCATGTGGTAGTAAGATAGTCTGGTCAGGTTAGCCTCAGGTCTCCAGTCAACTCAGCATAGTGTCAACCCACAGTTAACGCATGTATTATAGTTAAGTGTTCAATAAAATCGAGTTGCATTTCTTCAGGTGTTGGAAGCCGACTCTCTCTCCACTGCAGTAAACACAGTCCTCGTAGACCCAGCTTACCCAACACATCAGATGTCTGTGAAACCTGTGCTGGATTTAGACTGTCCTGTTCTGCTGAAACAGCAGCATTGTGGTGAAGATATTATCAGAATTTTATTTGCTTTGTTAAAGCGGCCACTGAGCAAAACCAGCAAATGTCAGTGGGAGTTAATGGAATAGTTTATAAAGTTTAGGGATTGTTTGCCTTTCATACTTTCCCAGGGTCAAGTAGGTCAAAACACACAGCCCAGTCTCTCACTGCGTGCTTGGCAGGGATGGGATTGTTAAATATCCTAATGGAACAAGAATCACTGGTAGCAAGCATCCTCGTTGCAATATCAAAGACAAGGCCCAGGGTGAACTTGAAGACACTTAGGCAGTCCCGCGGGATCGAGGATAACTTGTGTCCATCCAAGTTTGGCAGATCAGTCACATTGCCTATCTGCAGACTCTGCCACATGCAGGGAGACTGCTGCTTTAAGAGTCAGGTAGAGGAGGCATTTGGAGGTTTGTCTGAAATCTCGACTTCACCTGCCACAGCCTTAATCCCGAACAGTACGGGGCAGCACGGTAGCATGGTGGTTAGCATAAATGCTTCACAGCTCCAGGGTCCCAGGTTCGGTTCCCGGCTGGGTCACTGTCTGTGCGGAGTCTGCACGTCCTCCCCGTGTGTGCGTGGGTTTCCTCCGGGTGCTCCGGTTTCCTCCCACAGTCCAAAGATGTGCGGGTTAGGTGGATTGGCCATTCTAAATTGCCCTTAGTGTCCTCAAAAGTAAGGTTAAGGAGGGGGGGGGGTTGTTTGGGTTACGGGTATAGGGTGGGTTTGAGTAGGGTGATCATTGCTCGGCACAACATCGAGGGCTGAAGGGCCTGTTCTGTGCTGTACTGTTCTATGAAACTCTATGAAGCCTTCTCTGTTTTGGGACTTCCATGTCTGTTTGGCAGGCGAGCTGCATCCTCAAAAGTGCTCTTTGAGTAATTCCAACAGAGGAGGATACCTCTGGTAAATATTACTCCCATGCAGCCAATCCTGTGACCCCATGACAATCTTTTTTTAAATAAATTTAGAGTACCCAATTTTTTTTTCCAATTAAGGGGCAATTTTAGTGTGACCAATCCACCTACCCTGCACATCTTTGGGTTGTGGGGGTGAAACCCACGCAGACACGGGGAGAATGTGCAAACGCCACACGGACAGTGACCCAGGGCCGGGATTCGAACCCGGGTCCTCAGCGCCGCAGACCCAGTGCTAACCACTGCGCCACATGCCGCCCGACCCCATGACAATCTTAACTTCCAGTCCCTCGTCCCCAGGTAAACCTTATCCCTCAACTCTTGTCCCTGTCATGGGTGGCAGGGGGGCGCAGTGGTTTGCCTCACGGCGCCTAGGGCCCGGGTTCGACCCCGACCCCGGGTCACTATCCGTGTGGAGTTTGCACATTCTCCCCGTGTTTGCGTGGGTTTCGCCCCCACAACCCAAAAAAGATGTGCAGGGTGGGTGTATTGGTCACGCTAATTTGCCCCTTAATTTGGAAGAAAAGAATTGGGTACTCTAAATTTGTCTTTTAATAAACTCTTGTCCCTGTCCCCATTGATCAATTTCATTCCCTTGTTGCTGAATGAAAGATGTAGCCAGTTGGCCTATCAGAGCACGGTGAGCTGCACGTGCCCAGGGCCTCCAATGGGAAGGAGGGGAGGCGGGGCTTGGAATGTTACAATCTAGAGTGACAGCGCCCTGGAGTCAATCCAGCGAATGGAGAGGGCGGAGCGGAGCAAACTGGGCAGTGGAAGCTGTGGCAAAGGGAGATCTTTAAACTCCAGCTTTGTACACCCGGCCGAGAGGGAGAGACAGCAGCAATAAGACAACGCAAAAAAAAAACTGCTCTGGGAGAGAGAGGGAAAAGCAGCAGCAAACAGAGAGAGAGGAAGAGGAATAAAAACAGGGAGAGGAAAACAGCAACAGAGAGAGAGAGGGGTTGGGGGAAAGAAGAAGGAGACAGCAACAGAGGAGAGGAATCGCAATACTGTGACAAATCAGACAGTAAAGCAGCACTGGATAAAGATTAAGAATAGAAACAACCACAGAGATTGTTCTTTCAATTTCAAAAAAAAAACACACAAATATATATTTTCAGGTGAAGATCTTGATTTGGAGGCTGGGGTGTTTTTTTGGAGTTTGGTCCCCTGGCCAGTGAGATGGAGAAGTATGAGAAGCTGGGTAAAATCGGGGAGGGCTCCTATGGGGTGGTGTTCAGGTGCAGGAACAAGGACACGGGTCAGATTGTGGCCATCAAGAAGTTTGTGGAGTCGGAGGACGATCCCCTGATCAAGAAGATCGCACTGAGGGAGATCCGTATGTTGAAGGTAAGGCTGCGTTTGGAGATTTCTTCCAGGAGGGGCAGCACAGTGGTTAGCACTGCTGCTTCACAGCTCCAGGGTCCCAGGTTCGATTCCCCGCTGGGTCACTGTCTGTGCGGAGTCTGCACGTTCTCCCCGTGTGTGCGTGGGTTTCCTCCCGGTGCTCCGGTTTCCTCCCACAGTCCAAAGATGTGTAGGTACGGTGGATTGTCCATGCTAAATTGCCCTTAGTGTCCAAAAAAAGTTAGGTGGGGTTATTGGGTTATGGGGATAGGGTGGAAGTGAGGGCTTAATGTACAGACTCGATGGGCCGTATGGCCTCCTTCTGCACTGTATGTTCAATCTCAGAGTCCCAGCCAGGAATCGAACCTGGAACCTTGGAGCTGTGAAGCAACAGTGCTATCCACTTGTGCTACCCGTGCTTCCCTGGTTAGGTGAATTAGACATTCTGAATTCTCACTCTGTGTACCCGAACAGGCGCCGGAATGTGGCGACTAGGGGCTTTTCACAGTAACTTCATTGCAGTGTTAATGTAAGCCTACTTGTGACAATAACGATTATAAAAAACATAAATGCCAACTAGTGTCAAGTTCTGTCTTGTGCTCATTGATCTTCTACGGCACCCCCCCCCAACAAGAAAATTCTCCCCCGTCTCGAATAATTAATTCCCCTGTTTCACCTTTGCGCCCTGTGTAATTTCTTACCTCGCTTCCAGAACTGTTCCAATAATTCCAGCCTCTCTCTCCTACATTACACCAGTGATAACATTTCAAGAAGTAATTCATTGATTGCAAAAATTGCTTTAACTCTGGTGGTTTGAAAGGCGCTACACAAACGTAAGTTTCCCTTTTGCCCTGGGGAATCCCTCTCTGAAACCTGGATCTCTTTCTACCTTTAACACATACCTGGGCAGCACGGTGGCACAATGGTCAGCATTGCTGCCTCACGGCGCCGAGGTCCCAGGTGCGATCCCGGCTCTGGGTCACTGTCCGTGTGGAGTTTGCACATTCTCCCCGTGTCTGCGTGGGTTTCGCCCCCACAACCCAAAGATGTGCAGCGTAGGTGGATTGGCCATGCTAAATTGGCCCTTAATTGGAAAAAATGAATTGTACTCTTACATTTAAAAAAAAACACATGCCTTAAAATCGACCTCGCCCACCAAGATTTTGTATATCCCAATATATTTCCGTTATCTTGGAGTCAGATTTTGTCTGATTGCGTTCCTGCAACTCATCCTGGGACACTTTTTTCTGTTCAGATGTTTAAAAAAAAACAAAGGTTAGCATCTACACCGTGCCTTACAATTAATGAAGCACTTTTGCAGTGTAATCAGTTATCATTGGAAATGTGGTAATCTATTTGTACACACCATGATCACACTAACAGCAATGAAATAAATGCCGGGTAATGTGTTTTGCTTGTGATTTTTGGCTGAGAGATTTCAGCCAGGACATCGGGGAGATCTCTGTTGCTTGTTTTTGAATAATGTCGTGAGATATTTAACGTGTGGTCAGCAGGGTCTAAATTGAATGCCTTGTAGGCACGTTACAAATGTAGGTTGTCCCATTATTCTTGTGTCTGAGGTCTCTGCACTAAATAATGTAAAATGTTTTTAGCTAAAAGAGAAGAATTGTGTTATTGGGATTGCAGGAATGTGGCTATATCAATCACACTGTGTTCCCTGAGGAAGGAATGGGTGGATGAGCCCAGGGACTGCCAGACAGCTGCAATCAGGTGGAACACCTCCATTCATCATCTTGCTGAAGCTTCCTCACTTGTCTAACTGCTCGCAACTTTCCCACGTCAAGTGATTTGTTTCCCCTGTAGTATCCTACTTGGTGCACATATTAACTTGAGGTGCCAGCCTTGGCTTAGTATCTTATCCACCTTCCCTGCACCTTTCTCCTCTTTGCTTCCCCCTTCCCCTCCCCCCGACATCTACAGTTCAGCCTCTGATGTTAGTTTCCCTGCTGTTTGACCTTTCACATCTTTTGTCCTCTCTGGGGACTGCCATTAACACTCTTTCACCTTGGTATCTGTGGCCATTAGCACCCGGTTTCCCTGGGTGTCTGTGGCTATGACTCATCTTTCATTCTCACTCCACAGTATAAATATTTCCCACTTTCTCTGTCTGTTAGCTTTGACAAAGAGTCATCGGACTCGAAAAGTTAGCTCTTTCCTCTCCCTACAGATGCTGCCAGGCCTGCTGAGATTTTCCAGCATTTTCCCTTTCGTTTCTGGCTTAGTATGTAGCGCACACACCTCTTGAGGCGAAATGCTGCGGGCTCTCTCCCAGCTCCACAGACCTGAGCACAAAATCCAGGCCAAGGCTCTGCAGTACTGAGGGAATGCTGCAATGTTGGACGAGCTGTTTTCCTGATACCCGGGAACCCCGTCCACCTTCTCCAGCGGATCTCACAAAATCTGCAGCGCTGTTTGAAAGGCGACCAGGGGACTTCTCCCAGGTGTCCTGGCTGAAATTTATCACTTGACAAATGCCATTAAAACAGACTTTCTGGTCATTCATTCATTTTCTGATGGGAGCGTTCTTGCTGTGTACAAATTGGCTGTTCTATTTCATACTTTTTTTACAATCATGCCTCCAATTTAAAAAAAAATAATTTACGGGATGTGGGCGACATTGGATCGCCCAGCATTTATTGCCCACCCTTAGTTGCCCTTCAGACGTTGCCTTCTTTAACCACTCCAGTCCTTCAGGTGTAGGTACACCCACGGTGCTGTTAGGGAGGGGGTTCCAGGATGTTGACCCAGCGACAGCGAAGGAACGATGTATTTCCAAGTTGGGATGTTGAGTGACTTGGAGGGGAACCTCCAGGTGGCGGGGTTCCCAGGTATCTGCTGCTTTTGTCCTTCTCGATGGTCGTGAATTTTGAAGGTGCTGTCGAAGGAACCTTGATGAGTTACTGCAATGCATCTTGTAGATGGTACACACGGCTGCCACTGTTCTCCGGTGGTGGAAGGTTTGAATGGTTGTGGGAGGAGCAATCAAGCCAGGCTGCTTTGTCCTGAATGGTGTCGAACTTCTTGAGTGTTGTTGGACCGGCACTCATCCAGGCACACTCCTGACTTGTGCCTTGTAGATGGTGGATAGGCTTTGGGGGTCAGGAGGTGAGTTACTCACCGTAGGATTCCCATTCTTTGACCTGCCCTGGTAGCCACAGTATTAATGTGGCTGGGTCCAGTTGAGTTTCTGATCAATGGTAACCCCCAGGGATTCAACGATGGTAATGCCATTGAATGTCAAGGAGCGGTGGTTAGATTCTCTCTGGTAGGAGATGGTCACTGCCTGGCACTTGTGTGGCAAGAATGTAACTTGCCAAGTGTCAGCCCGAGCCTGGATACTGTCCAGGTCTTGCTGCATTTGGACATGGACTGCTTCGTTATCGGAGGAGTCGCGAATGGTGCTGAACATTGTGCAGTCATCTGCAAACATCCCCACTTCTGACCTTATGATGGAAGGCAGGTGATTGATAATGCTTCTGAAGATGGTTGGGACTCGATTGGCCATAAAACGATTGGGGATTGAGGCCATGAAAGGGGGACTGTACAAACGCAGATTGTTTCTTTCCTTTCCAACCAAGTCCCATAATGATTTCTTCCCTTAATATGAAGTTAGTGGCGAATTGTTCTACTCCAGAACGCTACTCTTTGTTAACATGTTTAATCCAGGGCAGCACGGTGGCCTAGTGGTTAGCACAACCGCCTCACGGCGCCGAGGTCCCAGGTTCGATCCCGGCTCTGGGTCACTGTCCGTGTGGAGTTTACACATTCTCCCCGTGTCTGCGTGGGTTTCGCCCCCACAACCCAAAAATGTGCAGAGTAGGTGGATTGGCCACGCTAAATTGCCCCTTAATTGGAAAAAATAATTGGGTAATCTAAATTTAAAAAAAATTTTTTTTTTTTTAAAAACATGTTTAATCCAGGAGATTGAGTCTGTGATGCAAACTCCAATGAATTTTTCAATCAAATTTTAAAATTTGAGCCACCAAGGTGTAAAACTGACGTACAGTTATAAACCTGAGGATCCAGCGAACCAAGTAACCGTACCAGCCCTAAACTGTCCTGGATCAGAAACAAATTGACTACTGCCAAACATTCATTGCCTCCTTCCATTAGGCCAGAAGTCATCTGAATACCTCCCCATTGGACCAACTGGTGCATGAAAACTTTCTCCACCAAAGCCTGAGATGCATCCTTCCCAATGGACTGCCCTAATGTTTTCCTCCACACGCCAGTTCGAATCTTAGGTGTAAATGCTTGTTCTAAAATGTAATCCTCTCTAGTCACATTCAAGTGCTTCCTAGCTCTGTGAATGTTTTCAAGTAGATTTGGTTTCTAAGGGTCTAACCATCTCCCCCCTGCCTCAGAATTACCTCTGCAACCTCCCCCATCGCTCTTCCTCCTACGTTCCCAGCCTCATCCATATAAGATCGACCACAATTTAAAAAAAATAGAAAGTTAAAGTACCCAATTTTTTTTTTCCCCCAGTTAAGGGGCAATTTGGCATGGCCAATCCACCGACCCTGCACATCGTTGGGTTGTGGGGGTGAGACCCACGCAGACACGGGGAGAATGTGCAAACTCCGCACGGACAGTGACCTGGAGCTGGGATCGAACCCAGGTCCTCAGCGCTGTGAGGCAGCAGTGCTAACCCACTGCGCCACCGTGCCGCCGTAAGATCGACCACAAATGACAAAAAATTTAAACGAAAAAATAATCCCCAGGAACACGGATTAATCACCGTGAGGCTAATGATTTCTTCTGCATGAGAACAGATTGTTCACTGAACTAACTTAACCACAGCACTAACTCCAGGTTGGGCTGACCTTTGTGAAAATGCACCAATTCCCTCCTTGGAAGAGTAGACACAAGCTGAATTCATTGCTGTGTTTATTCCCAGAGCTCTGTGCATTATCTGGCATTCGAGACCGTGGAGATGAATCTGAAAGAGGGCTTCTCTCCCTTTGATATTGGGATGTAGGAACCAATGGCTGTTAAGAATTACACCATTGGCGAATTGTGCGATTAATGCTCCTATTTGTGTGAGAGTACAATTGCTGCAGAATGAAATTCTTCCCCTTTTGTTAATCTAGTTTGTTCATGGAACATTTACAGCACAAAAGGAGGTCATGTAGCCTGTTTTGTTGAGGCTTGCTCTCTTCAAGAACAACCTACTTAGTCCCAGTCTCTGCCTTTTTCCTATAGCCCCGCAATTCTTTTATAAATCATTTCAAATCTTTATTATTGTCACAAGTAGGCTTACATTAACACTGCAATGAAGTGATTGTGAAAAGGCCCAATCGCCACATTCCGGCGCCTGTTCGGGTACACAGAGGGAGAATTCAGAATGTCCAAACCACCTAACAAGCACGTCTTTCGGGACTTGTGGGGGGAAACCGGAGCACCCGGAGGAAACCCAGGCAGACACGGGGAGAATGTGCAGACTCCGCACAGACAGCGATCCAAGCTGGGAATAGAACCCAGGACCCTGGCGCTGTGAAGCAATAGTGCTAACCACTGTGCTACCGTGCCACCCCAGCTGATCATCATCCAATTCGCCTTTGACAGCTACGGTTAAACAGGTCTCTACCAAGCTCTCGGGCAATGCATTCCAGACTCTAACCACTCGCTTCATTAAAAAAGATTCTCCCAAGTCAAGATTGCTTTTTATGCCAATCATTTTAAATTGCTTCCATTGATAACTTTGTACGAGTGACGCACATCTTTAGCTTTGTGATAGAGTAATGGGGGGTGGGGAGAAAGAGGACGACTGTTTCCCACTAATAAACCGTCATTAACCAGAGAATACAGATTGAAGGTAACTGGCAGAAAAACCATTGGGGAGATGAGTTTTATTCAGTGATTATCCGGAATGTGCAACCTGAAATGGTGGTGGAAGCAAATTCAATATAACGTCTGAAAAAGGAATTGGAGAAATATTTGACAGGTAAACATTTCTGGACAATGAGGAAAGAGCGGGGAAGTGGGACTTAATTGGTTAACGGGCGAAACGGGCAAGTTGGGCCAAATGGCCTCCTCTTGTGCCGCATGATTCTATATCCTCGTGTAGCTGCCCCCTTCATATTATTTACAATGAGTGCGCGGCCAATCTGCATTGTCTCCCTGGCAGATACAATGGCGGAGGCAGCCTTTGGGGCTCCGGCCACTCCACTAATGGCCATGATGCTTCTTGAGTACCTTGCCGAAAGAATTCGATAAAGGTTTCCGGGTTCTGTCAGAGGATCTCCGGAAATTGATGGAGGAGGCAGCGGAAGGGTTGTGTGGGACAAGTCTTTCATACGGGCTTCGATGGTAGGCCCTGGGGTGTGGCAATACTAATGAATAAAAGGGTTTAGTTTTCTGTCTCTAAGATTTGGGCCGATCCCAATGGCCGACGCGTTATTGTTTGGGTTCTCAGGCGGGCACCCCGATTAATATCTATGCTCCAAACTGGGACGATACAAATTTTATTAATAATCCGTTGCCCCCCCCCCCTCCCCGATTTGTACTCGCGTCAGCTTATTTTGGTTGGGGACTTAATTTATGTTCTGAACCCTCAGCTGGATCGGTTCAGACCCAAATCCCTGACTCCATCAGAGGTGGAAAGAGGTTCGGATTTGGACACTTTTTTATCTCCTGGATTCGACTACTGTATCGGGCTCCCACTGATCGGGCGCGATTCTCCGAGCCCTGCGCCGGAGAATCGCCGCAACCGCGCCACGATGCCCCGACGCCTGCGCGTGATTCTCCGAAGTGCGGAGAATCGGCGCCATTTCGGCCGGCGCGTTTGACGCGGTGCCGGCCGCGGGTCACTGGAATCGGCGGGGCCACCGATTCTCCAGCCCGGATGGGCCGAGCGGCCGTGCGGAAACAGCAGAGTCACGCCGCCGCCGTTCCCCCTGGTCGCTGCCAGCGGGAACTCTGCACGAAGGGTCGGGGGCGGCCTGTGGGGCGAGGAAAAGCGCTCCTTCACTGGGGGGGTGGGGCCTCCGATGGGGTCTGGCCCGCGATCGGGGCCCATCGATCGGCGGGCCGGCCTCACCCCCCCCCCCCCGGCCTACTTTGATGTGCGGCCGGACCCTGAACCCCCACGCCGTGTTGCATAGGGGCTGGCGCACTGAAGAAGTCCCCCGCGCATGCGCAGGTTGGCGCAAGGGAGGCTGGAGTGGCGTGAACTGCTCCAGCTCCATGCTGGCCTCCTGTGGGGGACAGAATTGGTCGTCCCTGTGTCCGTTTCGCACCGTTGTGAAACGCGACGGCGCGAACACTTAGTCTCCATTTTGGAGAATCGTCCCTCCTGTGCCTGTCCGAATGCTCTGAAATCTGACTACTTCCCGTTGAAGAAATGCTCTGAAATCTGACTACTTCCTGTTAAATAGGGGCACAAGACAGGGATGTCCACTGTCTCCGCTCCTGTTCGCTTTGGCAATAGGACTGCTTGCTGTAGCGCTACGTTCATCTTTTAAATGGAGGGGGATAAGGTGTCACTTTATGCGGATGACCTACTTCTCTGTACAGTAGTCCCCCGTTATACCGCGCTCCGCAATACCGCGGTTCGCGATATACGGCGGGGGGCTTATGGACCCCAACTGTCAGCTTCCCTCTCCGGATCAAAGTGAGCCGGCCGCTGAAATTGACACTGCCGGCTGCTCTCTCCCTCCAATCAGCCGGCAGTGTCAATTTCAGCGGCCGGCTCACTTTGATCCGGAGAGGGACGCTGCTCTCTCACTGAAACAATCAGCCGGCCGCTGAAATTGACACTGCCGGCTGCTCTCTCCCTCCAATCAGCCGGCAGTGTCAATTTCAGCGGCCGGCTCACTTTGATCCGGAGAGGGAAGCTGCTCTCTCACTGAAACAATCAGCCGGCCGCTGAAATTGACACTGCTGGCTGATTGGGGGGAGAGAGCAGCCGGCAGTGTCAATTTCAGCGGCCGGCTCACTTTGATCCGGAGAGGGAAGCTGCTCTCTCACTGAAACAATCAGCCGGCCGCTGAAATTGACACTGCCGGCTGCTCTCTCCCTCCAATCCAACTTTTAAGTTGTTAAAAATGCAGCAGTGCTTGTTTTAATTAGATCCACGATGGGGGTTTTAAATTTATTTAAAAATCTATGCATGCGCTTCCCATTGTGAGTCTACGGGGGTCTGACCTCTCCCCCGCCCCCCGTAGACTCACAATGGGAAGCGCATGCATAGATTTTTAAATAAATTTAAAACCCCCATTGTGGATATCCGCGGCTCGGATGCAACGCGGGTGGCTGTCTTGGACCCCAACACCCGCGTTATAAAGGGGGACTACTGTATTATGTACCCAGTATCCTCTATGGATGAGATAATGAAGCTACTTGGGCATTTCGGCTCCTTCTCTGGGTACAAGTTGAACTTGGACAAGAGTGAATGCTTCCGGTCAAACCCCCCCCCCCCCCCCCCCACGTGGAAGAGAACCTAACTGGGGACACTACCGTTGTGCCTTACGAAGACTAGCTTCCGTTACCTGGGAGTCCAGGTGGCCCACAATTGGGCCTCACTTCGTAAACGTAATTAAGCTGGTCTGGTTGATATTACCGAGTCAGACTTGGGTGGGATAACCCCCCCCCCCCCCTGTTCCATGGCGGGCTAGGTTCAAACTATTAAAATGAACCACTCCCGAGATTTTTATTTCTTTTCAATGTCTCTCTTTCTTCCCAAGCCCTTTTTAATGTCAATAAATTAATGTCATCCTTTGTTTGGGCGGGTAAGACTCCAACGATCCATGGAGCTTTGCTCTAAAGAGATAGACAGTCAGGGGGCTTGACCCGACCCAACTTAATGTTTTACTATTGAGCAGCCAATATTCAGAAGATACAGTTGCGGTTCAGTGATCCTGGTTCCATATGGAAGCACGGTTTCCAGCCTTGATGCAATAGTAAATGCATTGTTGCCTTCTCTCAGTAAGATCTTCCCTGAATTCAGTGGTGGTGTCCATCGAGAGTATTTGGAAGCTGTTCAGGCAGCATTTTAAGCTCTGTTCCCTGTCTTCGCCAACCCCAATCTACAACGACCGCCTTTGCCAGCGGGTTTGGACTCCACGTTTAAGTCATGGGAGGGGAAGGGTTGGGAGACCTGTTTGTGGAGGGGAGGTTTGCCAGTTTTAAGGAGTTGGTGGAGAAATTCCAACCGCCTGGTTCCAGTCTTTTCAGATACCTTCCTTCCTTTCTCTTGGCTCCACCCCCTTCTCTGTTGAAGAGGGTTTTGTCTTTGGCCGGGTCTGAGGTGGAGGGACTACTTCGTGCATATGTGACCATATCTTCTGAGTCAGCTCGGTTGAGTGGGGTGGGAGTGTGAAATGGGAGGGTGAGTTGGGTCCCATTCTGGATGATGAGGTATGGAGGGAAGGCCCTTCACAGTGCCAACTCCACATCTTCATGTGCTCGGCTAAGTCTGATCCAATTCAAGGTGGTGCACAGGGCACATCTGCCTAAAGCCTGAGTGGATTTTTCTCTGGGGTGGAGGACAAGTGTGAACGGTGCTCTCGCCCTGTGCTAAACCAGCCCCACGTAGGTAATCCTTTGGGCATCTTTCGTCAACACCATGTTGGAAATACTCAATGTTTATTTGGATCCATGTCTGCTGGTGGGCATATTTTGGGGTAGCAGACGGAGCTGAAGGCGGATGTCCTTATTTTTGCCTCGTTGATACCCGGAGATGTGTTCTGATTGGATGGAGGTCTCCTACTCCACCCAATGCCTTGGCTTGGTTAGGTGACCTCATGTCTTTTTACATGGAGAAGGTTAAGTCCACCAAGAGAATGTACTTAAGGGTTCTACCTAAGACGGCAGCCATTCATTTCTATTTTTAAGGCGCTAATCATCATCAGCTGTTAGGGGGTTTAGTTTAGTTTTGGGGGGTTAAGTTGGTACGTGTTTTTGCTTGTTAGTTTTGTTCTTTTATTGTGTAACTTTGGTTAATTGTATTGTGTGATTTTGCTTATGACAGACAATTTCTAACAAACATACATTTTTTAAAAAATTTCATTCGTCCATTTTAAAACTGTGACCAGATGGTCAAGTTTCCTTTGCTCACATACAGAAACAATGTCAGAGTTGAACTGGGTAGATTGCTTTGAAGCCAGCAGTCATTTGCCATCTTGGCTTTGGTCCAATTGTTTCTATAGAATCATAATTAATATTTGTTCATGAAAAAGGAAAATATATCCCTTGGTTCACCAATATGGAGGATGGGAAGGTGTTTCTTTAAACGTTTGTTCTTAAAAAGGCCATATTTGTGGCTACAAGGGCAGGCTAAAGGCTGGGAATTCTGTAGCGAGTAACTCGCCATGTGAATCCCCAGAGCCTATGCCCACCTACAAGTCAGGAGTGTGATGGAATGCTCTCCACTTACCTGGATGAGTGCAGCTCCATCAACACTCGAGAAGCTCGACACCATCCAGGCCAAAGCCGCCCACTTGATTGGCACCCCATCCACCACCTCCAACATCACTTCCTCCATCACCGAAGCACAGTGGCAGCCGTGTGCACCATCGACAGGAATGCACTGCAGCAACTCATCCAGATTCCTCCAACAGTATCTTCAAAACCCGTGATCTCTTCTGACTAGAAGGACAAGGGCAGCAGATACCTGGGAACACCACCACGTGCGTTTTACCCTCCAAGCTCCACACCGTCGTGTCTTGGAACTATATCGCCTTCATTGTCGCTGGGTCAGAATCCCAGAACTCCCTCCCTAATAGCACGTGGGTGTACCTACGCTGCGCTGGTTCAAGAGGGCAGTTCACCAGCACTTCCTCAAGGACAGATAGAGATAGAACATAGAACATAGAACGATACAGTGCAGTACAGGCCCTTCGGCCCTCGATGTTGCACCGACATGGAAAAAAAACTAAAGGCCATCTAACCTACACTATGCCCTTATCATCCATATGCTTATCCAATAAACTTTTAAATGCCCTCAATGTTGGCGAGTTCACTACTGTTGCAGGTAGGGCATTCCACGGCCTCACCACTCTTTGCGTAAAAAACCCTCCTCTGACCTCTGTCCTATATCTATTACCCCTCAATTTAAGGCTATGTCCCCTCGTGCTAGCCACCTCCATCCGCGGGAGAAGGCTCTCGCTGTCCACCCTATCTAACCCTCTGATCATTTTGTATGCCTCTATTAAGTCACCTCTTAACCTTCTTCTCTCTAACGAATGGGCAATAAAAATATTGGACGAACCAGTGGTGCCCACAATCCCACGATAGAATATTTTTTAAAAGATGATTGACAATCATCATTGCCCTGCGGAGATGTTGGTCATGGTGGTGGCTCCCCTTTTTGACCTTCTGGAGTCCTGGTGCCGATTGAATTCCTCGGATGTATCGAGTTCCAGGAAAATGACCCAACATGGGTGATGCATGTCCAAGTTTGAGTGTCTCCATGACGTTGCCCCTCTTGATTCCTCTCCCTTCAACTCCACCAATGTGCAGGTTCACATCAAAACTAAAATTCGGATTGAAAACTCCTCATGTATGACTGGAACATGACCTGCTGGTGATCAAACCTCCCAACCAATGTAATTTAATCTGTAGTTGCTTCTGTTCAAACCCTTTCTGGCTGTCTCTCCCTGACAATAATTGGGTATTGAAATGACTGAGAGGAAATTGTTCTGACTGTAAACAAACACTTGCATCAGCTGACCTTAACAAAACCTAACCTGTTGGTTACGGTGTGGTGAACCTTGCACCGAGTTTTATGGAGAGCTACGTCTGCCATCCAACGCCTCGAGTACTGCCCGGCTGGTCAAGAAGGCAGCTCACCAGGGCAACACTGTTGCCTCACTGCGCCGAGGTCCCAGGTTCGATCCCGGCTCTGGCCGTGTGGGGTTTGCACATTCTCCCCGTGTTTGTGCAGGGTAGGCTATTGCAGAAAATAAGGAAGTATGGAATTGAAGGTGATTTAGCGGTTTGGATCAGTAATTGGCTAGCTGAAAGAAGACAGAGGGTGGTGGTTGATGGCAAATGTTCATCCTGGAGTTCAGTTACTAGTGGTGTACCGCAAGGATCTGTTTTGGGGCCACTGCTGTTTGTCATTTTTATAAATGACCTGGAAGAGGGTGTAGAAGGATGGGTTAGTAAATTTGCAGATGACACGAAGGTCGGTGGAGTTGTGGATAGTGCTGAAGGATGTTATAGGATACAGAGGGACATAGATAAGCTGCAGAGCTGGGCTGAGAGGTGGCAGATGGAGTTTAATGCGGAAAAGTGTGAGGTGGTTCACTTTGGAAGGAGTAACAGGAATGCAGAGTACTGGGCTAATGGCAAGATTCTTGGTAGTGTAGATGAACAGAGAGATCTCGGCATCCAGGTACATAAATCCCTGAAAGTTGCCACCCAGGTTAATAGGGCTGTTAAGAAGGCATATGGTGTGCTAGCCTTTATAAGCAGGGGGATTGAGTTTCGGAACCACAAGGTCATGCTGCAGCTGTACATAACTCTGGTGCGGCCACACCTGGAGTACTGCGTGCAGTTCTGGTCACCACATTATAGGAAGGATGTGGAAGCTTTGGAAAGGGTTCAGAGGAGATTTACTAGGATGTTGCCTGGTATGGAGGGAAGGTCTTACGAGGAAAGGCTCAGGGAATTGAGGTTGTTTTCGTTAGAGAGGAGAAGGCTGAGAGGTGACTTAATAGAGACATATAAGATAGTCAGAGGGTTAGATAGGGTGGACAGTGAGAGTCTTTTTCCTCGGATGGTGATGACCAACACGAGGGGACATAGCTTTAAATTGAGGGGTGAGAGATATAGGACAGATGTCAGAGGCAGTTTCTTTACTCAGAGAGTAGTAGGGGTGTGGAACGCCCTGCCTGCAATAGTAGTAGACTCGCCAACTTTAAGGGCATTTAAGTGGTCACTGGATAGACATATGGATGAAAATGGAATAGTGTAGGTCAGATAGGCTTCAGATGGTTTCACAGGTCGGCGCAACATCGAGGGCCGAAGGGCCCGTACTGCGCTGTAGTGTTCTATGTTCTATGTTCTATGAACACACTAAATTGCCCCATAATTGGAAAAAATGAATTCGGTACTCTAAATTTATATAAAAAGGGAAGGCAGCCCACCACCGCCACCTTCCCAAGGATTGTTAGGGATTGGCAATAAATGCTGGCCTAACCAGCGAAGCCCACATCAGCTGAATGAATTTTTTTAATGCTTCCATGCTCTGCTTATCAGGGTCACAAATTCGCAGCTCTGTTAAGATTCATTTGGGTTTCTAAGTAAACTTCTCACAGATTGGCGATTTTTTTGTTTCAAGGAGTGCAAAGGCCTGATGTGAGTTACGACACACTTGGTAAAAGATCAGACATAAATCAAAACCCAGGTGCTTTAAACACATCACTCAATCTTTTTGATTGGGCAAAACAAACGGAATTCTCTCTCCGATACAACCATCCAATTAGGCAGATTCCCGCTAAAACAAAAATTCATTGCTCCAGTTCCTGATTATGCTGGAATGGTGGGATTGGGGAGTAACGCGAAGATCAGGACAATGATTGCCAGGAACTGCATTTAGTACCTAGTGGCTGTTGGGTCAATGCTGAGGTCACATTTGTACTGATGCACAATGGCGGCACGGCCGCACAATGGTCAGCACTGTTGCTTCACAGCATATGGGTTCAATTCCAATAAAGATCAGCACGGTAGCATAGTGGTTAGCATCAATGCTTCACAGCTCCAGGGTCCCAGGTTCGGTTTCCGGCTGGGTCACTGTCTGTGCAGAGTCTGCACGTCCTCCCCGTGTGTGCGTGGGTTTCCTCCGGGTGCTCCGGTTTCCTCCCACAGTCCAAAGATGTGCAGGTTAGGTGGATTGGCCATGATAAATTGCCCTTAGTGTCCTAAAAAGTAAGGTTAAGGGGGAGTTGTTGGGTTACGGGTATAGGGTGGATACATGAGTTTCAGTAGGGTGATCATTGCTCGGCACAACATCGAGGGCCGAAGGGCCTGTTCTGTGCTGTACTGTTCTAAATGTTCTAAAAAGATTATTATAATTATGTATCACACACTTAATTCATCCACTAGTCGGTCTCACTTCTTCAGCCCCCCAGTGTCAGACCAGAACCACCAGTACTTCACCTAAGTATTATATGGGCGGCACGGTAGCACAATGGGAGGCACAGTAGTACAGTTGCTTGACAGCGCCAGGGTCCCGGGTTCGATTCCTGCTTGGGTCACTCTCTGTGCGGAATCTGCACGTTCTTCCCGTGTCTGCGTGGGTTTCCTCCGGGTGCTCCAGTTTCCTCCCACAAGTTCCGAAGACGTGCTTGTTAGCTGAATTGGATATTCTGAATTCTCCCCCCGTGTACCCGAAAAGGCGCCGGAATGTGGCGACTCGGAGGTTTTCACAGTAACTTAATTGCAGTGTTAATGTAAGCCTACTTGTGACAATAATAAAGATTATTTTTAATATATATAAATTTAGAGTACCCAATTCACTTTTCCAATTAAGGGGCAATTTAGTGTGGCCAATCCACCTGCCCTGCACATCTTTGGGTTGTGGGGGTGAAACCCACGCAGACACAGGGAGAATGTGCAAACTCCACACGGACAGTGACCCAGAGCCGGGATCGAACCTGGGACCTTGGCACCGTGAGGCAGCAGGGCTAACCACTGTGCCACCGTACGGCCCATAAAGATTATTACAGCTTAAAATACTTCCTCCATACATATTTCCATTTTGGACTAAACCCATCTGTTGTTGTGCTGCAGGATATTTACATGGGCTGCACAGTGGTTAGCACAGTTCCTTCACAGCTCCAGGGTCCCAGGTTTGATTCCCGGCTTGGGTCACTGTCTGTGTGGAGTCTGCAAGTTCTCCCCGTGTCTGCGGGTGGGTTTCCTCCGGGTGCTCCGGTTTCCTCCCACAGTCCAAAGATGTGCAGTTTAGGTGGATTGGCCAGGCTAAATTGCCCTTAGTGTCAAAAAAAAAGGTTGAGTGGGGTTATAGGGATAGGGTGGAGGTGTGGGTTAAGGTTGGGTGCTCTTTCCAAGGGCCAGTGCAGACTCGATGGGCTGAATGGCCTCCTTCTGCACTGTAAATTCTATGATTTCAAGTGGATAAAGGATGAAAACATCACAACATTATCCCAGCAGTCATGCCAAGAAGGCTTACATCACAGAATTTGCATAATGAGCATGAATGTTAACGTTTAGTTCATTAGGTTCTTCAAGATGAGAATGAACAGGAAGCAATTTGGTCCGTTGGGCTCTATACAGTGATATTGTTTTGGTCTCATTATTTTGAAGGTTCTCAAATGACCTGAGGGAGCTTCAGCGAACAGCTGGTATCAAGGTGGTGAAGCACAGTCTCTGAATAGATCACGATCCCTGTATAGATTATTTACATCTTTTTGAAGGATTTCCTTTCTCCTTTCATATGGGTGAGATCGAGTGAGGTGTCCAGCTGTGCTAGCCCATGTGTAGCCCAGACATTATGTAGTGCCGAGCGATTTTCTGCACCTTGGCATTACAAGGAATTGCCATCGTCAAATTACCGCCAGCTACTGTTAATAAAAGATTCACTCCAGATATCCCACCTCCCCGACCCCATTCTTTCCAAACCTCGGGTCCATTGTCTGTCTGGCCATTTCTTGTGAAAATCGCAACAGGGTCAATCATGTGGCGCAGTGGGCAATGTTCCCATGTGTGAACTGGAAACAGAAGGTTCAAGTCCCATTTCAGGATTTGATGGCTACAGGAGGTGCATTCCTAACATGGCAAAACAGGTTTATTATCAGCCTGTAAATCATCGCATTCAGCCTGATCACAGATGGTAAGAGCAAGAGCGTTTCCTCGCCAGCCATGCTGTAGACGGTAAAGACAGAACGTTGCAGCACTTTGCCGAGCTACTCATAGACCAGTGTTTTCAAACTTTATCGCCCGGGACCCATTTTTATCAACCGGTCATCCTACATGACCTACTTCGGAAAACCATTTACGACCCACACCGGCTGATTTACCAGTCTCATCACACCATGCGAGGTCCAATGAGATCTCTAATGAGATTTGCATATTCCAGTATGTAGTCAGGCTCATCTGAATATGCTCTCGCCGGAATTACCCAAGGCGTGGGACCTGACCCCCATGCCTCGGAGACCCCGAGCGAGCACCGTTTTTGCCATGGTCTCCACCAACGAGGATCGCCCAGGCGATCGGGGCCTCTGGGTGATTGGGCTTTAGGCAGGGTGGTATCCTGGCAGTGCCAGGATGCCCAGGCACTTGCCACAGTGCCTGGGTGACATCTTGCCCACGCCGGGGATTGGGCTCGGGGGTACTCTGCCCTTAAGAGGTGGAGTGTGGGGGGCCTCAATGACCCCCTTTTATTGTTGAGTTGGGGATCCAGCGGCTATGGTGGTGGGGAGGAGTTAGGGATCTCGAGATCAAATGCCGTTCTGATCTCTTCCTGCACTGGCCAGTGGAGCTTGTTAATGCAGGAAATGGAACCGGATTCAGCGGGACATTCCACGCCAAGGCCCCAGAATTAAGCAGAGCCCTGGGTCATTCTCAGTGCCGGGAAATATACAGCGAAACGTGCTCAACATGGACTCCTGCATTTCCGTTAAATCGCACCCAAACTCTCTGAAGTGGGACTGGAACCTTTTATACTTGGATCACAGGGCGTCACTGGAGAGCGAACAGAAGCAAGAATCCTTCCCCTTCCACTAGAAGGATGTGGGCTCAAGTGTAGCTTCCCAAACTGTGCAAAGCCCCAGCGGAGATCAGTGAGCTAAGACGGACAGGATCATGGAAATGCTCGGAGCCACACTCGGCAGTGAGCTTACTGGTCGAGGAGCTGCTTTGATTAATTTATAATCAATTGCCAGAACAGAATTCTAATAAAAGTCTTTCCATCAGTTGAAGTGCTTTCTATTTAAAGCCCTATCTCATTGCTACTCACGCCAGACCTGGAACATGCGCTCATTTCTGGCAGAGGAACAAGGTTAATACCTACCTCGGAAACAGTAACCATCACACAGTCACAGAGCAGCTTTTTGTTTCCATTCTAATCAAAGCCTTGACTGATTGCTGGATTTTAAACAGGGACACAAAGCTCGGGAGCTGTCACCGATGTATAATTGATTGGCAACCCAGCGTTGCCAGAGTGTGTAGAGATTCGAAAATGGGCAAATCTGTCCTGTCGAGATCAATGGGCCCATTGCACCTTAAGGTCATTTTCCTGCTATGTGATCCCAGTGGGTCGAGCATAGCAACAGTGTTGATGAATCAGTGCTGTTACCCACCTTGCAGTTTTTACTATCAGCGCTTCACGTTTGCAAATACAGACTTGCATTTACGTAGCATGTTCCAGAACCTCCTTCTGACCAAAGCTGTTTAGTTGGAAGGTAGGAAACACGGCCGCCAATTTGCATGCAGCAAGGTCTCATTAAAATCAACGCGCTAATAACCACATCATCTGTTTTTAGTGATTTATCTAATTATTCCTCCTTTGTCTACTCGAGAGGGCCTAGTTTTAAGATCTGAAATTCAGCATCACTGACAAAGCGGCACTCCCTCAGTTTGGAACTGGGCGTGTCAGCCTGAATTGTAGGCCAAAGCCTCTGGACTGGGACTTGAACCCAGAACCTTCTGCGTCAGAGGCAAGAATGGTGCCCGCTGAGCCACGACTGACTCCTGATTATATCAAAGATGTTAAATGATTAATTTCTGATGCTTAGCAGAAACTACTTTGTGGTTGGAAAGACGGAGGGAAAGAACTTGCTTTTATGAAGTGCCCTTGGTGACCTTGGGATGACCCGAAGCTCATATTTTACTCTTAATTGCGGGTTCAAATAATCGTTTTCTTTATTGAATTCCTTCCTGGATAATCTTTAACCCACACCAGGTGCTTTATCGAGGTCCACAGGTGCAGCACTGTATAAAATATTTACTTCAGTGTATTATGCCTGAAGCTTGTTTAATTACAGGTACGCACTGGACTGGAACCAGGGAGAAAGTTGGAGAATGGCAGTAGATGTATTTACTCATTTGGAGAGCCAGCCAGCCCATACGTTCTGGGCCGTTCTCCTGTGTTGTAACAATACTGTGACTTTTTTTTTTTTAATTTAGATTACCCAATTATTTTTTCCAATTAAGGGGCAATTTAGCGCGGCCAATCCACCTACCCTGCACATCTTTGGGTTGTGGGGGCGAAACCCACGCAGACACGGGGAGAATGTGCAAACACCACACGGACAGTGACCCAGAGCCGGGATCGAACCTGGGACCTCAGCGCCGTGAGGCGGTTGTGCTAACCACTAGGCCACCATGCTGCCCTACAATACTGTGACTCTTGATATGATGGGAGCAATACTCTTCCCTTTTTGTTTCTTTATTCTTTCATGGGCATTTGTTGCCTCTAATTGAACTGAGTGACTTGCTCGGCCATCTCAGAGGGGCGGTTAAGAGACAACCTCAGTGCTATGGGTCTGGAGTCACATGTCGGCCAGATTGGGTAAGGACGGCAGATCTCCTTCCGTAATGGACACGAGGGAACCAGATGGGTTTTCATGATAAATGACAATTTTCAATTACAGATGATTAATTGAATTAAAATTCCACCAACTATTTGCGATTTCTAAAACTGTGAGGAAATGTTACTTAGTGCACCCCAGGAGTGATAGCACTGACCAATATATATCTTTAATGTCAAAACAAACTTTAATTTAAACACAGAATTAACCACATTAGCAACAAAGAAATAGCTTTACAGTTAACGGTTACAACAGTTCTTAAGTAAAAGAGTAAACTTACTTCTTAAACCTGCCACTATATTCCAATTAAGCAAACCAATATCTTTCAAATACCACTCATGAATAAAGTTAGTAATCGGGTTTCTACTTGCTCCTCTCTGTGCAGAATCTTTGGAAAGAGAACCTTCAGAACCAATATGAAAAACCTCGGATCAGATGAGGGTTCTAAGGCCAAATGCCTTTACAGACAGCTCTAGCTCCTCCCATTAACGACATCATCTGTACCCAAAGCATGAGGCATTCTTTTGTCCCTTCTTACAAGATGTCCCTGGACTTGTTAAGCCAGGTCCAAACACAATACGCCTCATAAATTATCTACACCCCAAGGGTCCCTTCAATCTTAAACAATATTCCATTAGTTAGCTATCTGTAAACAAGTAAATGGTTCTCAAAATCTATTAGCAGAACATTTTACCTGCAAATCAATGACACAATTTTGTGGCACCTCAATCACCACTCTAGCAATCATTCTGTCTGCATGCATCTTAACCCAGGTTTTAATAACATTACTGCAAAAAAATATAAACGATGAGAGTTTCTTGCATTCATCAAACTGTCCCTATCAGTCTCAGGGCAGGTACAGCACGGGTTAGACACAGAGTGAATCTCCCTCTACATGGTCCCTTCTGGGGCAACTATAGTATTTGTTAAATATAAAGTAAGGCTCCCTCTACACTATTCCATCAAACACTTCCAGGAAGGTACATCATGGGTTTAACATAGAATAATGTCCAGCGTAGTTACCTCCATTCCAGAATGTCAGCCACCACAAAATTATTGAAGCTTATCTGCCACAGTGAAAACTTGGTGTTACATAGTTACCCCATGTCCAGGATAGTGAATGACAACTCAGTACTTGAAAACAGGTCAGTAAAACTGTTAAAGTCATCACTCCAGATGAAGGATTAGTACCTTGGAGCGACATGGACTAAATGGCCTCCTTCTGTGTTGTAAATTCTGATTTTTGTTTTAAAGAGTTGGTGTGCAAGGGCTTCCTTTATCGAAAATACCCCTCGTTATCCTACCAAAAACTTGCAACCTTGATGAAGAGTCCTGGGCATCAAACTTGACACTTCTAGACGTGGTTTTCCACGACATGAATCTGTAGATACAAACCATCCGTCAGCTTTTCCCGAGCTGCACCTCTATGTGAAGTATTGGCGCGATAAACAGAGGTCTCTTTGTTCTAAGGCTGCTGAAAAATGATGTGACTAATAAAATTGTATCCATAGGGACAGACAGCCCTGATATATCTGCACATTGTATAGTTGATCATTGCCTATTACCCAAACATCAGCAAACAATTCCGACATGACCAAGGTTGACAAATTTGTTGCTTTGATCTTTTTTTGTCAATATCGGCACGCCATTTGGGTTTTTGAAATTTGGCTCCCCAGGTGAGCAGAGCAGAATGTAACTGGGTGTGCGGGGGAGGGGGAATCACAAAATCTTTACAGTGCAAAAGGAGGCCATTCAACCCATCGAGTCTGCACTGGCTCTCTGAAAGAGCATTCTCCCCAATCCCATTTCCCTGCCTTATCCCTGGAACGTTGCACCTCATATTCTATCTTTTCTGATAGCAATCCAATTTTTTTGAATGCCTCGATCTATCGCCCTCTCGGGAAGTTTGTTCTAGATTCCAACCACCCTCTGGGTGGGAAGAACAAATTCCTCGCGTTGCTTTTACTCCTTTTGTCAATGGTTTTTGTAAAATAAATTTTGAGAACCCAATTCTTCTTTTTCCAATTAAGGGGCAATTTAGCGTGGCCAACTCACCTACTATGCGCATTTTTGGGTTGTGGGGGTGAGACCCACACAGACACAGGTGGAATGTGCAAACTCCACACAGATTGTGACCCGGAGCCGGGGTTGAACCACGGACCTTAGCAGCGTGAGGCAGCAGTGCTAACCACTGGGCCACCATGCCACCCTCCTTTTGTCAATTATTTTGAATTTGTGCCCTTCTAGTTTTTGATCTCTTGAGCGGGAACAAAGTCTCGCTGTTTACCCTGTCCCCACCCCTCAGGATCTTGAATACCTCAATCAAGTCTCCTCTCAGTATTCTGAAGATTCCAAGTTTAGGTTATCGAAACCTGGAGATTTTTAGAAGAAACCGGAGCCTTTCACTTGATCAGTATCCTTGCCGCCAAACTCTAATGTACACTCCCCACCCCGGCACACTGTAAATCTAAATATTGCAGCATCTCACCAAGGTTATTTTTGCAACTTCAACCATCAAGAACAAGAGCAGTAATGTTGCATCCAATTATGCACCATTCTGCCGAGGATGTATTTCACCATTTATTCATCGTCGCTGCATCAACATCCAGGAATTCCCTGGCTGATGTCAGTACGGAATTTCCACAAGGACTGTAATGGTTCTCTATCTGCTGTGGCTACTCAGGATGGCGATAAATGCCAGCCTTTCCATTGATGACCAAATCCTGAGGACCAATAATCAAAGACCTGAGGTGGATAAGAATTTCAGGAGCATGGTTGAAAAATGAGGTGATGGGCTGTGGAGTTTGCATGAACAAGGGGCTGGCACCAAACTCTGGACATTTGAGTACCCTTGTTCGACTGGCCAATGTCTTACTCAAAGTAGACAGCCAAATAGTTCATGATGATTTGACAATGGAGGCCCACCAGAAACGGGTGAGTACCATAGGCAGTCAGAGGGGGCTTGAATCTAAACATTTTAATCGGTGTTCAACTGTCCATTGCTCCAGCCCCTGGATGTTGGGACACAGCCTTAAACCACCACCAGGCATGTAGAGGTCAGTCTCTGTTGATGAATGTTGCATTGTAGCTTGGACCAAAATGTAACCAGTTCATTATAAACTCAAGTCTCATTTGGAAAATCAAAGGAAGATTCGAGAAATAATAATTGGAAATGTGCAACAGGTCTTCAGGACATGGGAACGAAGATGGCCTTCAAGTGTGTTCCTTCATTTAGATTTTGTTTGATTTGTATCTTAACTTTGTTTTTCCACGTTTGATTGACCCTTAGTACGGTTGACCAACAAAAATCAGGCTTGAAAGCTCCAAATTGACTTATCTACATCTATCTACATCCTTTTGGAGATTGCTACTGCATTTTGAGTGGGAAAATTACTGACTGATTTCGCTGCTGGATGGCCTAGATCTAAGTTTAATATTCTACCGCCTTATGCTGGATGCCCACCAGAGTAAATAGTTTTCCCATAACTTACCGTGTCAAATCCTTTTAACGTTTTAAGCATCTCAATCAGATCATCTCCATTTATTTTTACACAAGGGATTACAAGCCAACTTTCTGAAACATTGGAACAGAAATAGGCCATTTAATCTATTCAGAGAAATCATTGCTGATCTGTGACTCAGCTCCTTATAAACGACTATGGCCCTTAATATCCTTTGGATAACAAAAAACTATTAATCTCAGATTTGAAGTTAACAATTGATTTAAATACAAATCATCTGGCAACCTTTGTATAATCAGTGTTTCCTAATTTCCCTCCTGGAAAGTTTGGCTCCAGGTTTTAGACTATGCTCTCTAGACTTAGATTTTCTTACGATGGGAAACGGTTTCTTTATACGTTTCCCTCACCTTCTTGAAAACCTAGAATCCGTACAGTTCAGGAGGAGGCCATTCAGCCCATTGAGTCTGCACCGTCCCTCCAAAAGAGCATTCTACCTAGGTCCACTCCCCCGCTCCATCCCCGTACCCCGTGCATTGAGCACGGCCAATCCACCGAACCTGCACATCTTTGGACACTAAGGACTGAAATGTCCACCATGGCCCCCCATCTGCAACAATCACAGGTTCACGCCAGCCATAATGGACGCCACCTTTTAAGAGATGGAGACAGGACAAGGTGACATTGACAGCGAAAAGGCATCAACTGTCCAACAGGAACAAACTACTACATTTACAAATCAAAAACTTCCTCCGCAAGGGCAGCACGGTGGCGCAGTGAGTAGCACAGCAGCCTCATGGAGCCGAGGTCCCAGGTTCGATCCCGGCTCTGGGTCACTGTCCGTGTGGAGTTTGCACATTCTCCCCGTGCTTGCGTGGGTTTCGCCCCCACAACCCAAAGATGCGCAGGCTAGGTAGATTGACCATGCTAAATTGCCCTCTTAATTGGGTACATAGAACATAGAACAGTACAGCACAGAACAGGCCCTTCGGCCCTCGATGTTGTGCCGAGCAATGATCACCCTACTCAAACCCACGTATCCACCCTATACCCGTAACCCAAGAACCCCCCTTAATCTTACTTTTTTAGGACACTACGGGCAATTTAGCATGGCCAATCCACCTAACCCGCACATCTTTGGACTGTGGGAGTAAACCGGAGCACCCGGAGGAAACCCACGCACACACGGGGAGGACGTGCAGACTCCGCACAGACAGTGACCCAGCCGGGAATCGAACCTGGGACCCTGGAGCTGTGAAGCATTTATGCTAACTACCGTGCTGCCCATAACTCTAAGTTTATTTTCAAAAAACTTCTTCTGCAAAGAGATGACAACATATACACGGGTGGCGAAACATTCCATGATAAAGGAACTGCTCAACGCAGGCAACTTAGGTGGAGGCAACTGTGGGAATGTACGGACGACTGTTAGAAGAGGCACGTTCCCCCCCCCCTTTAACGAGACGCGAGAAAAATGGGAGGAAGAGCTGGGGATAGAAGTAGGGTGGCGACTCTGGAACAAAGTACTGAACAGGGTAAACTCCACCTCCACGTGCGCAAGTCAAAACCTAATGCAGCTGAAAGTGATACGCAGAGCGCACCTAACTAGAACGCGAATGAGCAGGTTCTTCTCTGAGGTGGAGGACAAATGTGATTGGTGCCAGGGAGGCCCGGCCAACCATACCCACATATTCTGGGCATGCCACAGACTAGCTGGGTTCTGGGCTGCCTTCTAATGTCCCATGGTTGTGGGGGTGAGGGTGGAGCCAAACCCCGAAAGTGGCAGTCCTTGGGGTATCGGACCAGCCAGAACTCTTCATGGGGAGGGGGTGGGGGCCGAGGCTGTTGCCTTTGCTTCCCTAATCGCCTGCTGAAGAATCCTGTTCGGCTGGCGATCAGCAGCACTGCCCAAAGCTGCCGACTGGCTGTCCGACCTCTCGGAATTACTCCAAACGGAGAAAATCAAATTTGCCACCCGGGGGTCGGAAGAGGGCTTCCGCAAGACGTGGAAGCCACTCGCCAAATTCTTCCAGAACCTGTTTGTAGCCGATAGGCTGGGAGGGGGTCATGCGACCCATGGTTAGCAAAAGGAAGAGAAGGAGTGGAGCGGGGAGGGGGGGTAAAAACCCACATATCCTTCCTACTGTATAATGCTCAAGCTGTTCACCATACTCAAGGTGTGGACTAACCAGGGCTTTGTTTGACTGAAGCATGACTTAGGACATACAGTGCAGAAGGAGGCCATTCGGTCCATCGAGTCTGCACCGACCCACCTAAGCCCTCACTTCCACCCTATCCCCATAACCCCTCCTAACCTTTTTGGTCACTAAGGGCAATTTATCATGACCAATACACTTTATCTGCACGTCTTTGGACTGTGGGAGGAAATCGGAGCACCCGGTGGAAACCCACGCAGACACGGGGAGAACGTGCAGATTCCGCACAGACAGTGACCCAGCGGGAATCGAACCTGGGACCCTGGTGCTGTGAAGCCACAGTGCTACCCACTTGTGCTGCCCAACTTCTACTTGGTTATGTTCTTGACCTCTCGATGTAAATGTGTCTGCTCCAAATATAAGCCTCTAAGCCTTGGCGTCATTGGTGAATGTGCGCTGCACCACATCCAAGGCCAATAATTGTTCCGAGACCAGAACTGAATGCAGTACTGTTTCTCTCTCCACAGATGCTGCCAGATCTGCTGCGTTGTTTCCTGAATTTTCTGCTTTTATTACACCATTATCACAAACCTTCCGAAAATAGCGTGGGAGTTGCAGGGGAACCTGCAGCTGTGTGTGTTGGAGTATCTCACGATCAATTCACCAGTCATCAATTCCGTTAACATCAGCTCCCTTTTCACAATGTACGATTCGCTGCTCCCATTGATTGTACGAGTGTCGTGTCTTGAGAAATGTTAAACGCGTCAAGAGGTGAAAAAAGGTTATTTTACAATTAAAGCCCATTCCTCTAGCGGAGTAAACATTTCCACTGGACACCTATCCCTCCTACACATTCACTCTTCAGAGAGAGATGAATATATTTTTACACTATTTTAACTTGGGTTGAGGGAACATCATATTGACGTTCTCTGATGCCACCTGTGCAGGCATTTAGCGGGACAGCATTAGAGATGGGTGAAGTAATGTACTTTTGTGGAAATCACTGGGAATGGGAGTATACACTCACTAGTTTGATACAAAAGAATGTGGATGAACAGGGATTCAAATACCGGGTTTTGTGAAAGTGGCAGCATGCTGGATTAAAGCCATAAAGACTCATTAGCATTTGGAGTTTTGCAGTCAGAATGCATGAAAATGAAATGGTTGTAATAAACGGATCAGACAATGGTTAGAGGTCATTGTTAAACTATTGAGTGTAATTTTAGGCACCTCAGCAGCACCACCACCTAATGGGCAATTAGGGATGGACAATAAATGCTGGTGATGCCCACGTCCCATAAATGAATAGAAAATAAGTATTTTAGAGAAAGTCATTAAAGTTAGAGAAAGTCATTAAAGTCAGAGAAAGAATTAAGCGTGAATTCATATGGTTAACCATATGGGTGTCACGGTAGCACAGTAAGTAGCACTGTTGCTTCACAGCACCAGCGTCCCTGCTTCGATTCCCGACTTGGGTCACTGTCTGTGCGGAGTCTGCACGTTCTCCCCATGTCTGCGTGGATTTCCTCTGGGTGCTCAGGTTTCCTCCCACAAGTCCCAAAAGACGTGCTTAGAACATAGAACAGTACAGCACAGAACAGGCCCTTCGGCCCTCGATGTTGTGCCGAGCCATGATCACCCTACTCAAACCCACGTATCCACCCTATACCCATAACCCAACAACCCCCCACTTAACCTTACTTTTTAGGACACTACGGGCAATTTAGCATGGCCAATCCACCTAACCCGCACATCTTTGGACTGTGGGAGGAAACCGGAGCACCCGGAGGAAACCCACGCACACACGGGGAGGACGTGCAGACTCCGCACAGACAGTGACCCAGCCGGGAATCGAATCTGGGACCCTGGAGCTGTGAAGCATTTATGCTAACCACCATGCTACCGTGCTGCTTGTTAGGTGAATTGGACATTCTGAATTATCCCTCTGTGTACCTGAACAGGAGCCGGAGTGTGGCGACTAGGAGATGTTCACAGTAACTCAATTACAGCGTTAAAGTAAGCCTACTTGTGACAATAAAGATTTTTTTTTAATTACAAGGAGACAATTGAGATAATAGGACTGTAACTACTGGAGCTGTGAAGGAAATTAGATGTTTTTAAAGTTACAAAGTTTTGATGGTGAAAATCTGTTTCCTTTGAGTAAATAGGGGTCATCAGTTTGCAAGTTGTCACCAAGCAAAAGTGAATAGAAAGTTTAGAAGAAATTTCTTTGTCTGAAAATTATCTACGGGGCAGTTGAATCAAAGACTTGCATCTTTTCGGGGATATTTCTTTGAAGCAGAGGAAGATGCAGTGCTCGGAGGAGGAAACACTGGCATGATGGGCCGAGTGGTCCTCTGAGGCTGTAAAATTATTGAACTCTGAGTTAAAATAGCAAACTATTGCTTCACTAGTCAAGGCACTAATTTTTTTTTTTGAAATAATTTTTATTGAAAGGTTTTGAATTTATACAACAATAACACACCATAGTAAAATACCAAAAATAACAATAATATTAACAATCATAAACATTCGCCCCACCTCCATGAACAACACAGCATTTTAACAACAACGCAAATTAACACAATATAAAATTACAGAATAGACACTACCATAACCCCCCCCCCCCCCACTCCCCACTCCCCGGGTTGCTGCTGCTATTGACCAAGATACCTATCTTTGAGCCAGGAAGTCCAGAAAAGGCTGCCATCATTTATAGAACCCTTGTATTGATCCTCTCAGGGCAAATTTGACCCTTTCCAATTTTATAAATCCTGCCATGTCACTGATCCAGGTCTCCACACTTGGGGGCCTTGCATCCTTCCACTGTAGCAGAATCCTTCGTCGGGCTACTAGGGACGCAAAGGCCAGAACACCGGCCTCTTTCGCCTCCTGCACTCCCGGCTCTACCGCAACTCCAAAAATCGCGAGTCCCCACCCTGGTTTGACCCTGGATCCAACCACCCTCGACACCGTCCCTGCCACCCCCTTCCAGAATTCTTCCAGTGCTGGGCATGCCCAGAACATATGGGCGTGGTTATAGTCAAGGCACTAATAACCGGTCATCAATCACCAAAGGTTCTACAACTCAATGAAACGGAGTTGGTACAAATGTTGGACTTGAAGGGCAAAAGCTCAACTAAATCTCCCAGGTGCGGGTTCAGAGATGGGGCCGGAGCTTGTTAGTGCAGGAAATGGGACTATGTGCGCGTCGCTGAGGCCCAGAGGTGAAGCTGAGTCCCGTTTAATAGCGGGGTCATTCTCGCCGCTGCAAGCACCGGGAAAAGCCCGGCTAAACGCGGCTAACGTGGGACTCTGTTTCATGTCCGTTAAATCGAGCCCATGGACATTGGAAAACCTTATGATATCGTTAACTGAACCTTGGTTTATCCTTTTTGACTTGGACGAATGGACGGGATGTTTTTCAGCCTAATTTTCTGACTACACAAATATAGGTGGGAAAGTAAGTTGTAAGGAGGATACAAAGAGTCTGCAAAGGAATATAAATAGGCAAAGTGAGTGGGCAAAATATTGTTAGATGGAGAATAATTAGGGGAAATTTTGAAGGTATCCACTTTGACAGAAAGACTGGAAAGCAGAATATTATTTAAATAGACAATATAAAACGCTCTGTACCGAGGAACCCGGATTGTATTGTACAAGAACACAACACATTAGCATGCAGGTACAACAAGTAATTAGGAAGGAAAATTGAATGTTGGTGCTTATTGTAAAGGGGGTGATATATAAAAGTCTTGCTACAACTGTACAAGGCATTAATGAGACCCCACCTGGAGTACGATGCAGAGTTTGGCCTCCTTATTTACAAAGGAGGATATATTTGCATTCAAGGTAGTTCCGAGTAGGTTCACAAGGTTGATTTCCTAGAATGAAGGGGGTTGTCTTGTGAGGACGTATTGACCAAGTTGGGTCTATGCTCATTGGAGTTTAGAAGAATGAGAGGGGATCTAATTGAATCAAATAAGATTCTATGGGTACATGACTGGTTAGATTGTGAGAAAACGTCCTCTCCCATGAGAGAATCTAAAACCAAGAGGAATAGTTTAGAAATAAGGTGTCGCCCATTTAAGCCTGAAATGCAAAGGAATTTCTTCTCAGGGTCGTTAGTCTTTAGAATTCTCATCGCCATGTACTGTAGTGGATTGTTTATATTAATGGCTGAGTTAGAGAGATTTTTGATCAACAAAGAAGTTGAGTGTTATAAGGGATAGCCGGGTAAATGGCGTGATGGCCAGTCAGATCATCCATGATCTTATTGAGTAGAGCAGGCTTGATGGGCTGAATGGCCTACTCCTATTTCTCACGATTTAAAGTTCAACTATGACCTGAATACAAACTTGGACTGTTCTTCACACTGAGCGATTGATTGGTGGATTGGGCTTCAGGCGTCATTAAGATGCTTTGATGACATTGCAGATTGCTATTAATTAAACTGGCAGATAGTGGTTAGCACTGCTGCCTCACGGCGCTGAGGACCTGGGTTCGATTCCGGCCTCGGGTGACTGTCTGTGTGGAGTTTGCCCTGTTTCCCCGTGACAGCGTGGGTTTCCTCCGGGTGCTCCGGTTTCCTCCTACAGTCCAAACATAAGCAGGTTAGGTGGATTGGCCGTGATAAATTGCCCTTAATGTCCAAAAAGGTTAGATGGGGTTACTGGGTTATGGGGATAGGGGGGACGTGTGGCCTTAAGTAGGGTGCTCTTGGGCAATATGTTGGAACAGTGCTTAGCACTGCCGCCTCGCGGCGCCGAGGTCCCAGGTTCAATCCCGACTCTGGGTCACTATCCGTGTGGAGTTTGCACATTCTTCCCGTGTTTGAGTGGGTCTCACCCCCACAACCCAAAGATGTGCAGGGTAGGTGAATTGGCCATGCTAAATTGCCCCTTAATTGGAATAAATAAATCGGGTACACTAAATGTATGGGAAAAAAAGTTTGTTTTTTTTAAAAAGTAGGGTACTCTTTCCAAGGACCGGTGCAGACTCGATGGGCTGAATGGTTTCCTGTACTGTAAATTCTATGATTTTATAACTCCTCTGTGCGGAAGCATTTTTCTCGCTAGCGGAGAGAGAGAACTTAATTGAACCGAACAGGAATAATAATGAACAATAATCTTTATTATTGTCACAAGTAGGCTTACATTAACACTGCAATGAAGTTACTGTGAAAATCCCCTGGTCGCCACATTCCGGCGCCTGTTCAGGTACACGGAGCGAGAATTCAGAATGTCCAATTCACCTAACAGCATGGGCGCGATTCTCCCGACTCACGAAAATTCGGAGAATAGCGGGCGGCGTAAATTTTTACGGAACGCAGGTCCGACGCCCTCCCGCTATTCTCCCCCCCCCCCCCCCACGCCCGCCTCCCGACACGAATCGCTGCCCGCCGTTTTTTTACGGCGAGCAGCTATTCACCCCTGGCCGATGGGCCGATTTCCAAGGCCTTTACGGCCGTTTTTATGAACGTAAAACACACCTGGTCTGACCGTTCGTAAAAACGGCCGTAAAGTCCTGATCTGGGGAACCATGGCACCGATTGGCACGGCAGTACCACGGCCGTGCCAAGGGTGCCATGGGTCCGCGATCGGTGCCCACCGATCGCGGGCAGCGGGTACTTACCCCGTGCACTCTTTCTCCCTCCGCCGCCCCGATGGATCCATCCGCGGGGCTTCTGCGGGGCATAACGGCCCGCACATGCGCGATGACGTCATCCGTGCATACGGGGGTTGGAGTCGTCCAATCCGCGCATGCGCGGCTGACGTCATCTGACGCGTCAGCCATCGCTAACTCTGGCTAGCGGGCTTAACGAAATTCGTTAACGAACCGATTCAGCTCCCCGGTCGGGGGGGGGGCGGAGGCTGGCGTCAAACGCGCCCGTTTTTGACGCCAGCTTCCCGAGTTTTCGTGACTAGGGAAAATCGCGCCCCACGTCTTTCGGGACTCGCGGGAGGAAACTGGAGCACCCGGAGGAAACCCACGCAGACACGGGGAGAACGTGAGGACTCCACACAGACTGTGGCCCAAGTGGGAATTGAACCTGGGACCCTGAGCTGTGAAGCAACAATGCTAACCACTGTGCCGATACATAGCATGGCCCCAGCTATATGCAACACCTGATTCTGGGGCCCTACTAGTGGCAGCAATGAGGACTGTGGAGCAATGGGAGTTTACAGCTTCCAGACAGTAGCTGGACCACACAACTGGTGAGGTTCCAGGTTATTTTCTCGCTTTGTGCTGAATTAACTGGTATCTGCTCGGCACTGTGCAGATGCGCAAACACCCGAGCTGGGGATGAGTGGGTGTGAATAACCAGCCAGCGTTCCTAATCTGCTATCAGGCCCAGACTCCTGCTGGAGTATGTGCCTTTTTGGGCCTTCGATGCGGTTCCTCAGTGATGCCGGGGAAGTTGACCAGCCCATTGACTTATTGTTTAGGACCCGAAATGAAAATGGTCGCTCAGGGAGCGGACGCCATGAGTCAGCATGTCCAAGAGAGGGGGAGGGGAATTCACGGAAGGAGGCAATGGGAGGGAAATTGCACTTTGTAAAATTAACTACCTGGTCGAATTGCCATTCTATTAATTGTTTTTGACACAACAGCTGTGGGCCGAGAGGATCATCACAATCTGTCACAGCTGCCTGCTTAACCACAAAAACTACAGGCATAGTGGTAATGCATCTCATTTAGTGAGGCAACATTAAAGTGGGACACTGTTAGCCACTGGTATCGCTTACAAACAGATTGTGTCAGACCAGAGTCAGACACAGGCTGCCACTCAGTAGGGCAGTGTGAGTACCTGAAATAGCAGACGCGAGCCAAGTTTAGTAAAGGAGATGTAGAGCTTCACTGATACTGTGTAGTGTGGAAGAGATGTCAGGTTACAGGATTAAGTAATCAGTGGCTGAGTGAATCCTTTATGAATGCTGATGCCGCTGTCTCCAAATGGCCTCGGTGCTCTGGTGCATGGAGCAGGGTCATTAAACACACAAGCCTTGGTGCCGGGGCACCTTAGAAAAGGTGCCATCTAACATGGCATTATGTTGGGACCAGGCTAGGGCTGGAAGGTTTGTGTATCTTATCTCGTGTGAATAAGAAGGCATGGCTTGAAGTCCAACTCCAGAGTTTGGAATGCAGAGACTTAGACTTAGAACATACAGTGCAGAAGGAGGCCATTTGGTCCATTGAGTCTGCACCAACCCTCTTAAGCCCTCACTTCCAACCTATCCCCATAATCCAATAACCCCTCCTAACCTTTTTTTGGTCACTAAGGGCCAATCTACCTAATCTGCACGTCTTTGGACTGTGGGAGGAAACCGGGGCACCCGGCGGAAACCCACGCAGATACGGGGAGAACGTGCAGACTCCGCAGGGGACCCAGCGGGGAATCGAACCTGGGACCCTGGCGCTGTGAAGCCACAGTGCTATCCACTTGTGCTGCCCAAAGAGGTTCTAATAATAATAATCTTTATTAGTGTCACAAGTAGGCTGACATTAACACTGCAATGAAGTTACTGTGAAAATCCCCTCGTCGCCACATTCTGGCGCCTGTTCGGAAACAGCGAGAGAGAATTCAGGATGTCCAATTCACCTAACAAACATGTATTTCGGGACTTCTGGGAGGAAACCGGAGGACACGGGCAGAATGTGCAGACTCCAGACAGTCACCCAAGCCGGGAATCGAGCCAGGCCCCTGGGACATCTTTTGGATGAAACGTTAAACTGAGTCCCTATCTTCCTTCTCAGGTGAACATAAAATATCCCTTGCGTCTATTCAAAGAACAGGGGTGTCCTCCCCAACATCTTAGCCAATGTTTATCCCTCAACCATTACTGAAAATAGATGACCTAGTCATTCCCTCGCATGCTTTTCTGGGATCTTGCTGCCTGCAAATTGATTGCTGCATCCTACATTACAACAGTGACTGCAAAATGCTTCAGACGACCTTCCCTAATGAAGGGCACTATATAAATGGATGTTATTTTTTTATAAATTTAGAGTACCGAATTCATTTTTTCCAATTAAGGGGCAATTTAGCGTGGCCAATCCACCTACCCGGCACATCTTTGGGTTGTGGGGGCGAAACCCACGCAGACACGGGGAGAATGTGCAAACTCCACACGGACAGTGACCCAGAGCCGGGATTGAACCCGAGACCTCGACGCCGTGAGACTGCAAAGCTAACCACTAGGCCACCGTGCTGCCCTCATGGAAGTTATTTTTAACCGGATCTATAAACTTGCATGAATGGAATTTTTTTTTTAACTGGATCTATAAAATTGAAGGATGTTAAGTGACAACTTCAGGGGCAGCTCGGAGCGCAGTGGGTTAGCACTGCTGCCTCACGGCGCCGAGGTCCCAGTATTTATCCCAGCCCTGGGTCACTGTCCGTGTGGAGTTTGCACATTCTTCCCGTGTCAGCGTGGGTTTCACCCCCACAACCCAAAGATGTGCAAGCTAGGGCCTCGCTAAATTGCCCCTTAATTGGAAAAAATGAATTGGGTACTCTAAAAAATGAATTGGGTACTCTATAAAATTAATTGGGTACTCTTAAATTTATTTTAAAAAAGTAACAACTTCAAAGAGAAAGTGGGTGAATTAAAAAATGTAGAAAGCAAGGTGCAGCAATCTTTGTTCTGAACCTCACCCTGTGCTGCTATGGGCTTAGTAACATTGATGGGGTGGAGACTTTTTCATTGGCAGGTTTAATAACCTGGTAATTATGGTTGTGGGTCGAGAAGTTGAGTTCCAAGTCTTACAACAGCAAACTGTGAAATAGAATTCCGTAAACGTGGCCATTATAGACAATGGGCACGAAGGCTCCAGACATCCTTTCAAGCTCAAGGGACGGGAGCTTGCTCTCCTTACCCAGCCTGGACCTGTGGGGGTTGTCAAGCTCTCTAGGGTTGGCCTGGAGTCTCCAGGAATTAAGAATTAATCCCTTGGATACTGCCACTAGCAACTAGGTAGAAATATCCTGGGGGAAATAGAACATAGAACATGCAGAGCAGAAGGAGGCCATTCGGCCCATCGAGTCTGCACCAAGCCACTTAAGCCCTCACTTCCACCCTATCCCCCGAACCCAATAACCCCTCCTAACTTTTTTTTGGACACTAAGTGTAATTTATCAAGGGGCAGCACGGTGGCACAGTGGTTAGCATTGCTGCCTACGGCGCTGAGGACCCGGGTTCGCATCCCGGCCCTGGATCACTGTCCGTGTGGAGTTTGCACATTCTCCCCGTGTCTGCGTGGGTTTCGCCCCCACAGCCCAAAGATGTGCAGGGTAGGTGAATTGGCCATGCTAAATTGCCCCTTAATTGGAAAAAATTATTGGGTACTCTAAATTTATAAAAAAAAAAAAAAAAAGTGTAATTTATCATGGCCAATCCACCTAACCTGCACATCTTTGGACCGTGGGAGGAAACCGGAGCACCCGGAGGAAGTAGTTTGAAAATAGTTTGCCCCTTTTTCGAACATTTGCGTTTATTAGTTATTTTTAAAAATTGGAAATGAGAATACATTCAACTATTGGCAAACTATCGTCCCACACAACGTTGGCTGACATGACATCCTTTGGGCAATGATGACTCATAATCCCACATGCAAAACAAACGGTGCTGTCAGCTATCAAGGGGGATTTAAACTTCCATTAAACAGGTTGAGATTTGGCAATAAACTCCACAACATACAAATTAATTATTACAAATTTGTAGCTTAGCTATGGGGGTCACGGGCAGCGCAGTGGCACAGTGGTTAGCATTGCTGCCTACGGCGCTGAAGACCTGGGTTCGAATCCCGGCCCTGGGTCACTGTCCGTTTGGAGTTTGCACATTCTCCCCGTGTCTGCGTGGGTTTCGCCCCCACAACCCAAAAAAAAAGATGTGCAGGGTAGGTGAATTGGCCATGCTAAATTGCCCCTTAATTGGAAAAAATAATTGGGTACTCTAAATTTATTTTAAAAACATTTTTTTTTAACTATGGGGGTCACGGTAGCACAGTGGTTAGCACTATCGCTTCACAGCTCCAGGGTCCAGGTTCGATTCCCCGCTTGGGTGACTGTCTGCATGGAATCTGCACGTTCTCCCCATGTCTGCGTGGGTTTCCTCCGGGCGCTCCGGTTTCCTCCCACAGTCCAAAGATGTGCGGGTTAGGTGGATTGGCCATGCTCAATTGCCCCTTAGTGTCCAAAAAAAGGTTAGGTGGGGTTACTGGGATAGGGTGGAGCTGTCGGCTTAAGTAGGGTGCTCTTTCCAAGGGCTGGTACAGACTCGATGGGCGGAATGGCTTCCTACTGCACTGTAAATTCTATGATTCTGTGAAACAGAACTTTGCCTCTGAAGTTGCAATTGGTGTAATTGAACCTGTTGTAGGTCAGCATGTGCAGGAACTTTTTAAAAATAAATTTAGAGTACCCAATTCATTTTTTCCAATTAAGGGGCAATTTAGCGTGGCCAATCCACCTAACCTGCACATCTTTGGGTTGTAGGGGCGAAACCCACCCAAACACGGGGAGAATGTACAAACTCCACACGGACAGTGACCCAGAGCCGGAATTGAACCTGGGACCTCGGCGCCGTGAGGCAGCAGGGCTAACCCACTGCGCCACCGTGCTGCCGTGTGCGGGAACTTGATGGCCAACTGTCCTTTTCAGGTTCCATACTTTTCTCTTGCACTGAGATTTTTAATTCCTTTATTGGTGAACACACCGGCTCCAGCTTGTGACAGCGGAGTCAAGTGATTTCAAAACGTGAGATCGGTCGGTGTTTGTTGTGAAAGAATATCCAGGGATATAGAACAAAGGCAAATAGTTGGAATTGAGGTATGGTTCAGCCATCTCCTCATTGACTGGTGGAACATTCTTGTGGGGCCGAATGGCCTTCTCCTGTTGCCGTGTTCCTGACACAGACTGAAACAACCAAAATGCATCCTTTTCAAGTGTAAAAGTTTCAAGATCTTCTTTCTTACTTGGCCCAGGTGGCATTTTGGTTTAATTGATATCGTCTGGCTTTTAACGATGGGTTTAGCACCTATCGGAGATTAGATGAGTTATGTAGGACCAGACTAAGGGGGCCGACCGCCTTGCGTTTCACACACGCCACGTCAGCTGCTGCTTCTTGAATAGCAGGGTATCTAATTGGTCAGTTACTGTTCTTATACTCCAAGGTGGCACTTTTACTTGCCACCAAAATTAACAAAACCTTACTTATGGTTGAGGAAGGGCTCTCCTGGACAAAGATGTTCGACTCAAGTTTAAATTTTAGAGAAAGAGAAAGACTTGCATTGATATATTTCTATGACCTCCCCAAAGTGCATTACAGCACTTTCACTGTAGTTACCGTTATCATGTAGGAAATATGACACTCAGTCTAAACACTGCAAGATCCCATAAACAGCAATGAGATGGCCAGTTAATGGGGGCGATTCTCTAATATGGAGCCCAAGTGTTCGCGCCGTCGTGAACGCCGTCGCATTTCACGATGGTGCGAACCGGGCCCTGGTACGACCGATTCTGGCCCACACAGGGGGCCAGCACGGCGCTGGAGCGGTTCACGCCGCTCCAGCCTCCTTTCGCGGCGCCAAATGGGCACCGCGCCAACCTGCGCATGTGCGGGGGACTTCTTTAGCGCGCCGGCCCCGGGAAGTAGGCCCGGGGGGAGAGGCTGGCCCACCGATCGTGGCCAGACCCCATCGGAAGCCCCTTCCCGGTGAAGGAGCCCCCCCCCCCCCGCCCCACAGACTGCCCCCTGACCGTTCTCGCAGAGTTCCCGCCGGCAGTGACCAGGGGTGAACGGCGCCGGCGGGACTCTGTTGTATTGATGCGGCCGCTCGGCCCGTCCGGGCCGGAGAATCGGCGGCCCCGCCGACTCCAGCGGCCCGCGCCGCGCTAAACGCGCAGGCGCAAATGGTGCCGATTCTCCGCACCCCGGAGAATCGCGCGCCGGCGTCGTGGCGCGGTTGCAGCGATTCTCCAGCCTGGCACGGGGCTCGGAGAATCGCCCTTAATGTTTTTAGTCATGTTGGTTGAGTGATAATTGGCCAGGGCACCAGAGAGAGTTCTCCTGCTCTTTAATTTAATTCCATAGAATCTTTTACATCCACATGAGAGGGCAGCTTGTTTAACATCTCATCAGAAAGGCAGCACCTCCAACAGCGCAGCCCTCCCTCAGTACTGTACCAGCGCTTCAGCCTGAATTATATGCTCTATTCTCTGGAATGGTTCTTGAACCCATGGCTCTGTGTAAAAGAGGCAGGTTTACTACCCACTGAGCCACTTCTAATTCAAAGCTGTGCCCTTTATGAGTGTCAGGCAGCAATACTGGTGAGTACAGTGAGATTAGCTTCCTGACATCATTTTCCATATCGTGAGGAGTGAGAGGAAATATTTTGAGTTTCACAGAAACGTTATTGTGTAGTCATGGATATAACTTTTTTAAATTAATTTACGGGATGTAGGTGTCGCTGGCCAGGCCAGCATTTATTGCCCATCCCTAATTGCCCTTCAGAAGGCGGTGATGAGTTGCCTTTGTGAGCCGCTGCAGTCCTTGAGGTGTAGGTACACCCACTATGCTGTTAGGGAGGGAGTTCCAGGGTTTTGCCCCAGTGACAGTGAAGGAACGGCCGATATATTTCCCAGTCGGAGTGTTGAGTGACTTGGAGGGGAACCTCCAGGTGGTGATGTTCCCAGGTATCTGCTGCTGTTGTCCTTCTGGATGGTAGTGGTTGTGGGTTTGGAAGGTGCTGCCTGAGGAACCTTGGGGAGTTACCGCAGGGCATCTTGTAGATGGTACACACGGCTGCCACTGTGCGTTGGTGGTGGAGGATTTGAATGTTTATGGAAGGGGGAACAATCAAGCGGGGCTGCTTTGTCCTGGATGGTGTTGAGCTTCTTAAGCGTTGTTGGAGCTGCGCTCATCCAGGCAAGAGGAGAGTATTCCATCACACTCCTGACATGTGCCTTGTAGATGGTGGACAGGCTTTGGTGGGTCAGGAGGTGAGTTACTAGCTGTAGGATTCCTAGCCTTTGACCTGCTCTGGTAGCCACAGTATTAATGTGGCTGGGTCCAGTTCAGTTTCTGATCAATGGTAACCCCCCAGGATGTTGATAGTGGTGGATTCCGCGATGGTAATGCCATCGAATGTCAAGGGGCGATGGTTAGACCCTCTCTTGCAGGAGATGGTCAATGCCTGGCAATTGTGTGGCGCAAATGTAACTTGCCACTTGTCAGCCCAAACCTGGATATTGTCCAGGTCTTGCTGCATTGGTTTAGTGTTAAATAAACCAATATTTGTTTACATTTAACTCCATCTCACTCACAGGAGACATTCCAGAAGATTTTTTAAAAACAACAGGCGGTATAAGCAACGTCACGGTGCTCAGTACATACATAGAACATAGAACAGTACAGCACAGAACAGGCCCTTCGGCCCTCAATGGTGTGCCGAGCCATGATCACCCTACTCAAACCCACGTATCCACCCTATACCTGTAACCCAACACCCCCCCCCCCCCTTAACCTTACTTTTATTAGGACACTACGGGCAATTTAGCATGGCCAATCCACCTAACCCGCACATCTTTGGACTGTGGGAGGAAACCGGAGCACCCGGAGGAAACCCACGCACACAGGGGGAGGACGTGCAGACTCCACACAGACAGTGACCCAGCCGGGAATCGAACCTGGGACCCTGGAGCTGTGAAGCATTTATGCTAACCACCATGCTACCCTGCTGCCCCATACAATGAGGGGTTTTATTGTTGCAGCCCCCGGGTCACACAATGGTTTACTAGAGAATGGGCAATAAATGTAAACTCCTGACTTTAAAGAATGCGGGGTCTGCTTAGAGGAAAGACCAATGATACAGAACATCCAGTGTGTATTACCATTCCCTGAGGATTTGTGGCTTACTTTGACAGATATTTTTTGCAGCAGGGTTTTCACAATCATGGAAGATTTGGCAAAAGCCAAGTTGCAATGTGGCCAAAATACATAATGTTCCTTTTCTCTGGGAAGCTTTCTCAGGACAAAGCACGGTAGCATAGTGGTCAGCACAGTTGCTTAACAGCACCAGGGTCCCAGATCCGATTCCCGGCTGGGTCACTGTCTGTGCGGAGTCTGCACGCTCTCCCCGTGTCTGCGTGGGTTTCCTCCGGGTGCTCCGGTTTCCTCCCACAGTCCAAAGATGTACAGGTTAGGTGTATTGGCCATGCTAAATTGCCCTTAGTGTCCAAAAAAGTGGGGGTTACGGGGATAGGGTAGATATGTGGGCTGCAGTCAGGTGCTCTTTATAAGGGCCGGTGCAGACTCGATGGGATGAATGGCCTTCTTCTGCACTGTAAATTCTATGATTCTATGAATTCTATAAGTCAATCTGTTCCACCTTCATTAAAACCTCTGAACACTCTCTTAACACAGCCCATCCTGTAGAGCTCCCTAATATACATCTCAACTGTTGGAGGAAATGGTTACAATTAGATGTGCTATCTATTCTTCATCTTCCATAAAGTTCTTAGTTCGTTATCGTTAAACAGTCAGAGATTTATTTTAGTCAAACTGTTACAGAATTGTTCAGCATAAGCATAAAGATAATCATGCAATTTATAATTACTTCTGATGATTGAAGATTAAAGGTGTTCCATTTTTGAGTCCAAAATTAAGATTAAACAAGCCCTTCAAATCCAAATTCTTTTTAAAAAATATAAATTTAGAGTACCCAATTCATTTTTCCAATTAAGGGGCAATTTAGCGTGTTCAATCCACCTACCCTGCACATCTTTGGGTTGTGGGGGCGAAACCCACGCAAACACGGGGAGAATTTCACACGGACAGTGACGCAGAGCCTGGATCGAACCCGGGCACTCGGCACCGTGAGACTGCAGTGCTAGCCACTCTGCCACCGTGCTGCCCTTTCAAATCCAAATTCTTGACACAGTTTGCAACTCTTTGTAGTTTTCTCTGTTGCGTAGCAGGGATAAATCAGGCTGTCTCCACATGGCTGCGGCAAAAGTTTAAGAACAACTCCTACTAGGAAAATCTAACAAGGAACGTAGACCTTATTAAAAGCTCCGTCAACAAGCTGAAATCCTCCCCACTAACATTTTTCGCTGAGCTAGTGAAATCAGTGCAAAACATATTTCTGTCCAGTTGTGTTCAATTGCTGTTCAAACATGTTCTGCATCCCTTAGCACTACCTCACTATCTGGTCCTCCCATTCTACATAAAGTTTAATTAAAAAGATTAGATTCTCCGGCTGCAGGAATAGCCAATGTCCGTGAAACCATATCAGTGGTTACAGTTCCCTCAAGCATGTGAATCAGTTCCCACTGGCATGTCTTGCATTAAGTCACATTCCCTATCGGGTAACTGCTCTATTCAAGCATTAAGAAGACTGCATGTGCTGCGTGAATCAGTAATCACTTCGAAAGTGCAGTGATCACCAACTTAGAATTGCTGTGCAACTTCATGTCGCCACTAAAGAAGGAGCTTGCATTTTTAGACTCGATGGGCTGAATGGCCTCCTCCTGCACTGTAAATTCTGTGAATTTGGGACCTGCGGACATCCCAAAGTGCTTTCCAGCCAATTAAGTACTTTCCAAGTGTGGTCGATGTAGGAAGCGTGAGGGTGGCATGTGGCTCAGTGGTTAGCACTGGGATTGCCGCGCTGCAGACCCGGCTTCAAATCCCGGCCCTGGGTCACTGTCCGTGTGGAGTTTGCACGTTCTCCCTATGCCTGCATAGGTCCCACCCCCACAGCCCAACCATCTGCGGGTTAGGTGAATTGGCCGTGCTAAATTGCCCCTTAATTGGAAAATAAAATAATTGGAATGCGTGTCAAATTGGCAAGGCAGTCCTTAACTGAGTGTTTTCAGTTACCCAAGAGCATTGCAATTCAACCATAGTCTAGGAGTATAGTCATATGCAGATCATATTAAAGAGCAGTGGTACTTTCCCTGGATTTCTGTGGTGTGATTTGAATGTGTAACCTATAGACTTACTAGTCTACCTTTTCCAATCCTCATTGTGGAGCTAGTGAGCCCTGACTAAACTTGGAGGTGCTAAGATGCTGAATGATGCGATACGCAGTGCGGTTCCTCTGAAGCACACAGCCTAAGATACGGTCTCTAGTGGAGTTGCGGACGTTTAGACAGTGAGGCCTCCATTGACAGTAGCTGCCTATTCAATCCGAAAGGTGACGAGGTGTTCGTTATGAGACAGATGGATCTTTTGCAGTTTCATCTGTCTCATTTTGTGAAGCTTGGTTTAGAGATTCTGGTGTTTGGTGACCTTGTTGCTAAGTTACAAGATGGGGAAGATATCCAATACTCATTGTCTGGTAATACCTTGAGTTTTCTGGGGCTTGAGATCAGTTGAAATGAGCACTGACCTGTTGACTTTTACTGTAACTCGCACACAAAGGAGCCCTTTATTACCACTTAGAGGTCTCCCATAAAGATTACAATTTAGTCTCTCTGTGGGCTTTTTGTCTCCATTTTCACTTGACCCCCATTCAAAAATGTTAAATTAGTTGGACACTATCTGCCGTAATTTTTTAAATTTTAAGCTTGAAATTCCAGTATGGCAACCAAGGCCAATTCTGGGCATGTTGATGATTTGACAGCCAAGGTGGGCTAGAATCTCAAAAGGATGGCACACTTTTGCTTTTCTTCATTCTTGGGATGTAAACATTGTTGCCGGCATTTATTGCCCGTCCGTGATTTCCCTTGAACTGAATGGCTTGCTGGATAGTTTCAGAAGGCAGCTAAGAATCAACCACATTGTGTGGGTCTGTAGTCACATGTAGGCCAGACCACACATCGACAGAAGATTTCCTGCCGGAAGGATAATCCGTGAACCAGGATTATCAATGAGATGAGGGTCAGCACGGTGGCGCAGTGGTTAGCACTGCTGCCTCACGGAGTCGAGGTTCCAGGTTCGATCCCGGCTCTGAGTCACTGTCCGTGTGGAGTTTGCACATTCTCCCCGTGTTTGCGTGGGTTTCGCCCCCACGACCCAAAGATGTGCATGGTAGGTGGATTGGCCACGCTAAATTGCCCCTTGGAAAAAATGAATTGGGTACTCTAAATTGTTTTTTAAATCAATGAGATGAGTATTTTATTCTAAATGTATTCCCCTCGCCACCAGCTAATATGGTGCAAGGTTTCCAGACCATCAGTCCCGGCCTCTGGATTATGACTGTCATGGGAGCGTCCCTTTAAGAAATGTTTGTACGGTGACCTACAAATCCAAACACTTTTATTTTGAGACGGTGGAAGTGGCGGAGGTGTTTGCGAAGGCTGTGGCAGAATTGAGAAATGGGACTGAGGACTGGTCTTGTACTGAGGGTAGGGGGTTGGTAGGAGAGTATGTAGCTTTATCTATTCACTGTATGTTGTTGTATGTACTAAAATGAGTTGACGCTGTCTATTTGGACAAGGTAAGAGGTGGGACTTTCCTTTGCAATGATGGTTCTTTGGGGCTTGTGTGTTTATGCTGGGGTTGTGTGTTAAAGGGGATTGATTTGTTTCCCTGGGACTGGGCAAGGGGGAAGGAGACCTGGGCAGGTGCCTCCACACTGGCTGGTTTAAGCCGGCCAGTGAACGGGAATGAGGTGGGGGGAGGGGCTGCGGCCATCAGAGCCTGGTAGAACAGGTTTCGATGAGCCTAGCCGGAGTTGGGGGAAGGGCCCGATACTGGGTGAGGTGTTTTCGAGAGGAAGTGGAGGGAAGGAGTCTGGGAGAGGGGTTTACAATTCATGGGTGTCATTCATTGTACACTTTCGGGGATGGCCTTGAATATTAGCGTGGGGTGGGGGTTGGGGAGGTGGACTATATTTGTTAATGGTGACCATGGGCGACTCTTGATTCTTTTTTTAAAATTTGATGCTTGTATTGTCATGTGGGCTGTTGTGTGGGGGTTGGTGGGAGGATAGGATCGTTGTTGTTAATGAGGGGATTGGCATTGTATCCATTACTGTCTACTGTTTATTGGTGGGGGTAAATTTTGAAGAAAATGTGAAAAAGGAGAATAAAAACATTTTAAAAAAGAAATGTTTGTATTGTCACATGGCTTCAGTGATGTCATTGTGTGGGTGGAGCTGGGCAGTGGCCTGGGTTTTACTTTTGTTTTGAGCTTGGAGTTGGCTGTGGCTCTGAGTTTTACTTTCAGTTTACACAGTTGGAAGCTGGATTCACACAAAGAAGGTTTCTCCTCTCTCTCTGTCTCTCTCTCTATGTCAGAAGGTGTCCAGATCACTTGATAACTTAAAAGTGATAACTGTTTTCTGGAAATAATTCAAACCTACCGTTTTGTGAAAAAGGGTTTGTCTGGTATTGGATATTGTTTTTTTAAAATTTAGAGTACCCAATTATTTTTTTTCAATTAAGGGGCAATTTAGTGTGGCCAATCCATCTACCCTGCACATCTTTGGGTTGTGGGGGCGAAACCCACGCAAACATGGGGAGAATGTGCAAAGTCCACACGGACAGTGACCCAGGGCTGGGATTCGAACCCGGGTCCTCAGCGCCGTAGACAGCAATGCTAACCAGTATTGGATATTGTTATCAAATTGAAACGGTTGAAAGGGAAGTTATTAAGGGTTATATATATATATATATACTGTAGCTGAGTTTATGTCTGTAGTTGATAAAACTGTGTGTTTATAGAAATGCTAACTGAATTCATAGAATATACTTTGGTTTTGATTAAAAATGCTTTAAGGCCTCTGTTGAATAACACCTGAAAGGTTGGCCCTTACGCTCCTCATAACCAAAATCTATAAACAATTGTAGGTCTGGTGAACCCCATGATATACTTTGGTGTTCTCTAAACCCTGGCCCATAACACTAGGCTACATTACCCCAGGCTACACTATTGTCTTTTCCCACACGCCACCCTCTGATGAATGTGATTGTCTGAAATGCCTCTTTCTCCTGCTGTACCAAAATCGTTCAACTTAATTTAACTGGTCTAATATCACGATCACGATGGCACAGAGGGGAGCAAACATGGTTACTATGATCTTGCCCAGTGTCATTTCGAACGCCATGTTTTAAGACACGGGAGTGTGTTTTAGTTCTAATGTGCTGAACATTACCCCGAGGCGGCTCCCTTTCACATGCTCCAGGATGTACCACAATACGTTGCAGGTGAGATGTTTCTTTTGAAATGTAGTCGTTGTGTCTGTAGGCAAGTTTAGTGGTAGTCATTTTCTGCATTCACTGACAGCAAATGAGGAAAATGATCACCTCATCATATAGGTGGTGATTGAGGGATGAATGTTGGACAGGTGGACACCGGGGAGGGGGGGGGGGGGGGGGGGGGGGGGGGAATTCCCCATCTCCTCTTCAAATAGTGCCAGGGATAATTTTTTAAAATAAATTTAGAGTACCCAATTAATTTTTTTTCCAATTAAGGGGTAATTTAGCATGCACTGTTGGAGGTTCAGTCTTGGAGACAAGGTATTAAACAAAACTACATCTGCTGGCTTAGCTGGGTGGAAAAGATTCCTGACAAGGGCGGCATGTGGCACAGTGGTTAGCACTGGGACCGCAGCGGGTTCAGATCCCAGCCCACCTAACCAGCACATCTTTGGGCTGTGGGGGCGAAACCCACACAGACACGGGGGGAATGTGCAAACTCCACACGGACAGTGACCCGGGCATGAGATCCGAACCCAGTTCCTCAGTGCTGCAGTGCTAACCACTGCGCCACATGCCGCCCTTGCCAGGGATCTTTTACGCCCAGCAAAGCCAGTGGGTTTTGTTTAATATCTTCTCTCAAAGGCTGAACCTCCAACTATGCAGCGTCTCCTTCAGATCCAGGGTGAGGGTGCTACCACTGAGCCCAGCATACTGGGTATAGTGATCAGGGAAAACTAAAAGACAAAGCAGGACACCAGCATCAATACAGAAGAAAGATCAGACCAAGTATCTGATCGGGGATCCCGTTGCAGGGTGAATTTCTGTTTTTATTTCAATTGTGAAGTTAACACGTCTGATTTAAGATGCAACTTAGCTTGGAGCTCTTCTGCGACTGCCTCTTTCTTTTAACAGCAACTCAAGCATGTGAACCTGGTTAACCTGTTGGAAGTATTCAGACGGAAGCGCAAACTACACCTGGTCTTTGAGTATTGTGACCACACGGTGCTGAATGAGCTGGACAAATACCCCAGGGGGTGAGTGAGCGACGACCCTCCTCTTTCTCTGCACCTTTTAAAATGCGGCATCAATTTTGCATCTCTTCCCTTGAACTCTGAATTTCTGAAAGATTCTGGTTTTCCTTCCGAAGATTAATTGAAACGGTTTCGTTCCCCGCCTCTGATCATGTTCTTGGCGGTGTGATTGACGTACACTCTGGCTCGCTTGCCACCTGCACCAAACTACTTGCTGACTGTGAATCCTGGTGCTGTGCCAGAAAAGAACCATCACACATGAAACAAGAGCACAGCGAGTCCAGGGACAGAGCATCAATCCTTAATCATGTGCAGGACAAGCCATGAGTCCCGACCATGATCGTAAATATTTCTTTTTTTTTTTTTTTATAAATTTAGATTACCCAATTATTTTTTCCAATTAAGGGGCAATTTAGTGTGACCAATCCACCTACTCTGCACATTTTTGGGTTGTGGGGGCAAAACCCACGCAGACACGGGGAGAATGTACAAACTCCACACGGACAGTGAACCAGAGCCGGGATCGAACCTGGGACCTCAGCGGCGTGAGGCAGCTGTGCTAACCACTAGGCCACCGTGCTGCCCCGATCGTAAATATTTCTGACTCCTATACTTGAACATATAAGGCAGGTGACAATCCACCCTCTCTACTCTAATATATTTTAGGATTAAGCAGCAGGGAAGAAGGCCCACTTGTGCAAGTGCCAACAGTTTTGAAAAAGCTATCCAATTAGTCCCACTCGCTTGCTCTTCCCCTGTAATTTTCATCCTCTAAGTACTTATCCGATTCTCGTTTGAAAGTCATTATCAAATCTGCGTCCATTACCCTTTTAGGCAGTGCTGCCCAGATCATCGCTGAAACTAAAAACAAATCCTTATTTTGCCTCTGGTACTTCTGCCAATTATCTTAAATTTGAGTTCTTGATTACTGTCCTTTCTGCCACTTGCAAACAATCCTATTTACTCTTCACAAAACCCTCCATGGGGTTGCAGACTTGATGCAGACTTGTTGCAGACCCTCCTAAGCACCTATGTCAAATCTCCACTAACCTTCTCTATTCTAATGAGATTAACCACAATTTATCTAGTCTCTGCACATAACTGAAGTCTTAGATCCATTCTGATAAATCTCCTCTACACCCTGTGATAGGTTCAGCCTTTCCTACACGGATGATGACAGTTGATTCCGTTCTCCCTATGCTGGTAGTTACAGTAGATTCCACCTCCCCCCCCCCCCCCCCCCCCCCCCCCACTGCTATTTACAATAGAAGTTCAATGCACCCTCTGTGCTTGCAATGGACTTCTACACCCATCTGTGCTCAACTTGCTTGAGTCTCGTTTCAGACTGTTAAACAGTCTGACTTTGTCACTGTCTCTTGCTTAACCATATTAATGTCAAGAAACCCAAGAGCTTGTTTCAGGTGGGATCGTGGGCCGTTTGGGGCTGGGCGGAGGTGCTGTCGTCGGTAGCCCATTAGCTAGCTCAATTCCTTAATGGGGAATGGGGTTCCTTGTTCTTCACCAATGAGCCACCCTGAACAATATCTTCTACCTGGGATGAAAAGGTCCTTTTCGACGAAAGCCATTTGTAAAGATATCTGCAGCCCTGTTCTGTAGATGAAAGGTCCTTTTCGACTGCAGAATCCAGTTATTATCAATGTTTTAAAAAAAATTCATGCATCACTTCGTACTAATGGTATCGCTGTGTTTTGGCACCAGAGGCTGGCTAGGGGCCCGTGTCGTTGCACGTTATCTGGGAGTCACTAGCTGGTTGCCTGGCGACACATTGTGCCTGGAACTTCAAACCTAGGCCTAAAGGGGAAAGAATTTTGAGTGTTCAGCTGTGTGCAGTTAAGCAACTAAACGAAACCATTTCAAAAGGCCTGCGAGCAACAATAGAATACAAAGAGTACGAGGAAAAGGTTAATCCATGCACAGATTGAGATATATGATCTTATTTTTGGCTATTTACTCTGGCAGAGAAGACTGGGGGGAGGGGGGGGGGGGACGGGGTAGGGGGGCTGAGCTAGGGTGGAGTTTTGCTGTCTAACTTGCCTGACTGCATTTAGTTGATTGCTGATCACCCATCAACCCTTACCGTGGAATACCGAACGCATCCTGGCCTCAAGAATGATGGGCACTAGTTCACGATTGGAGATTAGACAAGCAACAATGCCATGTAGGCTCAGATAGGAAGGCTACAAAGGAGAGGCGCAAAAGACCTGGCTGCACTCTCAACAGCCAACAAGACTGCGGTCACTCTAGATTTGGTTTGATCCCTCATCCTCGCAAACTGAACAACTACTCTCTCTTCTCTCTGCCGCTGGCCCAGTGGACGACTGTTAACTTATTTAATTTGCTAGAGCGGCACGGTGGCGCAGTGGGTAGCACTGCTGTCTCATGGTGCCGAGGTCCCAGGTTCGATCCCGGCTCTGGGTCACTGCCCGTGTGGAGTTTGTACGTTCTCCCACAACCCAAAGATGTGCCGGGTAGTTGGATTGGCCACGCTAAATTGCCCCTTAATTGGAAAAAATGAATTGAGTACTCTAAATTTCTTTTTTTTAAACTTATTTAAAGTGCTGAACAGACTAAATGGCCAAGGGTGGACCTGTGTGTTCTGTGGTCTCCAGGGTAACGAGAGCCACCCTCCCCAACCATGATCCTTCAGTCAACGCTGGAGGAGACAGCTAGAGAAGGGGGTCCGGGATAGGGGAGTGACAGAATCATAGAATTTACAGTCCAGAAGGAGGCCATTCGGCCCATCAAGTCTGCACCGGCCCTTGGAAAGAGCACCCTGTGTTGTTCCTCGTATCTTAATAAAGCTCGCAGTCTCAAGTGTGGAGAAGATGCTTTATTGTGAGTTCGTTCAGTTTCCAGAGCTCGACCTAGAACTACCTTCCAGTGCTAACTACCAGCTTTGCTTGCTGTGTGTCCTGCTTACCAGCCCCCCTGCTGTGAAGAGTGTCCTCACTTCCTGTCTTGATCTATTTATATGGCTCTCCCGTGCTCCCTCTAGTGGTCGCTCAGTTGTGTTGCATCTGGTTAACTTGTGATCACCACATCCCCCTTTTTCTCTTAACATATTTTCTGAACATCGTTAAAGAAAATTGTACATCCTGTCCCAGTGTATTTATAGCTCTCCCGCTCGTGTTTGCTCTGTTGTTTTTTTTATCTGGTCAATCTACGATCACCACATCCCCCTTTTTCTCATTACATAGTTTCTGTACATCATTAAAGAAATTTTATACAAAACAGTAACTTATGATATGCGTATCTATACAAGTGATGATGCTATTGCCTTAGTTAACAAAGCCAATGTATTTATATGTCCAATCTTAATAAAAACATTTATGAGTCCAAACTTGATGAATTTGTTCAGAGCTTTTTTTTTTCTTTTTGTTGTTGATGACGTGGTGATATTGATATTGCAAGTCCGCTGTGAATGTTGTTGGTGTTCCTTGTTATCTTAAGTACCCAATGCGTCATCCCGAGGTGTCTGCATGGTCACATCACTGATGTTGACTGGCATGGACTTTTTTCTGTGCTTGTGGTGTTGATTTATTGTCTCATCCGCCTTGGATGCTGGTGTGCTTTGCCATTGTGTACAAGTCGTTGTTTCATTGCTGTTGTTTCTGTCGTTCCTGTTTTTGTTGTTTCCGTTGCCGTACTTGTCGCTGTTTTTGTCGTTTCCGTCTTTGTTGTTGTCGCTATCTTTGCTCCTGACTTTGTTGTGTTTGTTGCCATTCTTGTTGTTTCTGTCTCTGTCGTTGTCGCTATCTTTGTTCCTGACTTTGTTGTGTTTGTTGCCATTCTTGTTGTTTTTATTCTTGCTGTTGTCGTTCTCGTTTCTGCTGTGCTTCTTGCTATTGTTGTTTGTCTTGTCGCGCTTCATGTTGCTTTTCTTCTTGCTGTTGTCGTTCTCGTTTCTGCTGTGCTTCTTGCTATTGTTGTTGGTCTTGTCGCGCTTCATGTTGTTTTTGTTCTTGCTGTGTTTCTTTTGACTTTTGTTTTTCTTGTTATACTCTATGAGTGTCCCGAGTGGATAATTTGAGTCATTGAGCATTCCGTCTCGCGAGTGGTGCGAATGATCTGATGTTGCATCGGTGCAGGTGACATCAATCAGTTGTGGAGAATTGGATTCCGCATCTTTGCTTTCTTGGTGCTCGTCTTCTCGCGAGTGGTGCGAATGATCTGATGTTGCATCGGTGCAGGTGACATCAATCAGTTGTGGAGAATTGGATTCCGCATCTTTGCTTTCTTGGTGCTCGTCTTCCGGAGTCAAAGTCTTCTCGATTACATTTGACGCGGTGTCTGTGGACTCTCGGCGCTCCTCTTCTGGAGTCCAAATCTGCATGATTTCAGTTGACGTGGTTTCTCTAGACTCTTGGTGCTCCGCTTCTGGAGTTAAAATCTTCATGATTTCTGTTGATGTTATCTCACTGGACTCCAGGTGCTCCTCTTCTGGAGTCAAAATCTGCATGGTTTCTTTTTGTTTGATGTCTCTGGACTCCAGGTGCTCCTCTTCTGGAGTCAGAATCTGCATGTTTTCTTTCGGCATCGTCTCTCTGGACTGTTGGGTGGCCCGACTCTGTGCTTCTGTACAGACAAGCTGAGAACTGTCAGTCTCACTGTGATCCTGTACGTCGAGTGCGAGCACCTTGTCACTGTTTTCGCTCTGTGCTTCGGTACAGACAAGCTGAGAACTGTCAGTCTCACTGTGATCCTGTACGTCGAGTGCGAGCACCTTGTCACTGTTTTCGCTCTGTGCTTCGGTACAGACAAGCTGAGAACTGTCAGTCTCACTGTGATCCTGTACGTTGAGTGTGATCACCTTGTCACTGTCTTCGCATGCAGTGGGCAGAGGTGCATTGTCTTCTTCTTGTTCCTGTGAGCGTGTTGGACTTTCATAGTCCGCTCTTTCTTCTTGTTCCTGTGAGCGTGTTGGTAGACTTTCATAGTCTGCTTGCGGTTGCTCAGGTACAGCGGGTTTACCTTCATGGTCTTGTTCATGCTTGGTGTCCGCCCGGGAGTGTTTGCTTGCATCCCTGTTGGCATCTTTCATCACTCGCACTGTGGAGCCTGTCATCGCTCGCTCCGTGGAGTCTTCCTGTGCTCTATGTGTGGCGTCGTCTTCGTCTTGGGTATTGCTGTCATCTAATGTATCGACGAGCTGCCATGGCACCATGGTGTTGGATTCATCCACCATGAGTAGATTCGTGTTGAGCTTTGCAACGGTGTCGCTGATGCTGTGATCAGCATGTCCAAATAACTCCTCCATGTCTGAGTAGTATTCTTTGAAAGCCATTTCATCTTGGTTGGCTTCTTCTACCACGAGTTGATTCGTGTTGAACTTTGCGACCGTGTCGCTGATGCTGTGATAAACATATCCGACTGACTCAGCTGTGTCTGAGTAGTATTCTCCGAAAACCAAATCATCCTGGTTGGATTCTTCTACCACGAGTTGATTCGTGTTGAACTTTGCGACCGTGTCGCTGATGCTGTGATAAGCATATCCGACTGACTCAGCCATGTCTGAGTAGTATTCTTCGAAAACCAAAGCATTTTGGTTGGATTCATCTACCACGAGTTGGTTCGTGTTGTACTTTGCGACCGTGTCGCTGATGCTGTGATAAGCATATCCGACTGACCCAGTCAGGTCTGAGAGGTAATCGTCGAAAAACAAATCATCTTTTGTTGTTTCGGAATTCTTTTTGTTCGCTTCACTGTGTGTGGTGAAGGCAGCTTTTTCCAAGGTTTTGTGCAAGTTGTTTTTCACTGTTGGTTTAAGTTCAGGCGTGTTTCTGTGTTCTGAGGCAAGAAAATTTGGTTTTACCACTTTAAGTGTCTTGGTTTCAATTTTCGGGCATTTCCCTTTTAAGTGGGCGTGGTCAGGATTCTCAGACGTCATGACGTCACGCGTAGGAACGACTTGCACATGCGCAAATCGGCTTTCTTTCCTTGTGCGGTTCGGTGTCCATTGCGCATGCGCGGCTTGCGCATGCGCATGACGGTCCGCGACGAAGACTTTTTTTGACTGCGCATGCGCGGCTTGCGCATGCGCATAACGATCGGCGCTGCGATCTTTTGTAAACTGCGCATGCGCGACTTCCGGTTCCGGCGCATGCGCGACTTCCGGTTCCGGGGCATGCGCGACTTCCGGTTCCGGCGCATGCGCGGACGCGATTTGTAGTTCTTTGCTTACCAGAGACTGCAAAATGTGCTCCGACGCCATTTTATCGCGGATTTCAGCGTTTTTTCTTTCTAAAAGTTGTAAGTTACCTTTTCTTTCCGATCTGGACTGGATTTCAGCGTTTTGGCTTTGTGAAAAATTCATGTTATTTCTTCTTTTTGATCTGTACTGTGCATTCGCGATTTCCTGATCTTTTTGTGATTTTTTAAGTCTTGCATCACTCAGTCTCTGTGCAGTTTGGACTGTGAGCATGCCTTGCTGTTCAAATTTCTCACAGTACTCTTCAAATTTGTTTAGTAACGTTTGTAAGCTGTTCCTGTCTTCACCTTTTGAGTGTTTAAATCCATTATACACTTTCCTATTGACGGGCCCTTCGATGAGAATTGCTATTTTAATTTTGTCTGAGGCCTCTGCTACATCATTAGCTATGAGATAAAAATCGAACATTTGTTTAAACCTTTTCCAGACATTTCTTACATTACCAGTCGTGTCCAGCTGAGGTGGGTATCCATGCCACATCCTCGAATTAGCGATGTCTTCCCCAGTCAAATGTCCAGTATGAGATTTCCATGCCATTTTGTGCTTTCTGTATCTGCAGCTGAGTTGTCCTGTCATAAGCGTCTGAAATCACTCCTGGGTACCATGTGTTGTTCCTCGTATCTTAATAAAGCTCGCAGTCTCAAGTGTGGAGAAGATGCTTTATTGTGAGTTCGTTCAGTTTCCAGAGCTCGACCTAGAACTACCTTCCAGTGCTAACTACCAGCTTTGCTTGCTGTGTGTCCTGCTTACCAGCCCCCCTGCTGTGAAGAGTGTCCTCACTTCCTGTCCTGATCTATTTATATGGCTCTCCCGTGCTCCCTCTAGTGGTCGCTCAGTTGTGTTGCATCTGGTTAACTTGTGATCACCACACACCCCACTTAAGCCCACGCCTACACCCTATCCCTACAACCCAGTAACCCCACCTACCCTTTTTGGACACTGAGGGCAATTTATCACGGCCAATCCACCTAACCTGCACATCTTTGGACTGTGGGAGGAAACCCACGCACACACGGGGGAGAACGTGGAGACTCCGCACAGACAGTGACCCATGCCGGGAATCGAACCTGGCACCCTGGAGCTGTGAAGCTACTGTGCTAACCACTGTGCTGCCCGTGACAGAACGGGAGGAAGAGCCAGAGGATGATTGAGAGAGCAGGAAGCACCCGTGAGCAGAAGGAAAAGACAAGTGCAGCAGGCTGTTTCGTGGTTGCCCCGCCAACAAGACACTGTTTGGTTTTGCACCGAGCATATTGACAGTCAGAGCTAGCTTCTGCACAGCATACTAACCAGTCAGCTGCAGGCAAAACAGTGCAGACTTATTCAGCTGCATGGCAACAATTAAACAGCAGCTCGCAGATTCTTATAGGACCTGTCCTTTCAAAAAACGAACAGCCATTTGCAATTTTATTTCCCGGGGGATGCCTGCTTGCTGAGATGATAGGCTATAAACTGGCTGAAGTTTAATTAAAACTGGGCAGCTGAGAACAAAAATTGGATACGGTTGATTAATGAACAGGCCCGTGAAAGTTAAACTCTTTATCTACAAAAGGTTATAAAAAGGTAATAAAAAGCCCCATGTAGGACGTAATGAAGAGCTGCTCAGAAACGTTGGTACAGACGAGGCCCACTCAGCATCACTGAACAGTGGGGCTGCACTGGGCTTTGGGTGAACTGGGTTGTAAACTCCAGTACAACCCAGGGAGCCTTTATTTTCCCTCTTATCCAGCAAGGGGCCAAAAACTTGGAGAAGTGATACTGCTTTTGTGCCTTTGGGGCAGCACGGTAGCACAAGTGGATAGCACTGTGGCTTCACAGCGCCAGGGTCCCAGGTTCGATTCCCCCGCTGGGTCACTGTCTGTGCGGAGTCTGCACGTTCTCCCCGTGTGTGCGTGGGTTTCCTCCGGGTGCTCCGGTTTCCTCCCACAGTCCAAAGACGTGCAGGTTAGGTGGATTGGCCGTGATCAATTGCCCTTAGTGTCCAAACCGGTTAGGAGGGGTTACGGGGGTAGGGTGGAAGTGAGGGCTTAAGTGTGTCGGTGCAGACTCGATGGGCTTAATGGCCTCCTTCTGCACTGTATGTTCTATGTCCATAGACTTTCATTTTCCCTTTGGGGAATGGTGGGAAAGTGTTGGAAGGATTAGTGGAGCAGTTATTAACCTGTTGAACCAGCAAATAACACTCCTGCGAAAGAGAAAATGTTGGGAAATTTCAGCAAGTCTGGCAGCATCTGTAGGGAGAGAAAAGAGCTAACGTTGCGAGTCCGATGACTCTTTGTCTCTCCCTACAGATGCTGCCAGACTTGCTGCGATTTTCCAGCATTTTCCCTTTCGTTTTAGATTCCAGCATCCGCAGTAATTTGCTTTTATAAGAACACTCCTATGGTCAACTGAGCCACAAGGCCTCCTACACAAAATGTTCAAATTCTTTTTTTTAAAAAGGTTTTAACTGGTGTACATCCGCCGTCGCACTTTAAAAGTTTTATACTTGCACCTGACAAAATGCAACGTCCAAAAAACACAGAAAATATCCACTCGCTATTCTGGTGCTTTTCATGTACCCAAAGGGAAGCTAAAAAGATTTAGAAGCAATCACGGAAGCACAGTGGTTAGCACAGTTGTTTCACAGCTCCAGGGTGCCAGGTTCCATTCCCCGCTGGGTCGCTGTCTGTGCGGAGCCTGCGCGTTCTCCCCGTGTCTGCGTGGGTTTCCTCTGGGTGCTCCGGTTTCCTCCCACAGTCCAGAGATGTGCAGGTTAGGTGGATTGGCCATGCTAAATTGCCCCTAGTATCCGAAAAAGGTTAGCTGGGGTTGAGGGGTAGGCTGGAGATGTGGGGATAGGGTGGAGGTATAATAATAATAATCACTTACTGTCGCAAGTAGGCTTCAATGAAGTTACTGCTCGAGTAGGGTGCTCTTTCCAAGGGCCGGTGCAGACTCGATGGGCTGAATGGCCTCCTTCTGCACTGTAAATTCCCTGATTGTACGATTGTATCTAATTGATTGTAAAATATTCCTTTTTTAAAATAAATTTAGAGTACTCAATTTTTTTTCCAATTAAGGGGCAATTTAGCGTGGTCAATCCACCTACCCTGCACATCTTTGGGTTGTGGAGGTGAGACCCACGCAGTCACAGGGTGAATGTGCAAACTCTACACGGACAGTGACCCGGGGCCGGGATAGAACCCAGGTCCTCAGCGTCGTAAGCAACAGTGCTAGCCACTGCGCCACTGTGCCGCCTTGACTGTAAAATATTCCTAATTACATAAACTAAACAGAATGGGGCACCCACCTCATCAGCAGAATGATACATTATGTGCTACGTGATCCTGGGCGAGAGTAGACAACTCAGCCTCTCGGGGCTGTTTCCCTCTATTCACTTCGATAGTGATGACCTTTCCTTCACCTCCACTTGCCCAGCTTTTATCCACTGCCCTCCTTGCCCTTAGCCGGTAAAAATCAGCAATCTCAGTCTTGAGCATTTCAACTAATCCATGGCCTCTTGGACAGAAACGTTCTGATTTCCACTACCCTTTCATACAAGCAGGTGCTTCACTCAATGAATAGGCTTAGCTTTAACGTTAAGATCATTTTATGATTATGTCCCCTTGCTCTTATTATAGAATTTACAGTGCAGAAGGAGGCCATTCGGCCCATCAAGTCTGCACCGGCTCTTAGAAAGAGCACCCTACCCAAGATCAATACCTCCACCCTATCCCCATAACCCAGTAACCCCACCCAACACTAAGGGCAATTTTGGATGCAATGGGCAATTTATCATGGCCAATCCACCTAATCTGCACATCTTTGGACTATGGAACGAAACCAGAGCACCCGGAGGAAACCCACGCACACACAGGGAGGATGTGCAGACTCCGCACAGACAGTGACCCAAGCCGGAATCGAACCTGGGACCCTGGAGCTGTGAAGCATTTGTGCTATCCACAATGCTACCGTGCTGCCCTCTTGATTCTCCAGCAGAGGAGAAACCATTTGGGGTCTGATCTGAGGCTCTATACAACTGCTGAGCCACTTCCTAAACTTTGGTTATTGATTTAACAGCGGCGTGTGTGTTCTGGCACAATATTGAGGTGTTCTGACTTGATGTCCACCCAACCCTCCCCGAGTTGCAGATGGATTAAGGTGCAATACCGAACCACGAGATTTACAAGCAACCACGAAGGCACCAAAAAACAATTCCCTCTGATCACAGAAGATTCCGATCGACAATAATTGGATCAAGTGGCTGGTATTGGCCACGTACACCTGAGGTTCTCTGGTTCGACGGGTGTGGGAGGAAAGAAAAACAACAGGCACCTGCTTGTGTTCACTGTTCAGTATGTCTTAGAATAATGTGTGTGTGTGTGCATCTGTTCACATACATGTATCAGTGTGCATGCGTGCATCTGTGCATATACATGCATCAGTGTGCATGCATGCATGTGTGCACATGCATGCATCTGTGAGCATTCGTGCATCTGTGTGCCTACATGCATCTGTGTGCCTACGTGCATCTGTGCGCCTACGTGCATCTGTGCGCCTACGTGCATCTGTACAATACGTGCATCTGTGCGCCCACGTGCATCTGTGCGCCCACGTGCATCTGTGCGCCTACATGCATCTGTGCGCTTACGTGCATCTGTGCGATGTTGGTCAGGGCTAGATGGGACATGGGATATGATTCCTCTTCACAAGTTGCATGCTGTTCATGTGTTTCTTATATGTGCTGCCCGGTAGCATAGTGGATAGCACAGTCGCTTCACAGCGCCAGGGTCCCAGGTTCAATTCCCGGCTTGGGTCACTGTCTGTGCAGAGTCTGCACGTCCTCCCCGTGTCTGCGTGGGTTTCCTCCGGGTGCTCCGGTTCCTCCCACAAGTCCCGAAAGATGTGCCGTTAGGTAATTTGGACATTCTGAATTCTCCCTCAGGTGCCGGAATATGGCGACTCGGGGATTTTCACAGTAACTTCATTGCAGTGTTAATGTAAGCCTACTTGTGACAATAAAGTTTATTATTATGTGCGACTGGGATGAGATTCCAGAGGCCAGGAAAAGGTTTCAGAAGAGGAAGGGAAAAAATGGACAGGTGGGGCGGGTATAAAGTTTTGATTTAACTTTCCAACGGTTCTAGAATCTTCCCTGCAGTAGCTCCGTGGAAGCCGATCTGTGCCTTCTTGCTGTGCCCAGCCCGCTGCTGCCTCGTTAGTTTTGTATTACAGTAATTAATTTGTCGCGTGTCCATCTTGTTTGCAAAGAACGGGAGTGCTGTCTGGAGAAGGCCTCGGTAGAAAGGATAATTAAATTGTCAAGTGAAAGGAGACCTTTGTGACTATTAATACCAGATTCATTGCAGCTGGTGTCTGCTGCTTTAAATAATGCAACATGACTTCTTAAAAAAAACAGAACCACATAAGCTCCTCTTACATTGACGCATTTGACCTGGTGCAGTTTAGACTTTTTCCATTTACTCTTTCATTGGACCTGGGCATTGCTGGCAAGACCTGCTAGGCTATTTCAAAGGGTAGTTCAGAGTCAACCACATTGGATTTGGAGCCCCACGTTAATCCATAGAATCGCTACAGCACAGAAGGACCCTCTGCACCGACCCTCTGAAAAAGCACCCTACCTAGGCCCACTCCCCCACCCTGACCCCATACGAAATGAAATGAAAATCACTTATTGTCACAAGTAGGCTTCAAATGAAGTTACTGTGAAAAGCCCCTAGTCGCCACATTCCAGTGACTGTTCGGGGAGGCTGTTACGGGAATCGAACCGTGCTGCTGGCCTGTCTTGGTCTGCTTTAAAAGCCAGCGATTTAGCCCTGTGCTAAACAGCTCCTCTGCTGGTGATTTAAGCTGAGGATCACCACACCTCGGGCAAGGTTTAGGAGGCGGGGCCTTCATGAATAACCGCAGCCAGTACAGGAATTGAACCCACACTGTTAGCCTCCCTCCACATCACAAACCAGCGGTCCAGCCAACTGAGCTAAATGCACTGTGCCCGCCACCTAACCTGCACATCTTTGGACTGGAGCACCCGGAGGAAACCCACGCAGACACGGGGAGAACGTGCAGACTCCACAGAGATAGTCAGCCAGGGCCACAATTGAACCCGGGTCCCTGGGAGGCAGCAGCGGTGCTAACCACTGTGCCACCATGTCAGATAAGAGATTAGGTCTGATGGGAGGTGTGATTAACGGAACTGTTTATCTCTTTTTCAGAGTTGCAGAAGATCACGTGAAGAGTATCATAAGGCAGACACTGCAGGCTGTCAACTTCTGTCATAAGCACAATGTAAGTGTGGAAGAAAGAATGTTCTAGAAGGGCAGCAGGGATGAGCAGCAATTTAAGTTGTGGCTGACGGAGTGTTGCGGAAGGATGTTCATTCGTAACTTTCAAAAGGAAATTGGGGAAATATTTAGAAATAAAATAGATGCACGGCTTTGGGAAAAGAGCAGGGAGAGTGGGGTTAATTGGATAGTTATTTCAAGGAGGCATGGCAGGCTAGGTAGTTTCTTTCTGTGCTTTAGGATCCTACGAAAAGGCTTGGCTGGTGTAATTTGTCAATGAACTGTTAGACAATCCACTGTACCGATGAGGCAATGATTTATTTTGATTCTTTTGTCTCTTTAACTATTGTAGAGATCTCTATGTGTGCATGCACACAAGGGGTTAATGTGTAATCAGTAGCACCACATGATCACTAGAGGGCCGGACCAACAGGGGTATAAAAGGCAGCCACATTGAGTCTCTCTCGCTCTCTCTTGGGTGCACTGTGACCAAGGTAACAGCAGACTAGTTTAGATGGCCAGTGGAGTTACGTATAGTTACCATAGTTAGATCTTGTTAACCTTATCACTAGTATCAAAGTTAAAGTAAAGAACTCATGTAAATATTGTTGTAGTTACTCAATAAACCTTTTGTTACTACTGGAAGAGTTTGAATCTTCTTCATCGGGATTCAGAGTACCTCATCACTAACCAAGCATTGAGTAGCACATGTTACCTACCACACAGGGAACAAAACATGGGGCGCGATTCTCCCAAAGGGAGAATGAGAATGAGTGCCGACGCCGGAGTGAAACCTGGAGTGTTTCACTCCGGCGTCGGAGGCCGCTCCTCGCCCCCTATTCTTACTCTCCCCGGGGGGACCAGGAGCGGCGTTGCGCGAATCTCGGGTGCCGGGCCTTGACGCTTGCGTCAAAGCGGCGCCGAGAATGACACGACGGCAGCGCCTAAGTGACATCAGCCGCGCATGCGCAGGTTGGCCGGTTTCAACCCGCGCATGCGCGGTTGCCGTCTTCCCCTCCGCTGCCCCGCAAGACATGGCGGCTTCATCTTGCGGGGCGGCGGAGGGAAAAGAGTGCATCTCTTAGAGACGCCGGCCCGACGATCGGTGGGCACCGATCGCGGGCTAGTCACCTCACGAGCACGCCCATGGTGCTCGATCCTCTCTCTGCCCCCCACAGGCCCCACACTTACCTGTCATGCGATGTTCACGCCAGCAGCGACCAGGTGTGGTTGCCGCCAGCGTGAACCGGTCAGGGTCGTCAGGCCGGAGAATCGGCGGGATATACGGCGAGCGGCGATTCTCCGAGCGGCGTCACGCAAAATGCGATACGCCATTTTGGGGGGGGAGTGGAAGAATCGCGGTGGGTGCCAGGGCGGCGTGTCGTGATTCGCTCGGCCCTTCCGCAATTCTCCCACCCGGCATGGGGAGCGGAGAATCGCGCCCATGGTACCAGGCAAGTTACTAGTTAGATTACGTTAGACAAAAAGAGAAGAAAAAGAGAAGACTGGATATTTGACTGAGGATTGAGTAGCACATGTTACCTACCACACAGGTAACAAAACAACTATATTCCAGCAGCTTTAGTGGTCAGTTTCTGGTGTTGGGTTACATTCAGTTTTGCAACCTCTCGCTGATGGGATTTCAACTTGACCTCTGGGTTGCTACATTGGTACCATAGCCCCTGACCCTACCCCCTACTCTGCCAACAACCGAGTAATGGGTGGGACTAGCTCTGAATGAGATGAGTTGGGTTGTGCAAGTTTGTGGGAGCCGCAAGTCCTCAGCACAGAATGGCCACTGGGCATTCTGTGGCAAACAGCAATACGTTTAGACTCGTGCTTCAGGCCTTTGGGCTCGAGACTAAAGCGCATCCTGACTCGCGTTCAGTTGAGCGATATGCATAATGGTGCCGAGTCTGGGTGTGACGAGTTACTCTTTGCTTTTGTGCTGCTGCTGACTAATTCTCAGTGCCTGTATTTATCTCCAGTGCATCCACAGAGATGTGAAACCGGAGAACATCCTCATCACCAAGCACAGAGTCATCAAGCTCTGCGATTTTGGCTTTGCGAGAATCTTGAGTGAGTTTGTTTTCCTTCTCTATCCCGAGATGTCGGAGCCGATATCAACAGTAATAACCTTCACGCGACCCACGGCGACACCCTAATTGATGCCCCCCTGGTACTCGTGGAACACGAGCTCCCCCCGCTAGTGGGCAGAGGCCCATCAGCTGAGGCTTCATAAAAGCCGGCCCGCACTGGGACCGGCGAGATCAGTCGTCCCAATTGGGCCCGTGGGACTGTGAGCTACGCTGCGACCTTTATTTTGTTGTCGAATTAAACTTCTTTTGAATTTACCTCCTTGGGCCACCTCGTTTTTAAGAGTTTTTAGAGCAACAATGTTCTAAGTAACAGAATATTGGGCGGGACTTTCCAGGGATCTTGTAGTCATGCCAACGGCGACACCCCACCCACCCCCATCGAACCTTGGTAGAATCGCCCCCGTAATGTTGAAAATTTGGGAGTCTTTTTTTAATAATACATAAGTTTGGCTCACACTCCCATTGCCAGTACTGGGGGAGTGCTGCCCTGTTGGAGGTTACCATCTTTTAAACTGAGTCCCTGCCTACTTCTTCAGGTGGTCAATTGACTGTAAAACATCCTGGGACACCCCGAGGTCATGAAAGTCACCATAAGTCGTTCATCTTAAAAGTAGGAGAAATATAGCAGTCGGTAAACCTGAGCTGGTGGGCTCAGCTGTCCGAGGAACCCAGGCTACGTCGGGTAGATGCCTCTGCTGGGACCCCTACTGTTTACATTATGGAGGTGTGACTGGCTTGTTGCTGACCGTAACCTATTGACATTGGAAAGTTAATCATTGTGTTCCAGCTGGTCCGGGAGATGACTACACCGATTATGTGGCAACTCGCTGGTACCGCGCCCCGGAGTTACTCGTCGGAGACACGCAGTACGGCGCCCCGGTGGATGTCTGGGCAATAGGCTGCGTTTTTGCTGAGCTCACCTCGGGAAACCCTCTCTGGCCTGGTCGGTCAGATGTCGACCAGCTCTATCTAATTAGGCGGACGCTGGGTAAGTTGCCGATGCTGGGACCTTCCCAGTCATTTCTGTTGCTGAGGGTATCTCCGACATTGATAGCATTTGTCGTGTCCAACGGGTCACGCTGATCAATAAATAGAGAGTATAGAACATAGAACATAGAACAGTACAGCACAGAACAGGCCCTTCGGCCCTCAATGTTGTGCCGAGCCATGATCACCCTACTCAAACCCACGTATCCACCCTATACCCGTAACCCAACAAACTCCCCCTTAACCCTACTTTTATTAGGACACTACGGGCAATTTAGCATGGCCAATCCACCTAACCCGCACATCTTTGGACTGTGGGAGGAAACCGGAGCACCCGGAGGAAACCCACGCACACACGGGGAGAACGTACAAACTCCACACAGACAGTGACCCAGCCGGGAATCGAACCTGGGACCCTGGAGCTGTGAAGCATTTATGCTAACCACCATGCTACCCTGCTGCCCCTGTAGAGTATACTACATAAGCAATTAATGCTGTGAAGGGGTGCCATAACTGGATGGATCTTTGGGACAAGAATGTCATAATTGAGGCAGGTTAGCCTAGATCGCAATTGTCTTTTTGAAGTATTTTACCCCTTACCTTGGGGGGGGGGGCATTGGTCTGATTTTATACTGGACAGTCTAGTTTTCAGCTGGTCTGGCTCCTGTCTGATAGTGGACACCTCTATGTCCGGCAGTTTCATCTCAAATGCTTCCAGGAATGACAATTATTTATCTTCGTGGGCAGCACGGTGGCACAGTGCTGCCTACGGCGCTGAGGACCCGGGTTCGAATCCCGGCCCTGGGTCACTGTCCGTGTGGAGTTTGCACATTCTCCCCGCGTCTGCGTGGGTTTCACCCCCACAACCCAAAGATGTGCAGGGTAGGCAGATTGGCCGCGCTAAATTGCCCCTTAATTGGAAAAATAATTGGTTACTCTAAAATTAAAAAAAAAAAATTTTTTTAATTATTTATCTTCGTTGGGGTGTCTGATTTCCCAACATAGGTGACGAGCTCGGAGTGGGTATGATTCCCACCAGGAATCATTCCCATCGTGACTAATGAACCCCAGCCCATTCCTGTCTGGGCCCTAGGTTGTGACCCCCCACCCTCAGCTGTGGTTCCTGTCATGCCACTATACGTACCACTCTGAGCCCCACAGAAGCTTTGCCCCCTCCCCCCCCCCCTTTACATTATAGAGTAAAGAGTTGACTTCTTGAACTTAAAGCGCTTACTGGGCTGGCGGGGAGGGGGGGGAGAATGTCAGTATTCTGGAGGTTCGTTTGTGACGACCCTACCCATTACCGTACAGCCATTACCATCTATACCACCCTACATCTTTGCAAGGCATCATTGAATGGAAAACACTTAACTGGTGTCAGCAAAGGCTACAGCCTGGTGACCCTCACTCTCAGCTCAATACTTTGTGGATGTTGTGTGTGGGGGGGGGCGGGGGGGGGGCACCTTGTAATATCAGGACTCAGTATTGACTTTAAGATGCTCCTGAGAGTTTATTGAGCTGGTTTAAAGGTATCAGTATGCTGTTCCATCCAGTCCTGGCCATCCACAGGCTATGAGGGTGTGTGAATATTGAAATGAAATGAAATGAAAATCGCTTATTGTCACAAGTAGGCTTCAATGAAGTTGCTGTGAAAAGCCCCTAGTCGCCACATTCCGGCGCCTGTTCAGGGAGGTTGGTACGGGAATTGAACCGTGCTGCTGGCCTGCCTTGGTCTGCTTTAAAAGCCAGCGATTTAGCCCAGTGTGCTAAACCAGTCCCTAGGGCAGGACAGTGAGATTTATCGTTGTACCTTGATCATGTTCTTCACAGGGACTCTGATGCTTTCTTTCTGCTCCTCTAGGGGATCTCATCCCTCGGCACCAAAAGGTATTCAGTACCAACCAGTTCTTCAGTGGAGTCAACATCCCTGTCCCTGACATCATGGTAAGGGCCTCCGATTGCATTTGCATAGCGCCAGTCACAGCCTCAGGATGTTCCGAAGCACTTTACAGATAATGAAATGCGGTGACAGCCTGGTCACTGTTGTACAAACTGTGGCAATCATTCTTCACATCGCAACCCCACAAATAGCAATGGAATGGGGCAGCAGGGTGACACAGTGGTTGGCACTGCTGCCTACAGTGCTGAGGACCCGGGTTCGTATCCCGGCCCCCGGTCACCGTCCGTGTGGAGTTTGCACATTCTTCCCGTGTCTGCGTGGGTTTCACCCCCACAACCCAAAGATGTGCAGGCTGGGTGGATTGGCCACGCTAAATTGCCCCTTAATTGGAAAAGAAATTGGGCACTCTAAATTTATTTTTAGAAAGGCAATGGAATAATGAGAAGATAGTCTATTTTATTGATGTTTTTTGAAGCATAAATATTGGCCAGTTCCTGCTCAACATTGAAATAAGTACCTTGTGATGTTTCTTAGGGATTCTGTTTAACTTCCGATCTGAAAAGTAGTGGGCGGAATTTAATGCCCCCTCCTGTAGTGAGTTTGCTGCGGAGGTCATTTAATCAGGTGAGAGGGTGGTGGGTGGGGTCCTCTTTGCCTTCCTACCCCGTGCATCAATTAAGTCCATGGCAGGAAGGTTCGAGGCCAGCATTTAATGTCCATTTAAGGCCCTTATCCCACTGCCACTGGTATACATACAGGTTCTTGATTAACAAGGGGATCGGGGGGTTTTCGGAGAAGGCAGGAGACTGGGGATGAGAAAAATATCAGCTATGATTGACTGGCAGAGCAGATTTGATGGGCTGAATAGCCTAATTCTGCTCCTATGTCTTTTGGCAGGTGGGGGACTTATTAGGTTGGGAGCTGGTAGGATACTGGGGGTGGGGTTGCCTGATCGTGGAACCCGGCATTGGGAAGGGGGAAGACTGCTGGGAGCCATCCCCCTACACTTATTGACACCACCCCTCCTGCTATCACTCAGCTTTGCCTGGGTCCCTCAGCAATCTTCGTCTGGGTGCAATACCAGCAGCAGCCACCACCTCCCTGGCAGCACTGCTGAGCAATGAAGAGCTGCCGGCCTCTGATTGTTTGGCAGCTCTCGGCAGGCAGGATATCTGCCCCCAGAATCCTTGATCCTGGAGAAGACCCTGCCAATATGCCGTATTGGTTCTTTATTCAGAGGGCCTTCCCCAAAAAGATATGGGACTCTCCATCCGGTGACCGAGACCTCCGTCACTTTCGTTAAATACCACCCAGCGTGTCTTGACAGTGCAGCACTCCCACAGTGTTACACCGGGAATGTTAACCTGGATTATATGCTCATGCCTCTGAGTTGGAGGTGAAAATGTTACCCACTAAGGCCAGGGCCGGCTCAAGGTACCGGCAACTCGGGCAGTCGCCCGGGGCGCCATGTGCTAGGGGGCGCCATCAAGTCTATGTCAATGTATTTGCATTATGTACTTCTGTATGTCCTATGTGGTTCATGGTACAGGTGACAATAAATCAAATCTAATTAATTCAGTGGCCGAAAGGTTGTAAGATTCTAAGGACGATCTGCGCATTTGCAACATGTTGCCTCCGCTTGATGGCAGCTACGCATGCTCAGGAGCTGCCCACGCGCAGCCCGGAGTCACGTGGGGTGCTCCATGAGCCCTGCCCCCTGTGTGGCCGCCATATTGATTGGCCTTGGCCGCCTGCCGGTCTGGTTCAGCCGCTGGCGGCTGCTCAGTGTCTGTGTGAGGCAGTGGCTGCATGGAGGGTCCTCGGTGGGAGGGGGGCCGCCGAGGGGAGCAGGAAAAGGCTATCCGCAGCGGGGAAAGGTGATGGAGCGCAGCGCTGGAGGCCTTTAAAATTAGCACTTGTAAGGGCGCCGAAGTTCAGCTTGCCGGGGGTGCCAGCAACCCTAGGGCCACTGCTGACTAAGGCACATCTTACAGCCAAGGTCACACCCATGAGTTTACACTCAGTCCTGGGTGTGAATTTTTGACGTTCCTATAGAGGGGATGATTGAGGTGAAGAGCACCATATTAATGTCCCAAAGTGCTTTACTGCCACTAAAATATGTCTTTTAAAGTGTTGTCCCTGTTATAATTTTCCTCTTGTCAATGCCTTGCTTCCGTTCCTCCACCGAGTTGCTTCATCCTGTCCTGGAGTAGATTCTTGAACTGGAGATCACTTCCACAGGCTGGCAGCAGCCCCCCCAGTGTCAGCTGAGACAGTGGATACTGGTGGGCCAATCAACGAGGGAGAGCTCCACTGTCACATCAGGTCTTGCTCTCATCCGGGTTGCATACACCTACACAGAGTGGATAGTGGACCAGGAGCCAGAACCCTGATTCCCTTTTCTCCCCTATCATTTCCGCACCGCTCTACCAACCTCTCCACCAACCCAGGGGTGCTGAGGCCACCTGTAGTATCCCAAGTGCCTCTGCACCTGAAGTTGATTAACTCATAGCTGGAATGACTGGTTGGTAGGCAGCCTATTCACACATCAAGGCCAGTGATGCAGATATGATGGCCAGTTGTTTCTGCAGAGAAGCTTGGGGACATACTACTAACCCTACCCCTGATGCTGTGCTGCCAATGCCCTGATCCTTTGGGGGAGGGAGTAGCATTGCAGTTGATTCAGGACATGAAACTATCATTGACCTATGACCTTAATGTCCTTAACCTCCCCAATGAACTCAACGACTACCGTCCGGTGGCCTTGACATCTATCATTATGAAATGCTTTGCGAGATTGGTCATGAGACTCATCAACAGAAGGGCAGCACGGTAGCGCAAGTAGATAGTACTGTGGCTTCACAGCGCCAGGGTCGCAGGTTCGATTCCCCGCTGGGTCACTGTCTGTGCGGAGTTTGCACGTTCTCCCCGTGTCTGCGTCGGTTTCCTCCGGCTGCTCCGGCTTCCTCCCACAATCCAAAGACGTGCAGGTTAGGTGGATCGGCTATGCTAAATTGCCCTTAGTGTCCAAAAAGGTTAGGCGGGGTTATTGGGTTACAGGGATAGGGTGGAAGTGTGGGCTTCAGTGGGTCGGTGCAGACTCGATGGGCCAAATGGCCTCCTTCTGCGCTGTATGTTCTATGTTCCAACTCCATACTCCAATTCGAATTGTATACTGCAACTCGCATACCTCCACAACTAGTCCAGAGCAGACACCATCTCCCTGGCCCTACACTCATCCCTGGAGCATCTTGACAACAAGGACTCCTATGTCAGACTCCTATTCATTGACTACAGCTCCGCCTTCAACACCATAATCCCAGCCAAGCTCATATCAAAACTCCAAAACCTAGGATTTGGCTCCTCCCTCTGCAACTGGATCCTTGACTTCCTGCCCCATAGACCACAATCAGAAAGGATAAACAGCAACACCTCCTCCACGATAGTCCTCAATACGGGAGGGCTTGCAAGGCTGCGTACGTAGCCCCCTACTATGCTCCCTATACACACACGACTGTGTGCAAGATTTGGCTCCAACTCCATCTACAGGTTTGCTGATGACACGACTGTAGTGGGTCGGATCTCAAACAACGATGAGGCAGAGTACAGGAGGGAGATAAGGAACTTAGTTGAGTGGTGCAATGACTACAATCTATCCCTCAATGCAGCAAAACAAAAGAGCTGGTCATTGAATTCAGGAAGCAAAGTACTGTGCACACCCCTGTCTGCATCAATGGCGCCGAGGTGGAGATGGTTGACAGCATCAAATTCCTACGTGCAAACGTCACCAACAATCTGTCCTGGTCCACGCACGTCAATGCTATGACCAAAAAAGCACAACAGCGCCTATATTTCCTCAGGAAACTAAGGAAATTTGGCATGTGCACATTGACTCTTACCAATTTTTACAGATGCACCATAGAGAGCATCCTATGTGGCTGCACCACAGCCTGGTATGGCAACTGCTTGGCCTAAAACCATAAGAACCTACAGAGAGTCGTGGGCACAGCCCAGTCCATCATGCAAAACCACCTCCCATTCACTAACTCTGTCTACACCTCCCGCTGCCTGGGGAAAGTGGGCAGCATAATCAAAGACTCCTCCCACCCGGGTTAGTCTCTCTTCCAACCTCTTCCATCGGGCAGGAGATACAAGTCTGAAAACATGCACTAACAGATTCAAAAACAGCTTCTTCCCCGCTGTTACTAGATGATTCCTGAATGACCCTTTTATGGACTGAACAGATCGTTTCACACATTTTCTCTACTGAGTAGTACTACACTCCACATGCTTCACCCGATGTATTTACATTGTGTACTTATGCATGTCTTATGTTTTTCATGGGTGGAACAATCTGTTTGGACTGTTAGCAGGACAATACTTTTCATTGAGCCTGGGTACCCATGACAGTAAATCAAATCCAAATGAAAAGGTCAAGTGCATACAATGGTCAATGATGGGATCTCACCATCTCTCAGAATCGAGAGAGAGAGTAAAGAAAAGATTTGGGTCTCCAGATAGCAATCCCGCCAGAGTGGAAGGAGGATAAGGCAGACCCCTAACTCTGCTGTTTGCTTGTTCCTCAGGAGCCGTTGGAGGTGAAATTTCCCCACATCTCTCCTCAGGCCCTCCACTTCATGAAGGTGAGTGAACCGTACCAACTGCCCACAAGCTGTCACATGGTGAAAACGCCCGAAACTACAACACACACATCATGCAGAACGGGTTGTACACAACTCCAAGTTGCCCGATGTTAATTGGGACTACAGTAATATTGAAAGCATGGTTAACGAATGTTCAATTTGGTGCGATTGGCTTACGCTTAAGCCATATGCTGTACTGGAGAAGCTAACCTTGTCTACATAACAGTATTGTCTGGCACACCTGTAACATCATTTCAATAAATGACACACCCGAGTAACATTCTGATATAGACCATAGCCCGAGCTAAATTCTGACGAACCCATGCCTTCACTGCGACACACAAATATACTCCACACCCCTCACTGATACTCTGATGTACTGTTCACTGTAATGCTGACACACACCACACTACAGACGTGACTGTATTCCCCACACCTCACCGTAACTCACTCACCCACCCACCCACTCACAGGTCCAGGCGGGTATGCCTTCGTCTCAGCTGATATCAATCCTAACTCAAGACAATGTTGAAGAGATGAAAGTGACTCGGTGTGAAAGTGTGTCATCTTTGTTGCTTGTCCCAGGGCTGCCTAATGATGAACCCAATGGAGAGGCTGACCTGTGAGCAGTTGCTGCAGCACCCACACTTTGACAGCTGCCGGGAGGAGATGGACAGCAGCAGAGATATTGAGAAGCTCAACAGGAGGCATGAGAGAATGCCACGCAGGCGTCCACCGGGGGTAAGGCACAGTGTTTCAAGCCTTGGTCGATTGTTGGGGTTAACTCACCACTGCCCAGCCATTTTGACCAACATGGAACTGTCAGCCACAAGAAGGTGCTGTGCAGGGAGTTAAAACCTGATCAGTTTTAAAAAAAATAAATTTAGAGTATCCAATTATCTTTTTCCAATTAAGGGGCAATTTAGCGTGGCCAATCCACCTACCTTGCATATTTTGGGTTGTGGGGTGAGACCCTCACAGACACGGGGAGAATGTGCAAACTCCACACGGACAGTAACCCGGGGCAGGGATCGAACCCAGGACCTCAGCATCCTGAGGCAGCAGTGCTAACCACTCCGCTACCAGGTTGTGAAGGTGTTATATTGGAAAAACTTTTCTGAATAAAAATATATTTTCCTCAAACTCGCATTCAAGAGTTCTCTCACACGCACGCACGCCCACAAACCCAGCTGCACACAAGTACATAAATTCCAAAGTGGGAGGGGTAAATTGTTTCAAGCCCCAAAAAAATCTTATCGTGCAAATTGATAGTTTGGATGGTTTCGTACTGAGCGCAATGGTCTCTCCGGATAAGGGATAACCAGTGGATGTGGTGCATTTGGACTTGCAGAAGGCTTTTGATGACGTCCCTCAGAAGGGGTTGCGTGCAAAATTAAAGCACACCAGGGTTAATGTATTGGCATGGATCGAGAATTGCTTGACGGGCAGGAAACAGAGAGCGGGAATAAGTAGATGTTTTTCTGAGTGACAGGCTAGTGGGGTGCCGCAGGGATCAGTGACTGAACCCCAGCTGTTCCCGCTGTATTTTTAAATCTTTATTATTGTCACAAGTAGGCTTACAGAAACACCGCAATGACATTACTGTGAAAATCCCCTAGTTACCACACTCCGGCGCCTGTTCGGGTACACCAGGGAGAATTCAGTGTCCAATTCACCTTGCAAGCACGTCTTTTCGGGACTTGTGGGAGGAAACCGGAGCACCCGGATGAAACCGATATAAATGACCTGGATGCGGGAACCAAATGTGACATTTCCAAGTTTGCTTCTGACACAGAACTGGGCGGAATTGTGAGTTGTGAGAAGGGTGCAAAGAGGCTTCAAGGTGATTGAGACAATTTCAGCGGCTAAACGTGAAGTTTACGTTTTGTTGTGAAAAACGGAAAGGAAGAGTTTTATTTCAGTGCTGATATATTGGGAAGTGTGGGATCTGGATGTCCTTGTACACCAGTCAATGAAAGTGGAGAGGCAGGTGCAGAAAGCCATTAGGAAGGCTTTAGAAGGGCAACGCGGTGGCACAGTGGTTGGCATTGCTGCCTACGGCGCTGAGGACCCGGGTTCGAATCCTGGCCCTGGGTCACTGCCTGTGTGGAGTTTGCACATTCTCCCCATGTCTGCGTGGATTTCACCCCCACAACCAAAAGATGTGCTGGGTAGGTGGATTGACAACGCTAAATTGCCCCTTAATTGGAAAAAATAATTGGGTACTCTAAAAAAAATTTTTTTTTAAAGGAATTGAATGTTGGCTTTCACTGCAACAGGATTTGAGCTCAGAAGTAGGGTTATCTTACTGCAGATACACAGGACCTTGATGAGAACGCACCTGGAGTATTGTGTGCAGTTTTGGTCTCCCTACTTGCCATTGAGGGACTGCATGGAGGTTCAGTTAGGCTGATATCGGACTTGTTGGGACTGGCCTGCTCTGGCCTATGAGGAGACATTGGTTCAACTGGGCTTGTATTCACTAGTGTTTAAAAGGATGAGAGGAGATCTGATTCAAACATATAAAATTCAATCAGGGCTGGACAGACTACATGCAGGAAGGATGTTTTCCTTGGTTGTGGAACCTAGAGTCAGGGAGCACAGTCTCGGGATACAGGGTAGACCATTTAGGTCTGAGATGAGGAAATATTTTTTCAGTCAAAGGGTGATAAACCTGTGGAATTCTCTACCACAAGGCTGTGGAGGCCAAGTGACAATGTATTCAAGAAAGAGGTAGATATTATTTAGATTTTAATGGCATCCAGGGGTACGGGTTGAAAGTGGGAAGATGGCATTGAGATAGAAGATCAGCAAGGAGATACAAAACGTCCCTGTGGAGCGGCCTCCACATTGCTGGAGGAGGTGCTGATGACAGGGGGGACTGGAGAAGGGGCTTGTGTCAACGATTTACGGAGCTATTTTGGACGAGGAGAGGCCACTGCTGGAAGGGATCAATGCAAAGTGGGAGGAAGAGTTGGGAGAGGGGGGTATGGAGGAGGGTTTCTGGTGTGAGGTGCTCCAGAGGGTGAACGCCTCCACTTCACCGCGAGGTTGGGGCTGATACAGCTGAAGGTGGTGTACAGAGCGCACCTCACAAGGGCGAGGATGAGCCGGCTCTTTGAGGGGGTAGAAGATGTGTGTGAACATTGCGGGAGGCGCCCTACAAATCACATTCATATGTTTTGGTCCTGTCCAAAGCTGGAGGATTACTGGAAGGATGTTTTTAGGGTAATTTCTAAAGTGCTGCACGTGAAACTGGGCCCGTGCCCTCGGGAGGCCATATTCGGGGTGTCGGACTAGCCTGGAAAAGGGTGAGGCCTCTTTGATCACCCAAAGGTGGGTCCTGTTGGGATGGAGATCAACCTCTCTACCCTGTGCCCTGGCGTGGCGGGGGGGGGGCCTACTGGTACTCTTAACTCTTGAGAAGGTTAGGTTTGAACTGAGGGGAAGGATGGAAGGGTTCTACAATTCATGGGTGTTATTCATTATGCACTTTCTAGAATTGTATAACAATGAACATTTGTGTGGCAGATGGTGGGGGGGGGCAGTATGTGTTAATGGTGACTATGGGCGATTCCTGATTCCTTTTTGTTATTTGTTTATGTTAACATGCGGGCTGCTGGTTGGGTAGCTTGGTGGGAGGATGGAATTGTTGTTGTGTTGCTCTATTTATTTATCTCGGTGAACCACAAGCCTTTCCCTTTAGTTGATCAAATGACCACACAACCAGTTAGTTAGTTTAAAAGATGGTTTATTTACATACACAAGAGTTATCTCAACATGCAAACACGATATCTACTACGAGTTGAACTACAACTATCAGCTACAATAACCTATACTTAACTTCAGGGTGACCGGCACTGTGCTAATGGATAAAGGCTTTTATCTGGATTTCATTTGGCTGGTTCGAAGAAAGTGGCTCTGTCTCTGCTGGGCTCATCCATCAGGTAGTGATCGTTCGTCTTGAACTTAACTGGCTGTTCCTGCTGCAATTGGGTGGCACAGGCCGGATCCAAAAGAGACAGAACACATGGCTGCGCTCTCTTTTATCCCCCTGGGATTTCGTGCTCTTTGGGGAACCTTGGGCCCAATAGTTCGACAGGGCTCCGATCACTGTCTTCGATTTCGGCCAATAAAGGGGCGGGTGCCTTGGTAGCTGGGCGGGTCCTTAGCGGTCATTGACCTTGGCTGTTGTGCTTTCTGAGCAATGGAGTGGCGCCGATCAGTCTGTGGCTGTACCGGTTGCTTGATTGGAGTTGTATTGTCCTGGGAAAATGGGTCATTGAATTGTAAACGAGTGGGGGTTTCGATCAGGCCTGGTTACCTGTGTTTTAGATACAAGTAGGCTGTGAATCTGTCTAAGTCCAGGGTTGGCCATAATTCCCATGGTCCTTTGCAGGTGGCCATTGTATTCGTTACAGTTTATTGTTGGTGGGTGTAAATTTGGAAGAAAATGTAAAAAAGGAGAATAAAAATATTTTTTTAAAAAGAGACAGAGGATCAGCCTTGATCATATTGTATGGCGGATCAGGCTCGAAGGACTGAATGGCCTACCCCTGCTCCAAGTTTCCACGCATTGAAACGGTTTAACAAGGTTGACGGATGATTTCTCTCTTTCTTTTGGACTCTGCTGTCGCTGGGTTGAAATTTTAACACGCTGCCTGTGGCATGTGGCTTGTCAAAAGGAGGTAAGGCACACGCGTGTTGGATGGAGTTCCTTTCTCGTCCATTGTCCAAAAGCGATCGGGTCTGATGGTTTGGTCCACACCCAGCTGAATGCACAGATTATATCTGGATGTTTTGTGAATGGTTCAGGAGATGGGCCATTTGCACTTTGTCCCTGGTGGGCTACTTCGAGAAAGCTTTAATGGCTTTGTAATTTGTGGAGTGTGGTCATATGAATGTTCGGCCATTTTAGAAGCTGCTTTATAAGACACTTTAAAATGCTGTTGTTCAGGCTTTGTAAACTTTTATGCAGTAGTTTCAGCCCAGTCAATAAATAAAATCATTTTTAATATAAAATATTGATCACACCATTACACTTCAATGTTTATATTTTGTACCTCTTGGCATGAAGCCCTGTATTCCATTTGCATTTTAAAAATAAATTTAGAGTACCCAATTATTTTTTTTTCCCAATGGGTCCTCAGCGCCATCATCCCAGTGCTAACCACTGCGCCATGTGCCCCCCCCCCCCCCCCCCCCCCCATTTGCTTTGTCCCTTGCATCACCTTAGCCAAATCACTGGAAATAGCCTGTTTCTACTAGGTCACAGTCGCCTATTTTCCTCTGTAAACTTCAATATTGCACACTCCAGTCTGAAATTCAGATTACCTGAGCAGGGAGACATGGCCTTGGTTGAATGTCGTCTCTGGCTCACGGTACCTCTGACAGTGTAGCGGTACCTCTGACAGTGTAGCGGTACCTCTGACAGTGTAGCGGCACCTCTGACAGTGTAGCGGTACCTCTGACAGTGTAGCGGCACCTCTGACAGTGTAGCGGTACCTCTGACAGTGTAGCGGTACCTCTGACAGTGTAGCGGTACCTCTGACAGTGTAGCGGTACCTCTGACAGTGTAGCGGCACCTCTGACAGTGTAGCGGTACCTCTGACAGTGTAGCGGTACCTCTGACAGTGTAGCACTGCCTGAAGGCTATGTTTAAGCTTCTAGGTTGCTGTAAAGGAGACAAGGGGCTGGATAATGTGTCGGTGGGATGCTCCATTTGGTGGTTTCGCGACGGCTTGGGGCTGCCCCACAATGGGAAACCCCATTGACCGGCCGGCGTAACAGAGCATCCCGCCGGCGTGGTGAAATAGAAATGTGGCGTGGCAGGGCGGAGAATCCAGCCCACGAGTTCTGTTTCTCCACAAAACACCTTTATTTCTTTGATCCAACTTCATGTACAAATCTCCACCAACAAATAGTGCCACCTGTAACCCCTTTATATATCAGTGACGTCTGTTGGATAATTGACATCAAATTAGTATTTAATTGGAAGGTCAGTTAACCCATTCCTAACAGGCTATACCGAAGTATCTGCTCCTGTGTGTCTTGGGTAAAGACATTTCCCAGTAAGGTGACTTAATCGCAACAGACCCGGGAACCATTCCTGGCCTTGTGGTGATGTGCATCACTGTAAATACACAAGGGGTTAATGTAAATACATGTAGACTAGCTAGACACTGGAGGGAGCACCAGAGACATGACACACAGACACTCAACCAATAGAACAGTTAGATAGGACATGACCAATGGGCATTCACGATACACACAGAGGTGACACGACCACAGGAAGGCATTACACCAACCCATATATAAAGGACACCACACACATGATCTGCCTCCAGTGGAGACAGTCAGTGAGTACAGAGACTGGATTGATTCAATATCACTCCCACCACGTGGATTGTAGCAGACTGGTTAGTCAGTCTGGGTAGCTATAGAAGGATTAACAGTAGTGTTGAACCCGAGTAGTAAAAGTGTAAATAGTTTAATAAATGCCGCTTATGCTACGCTTAGAGCATAACAAGACAGGCCTGTGCTGAGTTAGTCTTATGTCAGCTGGAACGATAGATGGAAAATATTTCGTGTTGCTTTTGGGATCAGGAATGGGTTGATGTTCCTGCTCTTCATTACCATCCAGTGGCCCCTGTTGAAAAATGCATCGTATGTGTGAGGAAACTGGACTGCTATGAGTCTTGAGACCAAACAGCCTGCGCATTGAGAAACGGTTGGGTGGGTGATTGTACCTTTTCATTTGTTTTCTCTTCTGTTGCCCCCAGCTCCAGTACCTGCCTCAACTAACCAACAGCAACATCTCGCCAGCGCCCGAGACCAAGAAGTATCACCGGCACAAGTACGATCACCATTTGCCCAACATCTGACTATATGGCAGCAAAAGCCAGCGAGCCCAGCCAAACACCCACCTGCACCTTCAAAACTTCTACTCCAAGTGGAACACCTGACAACCACTTCCAAACCCACTGTGCATTTATAAGGACCTGGTGATTCAGTTGAGGACATTTAAGGAGTGCGGAGTGGGGGGGGGGGGGGGGGGGGAGGGGGATTGGGTGCTGGAGAGGGACTTGTGTACTGGTAAGATATTGCGCTCTTAATTTGCCATAATTTTCTCGAGGAAGTCCAACCTCCTCTCCCCCCCCCCCCCCCCCCCCCCATGACTGTCACATCCATTGAGTCACATGACAGACCCGTGCCGATATTGCAATGAGTGGTTGGTGGAGCCTGCCTGGCGAATTGTAATTCTCCCAATGGCCAGGTCCCTTATGATATTTGAAGATACCCGATACATACAGCCAAAGTGGTGACCTACTCACAAGACATTTGTTACTTTCTTTTGGTTTGCAAATTCTTTTCAGAGGCCAGCAAATCCACCAGGTGGCAGTCTTCCTAGTCGTTTGAGAGTAGACTTGTTTTTAAATAGAAGACAATGAAGTTGGTGCTTCAGAAACGTATTGCACAGAGCCACCTACGGGCCAGAACGTGCACCTGCAGAGACTGTTGACATAGCAAAATGGAATAGGAAATGTTGACTTGCCAATTTGCACTGGGAACCGATGGCTGAAAAACAAATCATTTCAGCAGGAAGTAAGCTTTTATGAACAGCAAGTGCCTTACACCCTCTGTATGATTTTTCAGAGAACCCAAACAAATTGATTCTGTTTCCCAAATAGTCGTGTTCTGGGATCTGTTATGCACGTGCCTGTGCGTGCATGTCATAGGAAGGGTGACTCTATGCTCAATCCTGAACATCTAACCAAATACCCCAGGCTCACTGGATAAAAGCAAATTACTGCGGATGCTGGAATCTGAAATGAAAGAGAAAATGCTGGAAAATCTCAGCAGGGTCTGGCAGCCAAAGAGTTATCGGACTCGAAACGTTAGCTCTTTTCTCTCCCTCCAGATGCTGCCAGACCTGCTGAGATTTTCCAACATTTTCTCTTTCGCCCCAGGCTCGCTCACTCCTGGGTTTGGATAGATGACAGACGTGGCTTCAACCCCCCTCATTCAGATTTTGAACTGAAACTCATGACTCCAGCTGGAATTTAAAATTGGAATAAGTCTTTGGTTGCACGATTGTTTTCCAAAAGTGACAGCTGTAATGATTTCAAAAGGTGCAGCATTTCTGAATTCAACGTTTTTCACACGCACCATTTTTTTTTAAACAAACAATTTTATTGAGGTATTTTTTGGCATTGTAAACAGTTACAGATTACAGAAATATGCAAACATCAACCGAAAACCAGCACTTCAACCAAACCATAATGCACATACCCTCTCCTCTCCCATAGACACTACCCGCCTATTTATCCCTCCTACTATACTCTGATCTCCCCCCCCCCCCCCCCCCCCCCTCCATGTTGACGTTCACTCTCCCGCGAAGAAGTCGATGAATGGTTGCCACCTTTGGGCGAACTACAATACAGATCACCTCAAGGCGAACTTGATTTTTTCCATACCCAGAAAACTTGATATGTCCAAAAGCCATAGCTCGGTCTTCGGGGGTTTTGAGTCCCTCCATGCCAACAGTATTCGTCGCCGGGATATCAGGGAAGCAAAGGCCAGAACATCGGCCTCTTTCTCCTCCTGGACTCCCGGGTCTTCCGAAACCCCGAAAATTGCCACCCCTGGACTCATCACCACCCTCGTTTTCAGCACCCGGAACATGACCCCCGCAAATCCCTCCCAGTACCCCCTAAGCTTAGGGCATGCCCAAAACATGTAAATGTGGTTCGCTGGTCCTCCCGCGATCTAGGGCACCTGTCCTCTATCCCAAAGAATTTGCTCATCATGTCGGCCCGGTGAATGACCTTAAACTGAATCAGGCTGAGCCTGGCACATGTTGCGGTTGAGTTTACTCTACTCAGGGCTTCCGCCCATACCCCGTCCTCCATTTCCCCGCCGAGTTCCTCCTCCCATTTGAGTTTCAGCTCCTCCGTCTGGAACTCTTCCCCCTTCATGAGCACCTTGTAGATATCCGAGACTCTACCCTCTCCTCCTTCTCCTCGAGAAATTATTCTGTCCTGAATCCCTATTGGCGGGAGGCGTGGGAATGACGCGACCTGTCTGCGTACAAAGTCTCGCACCTGTAAGTACCTAAAGTCATTTCCTCTTTCCAGCCCAGCTTTCTCCTCCAACTCCCTCAAACTCGCAAAGTTCCCCTACAGGAACATATCCCCCACCCTCCTCACCCCCGCCCGCCGCCATGCTCGAAACCCTCCATCCATCTTCCCGGGGGAAAAACGATGGTTATCACAAATTGGAGCCCAGACGGACGCACCCACCTCCCCTACATGCTTCCTCCACTGGCCCCAAATCCGCAGGGCCACCCCCACTACCGGGCTGGTGGAGTATCTGGCCGGCGCAAGCAGTAGGGGAGCAGTGGCCAGGGCTGCCAAACTGGTGCCCCTACACAAAGCGGCCTCCACCCGCTCCCAGATAGACCCCGTACCCACCATCCATTTCCTTATCATGGCTATGTTAGCCGCCCAGTAGTAGTTGATCAGATTCGCCAATGCCAGTCCCCCCTCGCTGCGGCTCCTTTCAAGCTTCGCCTTCCTCACCCGCGGGGATTTCCCCGCCCAGACAAAGCTCATGATGATTTTGCCAGTCCTTTTGAAAAAGGGCCGTGGGATAAAGATCGGGTATGAACAGGAATCTAGGGAGGGTTGTCATCTTTACCGTCTGCACCCTCCCCGCAAGTGATAGCGGGAGTGCATCCCATCTTCGAAACTCCCTTTTCATTTATTCCACCACTCTAGTCAAATTTAACTGATGTAACCCGCCCCAGTCCGTGCCACCTGTATCCCCAAGTACCGGAAACATTCCCCAACCAGCCTAAATGGCAGCTCCTTCAGCCTATTCTCCTGGCCCCTTGCCTGCACTACAAACATCTCACTCTTGGCCATATTTAATTTGTACCCTGAGAAACGGCCAAACTTCCTCAATGTTTCCAGTATATTTTTCATCCCGGCCAGTGGGTCCGACACGTACAGGAGCGGGTCACCCGCATAGAGAGAGACCCTGTGCTCACCCCCCCCCCCCCCCCCCCCCCCCCCCCCCCCGCCCCCCATCGGCTGTCTGGCTCTCCATGGGTCCACTGCCCCCCGGGAGCCTACTCTTTCTGGGACATGACCAGTCTAGTCCCGGGTCGAGGACCATATTAAAGTCCCCCCCATCAACAACTTGCGTGAGTCTAGGTCTGGGATTTCCCCCAGCACTCTTTTAATAAAGTCAGCGTCGTCCCAGTTCGGAGCATATATATTCACCAGTACCACTCTCCTCCCCTCCAGCTTGCCCCTTACCATAAGGAATCTGCAGCCGCTGTCAGCGATTACGCCCTCCGCCTCAAATTGAACGCGCTTATTGATCATAATTGATCATAATTGCTACCCCCCCCTGGACTTAGAGTCCAAGCCCGAGTGGAAGACTGGCTGATCCAGCCCTTCCTTAGCCTAGTCTGGTCAGACACTTTCAAATATGTCTCCTGCAACGTAATTACGTCTGCCTTCAGAGCCCGCAAGTGCGCAAACACACGCACCCTTTTGACTGGCCCATTTAGTCCTCTGACATTCCAGGTGACCCCCCCCCCCCCCAAACGCCGGTCAGCCATAACCTTTCTTGGGCCCACCCCCGGCCCATGCGCCACACCGCTCTTGGCTCGCCTCTTGGCCGCCTCCACCCCCGACCTCCTCTCCATAATCTATTTCAGACCCCTCCCATGTCAGCAAAATAACTTCCCACCCCCCCTTCCCCCCGGAGCAACATCTCCCGATAACCCCACCCCTGCCATCTACTGGCTGTATTCACACCCACCACCTGACTCCCTTGACTAGCCAATCTGCTAGTCCAGTGACTTATCCCACCGACGGCCCCTTGTCCCACTCCCATTGTTTCCCCGACCTCATCTCCCCACTCCCCAGCACACCATCCCCCACTCCAACCCACTGGAGCAATCTCACTAAGATGGGAAAGATCAAATGAAATGGAGACATCAAACAGCACCGTGAGGCTGCTCCGGGTACAATACATTTCCAGCTGTGTACACAGCAAAGTGTTAACCCATGTCCCTTTCTGATCATTAATAAAATAGCAGCACAGTAACACAGTACCTGTATATCACCCACCCGAAGCAAACATAAAAACCACGGACATAAAAACCCCCAACCAACATCTTTAACCCCCATTGCTTACCGGCCACCTTTATTTTACAATGAAGGCTCCCACACACCCAAAGAACACGACGAAAGGTACCAACAACAGCAAAAAAGAAGGAGAAAAAAAAAAGAAAGAAAAAGAGCGTACGAGAGGGGGATCCCCCCCCCCCCCCCCCCCCCCCCCCCCCCCCCCTGCAGGCAAAAGCTGCCAAAAATACACCACATGGCACCTTCAAAGCAGTAGACAGTCGACCGTCAGTCCAGGCACAGTAGGTATCCCCCCAAACAATAACTCTCGGACCCTAACTTGCATCCGTGTGTCCTTTTTTCGGGACCAGCCCCTGATCCCTCGCAAAGTCCATTGCTTCTTCGGGCTTGGAGAAGTAGTGGTGCTGGCCCTGATGCGTGATCCAAAGACGAGCCGGGAAGAGCAGACCAGACTTCGCGTGCTTTTTAAGTAAAACCTCCTTAACTTGTTTAAAGGCTGCTCGACGCCTGGCCACCTCCTGGCTTAGGTCCTGATAAATGCGAAGAACACTGTTATTCCACGTGCTGCTCTTAGCGCTCTTTGCCCGCTGCAACACCCACTCCTTCTCTGCAAACCTGTGGAATCTGATCACCATCGGACGGGGGGGACCCCCCGGATGCATCTCTCTCGCCTGTACCCTATGTGCTCCCTCCGGCGGTCGCTGAAAGGCGTCAGCCCCCAATCAGCTGCATCAACAGGTCTGCCACAAATGCTGTGGCCTCAGCCCCCTCCGGGAGGGTGATGATGCTCAGATTTTGTCTGCGGGCTCTATTTTCCAGCTCCTCTACTCTGTCCAGCAGTCTTCTCCGTCTGTCCTTCAACCTATCGACTTCTAGCGCAGCAATCGTCTGCGCATCCGCCTGCTCCTCCACCGCCTCCCCCAGCTCCTTAACTTTTTCGTCCTGGGCATCCAATCTCTGGTTCAGCTGATCCACTGCCTTCTGAAGTGGGTCCAAGTTATCTCGCTTAAACGATGCTTTTTATCACCTGCAGCATGTTTTCCAGCGCTTGCTGGATCGCCGGGTCCGAGGTCCGTAGGTCCGCCATCTTTGCTCCCGGGTCAGCTGCCCCTGCACCTTAACTTTGTCCCTTTCTTTCCCGTTTTCGCTGCTTTCTGCTCTCTCGCGGTTCCATGCAGCTCTGCCCGTTCCTCAGCACCTCCGTGGCCGTCTTTCCAGCGCTCCGCAGTCCCGCAACACCGGGGAACCAGGTCCTCAAATCCCACCAGAGTGAGAACCACCGAATGCGCGGCTCACTCACTCATCGCCGCCACCGGAAGTCCCACACGCACCATTTTTGACGAACAATAAAAGTAGTGTCTAATTCAGCAGTTGGTGGGGTTACTGAAGTGAGACCCTGTCTCAGTGGGCTCCATAGGTGGTTAGGAATCAATTAAGAATCCATTGCAGCGGAGTGTGGCACTGGCAAAGCCAATAAGAGACTACGGGCACGATTTAACGGAAATGAAACAGCGTCCCGTGTCCAGCACATTTGGCCGGGTGCTCCACAGCACTGACAGCGCCGAAAACGACCCCGCTATTAGACGAGACTTTACTTCATTCCTGTACCTTGGTGAGGTGCGCTCCGCCAATGCCGCACTTAGTCCCGTTTCCTGCACTAACAAGCTCCGTGGCTTCCAGAGCCCCCTCCCCCAGCTCGCCCATAAGAGTCATCAAGCCCCCTGCATCCTACCTCATAAGGGCAGGGCACCCCAGGGCCCAATCCTCGGCACATGCATGATGCCACTTGGGCACTGCCTGGGTGGCTCTGGCAGGGTACCAGAGCCCAACCACCTTGGGGCCCCAGATCGCCTGAGAGATCCCGATCCCCCCCCCCCCACCAAGTGCCGGTCTATGTTTGTGGAAACCAGTGCTAAACGGTGCCTGCCTGGGGTCTCCGAGGCGAGGCTATTAGGTCCCGGGTACTGGGTAGATCCGGCGTATATAAATTCAAGAAAGTCGAACTGCTCATTTGAATATGCAAATCTGGGTGCCACCCTCAAAGGATGGGATCAAGATCGCGACACCTCGCAAGGCGGGCCTGGTAAATCTTTCCACATGGGAGTGGAGCCATTGGGATACCTATTCTAGCATTGGCTTTCCAACACGGTGCTCGAAAGAATGAAAGATCTTCCAACGCGTTGCTCAAAAGATTATTTATATGGATGCAGAGTGTAGCTTCACCAGCAACTGGCACAATTCCCCAGGATTGCTGCTTGGCAATAAAACAATAGCACAAAGAAGTAGCTCAAACTACACAGTCACAACAATGGGTGACTTTGGGGAGGCTCTCGGCTGTCTATCGTGTACGAATCTAAAGCCACCCCCCACCAACACCCAACGGTTGAGTGACTCCTGGGCCATCGTGCCAACAGGTTCAAGGTAAACTACGTAAGATAAATAAACTCTTCTGTGAATGTCATTGGGTTCCAGCTGGATCTTGAGGGGCTGGAGTTGAGTTTTATCGCAGTTCCTAACTTGTTTAATACAACATACTCTGCAAAAGGAACATTCGTTAAAAGTCTGGATTGGTCTGTGCCTCGCGGACAGTCCCGCCCTTCATTCCTGTTGGTATGCTTTGCAAGTGAGAAGATGGGGGGGGGGTCCTACTTCCCACTCACTGCAACCATTTGGCTTTACTTCCCAGCCACAAGTATACGGTTATTGGGAGTCTTGCTGTGCATAAATTGGCTGCCACATTTCCTACATTACAACAGCGACTACACTTTTTAAATGAATCTCCTGGACACTGCCGTGAGCAGCTTAGAGGAAACTCATTTTACAAAGAGGGTGCTTTACGATTTACTTTGAACTCTTTGATTGATTGGAGATGGGAAAATTGCTGGTTGACTGGTGAGTGATTGAAGATGGGACGTCATGCGATGAAACCTCTGGGAAGACATCCTTGGTCGAGAGCCCTAACTCTTGTTGGATAGTCCCCGAGGCTCATCATCCAGCATATAGCAGTTTCTTTGACTTGAGACAAAAAAAGCCCACATAAACACCAGCAACCATCTCTTGCGCAAGAGACGTTAGGAAAGCTTGTGAATTTTGAGTGTGTAGAGAGTAGGTCTTTAGGCCAGTCCCTAAGCTGGGTGGGGGGAGGAACAAGCGTGCCATATTGATTTGGGGCCAAGGGTCTCCAGTCTGAGGCAGACAAGTCTGTAATGGGTTTTTGGGAGACCTGTACACTTAGACCTACTCCCCAAAGCCTTGCTCATTTTTTTTCTTTTGTGATACATATCCAGTTCCCCTTTGTCGTGCCTTTTGAAAGTTGTAGCTGTGTAAGATCGGCTGTACTGACCAACAATCCAAGTAGCTGATAAATGGGATGATGCAGGAGGGCTGGAGTGAGGATGGAACCCTGAACCTTCTGAGAAGTGCATTACCCTGAGCAATGGCCGACATATTTTCAGTGGTGGAAGTCGAGTGCTGGGGGATTCTAACGAGTCGTGGCTGGCATGGCAATGTACATTGGAACGGTGAAGGAGCACGAAGCAGAGTCTCTGCTTTCTTTGACTCGTGGCTTCTCTCCACCGACAGCGCGATAACATGTATGGGCCGCTTGGATGAATTGTATGCATTGACCAAACGAGTTACAGAGTACTGGTGGCTTTGTGGAACTGGGTTCAGCCTACTGTACCAGCACATCAATTGAAAGCTGGTCCAGAGACCTGGCTTGTCCCATCGCTCATGTTTTGTCTCATAAATCAGCCAGATGCTCTCCCAGTTCATCCTCCCTCCTCCTCCTCTTGGAGCCAATTTGTGTTAAATTTACACCAAAGGCCCAGACCATGTAGGCGCGGGATGCTTTTGTATAATAAACCTGTTTCTTTTAAACTAAGCTGAGCAATTGTTTGTTTTTTGTGACTCTCGTCTACAGACAATGGGGATCATTCTGCCTTCGTAAGACATCCTGAATCGTTCATTTCCCCGCTCGCATTTAGCGCTAGGAATGATTAACCCTTCCTACCAAATAAGAAGGGGACTATAGAAGCGTCACCACAGCAAGAATTAAAAGTAGATCGAACAGCCTCTATTTCAGCGGTCCTATTCCATTGGCCACTAAGGCTGCAGTAATGCCATGCTGCCTTTTGGTGACGTTGCTGAGCGGCAAAGCCATTGTCAGCTTACCAATGACACCGTGAGACTGTAGGATGGTACTGCAGCTGCTTCCTCCCAACAGATGATGGAGGATATGCAAATATTAGGCACAAATGCCAAATACTGTTGCTGGAAATGTGAAACGAAAACCGAGAATCCGGGAGCTTAGCAATCCAAGTGGTGTGTAAATGGGGAGACTTGGCAATGAATGTGGCGACTTGGCACTGAAATCAGACGGTATGTTCGGTGCTCCCTTTGATGGCCAAACCAAGAGCTGTTTTTCATTGGCTCAGTAGAAGCTAAAATGCATGAAAAGAATGCACCACCATTTTATTATTCAGGGAAAGAAGAACAGATGTTCGTACTTCCCAATCCTTCCCTTTCTCCCCTGCAGAGTTTACAGTTGAAAATATGCAAGATGTAACTCCATGGCTGACACATTTGAGTCAGAATATTGTGGGTCCCAAGTCACCCACTCTAGAAACTTGAGCACATTATCCACTCTACGAAGACTACACGGTCAGAGGTGCTGTCTTTCAGCTGAGAGGCTGAACCAAGATCCCATCTGCCTTCTCAGATGCCAGCAAAATTCCATGCTGCAGCATTAAAGAACAGGGAGGTTCCCTCCAGTGTCCCAGATGGTGGCACAGTGGTTAGCACTATGACTTCACAGCGCCAGTGTCCCGGTTTGATTCCCACTTGGGTCACTGTCTGTGTGGAGTCTGCATGTTCTCCCTGTGTCTGCATGGGTTTCCTCCGGGTGCTCCGGTTTTCTCCCACAAGTCCCGAAAGATGTGCTATTAGGTAATTTGGACATTCTGAATTCTCCCTCTGTGTACCCGAACAGCGCTAGAATGTGGCGACTGGGGGATTTTCACAGTAACTTCATTGCAGTGTTAATGTAAGCCTACTTGTGACAATAATAAAGATTATTATTGTTAGATACTATTTAGCCCTCAGCCATCACTAAAGCAGATTATCGGTTCATTATTACATTGTTTTTCACGGGAGCATACTGTGTGCAAATTGACTGCCGCTTCCTACATCACAACAGTGACTACACTTTAAATGCATTTTCTAAATGGCTGCTCTGTCATTAAAACCCCAGCTTTAGCTGTGAGCATAGCTAATATACTCATGCATAGCCAAACTCAAAAGATTGCACAGATAACCACAACAGCCTAATTTTTTAAAAGTGCTTACGAAATATGTCCTGGATGAGGAACATCTTTTAGAAGTGAAACTCCTTTAGCTTCAAGTGCACGGAGCAATGGGTTGACTTCATGCTAGTGGTTGGTAACTGTACAGAACAAGCAGGTTCTACAGAGCAAGTTCAAGCCAATGACACTCCTCTGACAAGGAATGCTCCCTTCTAAACAACTCCCACTTTGGCTAATTGTTCTTCTCTATAAACCCACCACTGTGCTGAAAGCAAGGTAGTGGCTTAATGTTATGCTCCCAATGTACTGCACTCAGCACAGCAGCCCAGAGCACATTTGCAACCAATTTAGAGAAATACTGGAGTAGGCCAATTTAAGATTGTCAGTCGGGCTTGCGATGTGGCACATTAGCGTGATCTGGAACCTACACATTAATACACAAGACCCTGCTCTTTGTAGACAAAAAATGTACACACATTGCACTTGTTTCAGCTAAATGTGACAGCGATTCGCCGATTCATTCCCCAGGGCAATGCCTTGACCAATCAGGATCAAGTTAGTTGGTTTCAATTTCAAACAATGCTAGAAAGTTATCTGTCAGTCACCATCAACTGGTGCATTCTCCATGGCAATGCCACTATTAATCAAAGTCGACTTGCCAACTAATCAGCATTCTCTTCTCACATAGTCTAAAATTGTTGTTTTCCCCTTAAACTGGTATTCTTGTGGAGTGCCCTGATGAATGCAAGGTGAAAAGCTTCAAACATGTCTCCTCTTTCAGCCAGAGTCACGTTCCGTACCAGCAAAGGGCGCATTGAAAAAATGTTTCCTGACTCCCATTATTGGACCAAAGAAATTCAGTACTGGCTCGCAGAAATGGGAACATCAGCAGATCATTTAGCCCCTTGAGCTGCTTATGCCATTCAATAAGATTATGGTCGTTCTGTGACCTTAGCCCATGTCTCTGCTTTTGCACCATATGGCTGATTAGCAAAATCCTGGCCCTCTCAGATTCAAAATTAACAACTGACTCAGCACCAACTGCATTTGCAGCAGAAGATCAAACTCCTACCAACTCGGGAGGGGGCCATACTGGACCTGGTATTGGGGAATGATCCCGGCCAGGTGGTTGAGGTTTCAGTCGGTGATTACTTTGGGAATAGCGATCACAATTCCGTAAGTTTAAGAATACTCATGGACAAAGACGAGGAAAGGTTGATTAGCGTGCAGGACAGACATGTCCCTGTGAAAATGAGGGATAGAAATGGCAAGATTATGGAACCATGGATGACGGTTGGAATTGTGAGACTAGCTGAGATGAAAAAGGAAGCATACATAAGATCTAGGCGACTTAAAACTGATGAAGCTTTGGAGGAATATCGGGAAAGTAGGACAAATCTCAAATGCGCAATAAAGAGGTCTAAAAGAGGTCATGAAATATCTTTGGCTAACAGGGTTAAGGAAAATCCCAAAGCCTTTTATTCGTATTTAAGGAGTAAGAGGGTAACTATAGAAAGGATTGGCCCACTCAAAGACAAAAGAAGGAATTTATGCATGGAGTCAGAGGAAATGGGTGAGATTCTTAATGAGTACTTTGCATCGGTATTCACCAAGGAGAGGGACATGACTATGTTGAGGTTAGGGATGGATGTTTAAATACTCTAGGTCAAGTTGGCATAAGGAAGGGGGAAGTTTTGGGTATTCTAAAAGGCATTAAGGTGGACAAGTCCCCAGGTCCGGATGGGATCTATCCCAGGTTACTGAGGGAAGCGAGGGGCAAAATAGCTAGGGCCTTAACAGATATCTTTGCAGCATCCTTGAGCACGGGTGAGGTCCCGGAGGACTGAAGAATTGCTAATGTTGTCCCTTTGTTTAAGAAGGGTAGCAGGGATAATACAGAGAATTATAGACCTGCGAGCTTGATGTCAGTGGTAGGCAAACTGTTGGAGAAGATACTGAGGGATAGGATCTATTCACATTTGGAAGAAAATAGACTTATCAGTGATAGGCAGCATGGTTTTGTGCAGGGAAGGTCATGTTTTACAAACCTAATAGAATTCTTTGAGGAAGTGACAAAGTTAATTGTTGAGGGAAGGGCTGTAGATGTCATATACATGGACTTCAGTAAGGCGTTTGATAAAGTTTCCCATGGCAGGTTGATGGAAAAAGTGAAGTCGTATGGGGTTCAGGGTGTACTAGCTAGATGGCTAAAGAACTGGCTGGGCAACAGGAGACAGAGAGTAGTGGTGGAAGGGAGTGCCTCAAAATGGAGAACGGTGACTAGTGGTGTTCCACAGGGATCCGTGCTCGGATCACTGGTGTTTGTGATATATATAAATGATCTGGATGAAGGTATAGGTGGTCTGATTAGCAAGTTTGCAGATGATACTAAGATTGGTGGAGTTACAGATAGCGAGGGGGACTGTCAGAGAATACAGCAAAATATAGATAGATTGGAGAGTTGGGCAGAGAAATGGCAGATGGAGTTCAATCCAGGCAAATGCGAGGTGATGCATTTTGGAAGATCCAATTCAAGAGCGGACTATACGGTCAATGGAAGAGTCCTGGAGAAAATTGATGTACAGAGAGATCTGGGAGTTCAGGTCCATTATACCCTGAAGGTGGCAATGCAGGTCGATAGAGTGGTCAAGAAGGCATACCATGCTTGTCTTCATCGGACGGGGTATTGAGTACAAGAGTCGGCAGGTCATTTTACAGTTGTATAGGACTTTGGTTAGGCCACATTTGGAATACTGTGTGCAGTTCTGGTCGCCACATTACCAGAAGGATGTGGATGCTTTAGAGAGGGTGCAGAGGAGGTTCACCAGGATGTTGCCTGGTATGGAGGGTGCTAGCTATGAAGAAAGGGTGAGTAGATTAGGATTGTTTTAGTTGGAAAGACAGAGGTTGAGGGGGGACCTGATTGAGGTCGACAAAATTATGAGAGGTATGGACAGGGTGGATAGCAACAAGCTTTTTCCAAGAGTGGGGGTGTCAATTACAAGGGGTCACGATTTCAAGGTGAGAGCAGGAAAGTTTAAGGGAGATGTGCGTGGAAAGTTTTTTACGCAGAGGGTGGTGGGTGCCTGGAACGCTTTGCCAGCGGAGGTGGTAGAGGTGGGCATGATAGCATAATTTAAGATGCAGCTAGACAGATATATGAACGGGTGGGGAACAGAGGGAAGTAGATCCTTGGAAAATAAGCAACAGGTTTAGATAAAGGATCAGCGCATTTTTGTTCTACCCTTTGCATGTAGAACTGTTTCCTAACTTTCCCCCTGAAAGACTTTTACAACCTTACTGCTCTCATGGTTGAGATGCATGTTCAAGTGAAGGGTTCATTTCCATTGTCCCCAATCACTTTCTCATGTTGAATTTCAACGACCGAATTGTAAGTGTTACTTACATTACCAGGAAATGGATTTCTACAATTCTGTTTGGAAATGCTAAACATTGTCGCAATGCAAATTATACCCTTGGCTTTGGCTACTTGTCAATCACAAAAAAAAAATCACTGATGTTATACTGTCACATTTGTTGTTTTGGCGGGAAGTTATTTGGTTACACCCAAACCGAACTTGTTACCGCAAATAATTGTTCCTTTGCGGACTTTTCTTCCTCGGTTCCTACTTTCTTCTTTAGTGAAGTCACAAATTGATATCTTCCGATTTGAGCTGTCACATGTCCTGCCAGAGGATGACCTCACTGGTGAGGGTGACCTTCTCACTCATTGAGATTTAAATTTATGGTTCGATTATTTTTGAAGCAGCTTTTAAAATTAAATATTTTTTGGAATGTAGATTTTGCAAATGCGTTACCGATAGCAAATCCCACAGAGGGCGCATAGCCCTGCCTCAGATTTCTGCTCGGAACTCCCAATGGGTGGACGCAGAACACAAAACCAGAAGGAAAAAACATAAGAAATAGGAACAGGAACAGAGTAGACAGACCTTTGCATCTGATCCACTATTTAATTAGATCAAGATTGATTTTTCCTGATTGATACCCCCATATCCCACAATCCCCATCATGCCCAAAAATCTGTTAATCTCAGTCTTAAATATACTCATCAACTAAGCAGTTACGGACCTCTGGGCTAGAGAATTGACATTGAGAGGTTCCGAGGAACAAAGGGACCTTGGTGTGTTTGTCCATAGATCTCTGAGGCAGAAGGGCAGGTTAATACGGCGGTGAAAAAGGCATATGGCACACTTGCCTTTACCAATCGAGGTATAGATTACAAAAGCAGGGATGTCATGTTGGAGTCGTATAGAACTTGGTGAGGCCATAGCTGGAGTACATTGTGCAATTCTGATGCCAGGGAGGATGTGATTGCACTGGAGGGGGGTACAGAAGAGATTCACCAGGATGTTGCCTGGGATGGAACATTTAACTTATGGAGAGAGGTTGGATAGGCTTGGGTTGTTTTCGCTGGAGCATAGAAGATTGAGGGGCACCCTGATTGAGGTGTACAAGATTATGAGGGGCATGGACAGGGTGGATAGGGAGCACCTGTTCCCCTAAGTTGAAGTGTCAGTTACGAGGGGGCACAAGGTCCGGGGTAGGAGGTTTAGGGGAAATTTGAGGAACAACTTTTTTACTCAGAGGGTGGTGAAGGTCTGGAACACATGCCTCAGACGGTGGTAGAGGCGGGATGCCTCACATGCTTTAAAAAGTACCTGGATGAGTACTTGGCACGTCATAACATTCAAGGCTATGGGCCATGTGCTGGCAAATGGGATAGGTAGGCAGGTCAAGTGTTTTTCGTGCATCGGCGCAGTTTCGATGGGCTGAAGGGCCTCTTCTGTGCTGTATTATTCTGTGATTCTGTAAATTCCAAAGATTCAAAACCTTGCGGTGGGGAACTTTCTGCTCGTCCCAATCCTAAGTGGTTGCCGCTGTTCGCCCCCCTCCCACTCCCCCGTCATCTTTAGACGATGCCCCCAATTTCTAGACCCTCCAGCTCAGTGGAAACAACCTCTCAGCATCCACTATGTCAAGCCGTCTCAGAATTACTGCGAGTCTGAGTTTGTAATATCTCTCGTACCGCATCGTTACTGGAGCTGAGCTCTAAAAATTGGACAGCGTTAATCAAAATCTGGATTGAGCCCCGTGAATCCCAGTCAGCAATGGTAAGTTTAAGCTTTTATTTTTTTCAGAGCATCGAAATTTACAGGCAACGTATTTCCACTGAATCATCCCATCCTCTATCCTCCTGTTTATATCAACACAAGAAACTTTTCCTTAAGCTGTCTCTAACAGCAGTAGAAATTATGGTAACAAGGGATTCATAATATGCACTGGGGAAGGAAGTGTTTCTGGAGCTCCTGGGCCCATCACACAGACACTCTGCATCAAATTTTATAAAGCCAAGATTGTTACCTGGGAATGTGAGGCAGTCAGACACGTTATTATCCATGCATTGCTGTCCTTCTCTGTCAAGGGGCTTGCCACATCCTTTAAGTGGCACCATTGCTATCCCTGAAACTTTGAATAACCTGCCCAATGAACGTTTGTCATCTCCATTTAAAATTATCAATTGATCCCCAGCCTCAATGGCGATTAGGGAACAGAGGTCCAAATTTCCACTCTAAACAAGTTCTGCTCTCTGAAGAAGAGCCGCTTGGACTTGAAACTCTGGGGCCAATTCTCCGCCGGCCGGATTTTCCGTTCTGTCGCCAGCCCTGGAGCTTCCCGTCAGCGTGGCGTGGCTGCAATAGGAATCCCATTGGCCAGCAGCGTGAATGGGAATCCCGCTGCCAGCGACGGCAGTGCCGCCGAGAAACACGCGGATGGGAGGCGGAGGATTCGCCCCCTCTGTTTCCCTCTCCACAGCTGCTGCCCGAATTGCTGAGTTTTTGTCCCCCACCATTTTCTATATTTATTCTAAGCTCAATCCTGACATTACCCCTGAATTGACGGGCTCTAATTTTAAAGTTATGGTTCTTCCTTGTGCTGGATTTTCCCATCAGAGGAAATAGTTTCCCTCTAACTACCCCATAAACACCTTTAACATCTTAAACGCAATTAGTTCATAATCTTCCAGACCCAAGGGAATACAAGCCTAGTCTATGCAGCATGTCCGCATAATTAACCACAGGCTTAGAATCCTAGAATTTACAGTACAGGAGGCCATTCAGCCCATTGAGTCTTCACCAGTCCTTGGAAATAGCCAGCCTTTAAGTCCACACCTCCACCCTATCTCCATCACCCAGTAACCCCACCTTAACCTTTTTGGACACTAAGGGCAATTTAGCATGGCCAATCCACCTAACCCGCATATCTTTTGACTATGGGAGGAAACTGCAGCACCCGGAGGAAGCCCACGGGGGGACAGGGAGAATGTGCAAACTCCGCACAGTCAGTGACCCAAGCCGGGAATCGAACCTGGGACCCTGGAGCTGTGAACAACAGTGCTAACCACTGCGCTACCGTGCCGCCAGTCAGGACAGCATGGTGGCACAGTGGTTAGTACTGCTGCCTACGGCGCTGATAACCCGGGTCACTGTCTGTGTTGAGTTTGTACATTCTCCCCGTGTCTGCGTGGGTTTCACCCCCACAAGCCAAAGATATGCAGGGTAGAAAGATTGGCCATGCTGAATTGCCCCTTAATTGAGAAAAAAAAATTATTAGGTACTCTAAATTTATAAAAAAAGAAAAAAAAATTAACCACAGTGTCCGCTCATGTCAGTTCTTGGACCTTTTTGCTTCCAATCTGTGGAGTGTACGTGACGGAGGCAGAGTTGTTTGTCTGCAATCCTACAGTGTCAAATTGCTTAAGAACAACGTGAGGCCTGAACTACACCCATTACTTTTCAAGAACGGCAAGATGGCCCGTCAAAAAACCTGAATCTTCTGAAGATACAAGTAAAGGGCACAAAAGCACATGACTTCTGAAGCTTGCTTCAGATCGAACAACATTGATTTGGCACCTTTCAAGTGGTAACGCTCCCTCAAGGTGCTTAACAGCAGCATCAAAAAGCAAAATAATATCAGACCACAGCCAAAAAGGCTTGCTCAAAGCGGTATATCTTAAGAAAGTGGCGAGGTTTCGTTTGATTTGATTTATTGTCACATGTACCAAAGTACAGTGAATAGTATTGTTCTGTGGCTGAGGGAGCGTACACAGTGCGTACATAGTAGACAAAAAGAATAATCAACAGAGATCATCGACAAATGGTATATCGACAAACAGTGATTGGTTACAGTGCGGAACAAGGGGCCAAACAAAGCAAATACATGAGCAAGAGCAGCATAGGGTGTCGTGAATAGTGTTCTTCCAGGGAACAGATCAGTCCGAGGGGGAGTCGTTGAGGAATCTTGTAGCTAGCTGTGGGGAAGAAGCTGTTCCTATGTCTGGATGTGCAGTTCTTTAGACTTCTGTATCTTCTGGCTGATGGAAGGGTCTAGAAGAACGCAATGCCTGGGTGGGAGGGTTCTCTGATAATGCTGTCTGCCTTCCTGAGGCAATGGGAGGTGTAGACAGAATCAATGTGGGGGTGGCAAGCTTGTGTGATGCTTTGGGCTGAGTTCACCACACTCTGCAGTGCGGGGGAATTCCCGAGTTTGGGGCGCAGGTAGCTGAAGACACGGCTACCTAAGGCCTTAAATTCGGGGATCAGCAGAATTAGAGGAGTGCAGATATCTTGGGAGGGTTGTGGGTCTAAAGGAAATTGCACAGACAAAGGGCGGCAAAGTGGTTAGCACCGCTGCCTCACGGCACCGAGGACCCGGGCTCGATCCCGGCCCCGGGTCACTGTCCGTGTGGAGTTTGCACATTCTCCCCGTGCCTGCAGGGTCACACCCCCCGACAACCTAAAGATGTGCAGAGTAGGTGGATTGGCCGCGCTAAATTGTCCCTTAATTGGAAAATTTGACCAAAAACATTTCTAAAAGAGGTTTAGCAGACAGGGAGCAGTGAGAGTGGTGGGATTGGAAATCTAGGATGGGAATTTTAAAATCAAAAACATCAGACCTCTCAGCACAGATTTCAAATCTACCTCATTCTACCCTCCACCTCAGAATAAATGGTACAACTGGCAAGGAATTAGCGCGGGGGTTGGGGGGAGGGGGGGGTGTCAAAGGGCTCTTCTTGAGATTTTCCTGGGGTCTACTGATTGTTTTCTGGGACTACTCTTCAATTTTCAGGGATTCCCTTTTCATTCTCACTAACTCCTATATTAAAGTAATACAGTCAGTATCATTACCTTCTGTATCTGTGTTTTTTTTTTAAATTTTTCATCCTTTGGATAGATATGGTAAATACAGATACCAAAGATTGTGGGTGGAATTCTCCGCTCCCCACGCCGGGTGGGAGAATCGCGGGAGGGCCGGGCGACTCACGACATGCCACTCTGGCACCCCCCCGCTCACAGAATTGCCGCTCGCCATTTTTCACGGCGACCGGCGATTCTCCGGCCCAGACTCCGTTCCCGACCTGTTCACGCCGGCGGCAACCACACCTGGTCGCTGCCATCGTGAACATGGCGCCAAATCTTCGTTTTTGGCTTGTGGGGGGCGGAGAGGGGAGTGAGCACCACGGCCGTGCTCGGGAGGTGACTGGCCCGCAATTGGTGCCCACCAATCGTCGGGCCGACGTCTCCAAGCGATGCACTCTTTCCCCTCCGCCGCCCCGCAAGATCAAGCCGCCACGTCTTGCGGGGCAGCGGAGGGGAAGACGGCAACCGCGCATGCGCGGGTTGGAGCCGGCAGCCGTCGTGACGTCAGCCGCGCATGTGCGGGATGGAGCCAGCCAACCTGCGCATGCGCGGCTGACGTCACTTAGGCGCCGCCGTCGCGCCATTCTCGGCGCGCCGAGATTTACGGAGCTCCTAGCGCCCTGGGGGGTGAATAGGGTGCGAGGAACGGCCTCCGAGGCTGTCATGAAACTCGGCCGAGTTCACGACGGCCTTCCCGATGCCGCGCGGGAGCGGGGAATTCTGCCCTGTATGTATCTGAAACCCTCATTCATGCCTTCATTACCAAATTCATAGATTTGACTATTCTAACACAGTCCTGGCTGGTCTCTCACATTCTACACTCCTTAATCATGGAATCACTGTAGTGCAGAAGGAGGCCATTCGGCTCATTGAGTCTGCACCAGCCCTCTTAAAGAGCACCCTACCCTATTCCTACAATTCAGTAGACTCACCCACCCACCCTTCTGGACACTGAGGAAATTTATCATGGCCAATCCACCTAATCTGCACATCTTTTGGACTGTGGGTGGAAATCGGAAACCCACGCAGACACGGGGAGAACGTCCAAACTCCACGCAGTCGCCAAGGCTGGAATTGAACCCAGGTCCCTGGCGCTGTGAGGCAGCAGTGCCACTCTTAATCTCGAGGCTATCCCGAGTTCTACTACCTCGGCCTTAACTCACACAAGTTTTGTGGCCCTATCAGCTCATGACCTACATTGGTTCCCAATCAAGCAACGTCCTGATTTTGAAATTCTCATCCATGTTTTAAGCCCTCGCCCTGCACAAATTAATTTCATTCCAATATTCAATTCAATCCGTTGAAAAGGGTCTGGGGTGCAAACAGGTGGATTGTAAATGGTAGAAAAGACCCCCCCCCCCCTTCCCCCTCAAACAATGGTGTGTAGTTTTTGCACTGCTATGATGTTGGAAAGGGGATGGAAAAGATGTTCACGCTTAGATGGATATGTTCAAGTGCAGCCGGACCAGCCGGAAAGGAAATTGTGTACCTGATGTAATGCCAGGAGCACATAAGCAGAATATTTAGCAAAAATTCTCCCTTGGCACCCCTTCTATGTGCTATTTCAACTGCTTCAAAATGACATGGTAAATTCTGTACTTCTCCTAATGCAACATGCACAAACCCGATGTATCTCCCAACAGGTATAATTTAGGATCCCAAGGAGAATGTGCCCTTTATTATACATTTAACGTTAAACCTTTTTCAAAACAGTGGGGCACTTTCGAACTAAGTGAAGAAGCCCACACCATTCTCCTTTTCATGTCTCCGAAAGTCAGTCAGGAAGATTCAACGTAGATGGCCCGTGGAGCAGTGGGTCAACGTGTTGTGATCCGGCACTAGCTCCAGGGTCCCAGGTTCGATTCCCGGCTTGGGTGGCTGACTGTGCGGAGTTTGCACGTTCTCCCTGTCCCTGCGTGGGCTTCCTCCGGGTGCTCCAGTTTCCTCCCATAGTCAAACAACAGCATCTCAATAACACAAATTCCTACCTGACAATGTGCTGTCTGTTAATAAATTGGCTGTGCTTGATTAAGCCACCATTACCACTGAACTTGAAATTGAGCGAGGCTGATAGGCTGATGAAAAAAGAGTAATGGTAAATAGTCATTTAAATTCCGTCCAGGTGCCAGGTTGTAATTTGTTTTCCCAAACAGTTGATCAATGGGGCAGCTTTTCCATCATGGCAGCGGAGGGGGGGGGGGGGGGGGGGGGGGGTGCAGGGAGGGGTGTCTCCCATCCTTTCTGCTCCTCCAGCCACAGATTCTGTCCCTGGAGGAGCAGCAGGATGGGGAGAGACAGAATCTGCAATAGAGGCATTTCAGAGGTTTACCAGATTGATTCCAGAGGTGAGGGGCTGTGTCTTATGGAGCGAGGTTGAGCAGTTTCGGCCTCGACTCTCCATAGAGTTTAGAAGAACGAGAGAAGATCTAATGGAGGTACATGAGATGATAACCGGGTTTGACAAAGTAGGCGTAGAGAGGATGTTTCATCTTGTGGGTCAATCTAGAGCGAGCGGTCATAGTTTTAGGAGAAGGGGTAGCAGATTTAAAACAGAGATGAGGAGAAATTACTTCTCTCAAAGGGTTGTGAATCTGTGGAATTCGCTACCCCTGAATGAGGTGGATGCTGGGACAGTGAGTACATTGAAGGAAGATATCGACAGATTTTTAATCGGTGATGGGTTGAATGGTTATGGAGAACAGGCAGGAAAGTGGAGTTCAGGCCAAGAGGAGGTCAACCATTTCTTTTTATAAATTTAGCATGCCCAATTCATTTTTTCCAATTAAGGGTCAATTTAGCATGGCCAATCCCCCTACCCTGCACCTTTTTTGGGTTGTGGGGGCGAAACCCACGCAAACACGGGGAGAATGTACAAACTCCACACGGACAGTGACCCAGAGCCGGGATTGAACCTGAGACCTCGGCGCCGTGAGGCAGCAGGGCTAACCCACTGCGCCACCGTGCTGCCCCAAGAGGGGATCAACCATGATCGTGTCGAATGACAGCAGGCTCAAGGAACTGAATATTTTTTGCAGTAATGCGATTAAAACCTGGGTTAAGATGCATCAGACGGTATTTTCTGAAAAATATTTTTATTCAAACCTTTTCCATTTTATACATATCACCAAAACGCAACAACCCAAATCACAAACCCCTCCCTCCCAGAGAAAAAAAACAAGAACCAACCCCCTAACTCCCTCCCCCATCCCAGCAACTAACGGTGACCAGCTCTTTGAAGTACAAGGCTGCTATTTTCATAGAACCCCTCAATTGTCCCCCCTCACGGTGTACTTGACCTTCTCGAGGTCTAAAAACTCCGTCAGAACCCCAGCCATACTGAGGCACTGGGTGGAGAAGCTGACCTCCATTCCATCAGCTCTGGCCTCCCAGCAATCTGCGAGGCGAAGGCCAGGACATCGGACCCCGACCCACGTCTGCAGCTCCGGCAAGTCTGACACTCCATATATGGCCCTTCAGCAACAGGGCTACAGTTCAGTTTTCAGAATCGCCGAGGTGCTGCTATAGAAGGGGACCGAGAATTCAATAAGCTTAGAACACGACCAGGACATGTGCGCATGGTTAGCTGGATCTCTCCCACACGCTCGCACCTGTCCTCCGCTCCCACAAACAACCTAGACCGAGTCAAATGAGCCCTATGCATTACCTTAAACTGTATCAAGCCACACCTCGCACATGAGGATGTGGCGTTCACCCTCCACAGGGCCCCACTCCGCAACCAGCCCCGACTCCTCCTCCCACTTGGCCTTAACATCCTGCGCCGATACTGCCTCTTTGGCGACAATCTTGCCATAGATACCTGAGGGACTCCGCTCCTCCAACCAAGAGAACCCTCTCCATCAAAGAGGCTGACAGCGCCACAGGGAGATTTCGGAAAGATGTTTCGCAAAATTGCGAGCTTGTAGGTATCTGCTCGCAAAATCCCAACTTTCTCCGAGAACCCCTATAAACTGGCAAATCATCCCTCCAAAAACAGGGCGCCACGGTATCTGAGTGGTTAGCACAGTTGCTTCACAGCTCAAGGGTCCAAGGTTCGAATCCTGGCTTGGGTCACTGTCTGTGCGGAGTCTGCGCGTTCTCCCCGTGTCTGCGTGGGTTTCCTCCGGGTGCTCCGGTTTCCTCCCACAGTCCAAAGATGTGCAGGTTAGGTGGATTGGCCATGCTAAACTGCCCTTAGTGTTCAAAAATGTTGGGTGGGGTTACTGGGTTCCAGCGAGGGTGGAGGTGTGGGCTTGGTTAGAGTGCTCTTTCCAAGGGCCTGTGCAGTCTCGATGGGCCGAATGACCTCCTTCAGCACTGTAAATTTTATGATTCCTTCCAACCTCTTTTCCGATCCCCTGAATGTAGCATCCAACCTCGCAGGCTCAAACACATGATTCGTGCAGATCGGAGCCCCCAATTTCCGAAATTGTCTCCATAGCTTCAGGGTGGCGACAACCACCGGATTTGCCGAATATTTCACCGGTGGGAATGTGAGGGAGTCGTCACTAGTGTCCTCAACCCCAAACTCCTACATGATACCGACTCAATCCATACCCATATAACCTCCGGAACCCCGACCAACCCAACACCTTCTCCGCATTCGCCAGTCAGTAATAATATATCAAGCTCGGCAACGCAAGATTGGAAGGACTGTCATTCGAATCCTCGCCAATTTGCCCGCCGAAATAAAGGACAAAACCAATTTTTCGACTTCCCCAAAAAAGGACTTTTGACAGAAAAACTAGCAAACTTGAACAGGAAATGAATCTTAGTAAAATATTCATCTTGACTGGCTGAATTCTGCCTGCCAAGGACAAAGGGAGACTATCCCAGCTCTGCAAGTTGGGCTCAAACCTGAGCTATCTATTTATTTATTTTTAATTTAGAGTACCCAAATCATTTTTTCCAATTAAGGGGCAATTTAGTGTGGCCAATCCACCTAACCTGCACATCTGTGGGTTGTGGGAGTAAAACCCACGCAGACACGGGGAGAATGTGCAAACGCCACACGGACAGTGACCCAGGGCCGGAATTCGAACCCGGATCCTCAGCGCCATAGGCAGCAATGCTAACCATTGTGCCACGTGCCGCCCCAACCCGAGCTATCTAAACCCCCCCCCCCCCGATACCTGAAATGAGATCCCACTAACCAAAACAACAGCACCCCCAGATTACCTCCCCTTCCTGGGGGAGTGAACGGAAAACACTTAGTTTCGCATAGCCAGTATGACTGCTAGAGCGATTATTAAGGTGTTGTAAAAGTGACGTAATCATTGATATGCAGCCTTCTGCTAAGATATCTTGAGAACCATTTACTGTGGGGCAGTAACGTTTCCTCAGTTTTACAAATTGAAAATAGGTAGATTCTTGTTCGGGATACTACTCCTGCTCCTAGTTCTTATGTAGAATCTGTGGTTGAAGTAGCAGCTCCTCACAGATTCTGTTTCTCCCATATATGGGGGTAACTTTTTTCCACTGGTGTTTGGATTTTCCACGGTTTTTGGGGCTGTCAAGGACAAATTCACCCACATATACTATGAACCTTGAATTGGCAGTGAACCTGAAATCCAAAATGTTGCCTGAGGGTGGATGTGAACAAACCTCCCACCTGTAGGATGCCACCAAAAAAGATAAATGTTTAAAATGTATTTACAGGCAGTCCTCGATTTCACACAGTTCAAGTAGTGAGGAACGGCACTTACAACGTTTAGAAATTGACACCAGATTTCAACTTTAAGAAGCCACGCCACCACATCATCGCACAGTGGTTAGCATTGCCGTTTCACAGCTCCAGGGTCCCAGGTTCGATTCCCGGCTTGGGTCACTGTCTGTGCGGAGTCTGCACGTTCTCCCCGTGTCTGCGTGGGTTTCCTCCGGGTGCTCCGGTTTCCTCCCACAAGACCCGAAAGACATGCTGTTAGGTGAATTGGATATTCTGAATTTTCCCTCTGTGTACCAGAACAGGAGCCGGAATGTGGCGACTAAGGGGTTTTCACAGCAACTTCATTGCAGTGTTAATGTAAGCCTACTTGTGACAATAAATAAGTTTATTAGATTAGAGGCGGCTGCTTGTCCCAATTTAGCCACTTACAAGAGAGAGAGGCCACTTTGCAGCCCACTGCCTTAGGACACTCACTGAGGCACGAAGACCCAATATTTGTTTCTGACGGCAGCACGGTAACATAGTGATTAGCACAATGGCTTCACAGCGCCAGGGTCCCAGGTTCGATTCGCGGCTTGGGTCATTGTCTGTGCGGTGTCTGCACGTTCTCCCCGTGTCTGTGTGGGTTTCCTCCGGGTGCTCCGGTTTCCTCCCACAGTCCAAAGATGTGCGGGTTAGGTGGATTGGCCATGATAAATTGCCCGTAGTGTCCAAAAAAGGTAAGGTGGGGTTACTGGGATAGGGTGGATGTGCCGACGTAGGTAGGGTGTTCTTTCCAGGGGCTGGTATAGACTCGATGGGCCGAATGGCCTCCTTCTGCACTGTAAATTCTGTGACTGGAGGAGTAATCCAGACTCGAAATGTTAGCTCTGTTTCTCTCGCCACAGATGCTATCAGACCGGCCCAGATTTGGTGCGTTTTGAAGCCTCGACACCCCTGCCCTGCCCATCCCCCAAATTGGCGGCCGGCGCACGCTCGCCTCCCGCCCGATCTGCGGACGCCACCCAGTGCGCATGCTCCTGACCGAAGCTCATTTTCGCCCCAGCCCCCTTCGTCTACCGACGGATAACCGGCCGCACATGCGTCAAACTGTCTCCGAGACGAACAGATTGCGCATGCGTCGAACCGTGCCACTGCACCCAACCATCTGCGCATGCGTGACACCGTCCTCAACACCGACTGCGCCTGCCTTACCCCGCCCCCTCGCGGCCGCTCATGCGCTAAACCCTCGGCACACATAAGCGAGCGCGCATGCGTAGAGCCGCCCGGCTTTTGGGAGCTGCGCAGGCGCGGAGTTCCGCAGGTGCTTTGCGAGCGGGACGGAGGGAAAGGAAACGGTAAAAGGGGAAAATAAACGGGGTAAAAACCGGTGGGAGGGAAGCGGGGTTTTTAAAGTTAAACGTTCAGGCGAGACCTTCCCGCCTGCGCCCCGAGCGAATCCCGGCTCCCTGTCCGTGCGCTCCGCCCGAGGCTCCCCCCCGCGTGGAGTAGGCCGCAAGCCTTTGTTAACCGCGGGGGACGAACCCGGCCGGTCGGCCCAGAGAGCGAGTGAGGCGGGAGCAAACCGGCTGCAGATTGACTGGCGGATCCCCGGGGGGCGGGGTGGCCTGGCTGATCCAACTGGCGGGAGAGGGACGCTGCCGGTGGACCTGCAGCCGGCCGGGTTGGCCGCGTGTCCCGGGGAAAAGAGGCTTGGGTGTCGGGGCCTCTCCAAACACCCGCCTGGTGTTGCTGCTGGGACCTGCCTGGTACTCAGTCAGGCCGTGGGCTTTGAGACCCTGCCTCTAGCCCCCACCCAGGCTTCTTGTCTGGGGCAACCCCTGACCTTGCCGGTGAGGGGTTACTTTATATTTTGAACTGGTCAGAGGGAGCCTTCCCCAAATGCACAAGAAGAAAGCAATCTTCTTCCTTCTCCCCCTCCCCTTTTTTTGTTGCAAGGGTATTCCAATCACCCTCCAGTACTTCTGACAATATTGGAGGTTTCACCTGAGCCTCTAGCTCCCTAAAATCTGTGCAGAACGAGTTGCAGGAGAGTGTTCTCCACATCTTACTGAAGTTTTTTTTTCTGGGACTGTTAAGAGGCCTCTTGTAGGAACTCTGCCACTGCTTTAGGCTAAAGGCTGTTGCCATCAATGTGGATCGAGCCTAGCATCTAATATCAGCTGTGGTGGATGAGAGTTCTTTTAGTTCTTGTACAGAGGGAAGCTTTCAATCCAATTAATTGTTTGGCTACACCAATTTCACTGTCTATTTCCCTCGAACAAGGTTTAATTTGGTATTTGGGTTGTACAGTGATGCTGCTTTGCATCCTAGGACTAAAACTATTCACGTTAAAGTGAAATTTCCTGACGCTGTAGTAAGTTGATTAGTTGACCCAGATGAGGCAGGAAAATCTCCTGTTCAGTACCTAGTCAATGCCCAATCTCAGCACAGAACACCAGTTCAACCACAACAGCAGCCTGGCCCTAAGGAACTCCAGTAAGTTTGTCAACATGATTTCCCTTTCCTAAATCATGTTGACTTTATAAGTGTCCGGTTATCAAGGAAGATTCACAGACTCCCTCCAGTACTGCTGGAGGTCATTCAGCCCAAACTTCTGAAAGAGCACTCCCCGCACTATTCCAATAACTTCTTAAACTACCTTCACACTCCTGGATACTAACGGGCAATTTAGCCTGGCCAATCCACCTAACCTGCACATTCTCGGACTGTGGGAGGAAACTGGAGCACCCGGAGGAAGCCCACACAGACACGGGGAGAATGTGAAAATTCCACACAGTCACCCAAGGCTGGAATTGAACCCGGTTCCCGGGAGCTGTGAGGCAGCAGTGCTAATTACCTTTTGTATAGCAATTTCCCGACTTATGTTGGGCTAATCGGTCTGTAATTTCCTGTTTTCTCCCTCCCTTTTTTATATAGCAGGGTTACATTTGCCATTTTGTGCAATAGTGAAAAGAAAGACTTTCATCTTTTGGTCTCTTTCTCAACCACGTGATATCCAGAAGAGGTTTACAGCCAATGAGCACTTTTGAAGTGTAGCTACAGTTGTAATTAGAAAATGTGGCTGTCAATTTGTGCATGGCACGCTCCAACAAATAAGCAACATGGCGACGACCGCATGTTTTAGAAATGTCAATCGAGATTGGCCGAGTGAACTCTTTGCTCGTTGAGTAGTGCCATGGGATCTTTGGCATTCACATGAGAGGGTAAACGAGGCTTTGATTTGATATCTCATCCAATAGACCACAGCTCCAAAGGTGCCGCACTCCGTAAGTATGGAACTGGAGTGTCAGCCATAATTTTGTGCTCGAGTCTCTGAAGTGGGACTTGGACCCACAACCTCCTGGCTCCTGATGCAAGAATATTACCAATGTAGCATGCTGAAGGGATTCCAGCCCTTTGGTACCCTGGTGAATATCTGTTTTGCCAGTAATGGAGAGGTAAGGGAGGTAAAATAAATCTGTTTAAGCTATCAAGCTTGGTGGCTTGTTTTAACAAACCACTCGTCTACTGTGACCTGCTTCTGGCTGGTATGGTTCAGTGTTATTGGCATAAACCATTGCTATTTGTTCCTGCTCTGTATAAATTGGATCCATTAATCTTAGTGCATTTCTCTGGCTGAACGTCTTTGGGGCTTCTCCAGTGCTGCAGTAGCTAGCTACAGTGCTGCGATACATTGTGACATAAGCTGTGGTGGCAGTGTTGATTATAGTGAGTTGTTTGCGATCCTGTCAGCTACATAACTTCAGTGAATTGTGTGGGTTTTCGCACAAACCGTTTTGTGTTTCATATTTTCAGTTCTTTCTGGCCACCTTTCCAGTTTAGAATGTGGAGTGCTGAATAAGTGAGCTCGGGTTCTAATCATTTTGACATGGCTGAGGGGTGTCTGTTTCACTTGGTTGCTATGTGACACCATACATCATTAAGTTCCAGTAATTCTTGTCGGAAGAGGCAGCGAACACATTGAACTCCCTATTTACCATGTACAACATTGGATTCAGTCTGAACAGATAAATGTGGCTATATTCTGCACTTGTTTTCTGTGACTGGTGAGAGACTACTGTGTAATGATTATGGAGTAAAAGTATAAATGTTTTGAGGTTCCAAGTTTAGAATTCATCTCCCTTGATGGTGAAGATCCACCATTTGGCTCGTGCCCCAGTTAAGATTGTAGATCTACGGCGTGCTGCTCCACTGCACATTCCTCAAATCATTTCTCTCCCTATTGTAGCAATCTGCTTGCCTTCCTTTCCTACTATTTTTCTGTTTTTTGTCTAGAGGTTGATGGTATTTCTGTCTGACTCAACGTAACATGGGGTAGTTTGCAGCAAACCTCTGCCAGTCTGACATCCATATTATATGACGTTTTTGCATGGGTTAGTATGTGCGTGAGAAATGGATGGGGGTCTGAGGATAAACCCTGGGATGGACACCAGAGCTATGGAGATGGGAATGTTAGCCACTGCCGGAGAGTCTCTGGCTCCAACTAGAGGAGATAAATGGGAGACTCGGCAATAGCAGTCCTTGTTGGACAACAAAGAAGAGTTGGAGGAGGAGTGTAGTGTGGTCAGCCATATCAAAGGCTGCAGAGAGGTTGAAGAGGGGTAATCGTACATGATGTCATTTATGATTTTGATAGGGACCATATCTTGATTAGGCAGTCCTACCAAACATTAAGTTGTAGGAAAGGTGAGCACAAATTTGGAACTTTGGGGAGGAAATGGGGGTGGGGTGTGTAGTGTGCAACAATGACAAAATGGTGGGTTTTCATGTGAGTGATCTCATTTTGAAAGACAGTGCGATAGTATCTGAGGAGAATGGACTGTTTATAAAATGAGCTAGCATGGGGGCCAAGAAGAGATATTGATTGGGTGGTCAAATCGGTTTCTGGAACGAATGTTTGGAGCGGGATTGAGAAACTGGAGAAAGAAGCCAAGGATTTTATTGTTCTGGAGTAATGGAGGGCAGCATAGGCTGGATCACTGAATATATTGTAGGCTGGGTTGGATAAATTTTTGATCATCAAGTGAGTCAAAGTTGAGGCCACAATCAGATCAGCCATGATCTTATCAAATGGTGGAGCAGGCTCAAAGGCCCAAAGGCTTAGTTTTGGACACCGTGCTGAGAGACTGCTGTGGTTCAGCCAGATCCAGCGTTGAATAATTAAATCCATTATGAGCCATGTATGTTGTTGGGGAACCCAACTTGATTCTGGAGGGGAGGCCAGGAAATACAAATCCCAGCATGCTCCTCTGGTTTCCACACAGACACAGATTGGGAATGGGCTGCGTATGCGCAGTCCAGGATATAAGAGTTCTTTGGGCCGGGGGGGGATGCGCCCAGAAAAAGAAAGATGCCAAAATCCAATTTGGACATGCTGCCCGTGTTTGCGTGGTTTTCACCCCCACAAACCAAAGATGTGCAGGTTAGGTGGATTGGTCACGCTAAATTGCCCCTTAATTGGAAAATAAATTAATTGGTTACACTAAATTAAAAAAAAAAAATATTTAAAAAATAAAAAAGGGGGCAGCACAGTGGTTAACATTGCTGCCTCACGGGGCCGAGGTCCCAGGTTCGATCCCGGCTCTGGGTCACTGTCCATGTGGAGTTTGCACATTCTCCCTGTGTTTGCGTGGGTTTCGCCCCCACAACCCAAAGATGTGCAGGGTAGGTGGATTGGCCATGCTAAATTGCCCCTTAATTGGAAAAAAATGAATTTGGTACTCTAAATTTAAATAAAAAACAAGCTTCAAGTAGTGAGGGCTTGGGAAAAATCCTGGAGAGTGAGGAGGCACTGGAAAGTTGGTGATTTCTTGCTGCACGCCTAGGGCAACGGTAACCTTTGGAGCAGGGATGTTCTGCTCACTGTTGCTGAAGTTGTTCTGTGAGCTGGTGCTGGAGCGGAGACTTGGGAATCCAGGGGAATGGGATCTCTGGAGACACAATTGAAAATCTGTGAGGTAGGCCATCGTTATGTCAGTCTGAGAGAATTCCAAGGCTCGATCTTCAAAAGGGAAGACTGAGGGCTTGCAATTTCTCATAAGGGAGGCAGAGTTTTAACAAAATTGTGTAACACCACAAATGCTGATGTCTGAACGGGGTGCTGTGAAATCCATGGGATCTGTTTTGGTCGCGTTCGCTATTTATTATGCAGTATAATGTGTTTAGCCACAGTTTTCCTGATAATTCACATGTACCTTGTTAATTCTGAATGTTAGAGTACAAGATAGAAATTGTGCGTTGTTTTACTTTTCTAATTTCTAACTTTGTATAGCAAAGCTTTGGGATCTTGCGTATTTATTCTCTTAGTAAGTACCTTGGATCTCAAACTTTGCCTACCTACAAACATTAACTGGTCCCTAACTGGATTGTACCAAAAACATGAGAGCCTGGTCCAGGATCAGAATAATGTTCTGATGTGCTTCTCTTGGACTTAAGGGAGATTATGGGCTTAAGGGAATAATGATGGGTTATATTAGGGGTGACCGCCAGTATATGAGAGTACAAGCATTGCTGGGAAGAAGCACAACGTCTGCAGAGGTGTCATTGCTGCAGAGATCCTCAGTGGGATTCCGAGAAGTTGAAAGTCAGGGGCAGCATGTGGCGCAGTGGTTAGCACTGCTCCAAAGGTTACCATTGCCCTACAGACTTTCAGCAAGAAATCACCAACTTTCCAGTGCCGCCTCACTCTCCAGGATTTTTCCCAAGCCCTCACTACTTGAAGCTTGTTTTTTTATTTTTTTTATTTAAATTTAGAGTACCGAATTCATTTTTTCCAATTAAGGGGCAATTTAGCGTGGCCAATCCACCTACCCTGCACATCTTTGAGTTGTGGGGGTGAAACCCACGCAAACACAGGGAGAATGTGCAAACTCCACATGGACAGTGACCCAGAATCCCGGCCCAGGGTCACTGTCTGTGTGGAGTTTGCACATTTGCCCTTGTCTGCATGGGTTTCATCCCCACAACCCAAAGATGTGCAAGTTGGGTGGATTGGCTACGCAAAATTTCCCGTTAATTGTGGAAAAAAATAATTGGGTACTCTAAACAAATTTATAAAAAGGACATTGAAAGTCAGTGTAACCCAGCAGATTTACCTGTTTACATGCGTATTTTCATATGCTACTCGCGAAACGAACACCTGTGTGAGAAGGCAAGTTCTCTAGGTTTATATATACAAAGTGTGGATTCAAAGACTACGTTTTTGTGTTTTTTAATTTAGAGTACCCAATTCATTTTTTCCAATTAAGGGGCAATTTAGCGTGGCCAATCCACCTACCCTGCACACCTTTGGGTTGTGGGGGCAAAACCCATGCAAACAAGGGGAGAATGTGCAAACACCACACTGACAGTGGCCCAGAGCCATGAAGCTGGGACCTTGCGTCGTGAGGCTGCAATGCTGACCAGTGCGCCACCGTGCTGCCCAGGTTTTTGTGTTTTTGACCCTCAATCTGGCTATGGGTGTTATTATGAATACCCAAAATGAAATTTGATCAAAGAGTAAAAATGCAAATCTTCATTGTAGGGCCACAGCAGTGTTGATCCTCTGATATTGAAGCTTTGCAGAAGAAGACCACAAGATTAATTGCTTTTTTTTTAAAACCCCAAGGTAGGCTTGAGAGCTGGGATCTAAATTTGGCGGCACAGTAGCACAGTGGATAGCATTATCGCTTCACTGCGCCAGGGTCCCAGGTTTGATTCCCGGCTTGGGTTACTGTCTGTGCGGAGTCTGCACGGTCTCCCCGTGTCTGCGTGGATTTACTCCGGGTGCTTTGCTTTCCTCCCACAAGTCCTGAAAGACACGCTTTTAGGTAATTTGGACATTCTGAGTTTTCCCTCTGTGTACCTGAACGGGTGTTGGAATGTGGCGACTAGAGGCTTTTTACAGTAACTTCATTGCAGTGTTAATGTAAGCCTACTTGTGACAATAAACATTATTTAAAAAAAAAAAAATGATGGAAATATTCGACTGATCAGGCAGAATCCATGGAGAGAGAAGCAGAGTTCAGACAGATGAATGTTAGCTCTATTTTTCTCCACAGAGGTTGCCTGACCTGTCTGAATATATATATCCGTTTTCAGTATTCATTTTATTGGAAGAACTTGGTGTGTGCATGATAGAAAATCGTGGGGCTAGGTTGATTTGATTTGTGGTTTGACAATAATGGGACTCATTTGTGTTCATGTGGACACGTTATTTCAATTGAATAGGTGAGTGAGGACCAACAGACGTGTACAAGTTTTGCAAGGGCTGAACTTGAAATAAATCATTAAAAGTCGCCTCGCCGATCAACAAAACCGTTTTTTTTTAAAAACAATGGCACTGGGGCCAGTCTAGGAGGAATAGAATTGTAAAGCAGAGAAGTCTTGTTGAACTTGATTAAACCTTGGTTAGATCAGTCTGATCTCTATAGGAAGTGAAGATGGTGCATGTAACTTTTTATAAGAACGATAATCAGAATTGAGAGATTGTAACTATCAGGGAAGATGGAACAGAAGTGTGTGTGTTTCGGGAGAAACATCTTTACCAAGGGAAGTTACATAAATACATTGAGAAAAAGGAATAGCAAGATATGCTCATAGTGAGATAAAATAGATAGGACACTTGCATAGAGCAAAAGCACCAGTCTCCATTAGTTGGGCCGAATGGTGCTTTTGTGCTATGATTTGGAAGTCCTCCGCCCACACACTCGCACAATTGGCCTAGGTTTTTATCACGTTTAATTGCCTCTTCCAATAAATTACTTAGTTCCAGCTGAGTGGGGAGTGTCTATATTCTGACGCATTAGGCATCATGATTCTGTGATGGGATGGTAGGACTTTTCGAATGTTCATGTGTAACATTCTTGCACTATCCAGTGCCATTTGCTGTCTTATTGTAAATGCAAAATGTCCATGAAATTCCTAAACAGCCTGGAGGGCTTCCAACATTCCAAACTGTTTTGTTCTCTGAATCCCTGAGGAATTGGTGCACTTCAGGTGCAGCTTTTGTTGCTGGTTATTAAGCTGGTTGTTAAGCTGGTTGTGTGATTACTGAGTACACTGGAGATGTTGTTTCGCATCACACACATATTTTTATGGTCAGGAGGTGGTCTTTTCACTCACACACTTAACTGCTGTTGCCTTGCGATGGACTCTATCTTGTTCCCTTGCAATTCCCTTGGCGCTTTCATCTCTAATGGGCAGCATGGTGGTTAGCATAAATGCTTCACAGCTCCAGGGTCCCAGGTTCGATTCCCGGCTGGGTCACTGTCTGTGTGGAGTCTGCACGTCCTCCCCGTGTGTGCGTGGGTTTCCTCCGGGTGCTCCGGTTTCCTCCCACAGTCCAAAGATGTGCGGGTTAGGTGGATTGGCCATGCTAAATTGCCCGTAGTGTCCTAAAAATGTAGGGTTATGGGGGGGGGGTTGTTGGGTTACGGGTATAGGGTGGATACGTGGGTTTGAGTAGGGTGATCATGGCTCGGCACAACATCGAGGGCCGAAGGGCCTGTTCTGTGCTGTACTGTTCTATGTTCTAATGCATCTTTCTTTGTGAGCGATGAGTGATCTAATATATTTAAGCTGATCAAAGGAGTTTGTAACAGATGGTAATATATGGTTTTATGGAGTCGACAGAAGAAGGGAGCAGTGGTCTTAAAATTTGAGTTGGGTCACTCCAGGGTGATGTCTCGAAGCACTTCTTCACACACTGTAGTGCAAATCTGGAACTCTCTTGGCCCGAAAGCTGTTGAGGCTGGGGGATAGATTGACCTTTTATATGGTCTCACTACTCTAATTGAAGATGTCAAAATTGAGATAGATTAATTGATTGGGCATTGAACTACAGCTGGTAAAATGAAGTTGAGATACAGTTCAGTGGTGATCTAATAGATTGGAGATGATTTAATTGGCTTCCTCCTGGTACCATTGGAGATTGTTCAGCGGACTTTTGTACAGTCTGAAAAGCTGATTAGCTTTGGTGCGTGTATTTTAACTTTCAAAATAACAAATACGGTTAATGCAGCACTTTTCCACGTGTGTGGGAGGCTTTTAACCTGACAGCCTGCAGTTGATCTAGAAATTTAAATGTAGGTGTGTTTGCAGGTGAAAGTACAAAACCTTGAAGCAAGTTCTTGTTTGTTTGAATTAACTCCATGTGCATGGAACCGTTGTTGCCAAAATACCCGCTGATTAAAGAAAAACCTGTTTTTCCACAATGCCCCACTCAGTGCTGCGGACCCCTCCCTCACTCTGTACCTGCAGGATATCACTGAGTCGCCTATTCTGATTCAGTCCAGGAAAAGGCATTAAAATATGAACTGGCTACTCGGGGTGGTTGGGGGGGGGTGGTTTAACCCACTGTAATAAATTAAACTGAAAAGCCACCTTGTTTTAACATTTCCGGCACACTCGATTTCTCATTCTGTGCCCCAGCAACACCCACGGGTTAGGTGTGCCAGCCCTATGTGACCAGTTGTGACCTTGAGCTGCTGTCCTTGTCTGTGATTGGCCCTCGTGACATGGGGAGCGTGAGAAATTGTGCGGGTTTTCCAAGAACGTACTCCCCACAGCAACATGGAATGGCTTTATATTTAAAAAATGCCAATCTGCTCCCTGGGAAAGATGGCAGAGAACCAAATCTGTTACACAGCTGGAAGATACCATTTATATTTAATGGAGTTTGTCGCCTATCAAAAATTATTTTCCTGAATTAATTTTGAATTACTGCTTGCTTTTTTTTGGAAGCTCCACTATGTCAAGATACCTGGCTGTACGCTGAAAATCCTCCTGTGGTGATGTAACTAATAATAATAATCTTTATTGTCACAAGTAGGTTTACATTAACACTGCAATGAAGTTACTGTGAAATGCCCCTGGTCGCCACATTCTGGCGCCTGTTCGGGTACACCGAGGGAGAATTCAGAATGCCCAATTCGCCTAACAGCACGTCTTTCGGGGCTTGTGGGAGGAAACCGGAGTGCCTGGCGGAAACCCACGCAGTCATGGGGAGGACGTGCAGACTCTGCACAGGCAGCGACTCAAGCCCCGGGAATCGAACCAGGCACCCTAGAGCTGTGAAGCAACAGTGCTAACCACTGCTACGTGTCGCCGTGTCACCATGATATGGGCGGATACTTTAATGATGGATGGAGTCTCTAATTACACAGACATTTAAACAAAATAATTCCGTATTTCTTTTTAAACTAAAAAGACTTTATGCCTATGTTGGGAGAGGAAAACCAGTTGTGTGTCTCATTGTGTAAAAGTTCTGACCTGATATTTGCAGGGCGGCACGGTGACGGTGGTTAGTGCCGATGCCTCAAGGCGCCAAGGTCCCGGATTCGATCCCGGCCCTGGGTCACTGTCCGTGTGGAGTTTGCACTTTCTTCCCCGTGTCTGCATAGGTCTCCACAGCCTAAAACGATGTGCGGGGTAGGTGGATTGGCCATGCTAAATTGCTCCTGAACTGGGGGAGGGGGAATTTTTAACAATATAGAGTGCTGCACTGCTTGTGTACCTGCTGTACAATCTGCTCCATTGCCAGCAGATGTGGGCCTCTGAACACTAGCCGCAAGCATGTGGATTGTAGCAGCAAAGAAAAAGGCAATTCGAGATGAGCAACAAATGCTGGCCTGGCCGTGACCTGTGAATGAATAAAGTGAGGTTGTGAACTCTCAAAATTTGTGAATATTGATCGTCACAGGTGTTTTAGGCTACATTGTTGTTTTTGTGTCTCAATCAAGTGTTTTCGCGGACAGCATGGTGGTGCAATGGTTAGCACTGCTGCCTCATGGCGCCGAGATGCCAGGTTCAATCCCAGCTCTGGGTCACTGTCCGTGTGGAGTTTGCACATTCTCCCCCTGTTTGCGTGGGCTCGCCTCCACAACCCAAAGACGTGCAGGGTAGGTGGATTGGCCAGGCTAAATTGCCCCTTAATTGGAAAAAGTTAATTGGGTACTCTTTAAAAAAAAAAATTTTAAATAAGTGTTTTCTCAAGGGAAACCTGGAGCTGTGTGAAATGTGGTCACGCTTGACAGCTATGTTTGGAAAACGGTGCTTTCCAAGTGCTCTAAAAGCCAGAGCTGTAAAAGGAACCTGGTACTAAAGTATTCGAATTGTGTAGAATTGTAAGTGGTTCGACTTGAGGCCAGATTTATTTTGAAACATAGCAAGTGGTCAATGATTATTTGAGGGAAGAAAATGATTGATTTTACTTTTTGCCTTTTGCAGGAGCTGAAGAATGTCGTATTACTCCAGAAGCTCCAGAGCTTCCGACTGCAAAGTCTACGTCGGTGATTTAGGAACGGGAGCTGCTAAAGGAGAGCTGGAACGAGCTTTCAGCTACTATGGCCCTTTGAGGAATGTGTGGGTAGCACGGAACCCTCCGGGTTTTGCTTTTGTGGAATTTGAAGACCCCAGAGATGCAGAGGATGCTGTGCGTGGGATGGATGGCAAGTGAGTATCTGGGGGGGGGGGGAGGGGCAGGGGGGACCCCAAAATGTGCAGCACAGCATTAGAAGCAGAGTCCGCTCTCCCTCGATGTCACAACGATCCTAGCTTCCATCGCTAATCCTATGGACGGCAACGGTAGCACTGTTGCTTCACCGCTCCAGGTTCGATTCCCGACTTGAGTTGCTGTCTGTGTGGGATCTGCACGCTCTCCCTGTGACTGCGTGGGTTTCCTCCGGGTGCTCTGGTTTCCTCCCACAAGTCCCCAAAGACGTGCTGTTAGGTAATTTAGAAATTCTGAATTCTCCCTCAGTGTACCCGAACAGGTGCCGGAATGTGGCGATTAGGGACTTTTCACAATAAGTTTGTTGCAGTGTTAGTGTAAGCTTACTTGTGACAATAAAAATTATTATTATGTTTTTAAAGATGTACAGTATAAACTTGAGCTATTTGGCTGTCTGCGTCATGCCTGTTTTTGTGCTCCACACAAGCTTCCACCCACCCTCTCTTCATGTTTACCATTTGCCCAAGTGTTTATCTAGTTGCCTCTTAAATATATCTGGGTTTTTTTTTCCCTCAACTACTCCTTGTGGTAGTGAGCTCCATGTTCTAACCACTCTATCGGTAAAGAAGTTCCACCTAAATACATTATTGGATTTATTTGGTGACTTGTTTATGGTATTTTTGTTTTGGTCTTGCCCAAAGTGGAACACCTTCCCTCTCGCCCCTTCCATAACCGTGACCTTTTATTAGGTCACCCCGGAGCCTTTTCTTTCCTAGAGAACAGAAAGGTATCTATTAACTAGCCAAGTGGCAGAAAAGTTGCCAAGTGGACCTCCCATGTTGGAAATTGAGGTCATGCATTTGGTGAGGGCAAAGGCGGCAAGGGAATACACAGAAAATGGCGGCAGATTGAGAAGTGTAGAACGATGGGATGTACCACAAAACCCTGAAGGTAGCAGGACAGGTAGATGTGGTGGTTACGAAAACGTGGATACTTTTAATGCCCAAGGCATGGAATTTACGAGCAAGGAGGTTATGCTAGAACTGCATAAAATAGTTACGCCATTACTAGAATAGTGTGTATAGTTTTGCATTTCGGAGTAGGATGTGATTGCACGAGATAGTTTACAAATGGAGTTTAAGACGGTGTTGCCAGGAATGGAGAGGTTTATGGGAAATGATTGGGTAGGCTTGGGTTGATGTTACTTGAAACAGAGGGGGCAGAGGATAGATTTGATTGAGATGTATAAAATTGCAAGGCCCCTGAATAGGGTTGGGGCAGGGGCCAAGAGCCAGAAGCATGGGTTTCAAGTAATTGGCAGGAGGACCAGAGAATAGTGACGAATTGTTTCACCCAGAAGGTGAATGGGATCCAGAACTCACTTGCCTGGAAGGGTATGCCCTTGGAAGTACTGAAACGTACAGGTGTGTGAAGATGGAAAGGAGGATTGGACTGGATTGCTCCTTTTGGCTGGCACATACACGATGGGACAAATGGCCTCCTTCGGCACCATAAAGTTTCTGTTTATGAATGGGTGGAAGCTATTTCCTCTGAGTCTGTACTGTTTTGGCTGAATTCCATTGTGACAGGAGGGGGATGAGTGTCTTCGCTATCCTGTGTGAAGGAAGGTAAAATCAGCCATACCTGCCACTCTTCTTCATCACCTCACCTGCCATGCCTGTGGGGATTTTGCATTGAGCTTGTCTGTGAGGCCCATTGATCAAATAACCTGGTTCAAACTGGGCACGGTGGCCATATGCTGAGGTAAACGTGAATTGATTCCAGTAGGTTTTTGACTTTTGCTGATGATTTATTAGTGTGTTAAATATATTCAGATGAAAATAAAAACATGCTGGAAATGGACAGAGATCTTCAAAGGTGATGAGTGTTTGAGTTGGAGGCACTTGTCGGAAATTTGAACCCACCTTTTTCAAAGGTTGGTGGAGCTTTTGTACATTTCCTGCATGTTGTGCTTCTTGCTTAAATTGTTGGAGATGAAGATAGATGGAGGTTTAGTACTACATGCAGCTACATGGGCACAAATGCTTTCTCTAATTTATGTAGGGAGTTTAACATTGGGTTAAGAACTTGAAGTGAATGTGCAGCTGCCTATATTGTGAGGCACTCCCAGCTCTTTAGAAACTAATTTCTCTCACTCTCTCTTTTCCAGGGTTCTGTGTGGATCGAGGGTGCGAGTCGAGCTGTCAAATGGGATGTCACGCAAAGCGCGCTATGGCCGCCCCCCCGCTCGCCGCCAGTTTGACCCCAATGACCGTTGCTATCAGTGCGGCGAGCGTGGCCACTACGCCTACGATTGCTACCGTTACAGCAAGAGAAGGCGCGGCATCAGGTAAGCTGCCGAGGGCGCGCTGATTGAAAAGTGGGGATATCCGTGTCGTCCGGTCAGCGGGATAAGCATGAGTCTTGGGAAGAAACTGCTATTGATGTAACTGGCCCTTGAAAAAAAATCTTAAGCAAAATGGGGGATGGGGGCAGAATATTGTATAAAACTCTAGCGGGAGAGGGGGGGGGGGGCAGTAAAATAGTTATAGAAACTTTACCAGCTCGGTGTTGCTGTAGCTCAAATGTTTCATTAGGAGGTGGCATCGCGACTTGTTCGTGGCTGTTCTCTCTCTCTGGGTTCAATTTCCACAATATATTTGGTCAAACGTGCCACTTGCTCTTGAATCCAATACACTGAAACTCTTGTACTAACAGTCTCACTGTGACTGGTAAAGCTCAACTTGGTTATGTTGTAGCAGAGAGCAGCTTCAAGGCAGTCCTGTTACCTACAGCTTTAGAAGATAACATTATTTGCCCCCTGCATTCTGCTCCCTTCCTTCATCCTCTTTTCCCCACCCACCCCTCCCAACTTCCCCAAAACAAAAAAGATAGGCCAACGTTTACATTGCCCTGTTAATTCTAGGCTGTAGGTAACTGAATTTGGTAATTGAGTTATCCAGCATGTCATATCTTGAGATGTCTTATGATGCTTTTAGCGGATTAGAAGTCTTTTTTTGATGTTTTAATTTGTACATTAAATGTCTGACTCTGTCTTCTGTTTAAACACTATAATATGTACATGTTTAAATGTTTTGATCTTTTTAAAAAAATTACCCTGTAGATATGTAAAGTAAGCTTTTGCTATGCATTATACCTGTGCTATGCAGTTGAATCCTGTTAATTGGGACTCCCAGGCGGTACCAGTTTGATTCTGGAGAAGGTTGTGCCTCGTCTGTCCAGATTGACAGGTTTCACCTGCTATGAAATGAATTGAAAGTTAGGAATTGGTGAGGTGCAGGTTAAGGACCATATATATGATAGTCAGGGCAGGTCCAGGGAGTTGAATGCTGTTTTTAGTTTTGGGGAATATATTGATTGTTTTGGTGGCAGGGATGAAACAATAATTATTTTTTAATAAATTGCCCAGTGCCCACACTGACTATAACCTTTAACCCTCTGCTTCTCTTGTCAGACGGCAAAATCATACATTCTCCCTCCCTCCTGCTCTCTCTCTTTTTCTCTCTCTCTCTCTCTTTCTCTTTCTCTTTCTCTCTCGCCAACGCTTTCTTTCTCCCCCCCCCCCCCCCCTCCCCCCCCTCCCACTCCTCCATTCTTAAGCTGAAAGGTTTGTTGGAGGGTCTCAAAGGCGAGGCCAGACTAGACTTCGCCACCTCTATTTTACAGCAAAGGTCCTCCGTGGCCCTTCTTTTTTTCTCTTCTCTCCCCTCCCTCCGTTCAAGTGGCATTAAGCCCGTTTGATGGCGTCCTCCACTGAGATTCGCTAATTTGGTGCGACTGGAAATTGATCATGAGATCTTCTGGTCTCTGACCCCTCGCAGTGTGGTGTACTCGCTTAATTGGCCTTCGGGGAGTGGGGGGGGTGCAACTTTGTAGACCTAAAAAGTTGATGTGATATGTTTTCATTCACACAATTCTAGTCCTGTTATTGTTCATCCCTAACCACCAGTTTTATTGTTTTTCAAGGGCTGTTGATAAATGTTTCTGGTGTAATAATTCTTTGGCTAACGATTCACCTGATCCAACCTTTCAGGTTGCTGCATTTGAGTCTGTCGCCATGATTAATGATCTTCTGACCCTCATGGCAACCGGGCCTTCTAGCAAACTTTGGCCACTGCGGGTTCAGATCTTCTGTTGTGCGCATATACCTCTACCTGAGGTTCTGCTTCGTCCTGCCTTTAAAAAAAAATCAGTCTACGGTCTTTGTGATACAGAAAATTGGCCAGTTTAAAAGATGTAACGCTAAAGTACGCCCATCAAGCCAACTAATCAGGCTCTCCGGTTTGCTAGAGGAGCGTCCGACTTAGTCCGTCCTAGTCCAAACTCCCCTCAAATATTCCACAATCAAGCACCACATGTATCCTGATTTGGGCTTTCTGTGTTTGGAAGATCTGCTAGACACAACGAGAAATGAACATAATTAGACCAACCTGCGTCTTCTAGATCTTCTAGATCTCTCTGGGGGCAGAGACGGCTAATCTGTTCTGTAAAGGTTAATTTCTTATCAGGAGTAGTTTTTAATTTTACAAGCCTTTTTTTGTATTAAAAAAAGTATTTAATTTAATGTGACTTTTTAACGCTTCAATAAATTGGCTGTATGAATCCACGTTTAACTTTTTAAAAGTAACCGTTTTAATAATTTGTTTGACACTTTGTGCAGCGTGGCTGGCTGTCACAAGTGCCCTTGCACCACCCGAGCTCATTATATTCTCTTCTGTTTTAGTCGATCGCGGTCTAGGTCTCGTTCCCGTTCGAGATCCAGATCGAGGGGGCGTCGATACACCAGATCCCGAAGCCGTAGCCGCGATCGGTGAGTCGGCAAACTTGGGGCTTTGGGCTTTGTTGGGATAGAAGGCTTTATCCTTTTGCCTTCGGAGAAGGGCGTTCTGTAAATATATATTTTTTTCCCATTGCAGCCGATCCCGGTCCCGTTCTCCTTCATATTCTAAGAAGAGAAGTAGGTGAGTGGCAACCAACATCCCTTAAATGAAAGCTAGGCTGTTCAGGGTTGATGTTAGGAAGTACTTCTGCACGCAAAGACGGTGGGAATTTCCTCCAAATCTGGAAGTCAATTGAAAAGTCAGTTGTGGGGGTGAGACCCACGCAGACACGGGGAGAATGTGCAAACTCCACATGGATTGTAACCCAGGTCCCCGGTGCCATGGGGCAGCAGTGCTAACCACTGTGCCACCGTGTTGCCCCTAGTTGGCGGTATTATGGGGTACCAAGAAAAGGTGGAGTTAAGGTGCAGATAATCTGGACCTAATTGAAAGGTGGAGCAGACTTGAGGGGCTGAATGGCTTTGCACGATATTTGGGGTCGAAAGAACCTCTCTGGTGTGTGCCTTCCCCAGTTTTCCCTCTAACACTCGTGATATTTGGCAAAAATGTGATGGGACTCATCCGATGTGACGTTCACACATGTCTCTAACAGCACTTAACTGCTTTTAAGAACAGCAAACTGCATGAATTGGGCTATGACGTTGGTGAGTGTGAAAATACCAGGGGTTGCAAATTTTAGAAGGATAAAAATGCGGGGGAATGCAGTGGCGTTGTGCTATTGTCACTGGGCTAGTAATCCAGAAATCCACGGTAATACTCTGGGGACCCAGGTTCAAATCCCAATCCCATCACAGATGCACGATATTTGAATTAAATTTTAAAAAATCAGTCATTGTTGATTGTTGTAAAAATACATCCGGTTCACTTATTGTCCCTTTAGGGAAGGAAATCTGCTGCCCTAGCCTGGTCTGGCCTACATGTGACTCCAGACCCACAGCAATGTGGAAGAAATGACCTCCGTTCAAGAGGCTATTGGGGATAGACAACAAATGCTAGCCCAGCCAGTGACGTGCGCACCCCATGAAAGAATAAAGGGGAAAATAGCTAGGGAGGTAACAGACTAAATTTACCAAGGAAGGGGATTGTAGCAGTCAGTATAAATGTCGAAGCAGTTCTACACGTCTAAAGGAAACTTATGGGATATGGTAGGCATTTGGGGGTTATAGTAGAATATAATCCCTACAGTGCAGAAGAAGACCATTTGGCCCACCGAGTTTAGGCCCACTCCCCTGCCCTATTGTGCAATTCTACCTAACCTGCACCCTTGTGAGGCAGCAGTGCCAACCACCATAAGATGGAGGTGACCTAAGTGCCTCTTTGTGATCCTCAAAATTCTTACCATCTTAACAAGTAGTGCTACCGCATGGGATAGTTGAGGTGAAGAGCATGGATGCTTTTAAAGAGAAGCTAGGTAACTCCCTGAAGAAGAAAGGAGCAGAGGGATATGCAGAAAGTGTTAGCTAGAGAATGTTCGTGTGGATTCTAATCACCTACATGAACTGGTTAGACCAGATGGCCTGTTAGCCCAGTTGCTTTATATTGAGCCATGTTGTTGGTATGATCTCGATTTAAAGCCGACGGGCCTGTTATGTTCTGCTGCATCTTGATGGCAGCTGTTACCCATTAAACCATTTGTTTGAATTGGGTTTTAACATCGTGGAATGGTGGGGCACATTGGGAGTTGTTAGATTACATGCACAGAAACAGTTAAGAGTATAAAGATTATTGGAGTGTAAAACGCAATGGCAGTCACCTGCCTGAATGTCTTTATAAAATAGCGCTTGTTTGGGTTATTTTGAAATGGTTAGTGTGTAATGGTAGTTTAACTAGTGGACCTTGTCTCTCTCTGCAGGTCCCTGACTCCAATGAGGTCCAAATCCAGATCTCCAATTCGAAGAAGGTAGGTGGAATTTCGTTTCTGGTCAAAGTGCAGCATGTCAGAAATGTTGAAAAGTTTTATGTGAAGGGGGGGAGATGAGAATGGCCATTCTCTTAACAGAGAGGGCCTGTGTGGCGGAGAGTAAACTTTTCTCTCTCTCGCTCTCAAAACTCAGTGAGTAGACGGGCCATGCACATCACAGGGAAGTCTGTGATTCATTTTCTGCTTTGCGCTGAGTTAGGAAACCCAAGATTGCTATGGTTTGGGTGTTTCAATTACCTTCTGCGTTCCAGAGTTGGGAGGAAAATATTTGTCTCCTGATCATTATCCAGACTCTCCAGATAGAAATCCAACCCCATGTGCATGTTAAACAGACCTGAATCAGCTCTGCTGGAAATCCCTCTGGTCTGTCAGCATTTTACATCCAGGTGATGAATGGTCAATTGGGCAAGGTACTGGGGTAGTGCAATCAATATCAAAAAGTGCGGGGGGAGTGGAAACAATTGGCTGGAAGTAAAATAAAGAAATTAAGGCCCCATCTAGCTTTGCCGGGTAAATGTAATTTTCCAGATTTGTACAGTTGTTTGACAACAACAAATAGCATCTTTAACATCAAATCATTTCAAGGCACTCCGAAGCAGTGCAATCAGACCAACAAAAAAAAAGCACAAATCCACAGAAGGGTGTAGGGGTGCCTAAAGGTTTAGTCAAAAGTAGATTTTTAAGGGCACAAATGATGAGAATTTTTTATTCCCACACCAACTTTATCCCCATCTCTCCAAAGGCTATTACCACTTGATGCCTGATGAATGCGTAAGTACACTTTATTTTTGAGAGTCTTGACTTTGTGTTGATAGACTATTTTACTGCAGGAGGCATTGCATCCAAGCCTGATCCTGGCACTGCTGGTGGGGATTGTGAAATGGTGCGCAAGAAGGAAATCGTGGGTGGACCAAGATGAGCTGCCGATCGCCTACATGTGCCACTAGCACCAAGAATTCCTCCTTTTTCTATCTCTTAACATCACCTCTGCTCAGGCTGCCAAAACCCTCGTTCATGCCTTGTTCTGTCTAAACTTGACTGTGCTCTCCTGGCTGACCTCCTTCGATCATACATAAACTTGAGCTTATCCAATGCTCTGTTGCCCTTACCCTGACTCGCCAAGTCCTATTTGCCCATCAGCCTGTGCCTTGTTGACCTACACAGACTCTCAATCCAGCAAACCATCAACTTTAAAATGCCCGTCCCTTGTTTTCAGGGCTTCATCTTCCATGACTCTGTAACCTCCTCCAGCCGTACACGTTTCTTGAGATCTTTGCACTCCTCTCATTCTGCCCTCTTGTGCATCTTCTGTTTTAATTGCTCCACCATTGGCCCCTGTGCCTTCATCCGCCTAGGCCCTGAGCTCTGAAATAACCTCCACTGTCCATTCTGTCACTCTACGCGTCTTACAGCCTACTTCTTTGATCATCTCTACTGTTACCTTTCTGTAGCTCAGTGTGAAATTTTGTTTGATAATCCTTGTGAAGTGCCTTGGGGTGTTTTACTGCATTAAAGGAGTTATACAAGTTGTTGAATCCTCCCAATAATTGAAGGCTGCTGGGGCCAGCCCAGCACTGAGCTAGGATTGAACTGGGTGCCCTAGTGATGTGTATCAGTCAGTGACTTGCTGCACAAATGTGTTGCCTCGTCACGGGACCTTGGTGCCAAGCCAGGAGCAGAACGATGGCGCCTCAGAATAATCTAAGACATTTCTTCAAAATGCCTGAGATAGTATGCTGAATTATATGTGCTCTTTGCTCCTTTCCGCTAAATATCCTGATCTGTACTTAATAGTTTGCATGCAGAGACAAGGGGTGGCCCTGTGCCTGTCAACTGTGTGGCTAAGGTAGAATAGCTGAACCTTTTCTACTTGCACGGCTCGCTGGATAGTGATCAGGAGTGTTAATCTTTCCTTAAACTGGAGATGTTGGGGCCAGTCTGTACCATGAGTCGCACCCACCATGGGTAAAATGGTAGGGATTTCCCTTGTTTACTCTTCCCGTTTAAATAAGTCACGCAATATGACAATCAATTATTAACGAGTAATGGATACACTGCGGGGTGTTCACCTGACTTCTAAAGTACAGTTCAACTGTGGCATTAGAAAGTGGAGAAACCAGGGTAGATAACTTGTGGGTCAGGGTTGCAGCAAATCACTGAGCACACAGCACGTGTTCCCGGTTCAGACCGTGCAAGGTCTCTTGATAACTGAAGAGGTGACACGTTCATGGCACGAAGGGAAAAATCTGATTCGACTTTGCTAATCACTGCAGACCTTGTAATTTCCTAGTTCAAAGCCTGAGTGGTTGTAGTGTGACCAGAGCTGTGAGGTTCGTAGTTCTGATGTGACCGGAGCAGAGAGAGAGAGGGGGGGGGGGGGGCTTGGTTGAGGGGTGACCAGGGAGAGGGAGGGGAATGACCTGAGTAGTGAGGGGGGAATCGGTGGTTGGAGTGTGATGGGGGGGTTCATGGTTGGGATATGACCTGAGCAGTTGGGGGGGGGCTCGTGGTTGGGAAGGTAAATGGAGCAGTAAGCGGGGAGGCCATGGTTGGGGGGGTGAATGGAGCAGTACAGGGGGCCATGATTGGGGGGGGTGAATGGAGCAGTATGGGGGAACCATGGTTGGGGGGGGGGTGAATGGAGCAGTATGGGGGGGGCATGGTTGGGGGTGAATGGAGCAGTACGGGGGGGCCATGGTTGGGGGTGAATGGTGCAGTAAGGGGGGGCATGGTCAGGGGTGAATGGAGCAGTATGGGAGGGGGCCAAGGTTGGGGGGTGAATGGAGCAGTAAGGGAGGGGGCCAGGGTTGGGGGGTGAATGGAGCAGTAAGGGAGGGGGCCAAGGTTGGAGGGTGAATGGAGCAGTAAGGGAGGGGGCCAGGGTTGAGGGGTGAATGGAGCAGTAAGGGAGGGGGCCAAGGTTGGGGGGTGAATGGAGCAGTAAGGGAGGGGGCCAAGGTTGGGCGGTGAATGGAGCAGTAAAGGAGGGGGCCATGGTTGAGGGGTGAATGGAACAGTAAGGGAGGGGGCCACGGTTGGGGGGGGGGTGAATGGAGCAGAATGGGGGGGGGGGCCATGGTTGGGGGGTGAGTGGGGGAAAAATTAGCACTTTAATTGGGATATGGTGGGAGCTGGACTTGGTTGCTCTAAAATTTCTCTTTGTGTTCAGCCCTTCAAGATCAAAGTCTCGATCAAGGTCTTTTTCCATTAAATGGGAAAGGTAAGTCCCGTCGACTTGGGAAACAACTTGCGTTTTGAATAATGCCGCTGAGGTAGAAAAGACCCGAAAGAATCAAAAAATGAATGCCTGGCCAATTGTGCCATTCTTGACTCTGCCCCATAAGCCTTCACTCTACAACCACCCAACAAATAGTAGATGTGAGGGGGCAGGTGCTACACAAGCGAACAATGTATCGTACGGATGGAGGGGCTGGGTTATGAAGGGAATCAAACAAGTGGCTTTGTATTTGGCTGTGGGGAGGGGGTTCTGAAAGCCAATAAAGGAGACGGATGATGGTTGAGCAGGGCACAATGGGGGTAGGATATGAGGAGCAGAGCTTGATGACCGCCACTTTATATAGCAGTTAGGGATTCTGCAGTTTAATGTTGTTGGTGGTTCTATATTCAGTCTTCTACCTATACACTAACCTCTAGCTCAATTAGCACAAATGTATCTTCCTTGATGGCACAGTGGTTAGCACTGCTGCCTCACGGCGCTGAGGAACCGGGTTCGATCCCGGCCCCAGGTCACTGTCCGCGTGGAGTTTGCACGTTCTTCCTGTGTCTGCTTGGGTCTCACCCCCATAACCCAAAAAGATGTGTAGGGTCGGTGAATTGGCCACACTAAATTGCCCCTTAATTGGAAAAAAAAGAATTGAATACTCTGAATTTCTTAAAAAATACAAATGTACCTTCCCAAACTTCGCTTATTACTCTTGTAGTTCAACAGACAACATGAGAGACCTTTTGGATCTGATCCATCCAGAGTCTGGTATTGTCGATAATTAACCATGAGATTGCAACTAATGTGTTTGTCCTTGTTAAAGGCACGTGGGTCCAATCTAGCATTACACCTGAGATACACTGTACTATTTATATGAAAAATAAAATCAAGTTTTTAAGGGGCTATAGTTGAGAGATTGAGAACTTGTTACCTGGGGAGCAATAACAATCTGTCGTTGAATGACAGGATTGCAATGGGAGTTGTGCTCCCTGGACATTTTGTGAAATTACTGCCATCATAAGCCATTGGGTGGACATCTTAACTCCATTATAAGGGTAGATCCCAGTAGGGCTCTTGAGGCTTGAAGGTTTTAAAATCAAGGCACTGAACAATCTGGATGACGGTTATTTAAGCACAGAAGGAGCAGTGCTCCGAAAGCTAGTGTTTGAAACGAACATGTTGGACTTCAACCTAGTGTTATAAGACTTCTTACTGTGCTCATCCCAGTCCAACGCCGGCATCTCCACATCATGGTTATTTGAGATAGATAAGGATAGCAGAGGTAGAGATCAAGCTTATAAAATCTGTGGAATTGTGTTAGATGTCAGGAAGCATTTATTTTGGTTCCTGGGGCTGATCAACCAGCTTTATTGAAAGTGGAAAATCACTGCAGCCATCTTCACGATTTCCTGATTTAGCTGTGATCTCTGAATCATGGATAGGCATGCTGTTTCGGCACTCACATGGTGGTCTTGGGAAATCAAATAGGAATTCCCCAGAGCTTGTCCTGAATTATGGCTATGGTACTGGACAACCCAGAAGTGTTCAAATCTCACCGTGCTAGCTATGAAAATGAATTGGACAATTGATCACTTGACTGAATCACCTTCTAGATGCAAACCTTTTTCCTTTCATCACTTCTCCGTTTGCCTGCTGTTTTTTGAGTCTGTGCCCCTTGATGCACTCTTGAGTTTCTCACTTTCTACGCTGTCCATACCCCTCCAGACCTTGAATACCTCTTTCGAGTCTTCTCTAGCCACCTTTTGTCCCAAGGCAAGCGGACCCTCCAATCTATCCTCTACAGCTACTGTTGTCTATCCCTGGAATCATTCTTGTGAATCTCCTCTGTGCCCTCTCCAATGCCTTTGCACCCATCCTCTAGTATGACACCCAGAACTGGAGGCCGTAGTCTAGATGAGGCCTGACTGGGGCCAGTTGCTGCAGCTGCAAGATTGTCATAGATACCCCCAACATGCCCACTAATGCCATGCCAACACATGACCGCTACTCTACAGCCCACGGTTCACTCCTGTGTCCGGCAGCCAGCGATGTGTGCTGGATACTGACTTCGAATTCAAATTGGGGGGTTTTTTTTTTGTGGATGCGTGTGGGGTCTTTTTGCTTTGCTCTGTGATTTTTACCGTGATGGGCTGGTGGCTCTCGACTGCAAAACGGATGCCAGTCCATTTGCCGCCTGCTGACAGCCGTTTTCCTTTTCTTTCTCTCTTTCAGTCGTTCCCCTTCAGAAAACTCTCAGAAGAGCCTGAGTCCTCGAGAAGACGATTGAAATGGAAAGACTTTGTGAATGGCAGAGCAAATTGGGCCCCTTGTCATCTAACCACCTTTTAACTAACCTAGATGTTTTAGTGCCTTTTTACATGCATGCATTCCACAGAGAAGTGTTACTACTGTTCACTTAGCACGAGTAAATGTTATTAATTGAATGTTGTGAATCAAAACTGTACAGCTTGTTCTATGGAGCTTCCTCATTAACTGGCAGGGTTCAGTAAAAATGCTTGCATTTCTTTGTATTAAATTTTACACGTTTATCAAAGTACAGAGATTCTGCTTCAGTGAATTTGGTGCAGAGTGTGCCAGGTAATGTCATGAAGGTTATACAATCGCGAATTTCTAAAGCTTCCAAATCGGTTAACCTATTTTGTCTCTTTACAGTTCTTGCTCCCAGTTCCCAATAATAAAAAAAAAGGCTTAAAATGTAACTTAAGTATGTGCTCTGTATTATAATGGTATGATTGAGATGGTGCACGGCTGGCAAAGTGAGACCTGTAGTGAAGCCCCGAGGATGGTGTCTTTTGCGTCGCTTTTATTTTTTATTCGTTCATTTGGGATGTGGGTGTCGTTGGCTCGACCAGCATTTATTACCCATTGGGCATTTAAGAGTGAACCACATTGCTGTGGAGATTTAGGCAAGGCCAGGTAAGGACAGAGATCTTCTGGAAAGGACATTATTCAGGGAATGTGGGCACAGCTGTCTGGGCCAGCATTTATCATCCATCCCTAATTACCCTTCAACTGGAGGGTTTGCTAAGCTGCTCCGCTCTGTGGGTCTGCAGTCACATGTTGGCCAGAGCGGGTAAGGACGGCAGATTTCCTTCCCTAAATGACATTCGTGAACCAGGAGGATTTTTACAACAATCGACAATGGTTCCACGGTAATCATGCAAATTTCTCTCTGCCAAACATGAACCCCAGAGCATTACCCTGGTTCTCTGGCTTTCCAGTCCCGTGAAAATGCCACTGCGCCACTGCCTCCCCATCAATTCTCCATGTTTGGTCAAGTGTTCTGTAGCATTTAAGGCTAAACTGCAATCCTGCTATGGGAAAAGCTGGAGAGGATAGACGAGACCAACAATTGCTTCAATGTTATTACGCTCAATAGCGATCTCAAGTTTTATTGAGGTCCACATCGAGGTGTTGGGAAGGAAGGTATAATTGGATAAGGAATCAAAGGCACGGCAGAACAGAGCAAGTTTGAAACTTTTGAAAGTTAGGGAAATACATGGAGTTGGGTAGAACGGGAGTAAAATGGCCATCAATAGAGCAGGACAAGCACAAAACGTAAATGTGCTTGAGTGGCTGAGAGAGATCCATGGACTTATTGGAACAATAGGATAGGACTTGGGCACAAGAAGGCAGAGGCCCTAAAATGAAAATAAGAGACCAATTCGGACCTGGTGCACATGGACTTCTGTGTTTTAAGTGAGTTGAAGAGGGGTGATGAAGAATTTGGGTTGTTAAAGCTGCGGGCTGAGCATTAACTGCAAAAAAACATGGAATCCCTACAATGCAGGAGAGGGTCATATGGCCCACCGTGTCTGCACTGATCCTCTGGACGGGCACTCCACCTAGGCCCATTTCCCCCACCCTATCCCTGTAACCCCACCCAACCTGCACATCTTTAGACTGTGTAAGGAAACCACAATGGAAGAAACTACAAACTGCAATCAGCCAAGATCAGAATCAAACCCAAGTCCTTGGCCCTGTGAGGCAGCAGTGCCAACCATTGTGCCACCTCGAGGCAGGTTGATTGAATTGGTAGCATTTGTGTGGCAGAGAGTTTGTGGTGGACGACCATCCCAAGATTCACCACCTCCTTAACTGAACAAGAGAGGGTGACAATGGGTGCAGAATTAAGCCAGAAACGAAAGCTGGTAATAATACCCCCAAGAGGATAGCTTTAGCTTTACTCGCATTAGGCTGAAGAAATATTTGGGTCATAATCACTTAGTATTGGATGGGCCATTAGAGAATGTAACAAATGTCCTTGGAGGCCCGAAATCCTCCAATATCCTTCCCATACACCTGGATCGTAAAGATGTGGGTGAATGGGGAAAGTACACGGTTCAATCCTCTGGATACGTTGGAGATGGGTTGAATAAGGAAATAAATATGTACTCCTGAGGGTGCCATTATTGAAAGAATTTGTTGATAAAGCAACTGTTTGCATTTCAAATGTCTCCATACTAAACGCACGCATACATTGAATTTCTTTGGAACTACCCTGACACATGAAGACTCCATGGGGTAAAAGCACCGTCATGGCACATGCACGTGTTGTGGTCGGGGGGCATCGTGGGCAGAAGCAACACATGCCGCAGTCAAATGGGCATCCTTGTAGGGAACGCGCCGTGGTCACAAACGGCAGGTCATTGAAAACTTGGCATGGCGGAAATACGGTGGCCAGGGATGCGTGTTTGTAGCAAACACATTGTCGTTGGAAATGCATTGTGGTGAGAAACAAGTGTTTGTAAGGAATGTCATGGTTGGAAACGCAGCGTGGTAGGAGGTGCCACGTGGTCAGAACCGCATGTTTGTAGGGAACACCTCGTGGTAGGGAATGTTGCGTCGTCAGAAACGTGTTGTGGTTGGAACGCCATGGTCAGGAGTGTTGTCTTTTTAAAATAAATTTAGAATACCCAATTCATTTTTTCCAATTAAGGGCCAATTTAGCGTGGCCAATCCACCTAACCTGCACATCGTTGGGTTGTGGGGGTGAAACCCACGCAAACACGGGGCGAATGTGCAAACTTCACACCGACAGTGACCCAGAGCCAGGATCGAACCTGGGACCTTGACGCCATGAGGCCACAGTGCTAACCACTTTGCTACCGTGCTGCCCCAGAAGCACGCCATTGTAGGGAAGAGGGCATGGTTGATGTGTTGTCGGTAGTCGAGGTGTGGGTGGGGGTGCAGTTGGAAACACAGAGGTTCGAAGTGTGTGTTTGTAGAGTGGTGTGGTGGTGCAATGATTAGCACTACTGCCTCACGGTGCCGAGGACCCCGGTTCAATCCTGGTCCCAAGTCCCTGTGTGGAGTTTGCACATTCTGCCTGGGTCTCGCCCCCACAATCCAAAGAGGTGCAGGGTAGGTCAATTGGCCACATAAATTGCCTCTTATTGGGGGAGGGGGATGGAATTGGATACTCGAGTGTTGTGCGTGTGTGTTTGTGGCGCTGTTGTACTTTCTTGGTGATAGCATCGACGTGGGTGGACCAGGACATTTTTGGAGATGTGTGCCCCTAGGAATTTGAAACTGCTAACCATCTCCACCTCAGCCCCAGTGATGCTGACAGGGGTATGTACAGTACTTTCTTCCTGAAGTCAATGACCAGCTCTTTAGTTTTGCTGGCATTGAGGAATAGATTGTTGTCGCTGCCCCACTGTACTAGGTTCTCAATCTCCCTCCTGTATTCAAACTCGTCGTTATTAGAGATCTGGCTCACTATGGTCAGCCAACTTGTAGATAGAGTTGGAACCAAATTTTGCTACGCAGTCGTGTGTGTACACGGGGAGTATAGTAGGGGCCTAAGTAGGCAGCCTTACGGAGCCACCCAATTGAGTACTACTGTGGAGAAGGTATTGTTTATTCTTACTGATTGTGGTCTGTGGGTTAGAAAGTCAAGGATCCAGTTGCAGAGTGAGGAGCCAAGTCCTAGGTTTATTTTACACTGTACCTAGGTACACATGACAACTCCCAACGGGACGTGGTAGGAAACGTGTCCTGGCAGGAGACACAGTAAGAGATTGCAGGGTGATATAGACGGCTGGTCAGATTAGCAGAACAGTGGCAAATAGAATTTAACCCGGAAAAGTGTGAGCTATTCCTTTTTGGAGGACTAACTAGCCAAGGGAATACGAATGGTCGGACATTTGGAAGTACAGGGTGCATGTCCATAGGTCCCTGAAAGCAACAAGGCAGATCGATAAGGTGGTTAAAAATGTACATGGGACACTTTATTAACCCAGGCATAAAATATAAGAGCAGGGATGTTATGATGGGGCTGCATAAAACTCTCATTAGGCCGCAGCTAGACGACTGTGTGCAGTTCTGGCCTCCACGCTATAGGAAGGAAGTGCTTGCACGAGGAAGGGTGCAGAGGAGATTCACCAGGATGTCTGGGCTGGTGAGTTTCAACCACCAAGAGAGGCTGGGGTTCTCCTTAGAGCAGACTGAGGGAGGGACTGGAGGACATAGAAAGAAACCTTTCCCCTTTGAAGAGGGATCAATAACGAGGGGGGATTTGAGGAAAATCATTTTCACCCAGAGGGTGCTGGGAATCTGGAACTCGCTGCCTTAAAGCGTGGTAGAGGCGGGAACCCTGACCAAAAAAAGTATTTAAATGAGTACTTGCAATACCGTCACATGCTTGAAATGCCATAGTCTGTACCCTTGCAGGCTAAATGCTGGAAATAATGATTAGAATGGATAGGTGCTTGATGGTTGGGATATGATGGGCCAAAGGACCTTTTTCTGTGCTGTATGACACTATCATAGATCATAGAATTTACAGTGCAGAAGGAGGCCATTTGGCCCATCGAGTCTGCACCAGCTCCTGGAAAGAGCACCCTACCCAAGCCCATATCTCCACCCTATCCCCATAACCCAATAACCCCATCCAACACTAAGGGCAATTTTGGGCACTAAGGGCAATTTATCATGGCCAATCCACCTAACCTGCACATCTTTGGACTGTGGGAGGAAACTGGAGCACCTGGAGGAAACCCACAGACATGGGGAGGATGTGCAGACTCCACACAGACAGTGACCCAAGCCGGAATCGAACCTGGGACCCTGGAGCTGTGAAGCAATTGTGCTATTCACAATGCTACCGTGCTGCCCTCATGAATTAGATTACCCAATTCATTTTTTTTTCAATTAAGGGGCAATTTAGCGTGGCCAATCCACCTAATCTGCACATCTTTGGATTGTGGTAGCATGGTGGTTAGCATAAATGCTTCACAGCTCCAGGGTCCCAGGTTCGGTTCCTGGCTTGGGTCACTCTGTGCGGAGTCTGCACGTCCTCCCCGTGTGTGCGTGGGTTTCCTCCGGGTGCTCCGGTTTCCTCCCACAGTCCAAAGATGTGCGGGTTAGGTGGATTGGCCATGCTAAATTGCCCGTACTGTCCTAAAAGTAAGGTTAAAGGGGGGTTGTTGGGTTACGGGTATAGGGTGGATATGTGGGTTTGAGTAGGGTGATCATTGCTCGGCACAACATCGAGGGCCGAAGGGCCTGTTCTGTGCTGTACTGTTCTATGTAAAACCTTCACGAACACTGGGAGAATGTGCACACTCCACACGGACAGTGACCCAGAGCCGGGATTGAACCTGGCACCTCAGTGCCATGAGGCAGCAGGGCTAACCCACTGCGCCACCGTGCTGCTGTATGGCACTGATGACTCCACAGCCATGAGGATGGTGACTTGCACTCAGTTACCGGTGGAGACACGAATGTAGTGAGCCCTCAGTCCTGGAGGGGAAGTGAGATCCTGAAGAAGTGGAATATGTTTTATTTTTAACATGAGGTGGTTGTTGGGAGTATAATAATCTTTATCGTCACAAGTAGGCTTACATTGCAATGAAGATACTGTGCCACATGGTCTGGGCAGAGAAGGGCCTTGTTTTTTAAAATATAAATTTGGAGCACTCAAATTTTTTTCCCAATTAAGGGGCAATTTAGCATAGGAAATCCACCTACGCTGCACATCTTTGGGTTGTG